>NW_027094103.1:9121627-9721627 GCF_029207755.1 Chamaea fasciata | reverse complement strand
ATTTGTAGCCAACTTCCTTGTCACCACAATGTGCCTTAATGCTGTTCTGCCTGATTAAAAGCTTTAAATAGAAGTGCTGGAGCTACTTCCACGAGATCTGCTCTTGGAAGGAGCTTTGATACACGAACGTGCTGTTGTGACACTCAGCTCTGCTGTTTGTGACTGCTTACAAAGCTGAAACTTCAACTGTGAAGTTGCTCTTTTTTTCTTGTTTGGCTCTTTTTTTTTCCCCCTCAGGGATCCTTGCTTTCTAAAATATTCCTGTTACTCTCAAACATTTGGATTCCTCCTTTGTATTTCAGTTCATGCTCCAGGGCAAAATGTCTGAAATCCTTTCTCCCTGCCCCCGGGTTTGCTTTGGGCTTGAGGGAGCTGTTGTTTTTTTCCCCACGTAAGCAGTAAAAATGTATTTAAATGGATGTCATGGGAAGAAATCTTTACATTCCTGGAATGGGTGATCACTGCCAAACGGCAATGAGTAGATCCCAGGTATCCTGAGGAGTTTATGAGAGCTGCCAGCAGGGAGAGGTGATGGTTTGATCACGGGCCATAACTCCACAGTCAGAGCCACATCAGTAGGATCAAACACCGCATTTCCAGCTGTCCCCCAGCTGTGGCTCTCCCCCAGCTGAGGGAATCTCTTTGCTGCTCTTTCTCCTGGTGTTCTGTTGGGTTTTCCCCCGGCAGGCGCAAGCTGGCGGATCAGAAAACGCGGAAATCCATCGACTGGGTGGATTTCCGCCTCCTCCACTACGCAGGAGAGGTCACCTACTGTGCTGTGGGTGAGTGACAACGGCCAGGCTGGAGCTCCTGAGCTCCTAAACTGCTGTGGGTGATGATGACCTGATGGGAAGAGGGGTTACAAAATACCTGCCCTCTGCAGGCACTGACCTGGAAGTCTTAAATGTGGCTGAAGTGAGAATTTTGAGTTAAATGTTCCAATTTTCTTTTGTACTTTCTTTTAATTCAATGTTTTTTCAGGATTTCTGGAGAAGAATAATGATCTACTGTACAGAAACCTGAAGGAGGTAGGCACAAAAAAAGGGATGCTGTTCTTTTCCATCACCTGCTTGGTGCAGAAGATTTATTTACTCTCCATAGCAAACAAAAACATCCTTTTCTCTTTAGCACTGATCTTCAGGCATCTCTGTGCATGTTCTCAGGGCTGTGCTGCTCCCAGGAGGAGTAGAAGGGCTGCTCAACAGGGCAACTTTTATCTCCTCCTGTTTCAGGTGCTGTGCAACTCCAAGAACAGCATCATGAGGGATTGTTTCCTCCTGTCAGAACTGGACAACAGGAGGAGACCGGAGACTGTGAGTTCTGTCTTCAGTCTTAATTCTGAATATCAACTCAGCTCCCCAGGCCTTGGTTTAATCACTGATCCCTTCCTCAGTCCTGACGGCCATAAACTAAAACACAAGTTCTGCCTCAGCCTGAGGAAGAGCTTTCCATGGAGGGTGGCAGAGCCCTGGCACAGCTGCCCAGGGAGGGCCTGGAGTCATTCCAAATCCACCTGGACACATCCTTTTGATGCTGTCTTAGGTTGCAACCCAGTTCAAGAACAGTCTGACGAGTCTGATCGAAATCCTGATGTCCAAGGAGCCCTCGTACATCCGCTGCATCAAACCCAACGAGAACAAGGAGCCTGGTAAGGCTGGGCCTGAAGGCTCTGCTGGGTCCAAGGAAAGGACAGAGGGATGTGTTTGGAGCAGGGTGCAGCCTGTACACGTTGAGTACACATGTTTGTGTTTGTGTAGAAACTGCTTGGTTAAGCTGGCAGCAAATTTGTCCCTGTGGATAACTGGGGATTCGGTTCCTTCCCGATTTCCTCCAACACATGGGCACAGGGGTGAGCTTCCCCAGACAGAACTGACCAGTGAAGGTGTGCTCTTGCTGCAGGGAAGTTTGATGATTTCCTGATCCGACACCAGGTGAAGTACCTGGGGCTGATGGAGCACCTGCGGGTGAGACGGGCCGGCTTCGCGTACCGGCGCAAGTACGAGCTCTTCCTGCAGAGGTGAGGCAGCTGCTTCCCCTCTGCCTGGGTAACTCTGCCCTCCTGAGGGCTGCGGAGCGAGCAAAACTCGAGTTTTGTTGTCAGCAGAACACCTTCTGCTTCAAAAATACCCTTTGCCTGCGTCTTGTCTGCGTCATTTTGATCTGCGTTGGCAGATCTTCCGCCTTGAGTAAAGCAGAAGGAATTGGAATAGGAGTTTCAGGAAGGGGCTCCTCAAACTTCAGGTGGTTTGCATTGATCTCCTGCTGATCTTTCAGGTACAAAAGTCTCTGTCCAGCTACCTGGCCAAACTGGCACGGGCCAGCAGCAGAGGGTGTGGAGAGACTCATCAAACACATTGGTTACAAGCCTGAGGAGTACAAATTAGGAAGGTAATTTCCCTGCTCTGGCTGCTCAGTGTTTGCTGTCCTGGATCCTCTGTCCTGTCTGTGACGGGAGTAAGGAGAGAGATTTTGTGCAACCCCACTTGCACAAATTTCCTCATTATTTTTACCTGTTTCCATGGGAACTTGAATCCAACCTCGTTTTTTCCATCTCTGGGTTAGGGCTCCAACTTCTCCTGCTTCCTTGGGCAGCCCAAGGCAGCTCAGGTTTGGGTAAATTTCAGCTGTTTGGGGGGCTCTGAGCCTGCTCAGGGCAGCTGAAAGGATGGCTCACCATAGATAACCTGCTCCTGGTCTCTTTTTTCAGAACCAAAATATTCATCCGTTTCCCAAAGACCCTGTTTGCCACAGAAGATGCCTTTGAGTACAGAAAGCACCTGCTGAGTAAGGTTCCAGTTCCCTTGGTCTGGGGCTTTGTTCCCGGCTCTGGGTTGGATGGGGCTTGGAGCAGCCTGGGATGGTGGAAGGTGTCCCAGCCTATGGCAGGGGGTGGAATGGGATGGGCTTTAAGGTCCCTCCTAACTCTGGTCTGCATAGCTCTCAGAACCCATAGAAAACTCAGTAAAGTTGCTCCAGGCTGGGGGGAAATCCCTGCTTGAGTGGTGGGTATGTGGCTCCTTTGGAGCTCCTCGGTCCTATGAGTACCTCCCTGTCCATGCCTAGATGCACCAAGTGCCTTTCCCTTGGGACTGGGATCTCTTCTGTCTCATCCTAGGGGTACCTGTTCCTTGAAAAGCATCACTGAAGGGCATGGTACCTACAGGGGCTGCGTCTGGTCCCAGGGGTGTAGTGGCCCCTCTGTCCCCTGTGCCCTGGAGTGCAGCAACTCAGCTCCTCACTGCCCTGACCCTGCAGGTGATGTCTCTGCCTTCTTTCCAGTCTCAAGACTCCAGGCCAAATATAAAGGATTCCTTGGGAAAAGAGCGTACCAGAAGAAGAGGAAAGCAGGTACAGGCTCTGGAATGGGGGATTCCCTTAGGGCTGAGTTTCCACAGGAGCTGGAGCCTTGGGAGGTGCCAAATCCATGGTGCTGTGGGCAGCACTTGGGTCTGTTGGGGTCAGAGGAGGGGGCAGCTGCACCCAGAGCATTCCCAGAGCTTTTCCAGAGGTTCCTTTAATTCTGTTTGGACCCTCACACCACGAGCTGCTCTTGGCCTCAGCTGTGGGAGCAGCTCTGAGCAGCAGCAGCACCTTCTGTCACACACAGGGGACATTCTGGGGTTCCTGGGGGTTGATCCTCAGCTGCTGGGGGAAAAACCCCTCTTATCACAGCAGGCTGATATAAAGCAGCTTTCTGGGCTGTGGGCAGGGACAGCAGGAGGCAGAGCAGGGACAAGGCCTGGCCTTGGTGCTGAGCCCCACAGCACAGGTGGAACTGGATCCACCATGGAGAAGAAAACGTTCCAAACTCGCCCTTCCCACCAGCTGATTTTTTGAGCTGCTAAATAAGCAGTTTTAACTTCTGCTGATTCCCTCTTGCAGCAATCAAGCTGGAGGCCTGTTGGAGAGGAGCCCTGGCACGGAGGGCAGCCAAGAAGAGGACGTGGGCAGTGCAGACCATCAGGAAGTAACTGCCCCAACCGTATTTCCCAGCCACAGAATCCCAGAATGGTTTGGATTGGAAGGGATCTTAGAGCCCATCCAGTCCCACCACCTGCCAAGGGGACACCTCACACTATCCCAGATTGCTCCAAGCCCTGTCCAACCTGGCCTTGGGCACTTCCAGGGATAACCAGGGGCAGCCACAGCTTCTCTGGGCACCCTGTGCCAGGGCCTCCCCACCCTCACAGGGAAGATTTTCCTCCCTAATTTTTCTCATGCCCCTCCATTCCCTTTATCCTCCCTCTCCACTCCCCTAACCCCAGCTCCTGAAGTAGAGCTGATTCCTTCTGAACTCCAAAGCGCTGTGGTTTGGCCAACAGAACTTGGTTAAAACCTGCTAATATTTAGAATATTCTAAAGCTTGAGATTTCCATGGCTGGCCCACAGTGCACCTGGACTAGCACCAGTAATCCTTAGTCTGTCCCTCCCCTCATTTCCATGGATTTCTGGAGGTCATGGGATGTTTTCTGTAGGTTCATAAACGGCTTCATCAATCGGAAGAAACCCCTTTGCCCGGAGAACAGGGACTTTGTGAGGCTTTCACAGTACTACTACCTGATGAAGCTCCGAGACCACCTCCCAAAAAACGTCTTGGACAAGAGCTGGCTCCAGCCTCCCTCGATCCTGGAAGAGGTGAGGGTTCCTGGAGGCTCTGGGAGAGGTGGAGGTGGCCCCTGTTTGGTGGCCATGCGGGAGAAAAGGATTTGCTGCTGGTTCATCCTCTGTTCAGAGCCCTTGGAAAACCGCAGGATCTGCTGTGTTTGGGTGGGAGTGGGAGGAGCAGCACAGTGGTGGGGCTTTCCAAGAGAAATGAGGAAACTCCCTGTTGGTTTAAGCAATAAAAAGGGAAAACACACTGAAAGAAAAGTGAACTCACGAGTCCTAATAAAGACAAAATGAATCCCACGGGGTTTTAGGCTCATGGCACAGACAGAGCTGTTTGTACAACTTCCCTAGTTGATTTTTTCCTGGGTTTTTTCATGCAGACATCCGAGATGCTCCAGAAAATCTGCATGAGGAACCTGGTGAGGAAATACTGCCGAGGGCTCACTGCCGAGAGGAAAGCGCAGGTAACCAACACCTGGAATGCAAATGTGGGAGTTCAAACAGGTGTGATCTCTGCTCCCTGAGAATCACCTGGGACACAGGCAGCACCTTCTGATCCCGCTGCTCCAATCAGTCCCTCAGGGATAAGAGCAAACTTCTCATCATAGGAGAGGAAACTCCTGGAGCCAGGGATTTCCTCCAGTGTGGACAGAGCAGACAGGTGGGGTTTAATTCATGGCGTGAAATCTGCTCTCCATATAGTTGGAAAAGATCCATAAACACCAAAAATCTGCAGGATTTTTTTCCTGCTGCCCCTGCATTTGGTGTAACACAGGGATAACCCAAAGCTGCTGGAAGAAACGCAGCACAGTTCCAAGATTCCGATGAGTCGGGTGGGCGGTGTGTGAGCAGAAGGAGGCTGTGGAGTAGCAGTATTTGCATTGTCCCTGCTGATCTTCCCAGTGGAAGAATTCCAAGGGTAATTGGAGCTGTTCCTTCTCCCACCAGCTGCAGCAGAAGGTGGTGACCAGCGCTGTTTTCAGCGGGAAGAAGGAGGGGTACCTGGAGAGCCTCAGCCAGCCCTTCCTGGACACCCGCCTGCGTGAGTTCAGCAAACCCCTGGAGGCCTCAGCCGTGTGCTCCTGGCTCTGTAAATTCCTGCTTTCCCAAGAGAAATCCCCTCCTGGCAGAGGCAGCATCACCTGCCATTGGAGTTCCTTCCCTGTCACATCGAGTGACATGAAAGCAGTGATGGATCTGCAGGATTGTTCCCAAACTGGGGATACTGGGATCCCTCTGGGACACAAAGCCATAAACCTGAGCAGGATTCCCTGGGGGCTGGGATGGACCAGGGTGTGAACCAATAGCAGACTCAGGAACAGGCAGAAACTCCTGGTGTGAATTTATTTGTCAGGGCAGGAAAAGTCACCAAAATGGGTTTGGGAGCAGCTGGAGGTGACCACCCTCAGTTTGGAAAGGAGCATTCCAAGAGGAAAAGGCCAGCTGGGATGAAGACAGCTAAAACAGCTCTCTGGTGTTTGCTGGGGGGTGGGCAGTGTCTGTCTGGGGCTCTGGCACCCACACCCAGTTTCTCCTTCTGGTTTGGTCCTCAGAAGAGAATGACCTAAACCCCAAAGTGCTGCAGCTCATCCGTGGGGAGAACATCAAGGTAAGGACCGAACTCTTGGAATTACCTTCACTGGAGTCCTGGAGCTGCTTGCTCACTCAGGGGCAGATGAAGAGCAGTGGAGCCACCATTTCCTTGCTTTTAAATTGGAGACAGGTATCAAAATACACCCAATTAAAAGTTATTTAAGATTGCTTTTGATGAAAGCTTAAAGAACATTCCTAGCCCAGTCCAGGGCAGGAACAGAGCTGGAGTTTCCCTGCACTTCCCATGGTTACGGCACAGAGGACACACGGGCCCCATCATTCCCAGGATTCTGCCTCCTGAATTTCCTAGCGTAGGGAATCCAGATCCCTGTGAGCTGGGACCTGCAGCTCCACGGGCAGAGCTGCTCCTCACTGAGCTACTCCCAGTCAGGAAAATCCAAACCCCTGGAGCAGGAACTTGCAGTAGTGGAAATGCTGATTCCAACTCGTTGTTTTCAGTATGTGACCCCCGTGATAAAATATGACAGGAACGGGTTCAAGGCGCGGGAGCGGCTCCTGGTGCTGACCCAGAGCTCGGCCTACGTGGTGGAGATGGCCAAGATCAAACAGAAAATCGAGTATTCCACGCTGAAAGGTACCAGTGGGAGTCATTGTCCAGGGCTGGATGGGACTAGGAACAAGCTGGACTAGTAGGATGTCCCTGCCCATGGGATAGGTGGAATGAGATGATCCTGAACGTTCCTTCCAACCCAAACCGTTCCATGATGATTCTGTGAGTTGTTGTGGGGCTTCCTGTCCTGCCAGGCATCCTTTAGGAAGGATGAAATTCTGAAACTTTGTCTTGCAAAGATATTGGAATGATCTATCCCTCTTTTCCTGGGGGCGGGACAAAGCCGTGAAGGATGATTTTATGAGTGAGAGTTCCTTGAAATGTTTAAATGCAGGAGGGCATCACTTTCTACTGAGACAGAGGGAAGAAAAAATAAGCCAAACCTTTCCTACCCTGGTTTGCGGGTATTTTTTGGAGCTACATTTCAGGGTTAGAATGGATTCTTCTCCCTTTTCTGTTACCAAAACCAAGGCATCAGGGAAAGGTTTGGGGCAAACAGCTCGTGCAGGTGTTTAAAACACCACTGTTGGAATTGTGCTGTGGACAACAGGTGATATAAATATTCAGAAGATATTTTGAAAACTCAGATGAATTAATCGAAGTAGAAGCTTTGTGTGTTTTGCTCTGAGAATGGGAATATTCTTCACTCTTAGGAAGGACAGAGCCCTCCTTCAGGAATGTGACTTCCCCTGTAACCACATGGGGCTGCAGTCAGTGTTCCTGGGGGAAGGAGCTGAGGGTGGTGTGGAGCTGGGTTTGGTAGGTTTTCCTCTAATTCTGGGGTTTTTTGAAGGGATCTCCACCAGTAACCTGAGCGATGGGATCGTGGTCATTCATGTTCCTGAGGACAACAAGCAGAAGGTGGGAAATTGGGATGGTGGTTAAAGTGAGGTCCTGAGGCTGATGCTTCTGAGATCATCCTCTAAACTCCTGGAATGACACAATTCCTGATGTTTATTCCGTGTGTAATCAGCCAGGCCTTTGCATTCTTGCTGTCTCAACACGAAAACTTTCACTTGGCATCCCAACCTGTCAGGAAGTGGTGGAAAATGAGAAGATCCCCCCTGAGGCTCCTTTTCTCCAGGCTGAGCCCCCCCAGCTCTCTCAGCCCCTCCTGGTGTGGTTGATTCTCCACACCTTTCCTAGCTCCATCCCCTTCTCTGGACACGCTCCTGCCTTTTTATAGACCAAAAAAAAAAATCCAAATTAAGCCCTGGAGAGGGTATTTAAATTGGTCACTTCTGCTCTGGCATTCCAAAGGAGTTCCTCTGCACCATCACATGCTGGGGTGATGCCAGGTGACTTTATCCCTCTTATTTTTTGTTTCCAGGGAGATGTGATACTGCAGTGTGAGCACATCTTTGAGACGGTCACCAAGCTCTGCATATTGGCCAACAAGCAAAGCCTCGTTAAAGTGGTGAAGGGAAGGTAAGGAAGGCAGGAAAGTGGATGGGTAGCACTGGGCAGGCTCAGTTTTATGGGAAAACCTTTCAGGTCAAGACTGTTGACATCACCCCAGCAGACAGTGCCCAAAGCTGGACAGGTCTGGTGCAGCAGCATCTCTGTTCTCGTGACTTCCAGAGGCACAGGGAGATGGGATGGGATGCACTGAGAGAAAATGTATTAAAAATCATTCCAACCTTTTTCCCAGGCTTTCCCCAGGCTAATGAATCCTGCTCTGCTCTGCTCTGCTCTGCTCTGCCAGCTGCCCATGCCCCACCTGCCTAAACCCAACTTATTGTACATTAAACCCACTTTTTCTTTCAGTTTTCTGGTGTGACCTGGGCATGAGGTCATGGCTTTAGTGGTTCCACAGGGGATCCCATTAGCCTCAGGAAAGCCAGCTGGGAAGCTGTGGGTCACCTCAGGACAAATGCTCCTCTCCCAGAAGGATTGAAGAGGCCCAAAATGTGATTCCTCCCCGTGCCAGCCCCAAGCTCCTGGCAGGTGGATGCGGTCCGTGTCTCCAGCCTCTCTGGGAATTGGAGCTGGCAGGTGAAACCTGCACTTCTGCTCCAGCTTTTCAGCCTGGCCTTTGCGTTTCAGCTCTAATTAGATTTGGTGTGCTCAGTGCTTTCCTCCAGGTCAGATCTGCTTAGCTTTCAGTGCTTAATTGCACCAGGAACACTCAAAAGCCCAGGCTGGGCAGCCTTGTTCCATTCATCAGCCCCTTGGGCTCACTGTGATAATGCAATTGTTTAGGAAATTCACCTAAGCTGGAAGCTCTGATCTGCTCCTCTAACGAGATTTGCCCAGGGAACAGAAATAAAGGGGGTTTAGAGTAAAGCCTCTTGTGGGGAGAGCTCTCCAGGGGCATTCTGTGCTTCCAGCCTCCGGTTCCGCGTCGGCTCCGGGAAGGAGGGGACCATGGTGTTCACTGCGGGGCCAGAGCCTCAGGTCTTCAAGGACAAAACTGGACAGCTCACAGTGGTAAGGCCCCAGCTGAGCACAGGGAGGCACCTGGTGCTTCCTCCTTTGGATCTCCACCTGCAGAGAGCACAGCCCTCCCTTCCTGGGAGTCCAGGAGGGACTGAGTCCCCTCCCAGAGCAGGAAGTGACCACCCTGTCACTGTCACCAGCATGAGGTGATCCACAACAGTGCTGGGAGCTGCAGCTCCAGGGATTGTGCAGGAATCTGCCCAGGGATGGGGGAGCAAGGCTGGTTCCTGGTTGTGGGCACTTAAGAGAATTTAGTCTGACCCCAAGTCAATGTGCACCAGCAAAATGAGGCCTCAGGGGATGTTTTCCATCTCAACTCCCTCGACCAAGTTGCACCTGAAATGGGTTGGGGGAGGGAGGGAGGGAAGGCACTTATTGTCACCCAAGCAGGGCCTCTGAGGAGCTGACAGCTCCAAGGGAGAATTCCAGGTGGAGTTCTCCATCCTGCAGACCAGAGGGAGGGAATTGTCTCTAAGTACCAAAGGGCAAATAGGAACTCCACCACCACCTCCCTTCCCACGCACCCTGAGGATTCCTGATTTAATGGCTCCTTCCTCTTCTCCTCCCAGGTGTCAACCCCAAAAAAGTCTTGATGAGAACCAGTTCCTGTTCCCTTGGCTGGGAACAGAAAGGAGCCTGCAGGATGGGACCAGCCCTCACATCTCCCCTGGAATCTTTGATGCCACAGGGCTGCTGTGATTTGAGAGTTTGTTTGCATGTTTTAGGCTCTTTTTTTATAGCTTAAAACTATTCAGCTATAGATAAATAAAATCCCTGATGTTGCTGTAACGTTCCCAGAAGGAGACGCTCGTTACACGGTCACAGGGACATTTATCCCCAAAGTTCCAAGGTGAAATCTCCATCTCTGAGAGGTCAGGAAGGATTAGGACAGAAGCCAAAAGGCTTCTCTAGCTGTACTTGGAGTCACTACTCAGGAGCACTGCAAGAAGTGCAGAGCAGTGTTAACCCTGCTCTAAAAACAACTTTCCTCAAAAAGAAAAGACCTGAGAGAATCCCAACAGCTGGAGCCTCTCCCACAGGGAGGGCTGGGAGGTCAAACTGACATTAATTAAGATGGAGATCTGATATTTCATCCCAAAAGTTCTTCCAGCCACACAGCCCATGAGGACATCGAGCTCCAAGCAAGCAATAAAGTGACTCGCATGTAAATATGAAATATCTTCTAATTTATTGTGTTATATTAAAAAAAACAAAAGTACATATTGCAAACATCAACCATACACTGAAATCCAGCTGAAGCTTGTTCTGTGCAGAAGTCTGGACAGGTGGGAATGATTGTACAGAACAGGAATTTGCTGTTGTCCATGAAACAATTCCATTAAGACTGAAAGGTTCTACCTACGCTTTGCTCTAAGGTAGGATGGGAGCTTGGAGCCTTGCCCGGGTGCTGTGGTTCAGGGGATCCAAACCTGCCTTGGGGAAGTGCAGGAGCAGCTGCTTTGGTGCTACAGGGAGAGAGGTGGGAAGGGGGCACCAGGGCTGGTCCCTGTCCCCTCCTCGTGCAGCCCCACCTGTGTCAGGAGCTGGGAGGGGACAAAATCCCTTCCCCAGGGAGACTTTCCTCAGCTCCCCTGGGCTGTGCTGTCACTGCTGGTGCTGGAGAATGGGAGCAGCCAGCTCTGCTCTCCCTGGTACTGGGAGGCAGGGGAGGATAATCTGAAGAGCTGCTTGTGCCCAGGACACCTGCCCTGAGCCCCAGCTGCACCTGAGAGCTCAGAGTAAAACCACTTAGAGTAACGAGGCTCAGGACTGAGAACATTTGTGCAAGGGCATGACCAGGGTGTGCCCAGAGCAAGGACAGGGGCAGCAGGTAAAGGACAGTCCCCAGGACAGCACAGCTTGGCTGCACCACTCCAGCACCCCAAGGGTGAGCTCAGGAGTGAGTTAAGGCAGAGTCTGCCCACAAATGCAGTAACAAAACTGAAATTGCAACTTTAACTCTCCTGGAGTGACTTTGCTAAATCAACAACTCTACAAAGCGCTGTACAAAGATTAAAAACAGCCTTCCCCTGGTTTTTAAGAACTTAGTTTGCATAACCTGAAAGGGAAAAGCCTGAAGCCAGTTAAGGATCTATTTACAGAGAAGTTAATCACGTAGCTGTGACCCGTCAGGTGCTTAGTACTGGTGTCACCTCCTGGGGCTGAAGCTGCTCTGCCCCACAGGACTGGATTTGGACTGGGCTCTGCAGGTCAGCACAGCCAGGGATGAGCTGCCCTGAGCCTGCTGGAGAGCTGCTCCCAGCTGGAGTGAGCAGGGTTTGCTGCAGGACTGGTCCCTGTTCACCCTCTGCTGAGACACAGCCTCCACCCCCAAGGGCAGCAGGGCTGTTCCAGATGATGCCCAGTAGCAGCCCAGTGATCACCAGTATGTGTCAAAGAAATCGCTGGAGAAACAGCAATCCAGGACTTCCCTGCCTTGCCCTCAGCTTATGCCAGCCCTGAGGGGAGAGGCACTGGCCCTTTCCCCCTCTGCACTGCTCCAGCCCAACAGGCTGCTGCAAACAGGTTTAAGTACAACCCAAACAAGACACCCTGAGGTGTCAGGACAGAGCTGAAGCTGCTGAACCCCAGGGAGACTGTGGAGCTCTCAGTGAACAATCAGCAGCTGCAGGAGAAAGAGGAGAGGAGACAGGTACAACACCCCACCTGCCACAGCCGGCAGCTGCCTGCAATGTGGAGAAGTCTTTGGTTACTAGAAAGATGGCCTTAGATTAAATTTGAAATCTTTGAGCTTTACTTGATGATCCAGAGCTGCACAGCCATTTCATGGTGTGTTTCAGCCTCCACCAAGGAGCTCTGTGGAGCAGAAGAACGTGGCTGGTGCTGCTGCAGCACCTTTGGTTTTTACACTGTTCCCATGTCCTTAGCAGCCCTGAGCCGGGAGCAGGGATCCTCGGAGCAGGAACACAGAGCTGCTGCTCCAGAGGAGTGTGGCTGTTAAAGCCAGTGCTAAATATTCCAGAGAAAGGGTCAAAAGAAACTCTAACCCAGGGCAGAGCGCTCTGGTGTCACCCACAGGTGCTGCTGCAGCGCAAGTTTAACACTTCCTACCTCAGGTTTCTCTCCCTCCCAGGGCTGGTGACCTGAACTGTCACAGCTGTGGCAATGCTGCCAGCCCTACGGAATGACACCCCACCTCCCACCACGGCTGTCACTTGACTCCACAACAGGCAACAGGAGACAAGGAGGTAGATAAAATATTCATTGACAAGAGAAAAGCACACACAGAAAACCACAGTGCAGTGGCCTTCTCCACGCTCTGCCCTTCCACACACAGCTGCCATGGCCGGAAAAACTTGGAATAGACTCAGGAAAAAGTCAAACAGGGAATATCTGCCTCTGGGTCACTGCCTGCTTCTGTTTCCCCTCGCTCAGAGCAAGCCAACGCTCCTGGATCAGTTCCAGAAGGGAACCAGGGCTGCTGCCCCCAACAACACCCCCCAGCAAGGGGGGATTGAACCTGCTGTGACTCCTGGTACCTGGGAGCTGCTGGAAACTAATCCCCCAGCTGAGATCCAGGCTCAGGCAGAAGCTCTAAGCACTGACCAGTACCAACACCACTCCTAGGGAAAGCAACCGTGGACAATTTGCTCGTGATTCTCCTCCTTTGGGAGGAATTTTAACCTTGAACCATAGGGATAAAACAGGGGTGGGTGTCCCCAGCTCAGTGCTGCAGAAGCTCCACTGAACCCTTGGAGGAGCAGATCCTGAGAGCTGTGGGGAACCCAAGGGAGCAGCCCCTGTTCCCTCCCACAGCTCTGAGGGGGTCCCTGTCTCCCCAGCACTGCAGGAATCTCATCAGTCTGTGCCATTTGTTCTTTGAGGAGTCACCCAAGGCACTCCCAAGCTCTCTCCCAAGAGCCAAGGAGCTGTGCAGCAGCCCTGGGTCCAGGTCCCTGCCTGTGCCCCCAGCCCAGGAGGGTCAGGGAGTGTCTGGAGGGCAGGAGGGTGGCTGGCTGACCTTTTGTTTGTTATTTTGGTTTTTAAAGTGCAGGATCATTACCAAAGCCACAGGAAGCCAGTCCTCCTCCTCTCCAGCACAAAACAGCAACGACAAGAGTGCTAAAAATTCTGGGCATTTCTCCAGCTGCTCAACAGGCCCTTCCAGGCTGCCCAGTAACCTCATGGATCCTCGCCCTACAACTACCGCATTTAAATACCCCAAATATAACCTAGAGTTTGTTACAAATCACAATTTACAGACTGTGCTGGACAGGAGTTGCACTGCCTGGTCCTGCTGCAGGGCAGCCCCTTCCCCAGAGCTGTGGGGGTCCCCCAGGCTCACTGGTGCAGGTGAGCCCTGTCGTCGGGGCGCTTGATGTGGATCCTCCGCACGCGCTCGATGCGGTCCCGCTCCTCGTCCTCCTCCAGGTGGTGGGAGCGCCCTGCAGCCCCTCCCGTGGCTTCCAGGAGGGCATTGTCCGGCCCCCTCCCATCCTGGGATTCGTACAGCAGAATGTTCAGGGTCTCCTCGTAAATTCGGGCTTCTGGGAACTCCACCTGGCAGGCAAGGAAGAGAAGGTCACTCGCTGCAGGCAGCGGGTTACCTCGGTTTGGATTCCTCATACCTGGTGTTGCAATTCCTTAACTGCACCCCAGCCACAGAAATCCTTCCAGGCACATTCCTTTCTATTCCATTTTTTGCTTCTAGCTTTTGAGACCAACAACCAGTCGGGTTTTTACCAGAACCAGGCAGATGTCTCCTGGGAAAGGGAAGAATACAGGGAAGGTGTGCCATTGCTGGATCCCTCCTTACATGGGGGTGTAGAACCATGGAATGGGGTTTGGGTTGGGAGGGACCTTAAAGATCATTTAGTTCCAACCCTAGACCATCTACTTGCAACTCCCAAATCCAAATGTGGTTAAAAGCACAAGTTTGTCTGAAGATAGAGCTGGACTGAACATTATGGAACATCACCATGCATTATGGAATACCACAGGGCATTATGGAATATACCAACAAGCCCTGAGCAGGCAGCTCCTGCTGTACCCCCAGCATGAGCTCCAGGTGCTGCCCCACTCTCAATGCATTGATTATCCTGCAGAGGTGCTGAACAATGACAAAATGCCAGCCTGTTGAGCTGTCAGGGTGCCAGGCTGGAGCATTCCCAGTTTTCCTGTACCTTGGTCTGCTTTTTCTCGGTGGCATAAACGATGGAGGTGCAGCAGACCTCGGCGATCTTGCGGCCCTGTCCGTAGAAAGACCAGCAGCAGATCTCGTCCCCAATGACATCCTTGATGAAGAGCACCCTCCCGTTGAACCTCAGGGACAGCTTGTCAAAGAGCTCAATGTTCTTCAGCATGTTGTCATCGGAGTTGCTGTGGGAATGGAGGCAGCAGCAGGAATTTACAGAGCACTTGGAAAGAGTGGGAGCAGTGAGCATTGACAACCCTGAGATCCCAGATTCCTGTGTCACAGAATCCCAGGATGGTTTGGGTTGGAGGGACCTTAGAGCCCATCCAGTGCCACCCTGTGCCACCTTCCACTAGTCCAGGTTGCTCCAAGCCCTGTCCAACCTGGCCTTGGATGCTTCCAGGGATGGGAGAAACCCAAGAAATTCATTCTTATTATCTCACTACTAAAGGCAGGAAAACCTGAAGCAGCAGCAATACAACAGCAACAGCCCCATGAACAGCTGTCCAAGGCCATTTCACCCAGGTGCACAATCCTATCAGCCAAATCAAACCATTCCTGAGCTCAGCAGCCTGGATGGGCACTCTCATGTCAGGAAACTTATAAGGAAGAGAGGACAAGGCCCCCAGTTTGATGATTTCACCACTCACTGAGCTCTCTGTGTTCAGCTACCACACTGCAATCCATGGGAATGCAGACAGCACTTGGCCAGGAGTCTCTGCCAGCTGCACCTAAGGATTAGAGGAACTCCTCTGGCACAGAAATAGCACAGCCTCAGCCTTCCATGGATGGCAGCAGACTCCCTTCTGACTCTAGTTTGAAATTAATTGGGAAAAAATGAAGTGCCTGCCAACACCAATCTGACATCAGGTCTGAGGGAAGAAAAAGGAAACTTTTATAGTGGATTTCAGTCTGTGAAAAATTTCCAACAATTCCAGCTGAAGTCACTTACCTGGTGTAGGAATATTTGTTGTTGCTTCTGTTATAGAGCAGCTTCACTGCTGGCTGTAAGAAACAAAGCACAGATGAGTTCCAGGGAGCACAGCCAGAGCTGGAACCTCAGCTCAGCCCAAGGCCCCACGGAGAAGCTGCAATGGCAAATTGCCAGTGGGATTTTGGTGGTGTTACTGCAAACCTGTGATGCACAGGTTGGCAATGGGGCTGCAATCCCTCCCCACCCCTTCTGGGACTGGATCCTCATCTATTCTTATCTTCCCTCTGTCTTATCAGCACCCCGTGCCATGTGCAGGGACACCTTCCACTATCCCAGGCTGCTCCAAGCCCTGTCCAACTTGGCCTTGGACACTTCCAGGGATCCTGGGGCAGCCATAGCTTCTCTGGGCAACCTGAGCCAGGGCTTCAAGAGAAGAATTTTTTCCTAATATTCCAACTAATCCTGCCCTCCTTCAGCTTAAAGGTACCACTCATTATCCTGTCACTCCATCCCTTGTCCAGCTCTCCAGTTCTCTTGGAGCCCCTTTAGGCACTGGAAGGTGCTCTGAGGTCTCCCCAAAGCCTTCTCCTATCCAGGCTGGACACCCCCAGCTCTTCCCATGGCACATCCCAGTCTCTCTCACCTTGTTGGAGGTTGCAATCAGCTTCTGCTCCTCCTTGGAGGAGGTGATCACCGGGACCTTGCAGAAAGGCTCGTATGCATCCTTGTTCTGTGGGAGCAAGAACCAAACAGCAGATGAGTGACAGCAGATCCCAGGGAACATGCACATTTCCTGGGAATGATCTCTGCTGAGGGGTCAGTCTGTCCCTGTGGTGGTTTCTGGGCTGTGGCTGCCAGGCACCATTCTTCTGGGAGCACCTGAGGTATCCATTCCTGCTCCCCACCACTGAATGTCCTGTGCCCAGTTAAACACCAGGATCTGGAAGGGGGCTTCTCTCAGACAGGACATCAGTGACAGTGGCATCAAACCCAAGGTGGGAACCTCATAACAAAGAGCACAAGAGGACTCCCAGCAGCTCTGGGAAGAAGCTGGTTTTCCTAGATGTGACCAGACTCCAGCAGATGGCAACACGAACTATTCCAATTTCCATCCCAGCCTCCAAAACCACCACACGAAGACCAGGAGAAAATCCTGCTCTGCCCAGATGCTGCTGCCCACCCCCAGCTGTCCCTGAGCCCCGTGCCCACCTGCAGGGCTGCCTGGCATTCATCCACCAGCCCCTGCACCAGGTAGTACTTGGCCTCAGCCAGCAGCTCCTCGATCTCCCGGCGGCTCTCCGGCAGCGGTACGGCCCCATCCCGCAGGTAGTTCAGGATTGTCCCAAAGTGCTTCCCACAGCGGTCGATCAGGATCCAGCCTGGGGACACAGGAAGGCCACAGCAAGGACAAGCTGAGGTGAATGTGGCAAAAGGCCTTTGACAGAGAAAACTGGTGAAGGACATGATGGAACTGGGAGCGTGAGGATGGAACGGGGAATACGAGCAGAGAGCGTGGCACAGCTGGAGCTTAGGGCCGTGGTGGGAAGAAAATCATGGAATGGTTTGGGTTGGAAGGGAACTTAAAAGATCATACAGTCCCACCCCTGCCCTGGGCAGGGACACCTTCCACTATCCTAGGTTGCTTCAAGCCCTGTCCAACCTGGCCTTGGACACTTCCAAGGCACCCAGGGCCTCCCCACCCTCCCAGGGAACAATTTCTACTCAATATCCCATCTAACCCTGACTCTGGCAGTGGGAAGCCATCTCTCCTTGTCTTGTCCCTCCCTGCCCTTGTCCAAAATCCCCCTTCCAGCTCTCCTGGAGTTCCTCTAGGCACTGCAAAGTGCTCCAAGGTCTCCCCGGAGACTTCTCTTTTCCAGGGGAGAAAAGAGCTCCAACCAAAGCTGTGGGTGCAGGGTCCACATTTCACCTCTCGCTGCTGGGATCAGGCTGGACCCTGGAAAAGTCAGGCAGTGCCGAGGCCGGAGTTTCCCTGAGTGAACAGATGGCCACTCTCAAAGGCTGAGGCTCAGGAATGCAGCGAGGAAACGCTTGTGGGGAAGGAGTCATTTTTTGGACAAATAAGGAAAGTAGGTTAAAGCAGCCCCTGTGTGTTCTGCATGAATGGAATTACAGGGAAAAGTCTGAACATTTGGTTCAATCTGGAAAGGGAACACGGCCCTTTCTGAGGGAAAAGGAGGCACTCAGCAGCAGCTCGCTCCAGGCTCCCCAGCTCCCTCATTCCTGCTGTCCACAGACAACACAAAGGGTGCTCCAAGTGTGATTTTACAGGCTGGAACAACAAACTAGAGACAGAAATCATGGAACAAAGGACTGATCCAGGCTAATGGCTAATCCCACTAGAGCACAGGAAAGCCCATTGGGCAGTGCAGAGCATGGAAAGCAAGAAATCCCATTTTAGTAGGAGATTTAGTGGAAGGTGTCTCTGCCCATGGCAGGGGTGGAACAAGGTGAGTATAAAGTCCTTTCTGACCCAAACTATTCCAGGATTCTGTGATTAAGAGGAAGCACAAGCCACAGTAGTAAACCAGGACATCAATATTCCACAAATGCAGCTGCTTCCCAAGCTCACTGGAGCACACAGGAAAGTAAAAGGCCAGCTGAGAGCAGAATTACCATCCCCAAACTCCTCTGTGATTCCTCATAGGCTGCAAAAATCTGCTGCAACTTTGTGTTTACAGATGGCGAAACTGAAGCAGAATTGCTCATTTTCATGTGGGGATGAGAAAACACTTCCAGTAGTGTTGCAAAATCTGAGTGACCACTAAAAGAGCTTTGAAAACTCTTCTGTTACCCCCAAACAGCCCAAAGGAGATGAGTCACAGGGAAGTGACCCTGCTGCCACTCGACCACAGCAGAGCCAACAAGTGGGCTGAAGCCTTTTAGAGTTATTTTTTTAATTGCAGTGTTCCAAAAACATCCTGTGATCCATTTAGGAAGAGACACAGAATCCATGGGCTGTATGGAACACAGAACCATGGAATGGTTTGGGGTGGAAAGGAACTTCAAGTTTATCCAGTTCCAACCCCCTGCCACGGGCAGGGCCACCTTCCACTGTCCCAGACTGCTCCAAGCCCCAATATCCCATCTCTTCCTGCCCTCTGGCAATTTGAAGCCACCCCTGCAAATAGTCCTTTCCCATCTTTTTGTCAGCTCCTTCAGGCCCTGGAAGCCAAACTTAGGTCACTCCAGAGCCTTTCCTTCTCCAGACTGAACAACCCCAGCTCTCCCAGACGCCCAGCAGAGCTGCTCCATCCCTCTGATCACCTCTCTCCAGCAGCTCCAGGTCCTTCCTGTGCTGGGCCCCAGGGCTGAGGCAGCTCTGCAGGTGAGATTCCACCTGGGCAGAGAGGCAGAGACCCCCTCCCCACACTGCCTCTGTCCACGGACACATCACACCTTTAGGAAATTCATCTTTGTCCCACAGGAATCCTCAGGGACAGGATCCAAACACTCCAGCTACAACCAGACATTTTCCAACCCAGCCCTGGCAGGTGAAACAGGAGCCTGACACTGGACACTGCCTGAGGCTTCACTCTCTTATCAGCAGCTGGATCAGGAACAGCTTCCCCATCAACAGCAGCAGGGGGTCAGGGGGGAAAAAAAGAGAATTGGAAACAAGTGGATGCACCTGGAAAACTCACATCCCTCTCCCTGCTCACGACCATCCAAAAAAAACCGATCCAAATGTGCTGATTTGCTACAGTTCATCAATAATTTCTAAGCTGAAAACAATCATCTGCCACCACCCACAGCCAGAGGAACCCAGACTTTTCTCCTCCAGCCTGAGGAGCAGCAGGTTGGAATTGTTCAGCTGGGAGGAGGAGCTGGGATCTGAATCCCAGACACAGAGCAGGACACCGTGTGCCACATTCCAGACTAGTTAAACCCAACTCCTTCCAGTTGCTCCCCAAGCCTGGCTTCTTCTCCTAAAAAACAGTTTCATTTGCTGCCAGGTTCTGGGTGTGACCAATTAGGAGGATTTTGAAGAATTCCAGATAAAAAGTGTTTCCTTCAGCAGCCCCAGTGCTATTGTCCCAGTTTCCAGGCAAGGGGAGATAAAGCAAGAACTGCTGCAATGGGAGTGTTTGTGTTACAACATACAGGAAGTATCAAATTCCTCTTCAAACACAAACTGGTTCCATGGAACAATCCCACACAGACACTGTGGGAGTCACAGCAAAACAAACCTGGGATTTTACATCCCAAACGTGATATTTTAGTGGGAGAAACTCCAGTTATCCTCAGATTTAGGGTGCAAACAGCACCTGCACTTCCAGGGCCTCTGAGCCCTGGGATGTCTCAGCCCTTCTGCACCTGCCCAGGACACTGTGATCACACCAGAATGAGTTTCCAAAATGAATTTGGAATTTCCAATCCATTTCCAACCATGGGAAGTCTGGAATTATCAAATTCAGTGAAGCAGCTTCAGGGAGGGACAGGAAGATCCACCTCAAGTTTAGCAAGGGGAGAGGCTCCACAACATTTCCCGTCCTCCAGTGATCCAAATCAAGGTGTTGATTCCCATTTGACAGGTTTTTTCCCAAATCTGACCCACAGACTGACTTTTTTTTATGCAACCTCCATGGTCTGTATCCAGGAAAAGTATCCCAGAGACTCTTTGATCCAGAGCCCCAAATCACAGCATCCACATTCCTGCTTTATCCTGGCCTGGGATTACACCTGGAACAACACAGCTTTGTTTTCCCCAGCTTAAATAGAAAGACTTCTGGCTAAACCAGGAATATTCAGCTAATCAGGCTGTATTTTTACTTTTTTTCCTTCAAATCCACTTCCTCTTACCTCAGGAAAGCTTATCATAAACCTCTAAACAGACTATTTTAAAGCACTCACAACATAGTCCAACCCACCTCATCCTGTACTATATTTTCTCTATTTTCAGCAAATTCAAACAAATTTTTCAAATAATAATTAACTAATCCCAAGGGGGTGTTTGAACCTCCAGGCTCAGCTTTGAAGAGGCTGTTGTTGAAGAGAAAGGTCCTTAAATATTGTTATGGCTAAAACATCAGAAAATAAAGCTGAGCTTCCAATTAAATTCTGGCACACCCACAACACAGGAATGTGGAGATAAAATTCCAAATTTTCTGAAAAGTCTGCAACTGACTCTGTTTTAGGGAAGTCAGCTGTCAACAGCCCCACAAGAAAATTGTTTCATTTAAAAAAAGATCAGCTTTTAACTCATTAATACTTATGCTCAGAGCATGTTTTATCTTTTGTTTATAAACAAGGGGACAAGAAGAGGGAATGGCATTCTGAGCTTCCAAGTGGACACACAAATCCCAGTTCAAAGATTCCTAATCACTATCTCCACCTTTTTCCATGGGCTTCAGAGCTTTACTGTCAGTATTCTGAAAAGAAAAGGTGATCCAGGTGCCACCTGGGCCTGACGGGACTTCTTAGTGTCCTTCTGCTGTTTAGGCAACCACTCAGGTCATCCCTGTCTTTTGTTCTACATTTTTCCCAGCTGTATAACCACGGAATCATGGAACAGCAGCATGGTTTGGGTTGGGAGGGATCTTGAAGGTTATTTAGTCCGCTCCTTGCCACGGGCAGGGACACTTTCCACTATCCCAGGCTGCTCCAAGCCCTGTCCAGCCTGGCCTTGGACACTTCCAGGGATGGGGCAGCCACAGTTCCTCTGGGCTGTGCCAGGGCCTCAGCACCCTCACAGGGAAAGATTTCTTCCCAATATCTAATCCAAACTTATTCTCTTGTCCTGCCATTACAGGGCCTTACAAATATCCTCTCCCTGTCGCTCTTGTGGCTCCTTCAGGCATTGGAAGGCCACAATCAGCTCACCCCAAACCTGCCTTTTGTCCAGGCTGAACAACCCCAACTCTCCCAACCTTTCCTTGCAGGAGAGATCCTCCATCCCTCCAACCTCACAAACAGAATTTCCCCTGACCTCTCCACCACCCCAGTGACTTTCCCTGCCCGGGAAGGACGCGGAGGGCGCTGGGATGACCCCGATCCTCACCTTCGCTGTCCGTGAGCACTTCCATGCGCCCGCTGAACATGGCCTTGAGCATGGTGTCCTGCTTGGTCAGGGTCTGCATGGTGGTGTAGTACAGGGCTCCCCCCACGTTCAGCTTCACGTACTTGGAGCTGGGGCTGCTCCCCTTGAAGGACGTCGTGCGCGTCGTGGCCGCCGGCACCGCTGAGCTCACCACGCTCTCTCCCGACATCTCTTCCTGCAAGGACAGGGGGGTCTCAGCTCAAGCAAAGAGTTGCCAGCTCAAAGAAGGAGTTCCCACCCCAAAAAGAGCAGTTGCCAGCTCAAGGGGCAGTTCCCAGCCCAGGGAAGGAATTCCTAGCACAGGGAAGGAGTTCCCAGCCCAAAAGAGCAGTTCCCAGCCCAGGGAAGGAGTTCCCTGCTCAAGGAAGCAGCTCCCAGCCTGGCAGTGACACTCCTGTTCCCACTGGGTGTTTCACACCTCGGCTCCTCCCGCGGCTCTTTGTGTGAAATTCTCAAGTGTTTTAAATGTTTCACTGACAGGAACTGAAGGACATTCGTGGACACAGCCCCCATTTCTTTCCCCAGGGAAAAAAAAACCCTGGGAACGCTGAGGCGGGTTTTGCACTGCAAAGCCAATGCTTTCCCACAACTGCTTTCATTTCTTACTCAACTCCCTTAAAGCTCTTACTCCATCAATAATCTGGGACGGAATTGGGCAATTCCCAATACACACAAGTGCAGCAGATGATTCCTGGGAGGCCAAATACAGAAATCAAACAGATCCCCAAGTGCTAAAATGCAGAATACCCACAGGTTTCCCAAACAGGGAGAGCACACAGGAGCTTTTTCCTGCTCTCCCCTGCCCTCCCACACTGCTCAGAGCACCAAAATCCAGCCGGAGAGAGCAGCCTCCAGCCACATTCCTGTCACCGAGGTCACACTGGCACAGGCACATGGTGGCTTCAGCACCACAGATTCCCCCAGAGCCGCAAAATGAAACTTCCCTGGTTCTGTTTTCCCTCAGGATGGGACAGGGTGGGATAATTAACCCCTTCCATCCCTGCTCCTCCAGCTCCCACGGCTCCGGGATCAGATGAACCGAAGGATTTTTGCTTCACTGCCATGAAACTCCCAATGGAGCCGGAGCTGTGTGGCGCAGGAGAGGGAGGAGGGATGGCCTAGAGATGATCCCATCCTCTCTGGGATGCACAGGCAGCAGCCTCAGCTCACATTCCAGCTCCCTCCGGCAGCGGAACACCCCAGCTTGGGCAGGGATGGGCCCGGGGCTCCAGAGGGGATCGATCCTACAGCGCACCACGGCCCTGCACCCCAAACCCCAGCCCTGCCCTCCCCAAAGCACCGGCCCCAGGCCGAGGGGCTCGCTGGGCACCGGCCACACTCCAACCAGCCCGTGACCACCGCGACCCCCGGGGCTCAGACAACCCCCGGGACCCCTCTCTCCAACCTCGGGGCTGGACATCGCCCCCGGCCCGGCCCTGGGGACCGTCACAGCCCGACACCCGCACGGCTCCCGGGGGCCGGAGCCCAAATTCTCAGCCCGGCCCCTCCCCAGGGCAGCGGCCCCGCACGCCCCCCCGGGCAGGACCGCTACCCGCGGGCCGCGGCCCCTCCGCCTCCCTCAGCCCCTTCCCACGGCCCAAAGCCCCCCGAGAGCCCGACCCAGAGTCCCTCAGCTCCCCCGAGGGCCGGAGCCCCCCAGCCCCTCTCAGCCCCCTCCCCGCTCCCTCGTCCCCCATCGGCCTGCCGCCCCTCCTCCCCCGCGAGGGCCGGAGCCCATCCCCGCCCCGCGGGGCCCGTCCCCCGCGGCCCCGGGCCGCCCTTTCCCCGCTCACCATGAACGGCGCCGCAGCCCCTCGGACCGAGCCAGCGGGAGCGCCGGGCGGGAACTTCCGCCCCGAGCCTCCTTCCGGCCCCGCCCGGGTGCGCCCCCAAACCCGTCCGATGGCCCGCCCCGCCGGCTGCTCGCCCCGGCCGCCGCCGCGCTGCCGCCTCACCGCCTTGGCCCGGCCCGCTTTGGCCCGGCTCGACCCGACCTTCCCGGTATCGGCGGGACGCCAGGCCGGCTGTTCTCCCTGCGCCGAGCCGGTGAGCAGCGGAACGGCAGCGACGGGGCGGGTTGGCGGCCGGACGGGGAGAGCGGACGCGGGTGCGAGAAGGGGGCTGCGGCCGCGGCCTGGGCGGGGGAACCGGGAGGGACCGGCGGGCTCCGGGGCCGCTGGGCCCGGCCCGCCCGGCCCGGTGTCCGCCGGGACGGGGGTGAGCGCCAGGGGGCTGCGGGGAGGCTGCCGGCAGCGCCGGGGCCCGGCGGGGTGAGCGGCGCGGTGCGAGCCTGGGCCCGGGGGAGCGAACGGGGCTGTGCGGGAGGGCTGCGGGGGCTGGGGGAGCGGCTGAGGGGGATCTGTGGCTGCTCCGCTCGTGCCTTGGGCCAGTCCTGGGAGCTGCAGCCCAGCTCCAGGGCTGTGGGTGGCTCTCGGGTCCTGCTCGGGGATGGCACCTGCTCCGGCCCCCGGCGGCCCGGGTCGCTTTGTCCTTCCTGTCACACATGGAGTTATCCCTCCTCCCCAGCTGCCTGTGCTGGTGTCCGCCGCCGAGCCGCGGGGCTGCTTCTCCTCCCACTCACCGTTTTCCTTGCGGGTGCAGCGAGAAGTAAATCGGCTCTAAAGCTCTCGGAACTGCAGAGAGAAAGTCTGAATCCCCAAATCAGCCGCAGGGAATGTGCTTGTCCATGCAGGAGCTGCCCGTAGCCTCTGGATGGGGATCATGTGCGGGCGTAAATGAACATCACACGCTTCCCTTGAAGCAGTGACCCCTCAGGTGAGCTCCTTGTTGCTGTTTATAAAGCTCTGGTTGACCCTGGGTGTTTTATCTGGTGCATGGCAATAAACTGTGCCCTTTTCCCCCTGGCCCTGGCCGGGGAGTTGTTCTTATCTGTTACTGTGCTGGTTTTGCATTGATTGACACGGAAAGAACAGAGGCTGCAGAGGGGAGGTGGAGCTCAGGGAGTGGAGCACAGTGTCAAAACACCCTGATTTGTTTATTTTCCCACTTAAAATCTCCCAGCCTGTAGCAGGCTGTGGGTTGTGCTGGAAGGATTCCCTGCCAGTGTTTTTGTGTCCCTGCTGCAGCCCCGTGACAGTCACTGGGGTTTTTTTATTCCCACTTTTCCCTCTGCTGTCGGATTCTCCCTTCCCCTGCAGGGAGCCGAGCACTGCCCTTCTCCAGGTGTTTTTTTCCACTCTACTCTGGTTTTCCAGGTGTTGCCTGCGAGGATCCTTTGCTCCCTGGGAGGTTTCCAGCCATGTTCAGTGCCAGCCAGTCCTCCAGGGCGCAGTTCCTGGACAAGGCCCGGCAGGCGCGGGAGGAGCGGCGGGAGCTGAAGGAGAGGGAAAGGGCTGCAGTGCAGCTCCAGGCCCTGGTCAGGAGGTTCCTGTGCCGCTGCCGCCTGCAGAGGGAGATCAGGTGTGTGGGGTTCGTGGGGTCATGGAATGGGGTTGGCTTGGAAGGGGCCTTAAAGCTTATCTCATTCCAAACCCCTGCTGTGGGTGCTTTCCACTAGCCCAGGTTGCTCCAACCTGGCCTTGGATGCTTGCAGGGATGAGGCAGCCACAGGTTCTTCCACCCTCACAGGGAAGGATTCCTTCCCAATATCCCACCTAACCCCATCCTGCATCAGTTTGACTCCATTCCCCTTTTTCTTGTCATTCCAGACCTTTGTAAAAAGTCTCTCTCCATCTTCCTTGTGGGCCCCTGCAGGGAAGGAATTCTTTGCTCTGTGATTGCTTTTTAACTCCTCGTTTTTCCCTCTTTGGTAGGAAAGAGGTGGAGGATTTCTTTGGGACAAATGAATGTGGCTCAAGTAAAAGAAGTGCCCTGTCTGTGTTCAGGATTGCCAGGAAGCTGCTGTTTGTGTTCAATCCCAAGGAGGACAAGGAGGTGAGGACCCTGCCCTGACATCCTGCTGCGCTTTTGGGAACAGCTTAAATATGTTGATTTCCTTACCCAGTGATCTTGGAGTTTCTTGCAATATATTCTGCCTTCAGCAATGTTCTCTCTGTCTCCTGGCTCTTCCTGAAGGGATCTGACTGTAGGATTGAAACAGGAGAAGCCTTGAATTTTTCAGCAGTGGTTCTGTCTTCAGGGCATCCTTTAATGGATGTTTTTCCTGGTGACTGTGCCAGCTGCAGGAGGTGTGTTTTGGCACACCCCAGTCCCCCAGGCAGGTACACTGGGACAGCTCCCGGAGATCTGTGCTAGAAAAGGAAGGCTGTTTGTGTCCCAGCAGCTTTTCTCATCCTGCCCTGAACTTGTGAACTCAGGGTGAAGCCCTGAAATGATCATCTTTGCCCCAGGAAGCTGTGAGGACTGACTGGAAGGAAACCAGTTGGAAAAATGGAAAGCTGTGTTCCAATGGCAGCAGCAGTGAGGGATTTTTTTAATATCTGTCCCGTGGAAATCTGTGCTCAAATGCAGTTTTCTGTAGGTACAGCATCCAAAAAAAAGGAGGGAATTCTGCACAGGAGCAACATGATGTGTGTGCTCCCAGGGAAGGAGCCATCAGGATTCCTGTAGGGAGTATGCTGGGAACATTTGCTGATTTGAGACAGAGAGAACTTCTTCCCTCTGCTGAGCTGTTCCTTGTGCTTTTCCAGAATAGCCCTTCCTGTAGTTAGAGCTAATCCCACCTTTGGATTTTCCCAGAGGTTTGAGAAGCTGTGCCGTTGTATCCTGAACAGCATGGATGTGGAGAACGAGCCCAAGGTCAGCAGGGGGGCTTGGTTTGGAGTGGGGAGGGGTTGGTGGTTGTTTTTAACTCTCTGTGTGGGGATTTACTCTGGTAACATGGAATTTTTAGCTTTCAGAAGCCCTTGACCACTGTGGGGATTGCACCGGGAAAGTCTGGACAAGTCCTTTAGTATTCCTGGGATATTTTTACTCTGTGCAGCCACAGGAATTAAAGGACACTTGGTTTCTGGGGTGGGTGATGTGCTTTGACCAGGGAATGTGGGGAGAGGAGCATCTTGGTCCCACTGCTGGGTTCAGTGCCCAAACTCTGCCCAGCAGAGGCACAAACCCTGATCCCTCTGTGCATCCCCCCTTGCTCAGGTGTGGTATGTGTCACTGGCACTCTCCAAGGACCTCACACTGCTCTGGATCAAACAGATCAAAGACATCCTGTGGTTTTGCTGTGAATTCCTCAAGCAGCTCAAGGTCAGGACTGTTCTCATGTTTTCTCTTCCTGCATTTGGCAGGTGGCTCAGTGGATTTGTTAACTCTGCTGTTTGTTATCCCAGCCTGACATCCTGCAGGACTCCAGATTGGTGAACTTGCACCTCACAATGCTGGTCACCTTCACGGACACTTCCACCTGGAAAATCCTCCGGGGAAAAGGTTGGTGCATCCCAGTCTTTTAGGCACTGATTTGGGATTTGGTGTTAGAATCTACTGAATGCTCTGGCACAGGGTCCAGAGGAGCTGTGGCTGCCCCATCCCTGGAAGTGCCCAAGGCCAGGTTGGAGAGAGTTTGGAGCAACCTGGGATAGTTGGAAGTGTCCCTGCCCTTGGTAGGGGTGGAATGGGATGATCCTTAACATTCCTTCCAACCCAAACCATTCTGGGATTCTTTTTCTGCACCTTGGTTGCCACAAAGATTCATTCTGCTTCTGTGTTTGCACAAAACAAGGATTCCCTTGGGATTAGGCTGTTTCCCTCAGGACACCAAGCATTTTTATAATATTCCAAAAACCCACACACAAGGAGTGTTCAGAGGATAAGGGAATGCGCCCTTAGCTCTGGGGTTTTGTAGGAAATAGATGTAGGAAAGGCAGACAAGTAGTGGGAGGAAATGAGACTCTTACAGACTAGACAATACAGTGTGAAATGCTGCCAGAATGATGGGTTTGTGGAGAAGGACAAGGGCTTTGTGCCAGGAAGGGCTTGGGCAGTGACAAACCTTTGTGTGGGGGACTCAGTGTGGGGCTGAGGTGCTGTTGGAGTGACATCAGTGCTTTAACCCAAAGGTGAGACCCTGAGACCTGCCATGAACCACATCTGTGCCAACATCATGGGCCACCTGAACCAGAAGGGCTTCTACTCCGTGCTGCAGGTCAGTCTGAGCTGCCACAGTCCCAGCTTTACCCAAACCAGCCCCAGCCCTGCCTGTGCCCCACTCCTGAGGAGCTCTTTGGCTCTGTGCTGGGGTCTCAGGGAAGAGCTGTTGGTGATTTGTGCATGATTATATTTTTCTCAAGCAAAGCAAAAATCTCTCAAGTTTCTCAAGTAAAGCAGAGTGTCCCCACCTGTGACCAAATCCACCCTTCCCCTTCTGTCACTGCTGCTGAACCCAAATCCTGCTTAATCACTTCATCGTGAGATGGACAGGGACATAATTTTGCCAAACTCTGGAGCTGCCACATTGTATTGGTTGGGTTTGTTTGCTGCTCTGCTGGGCGAAGGAACTGATGTAATGAATCTTTTAAATAAGAATTGCATTACCAAACTCAGAGCCTTGCCTGTTAATTTTTAAAGCCTTTGAGTGCAGGTTCAAGGGAAATAAGGCCTGCAGAGTGTCTGATTTCATTGCAGTTTCTCTCTTCTGCCATTAATAACATGAAGCCCTTCTAGTTCTGCCAAATAACCTGTAAGAACTGGATTTTAGGCTGCTCCGATGTTCTGTTTCTCTGCATTAAATAAACTTAATATCTTTCAGGAGTAATAGTATTTTTTTTTCCTGATTACTACAGGGTTTTTATATTTTGATTTCTTTTTTCCTTCCAGATTTTGCTAACTAATGGCTTGGCAAGATCCAGACCTTCCCTGTCCAAAGGTTCCTTAACTGCCATCTTCTCCCTTGCCTTGCGGTGAGTCAGCTGGAGCTTCTTGGGGGGTTTTGCAGCCAAACTTGGGGTTTTTTGTGTTTTTAGGTTTCTTTTAAAGACTTCTCATTCTTTCAGTGTTTTTGTGCCATTGAGAATATCACTCTGGGGAAGGAAGTTGCTTTAGGCAAATGGCTTACTTTGCTGTCATCATTTTTCAGATTGGAGTGGCTTTAAGTCAGGAGTTAGTGTGAGCCTAAACTTGAGGGTGCAGTTCAGTTCAGGGTGAGCTTGCTCTGAGAACAGAAGTGTGAATGAATGATCTTTTCCCTGGGATGCCTCAAAGCCAGGTTGGAAAGGGCTTGGAGCAGCCTGGGATAGTGGAAGGTGTCCCTGCCCGTGGCAGGGGCGTGGGATTGGCTGAGCTTTAAGTTCCCTTCCAACCCAAGCCATTCCCTGTGTCTGGCCTTCTTGCTGAGGGAATTCCCAGGATCCAGTTCTGGATGGCTCAGTTGGAGGCTGTGTTGCTTTCCCAGGTGGGGTTGAAATGTCTCTCTCTCCATAGCCCTGTGGTTGCTGCACAGTTTTCCGACAATCTGCTGAGGTCCTTCCTGATCCATGTCATGTCTGTGCCTGCTATAATGACTCACCTTGCTACTCTCACCCCTGAGGTAAGTGGGTGATCTCAGAGGACTGATTATCACACCAGGCCACTTGCTGTTCCATTTTATCAGCTCTTGGAACAGAGCTTGGGCATTTCTCTCTTTGCCAATTTCAATTCTCTGTTGTGAAAGCCTTACAAATACTCTGGATTTCTAATGCAGAAATTACTAACACCAGTGGGATGATGGGCCGATCTGCCCTAAAATACCTACATCAATAAATAATAAAGGCACATATGACCCACAGCTTGAATATTTCATGTCCTTGCTCTTCCTTTTCCATAACCACAGACAGAACCAAAGCCTAAATCACCCTGTTGGGTGGCAGAGGTTCTGTGGGGGTGACCAGTGGGCTGCCCACTAATCCAATTCAATCTACTTGGTGCAGACAGGCAGGTTTTGTGCCAGATGTGCAATTCCGGTGTTCTTGCAGACAGATCATTGCAAAGGTCTGGCTCCAACTCCAGCATGACCTGTTCACCTGCCAGGGGTTTTATTTCCCAGCCCAACTCCGTGTTAAACACTTTGTGGGGCAACAGCCCCGACTTGCTGCTTTATATTGGGAAGAAAAGCCAGTGCCAAGTGCTGCTGGCAGATCAGGTGTGGGAATGTGCTGCTTCCCAGCCTCAGTGGCACTTCCATGCTGTCTTCCAGCGCCTGGCAGTGATTGAATCCCACAATCTCTTCCGCAAGTTCATCCTGTTCCTGAGCCGGGAATCCCAGTGCCGGGACGTCTGCGTGTGCCTGGAGGGCAGTCACACTCTCTGCTTGCTGGGTGAGCACTTCCAACACTTGCATTGGGTTTGAAAAAGAGTCTTGATTCAGATCTTCTCTTTCCACGGGGCAGAGCTACCTCCAACTCACTGTTTTTAATTGTTGTTTTGATAACTTTCTCTAAATAATAACTGAGGTGTATTTTGGGATGTTACAAACAAGGTTTAAGACCTTTGCAAAGGGGAGAAGGGCCAGAGATTTGCTCTTGTATCCATGTCAGGTATCACCTCTGCCAGCTTTTCACTTGGACTCTGAGCAAGTCTTGGAGTGTGTCAGGCTTGGATCCCGTTCCCCTATATGACTCTAAGTGCTGCTGCATATTTAAATTCACATTTCTGCAAAAGCAACAAGGTTACCAGTTGGTTCTCGGGGATAACTGTGGATTGTAGCTTCTAGTAGTTTGTAGGTGTTGGTGGGAAGGTGGCCAAAGGGAGGCGTCACCTCAGGGGTTGATGTGTGCTGGAAATGGCTTCCTGCAGGGTGGCCTCTGAGATCATTACTGACACAAATCCTCTCCGGGGATTGGGAAAGGATTCACTTCACCTGTAACCCCTGTCCCACAACATCTGTTCCTCCTTGAGCTTTGCTCTACTGGTCCTTCCTCCAGGCAATCTGGTGTTCCTGGGCTCCCTCAATGACCAGGTGCTGGAGGAGGAGACAGCTCATTTTGTGGGGGTGCTCATCCACATGCTCTCCTACTGCCAGAAGTACGTGTCCCAGAAGAAATCCAACCTCACCCACTGGCACCCTGTGCTGGGCTGGTTCTCACAGACTGTGGATTATGGGTGAGTGGGAAGGACCTCACAGGGAGAGATGATGAAGCCTCTCCTTTTATTTTTGTCTTTTTTTTTGTATGTTGCGAAGTGTTTTATATTTTGAGATGAACAGTGAGAAGACTTTCTCAGCTATTTCAGGTTCTAGCTGCACAATAAACTGCAGCGTTCCTGCACAGACTACTCTGGGGGTGGGTGCATATTCCAGTTTGGGTTAGGAGCTATATGGATCAGTATCACTGCCTGGTGTTTTCTTTCAAGCTGCCTTCTAACCTGTCCCCCTGCTCTGTCTCCCAGGCTGAACGAGTCCATGCCCCTGCTGACCAAGCAGCTGCAGCACCTCTGGGGAGTCCACATGATCCGGATCCTCTTCAATGATGTGCTCAGCAAGAAGCTGCTGGAAAATCAGGAGATAGCTCAGCTGCCAGCACAGCCAATCTCCCCTCAGAACAGCCTTCCTATGAAAAGTCAGTTTTGAGGGTTTTGGGGGTTATTTTGTCTGTGCGTGTGTTTATATGGATCTCTCACCCAAACTCACACGGCTTAGACTTTCCACTTATGCCAAAAGCTTTGAATAATTACTTGCAGCAGCTGCTGCTGCTTAGGTGGGGATGTGATCCCTCCTGTTTGTGATTCCTCCTTGGAATGCTTCTGTGACCTGGGGCAACTCTCTTTCTTTGGTGCTGGGAAAATATTTGCTTATTTTAGCAGTTTCTTTTCGTTGTTTTCTCAAGTAGCTGAAGTGCTTTTGGCAAAACTCAAGACTTCCAAGGGAAGATGGGAGCTCAGCTTCCCATGTGGAAAGCAAGGTGAATCTGGATCCTGCACCTGTGAGGTGTGCTGGTCCTGCAGAAAAGGATTTGGGATAAGACAGCTGTAAATCTGATATTTTCTTGCTGTTGCCTGTAGCACTGTATCCTGTGTTATTTGCTGCAGCCAGGACCATGGATCACAAGTGGTTTGGGTTGGAAGGGCACTTAGAGCTCATTCTGTTTTCACCTTGTCCTGTAGAGCATGTATGGAACTGTGGAATGGTTTGAGTTAGAAGGGATTTGGGGCCATGGGCAGGGACAGCTTGCACTGTCCCAGGTTGCTCTGACATCTGTCCAGCCTTGCCTTGGACACTTCCAGGGATATCCAGGGGCAGCCACAGCTTCTCTGGGCACCCTGTGCCAGGCCCTCCTCACCCTCACAGGGAAGGATTACTTCCCAAAATCCCATCTAACCCTGCCCTCTGGCCCTCCTCCTGTGTTTGTGCCCCCAGGCCTGTTCAAGAGAGCTTTCCAGAAGTCGGCCTCAGTCCGGAACATCCTGAAGCCGGTGGGAGGGAAGCGCGTGGACTCTGCCGAGGTGCAGAAGGTTTGCAGCATCTGTGTCCTGTACCAAACCACCCTGACCACCCTCACCCAGATCCGCCTGCAGATCCTCACAGGTCAGGTCACCTCCCTGCTGCTCAAATCCTTTCCAGTGGAGAGAGAAAAAAGAGATTTTCTTATTTCTGTTGATTTGTTGGGAGTTTTATCACTGCCAAGGGGTTATTGACTGGCTGGGGAAGGCTTGTTCCATCCTCAATCATCCGTGGGATCAATAACATTCAGCACCACTTGATCAAGCACAAAGTCTCAAGAATACAAATTAAAGCAAGTTTTCCTCTCATGAAACCTTGCTTACTCCCTCTCAACCTTCTGCCTGAGTCAGGGTTTTTGGGGAGCCTGGCAATATTAATCTTTGGTGGGAACATTGAAGGCTTTCATACATCTTGAGAACAAATTGCCTGTCTCGGGGAAGGGGTGGAGGAGGAGATCAGCACTGTTTTGGTCTGGTGGGTAGAGCAGGGAGTGAATTCAGAGCTTTGGGTGCTTTGTGGTGACCATGGGTGCAGCCCTGTTGTGTTCTCATCCCTAAGGTGGATGTGGGATCACAGGAATTCATTATTTTCTGAAGTTGCAGAAGAATTAGGGGGAAAAGGTTCAAAGGTGCAAACAATGCCTCATTAAAAGCTTTTTTTTGTGTGTGTGCTTTCCTAGTGATTGTCCATCTCCTGTTAATGCAGACAGGCCTGGGAGGCAAATGGGATGCTGATGTTCCTCTTCTGCTTTGCAAAAGGCTCTTTCAGCTTCAAATCTCACCTCTCAGAGCCTTCACAAGCAGCAGAATGAGCTTTACTGGGTGCACTTTGTATTTTCATAGGTCTCACCTACCTGGATGATCTGCTGCCCAAATTATGGGCTTTCATCTGTGAGCTGGGACCACAGGGGGGGTTAAAACTCTTTCTGGAGTGTTTGAACAATGACACAGAGGAATCCAAGAGGCTGCTGGCCATGTTGATGCTCTTCTGTGACTGCTCCCGTCACCTCATCACGTAGGTAGCGCATGGGTGGGGATCCCTGGATTTGTGACATGAAGTTGTTGTGTCCCTTCAGGTTCAAGAGAAACATTTAAGGTTTTATGTCTTTCCATGAAGATGAGTAGGCAGGGTAAAAGGAGCAAGCTTTTGGGATTGAGTCCTGAGAAATAAAGGGCTTCCAAAGGGCTTTTTCCCCCTCAGCTACTTCCAGCTGGTAACAAAACTGGATGGGGGGAGGAAACAACACAAAAAATGGGAAAGGGGGTGGAAAATTGCCCTTGCTGGTCACTAGAGACAAATCTCTCCTCTTGAATGAGGCAGAAATTTTCTTGGGAATGGAGAGGTCCTTTTAAGCCTGAAACACTGATTTTGCTTTTATCTCAGCCTCTCGTACCATCTTCTGTTAGGATCTGCTATCAATCAAAATCCATAAATAAGGTTTGGTTGTTTATGACTTTAGATCCTCATGGGTGTCAGTTGTCATAGAAATAAGAGCTGCTGCTAAAGGATAATGTGCCTTTATGAAAATTTCAACAGGGAATTAAATTTACACTTGTGCATTTGCATTTGTTTGCTCTGACAGGATTCTGGATGACATCGAGGTCTACGAAGAGCAGATTTCATTCAAACTGGAAGAGCTGGTGACCATCTCCTCTTTCCTGAATTCCTTTGTGTTTAAGATGATCTGGGATGGAATTGTAGGTGAGTGCTTTTAGTAGCTTGAGTTGATGTTACTGTTAGAACCACAAACGGCATTAATTTTGGAATTTGAAGCTTCTGTTAATTATTCCTTGGCACAAAAAGCACTTCAATGTGGGAATATGTCCCAGTCTTTTGATGTCCAGATGCCACAATCATGCTTTGTGCCAAATCCAGAGCACTTCCCTTTTTCCAGTAAGGGTTTGTGTAACAGACATGATGGGCATGTTGATTTTTGGCAGAGATGAGGTTTAGCAAGGCTGGGCCATGTGTTGGACAAGAGCAGGGCAGTGCTGTGACCAGGCAGAGCAGCTTGCTTGGGTCTCTGTAGAATCTGCTGCGGATCTCTCTGCTGGTATAATTTGGGTACAGCTCAACTCTCTGGTAATTAGCTGTGATAGTCCAGTTCTGGTGTGAAATGAGATGGCTTTGATTAGCTCTGTTTAAAGAAAAGAGTGTCTCTCTTCCCAGAGGTACAAAATCCTTCCCTCCAGAGGCCGTGTGGGTCAGGAAAAACACCCCGGTGCTGTTCCTGTGGGGAGGATAATCAAGGTATGGCTCTTGCTGCTGCCAGGGGTGCCTGGACTTTGCTGCCTTGTTCCTTTTGTGCAGAGAATGCCCGAGGGGAGACCCTGGAGCTGTTCCATTCTGTCCATGGCTGGCTCATGGTGCTGTACGAGCGGGATTGTCGCCGGCGCTTTGCTCCCGAGGATCACTGGCTGCGCAAGTGAGTCACCCAGGGCAGGGATCCTGGATAGCTCCAGGCTTGTCCCACTGCTCCACATCCTCTGGGGAGTCTGATTTGGGATTCCTTATTGACATTCAGCCTGCGGGATCGAGGTGGGACCTGCTGCCTGTGTTTGCAGTAAGGACGCTCCTCGTGTTGTGCTTTTCTCTGTGGTGGGAGGTTTAGGTGGTGCTTTGAAAACTGACTCAGCACCCAAGAACTGGGGTGTCCCTGGCCCTTTTTACCTTCTTAGTGTGTACACTGAGCACTTCAGTCATCTCTGGAATCACTACCAGTTCCCTCTCTCCCACACCCGGGTATTTCTCAGGGATTTCTGAATCTCTGCCTTTTTTTGTCAAGGGACCTCAAACCCAGCGTGCTCTTCCAGGAGCTGGACAAGGACAAGAAAAGAGCCCAGCTGCTCCTGCAGTACATCCCGCATGTCATTCCCCACAAGAACGTGAGTGGGATGGGGGCAGAGGGTGGAGGCTGGGAATCAATAGGCTGGGTGGCCAGTGGGATGGGAGGGACATGTGTCTGGAGCATTTTGTGACATGGAGCTTCTTCTGAAATGCCATCTGAATAAAAGTCTTCTCCTTCATCCTCACCTTCCCCAACAGATTTCCTCTAAAAGTCTTGATTTCTTATCACTGAGACAGAACTGATCTGTGTCTTCACCCCTTCCTTGTGCATTTCCTTCAAATGTCTTGGTCTCTGTGTTGAGACAGAACTGATCTGTGTTTGTGCAGCTGCATGGACTGAGTGGATGACAGTGGCACCACTGGAAATAGCTGGGATCAGAGCAACCAGCAGCAGTTTCTGTGTGTCAGGAGCCTCCCAAATCCCTGCTGCCACTGCAGGATGAGGATCCCCGTGGATTGAGACTTCCATTTGTTTTCTTTTTTGCAGAGGGTGCTGCTTTTCCGGAACATGGTCACGAAGGAGAAGGAGAAGCTGGGGCTGGTGGAGACGAGCTCGGCGTCCCCCCACGTCACCCACATCACCATCCGCCGCTCGCGCATGCTCGAGGTGAGGGACACAAGCCAGCCCTCAGGGCAGCAACCTGGCCTGACAAAAACAGGGCTGGAGGGTGTGTTTTACTTCCTTTGTGGCTGCGGAGGTACCCACTCCCAGAACTGATGTTCCAGGAGAATGCTGGATCCTCGTTCAGCTCAGGCTGCTGGAAACCTGGAATTTTGGCTTGGAAGATGTTGGTTTTTTGAGCTCAAGACTCAATGACAAATGCAGATTTCTGTGTCCTGTTTCTGCTGCATCTCTGGGTGGGTGTTTCACGTGTCTCTCTCTGGGATTGTCCTCTGGATTTTCTGCTCTGTGCAGGATGGATACGAACAGCTCCGGCAGCTTTCCCAGAACGCCATGAAGGGAGTGATCAGGGTGAAGTTTGTGAATGACCTGGGGGTCGATGAGGCTGGTATTGATCAAGATGGGGTCTTCAAAGAGTTCCTGGAAGAGATCATTAAAAAGGTGTTTGACCCTGCACTGAACCTGTTCAAGGTAGGACACAGGTGCCACCTGAGGTGACCTGGTACGGGCAGAGCCATTCTGGCTCACTGAGTTCTTATCTCTTATCTCTTTGTGCAGACCACCAGTGGTGATGAGAGGCTGTATCCATCCCCAACATCCTACATCCATGAGAACTACCTGCAGCTCTTTGAGTTTGTGGGGAAGATGCTTGGGAAGGCTGTGTATGAGGTGAGCCAGCAGCACCAGCTTGGGATCTTGTCAGTGATGGTGCCTTTGAGGGCATCTCTCCTGCTTGGGGGGGTGTTATTGAAGAGTGGAGTTTGGAAAAACGGCTTGGATAAAGATCCTGATAGTGGAACAGGCTGGAATTTCTTCAGGCGTATATTAAAAATAATCTTGGAGGTAAAACCTGGGTCATGCCTTGATTGTTCCTCATGGTGCTGAGACACCAGCCTGTTTTTTTTGGTGTTCCACCTTACAAACATCCATTTGTGGATTCCTCAGAGGGACATGAGGCAAAAAGGAGGATGAAATGACAGAATTGACTCTGTTAGAATGATTTGGGTTGAAAGGTAACTTTCTAGTCCAGTCCCCTTCCCATGGGCAGGGACACCTTCCAGTATCCCACTTTGCTCCAAGCCCTGTCCAGGCTGGCCTTGGACACTTCCAAGGATCCAGGGGTAGCCACAGCTTCTCTGGGCAACCTCTGCCAGGGCCTCACTTCCCTCACAGGGAAGGATTTTTCCATGTATTTCACTAAATTTCCCCTCTTTCAGTTCAAACCACGTAAGGCAGTTCATTAAAAGAACACATGGAGTTCCCCAGGTGCCTTTTTCCACCTGCCTTACCAAATAATGGATTTTAAGAGGATGTGGGGTTTGTAGCTGATTTTGGTGCCCTGCAAAGTTGCTCTTTGCACTTGTTCCACATCACAAGATCTGCCTTGCAGGTAACCAAAGATGCCACAACTACAAGTGTGTGGCAGGACCTTACCTGCGCGTTCTTCTTGTCCACAGGGAATAGTTGTGGATGTACCATTTGCTTCCTTCTTTTTGAGTCAGCTCCTTGGGCACCACCACAGTGTCTTCTACAGCTCCGTGGATGAGCTGCCCTCCTTGGACTCAGAGTTCTATAAAAATCTCACTTCAATTAAGGTTGGAGCAATAATTTTCCTGTCATTCACCTCCCTGATTGCTGCCTGTTGCTAGAAACTGGGAGTAACTGGTGGTTCTGCTGCTGAACCCTGACCTTTTTTTTCCTTTTTTATTCCTTCTCCCTGTTGTTCTCCAGCGTTATGATGGTGATATCAGTGACCTGGGCTTGACACTGTCCTATGATGAAGATGTGATGGGTCAGGTATGTTTTTATTCAGTGTTTTGTTGGACCTTACCTCTGCTTTGTCCTCTTCACGTGGAAGGCTGGCTCAGCTTCTCTGAACTCAGCCATGGGATTCAATATTTACCTGTGGGCAGAGAACAGCTTTTTCCACAAGAAGTTCCCCTCTGACCCTTTAATTTTTCTGCTGCCAGGGTTGAAAAAGCGTTTAACGCTTCCCGTGCATAACTGGTGTTCCCTTCTTAAAAGAAGAACCTGTGAATAGGGAGAAATTCCTTTTCTTCCCACATAGTTGTTGGTGTCGGGGAAACTCCAAGTGTCTTGGCCTAGAGAAGGAAAAGCTGTTTGGCAGTCCCTTAGGAAGACTTGGAGGTACTTGGTTGCACTTGAGCCCTGTGAAGTTTTGTGTGCAGAGCTGGAAAATCTGGAGAGATAAGATAAAAATGCCTTTTGCTGGCAGTGGTGTGCTGCAAATTCCATGGGGAGCCATGGCGGACACCTGCTGCTTCCTCAGAATTGCTGAGGTTTCAGCTTGGAGGAGGTGAAAAATGAAGGTAGGAGCAGGATGTGGAGCCCAGCAATGAGACACTGAAGGCTGTGGTTCACTGAGGTTAAAAATAACCCAGGCACTCCTGTCTCCCCAGTGCTTTGGTCGTGCGGAAGGAGCCAGGTGGGGTCACCCTGCCTGAACTCTGGGTCCCTGTAGCCACAGCCATGTCACAGCTGAGCTCATTCCCTGTCTGGGCTTCAGTCTGACCTTGGAATTCACCTGGAGCTGAGGCACAGAGGCCTCTGTGAAGTGGGAATGAGGATGTGCTGCCTCAGCTTGGGCAAAGATGACTCTGCAGGCAGCACCTGGAGGGTCCTGAGCTGGAGGAGATCACCAGGCCTGGGAGATCTCTCCTGGCCTTCCTGCCTGGAGGGACAGAGCTCCAGGAGCTCCTGCATGAGTCCTGTGGCTCAGCCAGCTTTGGCTTGTGCTGTTAGACTGAGCTCTCTGAGCTTGCTCAGCCTCTGGATTCTGGGATTGTGACAGTCCCCCAGGGCTCTTGGAATTGATTTGTGTGTGGTTCAGCAGTGATGGATCAGACTGCAGAGGAGGCTTCCTTGGAGAAGGGCTGGCTCCACTGGTGGGAGAGCTGGAGTTCCTACTGTTCAATTACTCTGTTAATAGTTAAGTGAAACTGGTTCAAGGCAGAAAGCAGGATTATTACTTAACTTTTAAATCCTGCTGTTTTATTGTAAAAATAAATGTTTTATGGGGAGGTAACAGCTTAGCATGGCATTTCCTTCCATTGTGGTTCCAGGCAGTAATTAGCAATCCAATCATTTCTTCCCTCAGCTGGTTTGCCATGAACTTGTTCCTGGAGGGAAGACCATCCCCGTTACCAATGAAAATAAGTAAGTACAGCAATTAGATTTTTAAGGTCACCACTGCACAATACTTTATTCTGGTTCCTTGGGCTTGCATCTGGAATGAATTGAGATAGATTGGAGGAGAAGGAGCACATAAATATCTTAATAGAATTTGCTGGTTACAGTTCATTGGCAGAAATTGTATTAAATTTGATTTGCAAAATAAAAATTGACAATTTACTTCTTGAAACAGCACTTCTGAGGTCAAAGGCAGCCAGTCAGGGAGATTCTGCAGGATTTAATGATGGTGATGGATACAGACAGATGGATTCAAAGCAATTCGGGCACACAGTCGTGAACACAGAGGGCACAGATGCTCAAAGACACCTTGGAGCAGACAGATCTCCTCAGAATGATAACATGTGGCAGTTGTATAAAGCACCGTGTTCTGAGCAGACAGTGCTGAATTCAAATGTACTCGACAGTCGTTCTTTAGAGCCAGGAAATCAGAGGAGACACCGAGCCCCGGGGCTGTTTTCACAGATAACCGGCTTTTAGATCGTTATCAGAAATGTCAACTCCGGAGCCTGCAAACCAACCCCACCTTTTGTTCCTTTTTCTTTTTTTTTTTTTTTCCCTTCCCTATCCCCTTCAGTGTTCATAAAAGCAGAATGAAATATCTATTAAGCAAATGTGTGTTTGAACTGGTGATCTGGGGGTTGTTATCTTTTTCCTGACAAATGGAAGCTGGATCCCACCTGGATCTGTGCTCTGCAGTCTGATGTTTCCAGGCTTTTTCCCTTCTCCAGCTCTGACCAGGCAGTTTGCATTTGAAAGGATCTTCCTCTGGCTTGTCACAAGTCAGCTCAGGGAGAAAGCTGAAAGTTCTGGACCCTGCTCTAGTAGTTTAAAGCAGAAATTTGATGCTTTTGCAGCCAAATTGGGAATTGGGAGGGAGCAGAAGTATGGGGAATGGCAGCAATCTGGACACAGCTCTGGGGTGACTTTGCCAAAAACCCAGGCAGTGGAATTGTGGTGGGAGCTGCTGAACTAGAATCAGCAAGTTCAGGTGTTTTGCCTGGAGATCAGAAGAGAAAGAGCCTCCCTCTAACAAAAAGTTCACCTTTCCCACATCCTGCAGGAAGGTGGGGATCTGCTTTGTGGTTTTGATGTGTTGTTTCTCCAGGCATGGGGCAGCAGAGCCCAGTGAGCTGTTGGTCAGACCTAGAGGAGTCTGCCTGGAGAGCTGAGCTGTTAAAAGGATTTGGAGCTGTGTCCAGCCAAGGTTGATCAAGGGGGTTATTAAAGCAAAATAGTCCCTGAGCTGGGCAGGAGCTCTGTGAAATTAAGAGTCCCTGAGGGGGGAAAGGGACAAAATCTGGCCAGAGAAACATCATTATCTACTTAAATAAAAAGCAGGGCCTGGATGGGGAAGTATAACCCTGTCCAGACTGTCCCAGTCCTTTTGGGGCTGGTAAAACACGTCAGGGACAGTTCAGTGGTGGGTGGTGGGTACCCCTGGCAGCTCCATGTCCCCCTGCCTGTCCCACAGGATCAGCTACATCCACCTGATGGCGCATTTCCGGATGCACACCCAGATCAAGAGCCAGACCGCTGCTCTCATCAGCGGCTTCAGGTCCATCATCAAGCCCGAGTGGATCCGCATGTTTTCCGCGCCGGAGCTGCAGCGCCTCATCTCCGGGGACAACGCCGAGATCGACCTCGAGGACCTGAAGTAAGTGACAGCTGGGGCTCCCTCTTCCAGCCTGGGAGCTGAGCCCTGCCTGTGCAGAGCTCCTGGGAGGTGGCGGGACAATGATGTGTCCACAACTTCTGCTGCTCCTGCTTGGAATGTGAGGAGCAGAGCTTTGGAACGTGTTCCTTAAGGCTAATTTGGGATGGGTCCTGTCTTCCACTGGTTCCTGGGAGCAGAATTCCTCTCTGCTTTTCCCTCTCCTCTGATCAAGTGCCCAGGAAGTGCTGGGGGCTCAGTGTCAGAAGTGAACCCTGACCCGTGGCAGGTGTTGGACAGGGCTACTGGAATCTGTCCCTGCTCATGGGACAAAGATGAGCTTTAAGGTCCCTTCCAACCCAAACCATCCCACCCAAGTGATCCTTCCCAGCATTTGTGCCCCTCCAGCTGCAGTGCCAGGCCTGTCAGAGCCTTTCCCTCCCCAGGAAACACACGGTGTACTATGGGGGCTTCCATGGCAGTCACCGTGTCATCATCTGGCTCTGGGACATCCTGGCCAACGACTTCAGCCCTGAGGAGAGAGCCATGTTCCTCAAGGTGAGTGAGGAGCCATCTTTGCCCAGCTGGGATTGGGGGTGGTGGGGCCAGGGCTGTTCTCCAGTTACCTGGGTGCTCTCTGAAGGGACATCAGAATTCCTGACACCTGGAAGTGCCCAGCAGAGCTCTGTGGATGCTCTGGTGTCACCATGAATGGCCCTGCAGAGGTGGCACTCCCCTTAGGTTGTCAGACACACACTGGGGGGTGCTCAGTGCCAGTCCCAGCAGTGCTGGGCCTGTCACTGTGTGGCTGTTCTGCCCTTGCTGCTCCTGTCATCACCACGTGGCACTTTCCAGTTTGTCACCAGCTGCTCCAGGCCTCCACTTCTGGGCTTTGCCTACCTCAAGCCTCCTTTCTCCATCCGCTGCGTGGAAGTGTCTGATGACCAGGTAGGCATCCTGCTCTCAGGGCTTGGGAATTCCCTGGCCAGCTTCCTCTGACCTGGAAACCTTTAATGTGGGAAGATGAGATGTTAAGATTAGATATCAGGGAGACATTCTTCCCTGGGAGGCTGGTGAGGCCCTGGCACAGGGTGCCCAGAGAAGCTGTGGCTGCCCCATCTCTGGAAGGGTCCCAGGCCAGGCTGGGACTTGGAGCAACGTGGGATAGTGGAAGGTGTTTCCTGCCCATGGCAAGGGGATGGAATGGGATGAGCTTTAAGGTCTCTTCCAACCCAAACCCTTCTGGGATTCTATACCTGAAAACAGCCCTACCCCATGCACATGGCTGCACACACACAGAGCAGCTCCAGACTCTTCCTGCCTGGATTCCCTGGGTTCCTCCAGGGTTGTGTTTTCTCCTTGGGATCTCCCTGTGACCCCCCCGTCTCCTGGCACACCCTGCCCATGTCAGGCATTGAGTTACAAGCGGAGCTCCTTGGACAGGGGTGGGAAACTGAGCTTTGGGCTTTGACTCTCCCTGTTCCCAGCGCCAGGTTTTGTGTTCTTGGCACCTCTGTGCCAGGTGTGCAGAGGGGAGGTGACAGTTCTGTGCCCTTGCAGGACACGGGGGACACCCTGGGCAGCGTTTTGCGCGGCTTCTTCACCATCCGCAAGAAGGAGCCGGGCGGGCGCCTCCCGACCTCCTCCACGTGTTTCAACCTCCTCAAGCTCCCCAACTACAGCAAGAAGAGCATCCTGCGGGAGAAGCTGCGCTACGCCATCAGCATGAACACCGGCTTCGAGCTGTCCTAGGCACGGCCTGGACCCGGGATGGGGCTTGGAGCTGCTGCTGGAAGGAGAGCCCTTCCCAACGTGGAGCCCGGAGCAGCTCTGCAGGGGCCGACTGCTCGCTCGAGGCCTGGAGAGAGGCAGCTGGTAGTGAAGGTTCACAGGGATCCAGGGAAGAGCTGCTGGGCTCAGGGCTGGATTTTCTTAGGCACGGCTCCAGGCTGGAGGAGGGGATGGGCCTGACCCAAAGCCCTTCACTTGACACCCACGGAAATCGTCCTTAAAAGCAAACCCCGGGGGAGCACGGAAGGAACGTTCCAAGTGCCACTCAGATTAGTGACAGTGAGACCCCCAGCAGGCTGGACAGCTGCTGCCACGGGAGTGCTGCTTTTTCCTTTCCCAGGAGCTGGGCTGGCTGGAAGTGAGTCTGGGAAGCTGCACAAAGGCAGAGGGATGACAGAGCCCTCGAGGGGACGTCGGCGTTGGAAGTGCCTGGACGGGCACTGCTCACTCAGGGCGGGGGATTCCAGGTGTCCCTGCCCCTGCAGGGTCCTGGGTGTGTCTTGGAGAAGGAATCACAGGGAAGCAGCAACTTAAACAGGAGCAGATGGACTCTGTGGCTCTTGGGAAGGCTTTGGAATGCTGGAGGTTAAGGGCCGGAGCAGCAGGAGTGGGCTCAGCCAACTGTGCCTCTGCCAGGCTCCTGCCAGACCCAGGCCTTGGGACAGAAAGGGTCACGTCTCAATTTCTCAGGAGCAGGAAAGGTTTCATTTTCTTTGGTTTCCAGAGGACAGGAGCTGGCACACACTCAGGCTCCCCAGCACAGTGCTCAGGTGGGGCAGGTTCCTCTCTGGAACCAGAGGAACGTGTCAAATCCTCTGGAAACCTCCACTGGCAAAATCCCTCTGGCATGGAAGTTTCCCTTTGCTTGCAGGCCCTTTCTTAGGGAGTTGTTTGGACCCAGGGCAGGGTCTCTGTGTAAGAGCCAGATTTGTTTGTTGCCAAACTCTTTATTTCAGTCGCTTTGTCTCTTTCTGGCCTTATTTCTGTGAGTTGGTGTTTGCCTGGAGCAGGCAGCTTTTGCAGGGGATGGCTTGGGAAGGTATGGATCCATCCTGCCATTTCTGAGACACTCATCAAGTGTCTCTGCAGCTTCCCATCTTTGGTCCCTTGAGCTGCTGTGAATCCTGCCCTGAGCCAGGCTGGGGAGAGGAGAGATTAGGCTGCTCCTGGGCTGTCCTGGCCCTGCTGGGATTCTGGCACAGAGGAGAGCCATGGCATTGCCCTCCTGGGGACAGGGTTAAAAGCCAGTCACCACCTCCCCTTCACCCCACTGGTAAAACAAGCTCCTGCACAGGCTGCTGGCGTCTGCCCAGGGTTTTCTTTCTCTCCTTCCCTCCCTGTGGCACTGGGGATCCTCATTTCCCTCCCTGGCCATATCCCACCTCTTCTGCTGCCTTGCCTGGTCCGTCCCATGGGATTCGTGTGCCCAGGTGAGCTCAGCAGAGCACAGGTCTCCACACCCTGGGCTCTGGAAGAACCCCCTTAACCACAATATTTCACGTTTCCAAGGGGTCGGAAAGGTCTCGGCACCGAGCAGCGAGATGGCCTTGGCTTCATCCTCCTCCTGTCGTGCTTCAGATGAATTTCAGAGAAATAACCCTTTTTTTAGAACCAATGCCTGGAAATGCATCTGGAAAGCAATGTCAGGATCTTTTTTCTCTGTCAAATCAGTGAGATTAAACAGGAGTGATGGGAAGTGTTGGTGCGGACAGGAATGTCTGCATCCAGAGGGTTCAGGACACTGGGCTGTGAGTCAGAGAAATTATAGATGATAGTAAATTTATTTATTTTCTTTTTATACATAGAACATTTTGGCATTAACCAGTTGGTGACTGCGTAGTTGGAAGGTTTAGGCACTGTCTTGGAGCTCTCAGAGTTTAAATATCACCCAAAATCTTCTTTTTCCTTCTAGGAAGCGCAGTGTGTCTGACTAGAGCACAATGAGCATTTAGTGAAATGAGTTGTTGAACACTGAGATAAAATCCTTGCTCCCCTTTTCCCTTTGTTCCTCAGGAGTACAATTCCTAGATAAAAAATCTTACTGCAGACTTAGCTTGGTCCCTCCAAACCTGGAGATGTTGCACTACAGACACTGCTCCCGTGCTGGAGCTGGTGTGGAAAACGTGATAAATGTCTGGGAAATTCCCGGTGGATGCAGGCGAGGATTCCTGTGGAGGGGCTGATTCCTGTGTCCCGGGGAGGCTCTGTCAGTTCTCCATGGATCCTGCCCAGGGATGGTTTTGCCATGGGAGATTCACGAGGATCTTTTCTATCCAAGACTCTCTGCCGTGGAGACCTTGGTTCCATCCCTGTGTGTCTGACCTGCAGAGAAAATAAAGCTGGGATGAGTTCAGGTGGTTGAGTGTCTCCTGGTCCTTTCCTATGGTGAGGAATGTGCTGGTGGGATGCTCCTGGCAGAGCAGAGCAGGGCACTGGGGCCCTGGCACCTCTCAGCAGGCACCTGCCTTTATTCCAAGGGTGAGGAGACCCTGGCTCAGGGTGCCCAGAGCAGCTGTGGCTGCCCCTGGATCCCTGGAAGTGTCCAAGGCCAGGCTGGGCAGGGCCTGGAGCAGCCTGGGATAGGGGAAGATGTCCCTGCCTGTGGCAGGGGGTGGAATGGGATGACCTTTGAGGTTCCTTCCAACCTAAACCAGTCTGAGATTCTGTGAGTCTGCCAGGCTGGTCATGAAACCTGCTGTTCCCATTGGAATTCCTGTTTCCAGGCTGGTTCATGGTGCCCCTGAGAGCTGGGATCTGTGGGGTGGATGGGGGTATACGAAGCCTGATGAGCCCAAAGGGGCCTGGCAGCATTGTTCAAATCAGGATTTGCTCATGTTGCAATATGCTTGGAGAATCTGTGCCTGGTCCTGCAGAGTGCTGTGCGTTTGGTTCTTCCTGAGGGTGTTGGTTCTCCTCGGATGCAGGGGCAGGTTCTGGGATCAGCAATGCTCAGTGCACATCTGGGAATGGTGACTGGAACCACTGGTGGAGAGGAAAATGAGCTGGAAATCCAAGTGGGATCCCCCAGTGCAGGAGTGGGGGCAGCCCCAAAGAGCTGACCTGGAGTTTGATATTAATAACAATATTACAATATTGTGTGTTTCTGCCTGGGCCTGATGCTGGAAGCTCCTTGGAGGAGTGAGAGCTGTGCCTGCTGCTCCAGCTTCCCTCTGACTCCGGGTTTGGAGTCCTTCACTGCCCCTCCATCCCTGCCTGGATCCCTCCTGCCCCCCCCGGCCATTCCCAGAGTTGTCTGGCTCTGCGGGAGCGGGAGCACGGTGGGAGCGAGGGAGAGGCTCCCAGTCAGTGTGCAAGTGCCATTGTTTTGACACAGAGGCATCTGGCACTGTCAGGAACAGCAAAAAGCAAGCCCAGAGCAGCTGCTGCCAAGGCAGAGCTGGCAGCAGGCAGGCCTGCACGGCCCCTGCTTCCCTGGCAGCTCAGGATCTGGGCACGGCATCGCTCCGGGCCACTGAGGTGAGGTATGGCCGTGGCTATCCAAGGCCTTGGGACCATAAAACTGGACACTGCAGAGGTGAGGAGTTGGGAGAGTTGCCTGGAGGATGGGAGAGATGCCTGGTGCTCACTCAGTGCTGGCACTGAGCAGAGCTGGGTGTCCCAACCTGCTGCAGGTGCGGGATGTTCAGGAACAAACAGCAGCTCCTGCTGCCCCTCTCCTGCTCCTGCAGGCTGTCCCAAACCCCTGGCTCACACCCAGGCTGGTATTCCCTCTGTTTCATCCCTCTGTTCTTCACCTGTGCCCCGTGCTAGATTCCAGGTTAGGATGAAGAGGAGGCTGTGCCATGCTCCAGTCTCCACATCCCTGGGCAGAGCGAGGTCTGATGTCTCTGCAGCTCACTTTGGTGTTTTCTCACCTTTACCAAGAGGTGCAGCAGCTCCTGCAGCTGGAGTGGTCACACCACGTGACACTTGGCACTGTCACCACCTGGGTAAGTGGCACTGAACTGGTGCTCACAGTCTACTTTTGTGGCTGAAGTCAAGTTCTTCAACCCTGACCCTCTGCAGTTCCCCTGGGGTGGTTTGAGTCCTCCTGTGTCACTCTGCCTCTCTGTGCCTGCCCTGCCAAGGCTGGGACGGGACACAGGGGTGGGCACTTTGGGCTGAGGGTCCCAGACAGCCCCTTCCTCCACAGAAAGACTCAACCTGCTCGTGCCAGGCACAGCACTGATGGTTCCTGCCCTGGGCTGCTCCAGGATGGGGAGGGTTTTTCCTTGCCCATTCCCAGGCTGAAAGGGGATTTCAGGAGCTTGTGAGACCACACCACTTGCCCTGCTGGAGGACTTGGGGCCCTCTCTGCTCCTGCAGCTCCAGTGGAGCTGTTGGCTCCCTACTGCTAGGGCTGTGCACCTCAAAACTCACCAGGCTGGGGCTCCAGCACATCCTGTCAAGGTGGGGGCTCTCATCCCTCTCCTCCCTTCTGAGCCCTGGCCCAGGAAATGCTGCCTTGTGTAAATTTACATCTGACTTTGGCACAATGGATGTTTGTGTCGTTGCTGGCGGAGCAGCAGCCGCTCGGCTGCTCCCGCATCGTGGTGGTAATCGAGGTGCTTGAGTTATAGCCCAACTTATTCCATTTTACAGCTCCTACAGCGTTAACAGATGTACGGGCGTCTGATCCAATCATGCAGCAAGAGATTTTGGGGCCAGTTCTTCTCGTTTTGACAGTGTGGAAGCTGGGAGCAGCCATACATTTTACAAACAAGAATAAACGACCCTTAGCAACATATGGCTGTGCTGGCAGCTCGGGAGTGATCCCGGATCAGGCACCCTGCGAGGCAGGAATGTTGCTGGGCGCTGGAGCCGGGCAGCCCGGACAAAGCATCTGCCTTCCCCCGTGATATTAATGAGGTGCAGGCACTGGAATCCCTATGCTGTACGGCTGGGAGGGCTGGGAAGAGACAAAGAGCTTGGAAAAACAACTGCCAGCCCAGAGCAAGGGAGCTTTATTTGGATTTAAAGGCTGGGTTTTGTTTTGGTCACTCTACTGCTGCTGCCTGGCTGAGACCTCGTGGGGTTGGGAGCAGGGGCAGCTCAGCTGCCCTGTGCCTGTGCTCCAGCCTGGTGAGGAGGGTGCACCAGAGCCTGAGGAATCACAGAATCCCAGCGTCATCCAGGTTGGAAAAGCCCTCCAAGATCTTAGAGTCCAACCTGTGCCCGATCCCCACCTTGTCACCCAGCCCAAAGCACTGAGTGTCACATCCAGGCCTTCCTTGGACAACTCCAGGGTTGGGCACTCCAAACTTCCCTGGGCAGCCCAGCCAAGGCCTGACCACCCTGTCTCAACTCCCTCCTAAAGGCAAGCCCTGCTTAGGGACACACAAGGGTCACCCCAGCACCTTCCTCTGTCTCAGCCCTCCAGAAAGAACTGCTGTGGGTAGAGAGGGCAGAGGGAGCAGCTGGGAGCACCCCAGTAAATATAGTCTCTCCATCATGTTAAGTGTAGTAGCTTGATTTATTTCTCCTTGCAATCCAAACAATGCCAGCTTTGGTCCCAAAACAGTAGTGAGATTTCTTCCCCCCAGCTGGAAAAAAAAGGAAATACTATAAATCCCTCCCCCAGGTGATTTATGGAGCATTCATGAAGAATTTATATTGCAAAGGATTTAATTAAATTAAACTTGAAAAGCCTCTTGGTTCCTGAGGTTCAGTCCCAGAGCCAGAGCTCTCGTAAAACTGGATGGAGCAGGAAAAGGGAATGGCTGAGGTGACACTGCAGCTGATGGGACAATCCAAATCCAGAGCATTTGTCACCAGGATGTGTTCCAGGCTGAGGCTGGGAAAATTACTCCATGAAAAATGTGCATTAACAAGAGCCATGAAATATCTGCCTCAAATGCAGGTGAGTGATGAGACGGGGGATCTGTTAGTGCTGGGCATTCCTCACTCATTCCTGGGCATTCCTTACTGGCCAAAAAGGGACACAGAGCCAGAGATTCTTTGGAAAACAAGTTTAAGGTTGGCTCTACTCAAATACTTGAACGGGGGAAGGGGCAGGATGGATTTAAAAGCTGCCCCACAAAAAGCAGGACAAGCCCTGGATGGGCATCAGCACCTTGCAGCCCACAGCATTCCTAGGGGGAAAAATTACAACAACCAGGGTTCACATGGATTACTCCCCAGTTGTATTTCCAAGCTGGAAGCAGCTTAGACTTGAGTGCAAAGCTGGAATTGTCTGTGTGATGTGGGTGTGAGCTCACTGCAGCCTCTCTGCCAAGAGGAGCAACATTCCAGGGTCAGCAGGGACACCCTGGGAGGAACTCTTGGGGTGTTGTCCCTCTCACCCAGCTCCTGCTCCTCATCCCAACCCCTTTTCCTGCAACCTCAGTGCCCTGGGTGCTCCCAAACCCTGGGCTCTGCTCCTCCAGCTGTTCCTGCAGCTGGAGGAGCAGCTGGTCCCACCATTCCAAGGGACAGCTCCACATGGAGACAACCCCAGCACACAGAGCCTGGGATTTGACCTATCCTGCCTCACCCCCTCCATCCTGTGAGCCCTGGCAGAGGATGCACTGGATTGTCAGCACACAGACATTCCTCACATGCAAAACAAGAGGCAGCCAGAGCCAAGGAATTCTTGGTGCATTCCTGTAAATCACAGCTCAGCTCCAGCCAGAGCTGATGGATTGGAAGGGACTTGGAGCAGCAAAGCACACAAGGCTCGGTGCTAAAATGTGACAGTTTGTGGCCCTTTGGTACAAGGAAATTCACATTTATTATTTCAGAGCTGTGGACACAATTCCCAAACGCCTCCAGCTGCTGCTCCATACGAGCACTGTGACTTCAAAGGAGGAGCTGATTGTTTTCCCTTCATCATCCCTCAGAGTCCTGTCAGAGCCTTCCCACAGCACCTGCTGCTGCCCAGGGAAATGAAGGCATCTCCAAAATGTTACTGGAATTCTCCTGCCTCAACTCCCACCTGGGAGAAGCAGTGACTCCAGAGCCATCCCCACATGGGATGTGCGGTCCAGGCCCAGAACAGAACAGGTGTGTTTGGGTCCCTTCCAACTCAGGATATTCCATGATTCTGCTCCTCTCAGGATTTATCAACAAGGTCCTGGTTATTCCACATGGAAATCCTTGGCAGCTCCCATTTCCAGCCCAGGCTTGTTCTCTCTCCCTTTCTTGATGGACAAAAGCAGTCAACTGGATTTAGGTTTCCATGATCAAGGAAAAAAAACATTCCAGCTCCCAGCTATGGCTCAGGTTTTATGTAGATTTTCTCTTCCTTCCCTTCCTTCATTGCAGCATAACGTGCCAGGACAAAGAGATAATCACTGAGCCTGGAAAGCAAGGGAAAAGCAGGAAAACCAGTGATCTTATTCCAGAAGAGAAGCTTGCTGAGAAGCAAAACTCCCCAGTTTTATCCCCAGAACTAAGGGAATGCTTCAGTAGGACAGGGCAATGATTTGGGATTTTATTTTTTTACCTGTTTAAATACTTGGCCACGTTTGGATCTGCTTCCCCTGCTTGGACTAAAGGGACCACGCTGGGAAAAGCAAAGGGAAATGCTGGTGTTTCATTTTCCAGCTCTGAGTGCACAAAGGCTGGAGCCTCTTCCCTCCCCAAACCTCCCCTGGGGTCCTCTCTTTGACTCCTCCAGAAGTGAAGGATCTTTGCTTCCCAGAGGGATCTGGGAGGGGTAAATGATGCCAGAAATGTTTGTGTCTGTCCCAGCAGCCCCCAGCTCTATTCCTCCCAGGATATTCATCCACAGAAACCACTGAAAAGGGAGAGACTTTACAAGAGCCTGCAGTGACAGGACAGAGGGAATGGCTTCCCTCTGCCAGAGGGCAGGGTTAGATGGGATACTGGGAAGAATTTCTTCCCTGTGAGGGTGGTGAGGCCATGACACAGGCTGCCCAGAGAAGCTGTGGCTGCCCCTGGATCCCTGGAAGTGTCCAAGGCCAGGCTGGATGGGGCTGCAGAATCCCAAAAGGTTTGGGTTGGATGACCCAGCAAAGGGGAAGGAAGAACAGAGCCTGGCTTTGTGCCTCCTGCACTCTTAGAATTGGACTAAAGAAACAAAAGCTTGGCTTGAGCCCCAAGGGCAGCGCAGCCCTGGTTTGGTGTCTCTGGGGTGTCCCCATGCCCTTTCCCCAGGGTGATCCCAGCACAGCACTCACCACCTCTCGGCCCTGCGGCACACGGCTCGGGAGAAGTGGAGAGCAGCACTGCTCCTGCCTCCAGACTGCAACAGCAAGGGAACACCACTCAGTGCCTGCACCAGCAGGGACAGTCCCCTCCCCTCCCTCCTCTCACACACATGGAACTGATCCCTGTGCCATGGCCAGGCAAGGGTGGGACATCCCAGTGCAGCAGGGTGGGGAAATGTAACTCCCAGCTCCTTGTCTCTGCTTTTCTCTTGGCAATTTGCCTATGGAAATAGCAGCCTCCCAGGCTGTTTTTTCATGGTAAGCAGTGGAGCAGGGCTACCCCAAGGAAGTGAGGGGCACAGGAAGCACCTACAGGCAGGATGAAGGCTCTGAGGGGAGGGAGCTGCTCTGAGTAACTGTCAATCCACTGCTCCAGCTCCAGGACGGGCTTGTCGCTGAACGACGTTCGTTCTGCAGAGAGGAAAGAAGAATCGGCTGAAGAAAAAGCGATTGAGACAACAAGCTGAACTCTTAATTTTGCTTTCCTGGATCAGCAAGTCCTAAGAAACCAAATACATCCCTCAGCATCCCACCACCACCCAGGCCAGGCTGTGCTCAAGAGCTGCCATCCCAGGAAAGGCAAGACTTACTCCTGTGAGCCTCCCTGGCCGAGGAGAGCGGCGTGGCCAGGTTGGAGCCCACATCCTGCAGCATGCACTGGATCTGACAAAAACAAAAATCACAGCTGCTGTCACTCCCAGCCATGGCTTTTTGCATTCCTGTGCTCAGCAGAGCCAATCAGCCCAACTCACAGGCTGCCCAGGCAGGACTTGTGTCACTGCTGTGCCCTCCCGGGTGGTTTGTGCCCCAGTTTCAAACGTGGAGTTCTGTTACAACAAAACTCGAGTTCATAACGTGAATCTGACTTAGAATAAACCTAGAGATGAATCTGCCTGCCTGTAATAACTTGATCTACCAGCTTCCTTCTTGGTTAAAGAAATTTACCTCTTAGACAGCAATCAAGGGAGTCTTAAAGATTTATATATTGAAATACTAAATGAATCGAATTCCTGTGTGTCCATGGGAGCACTGTGGCTAAAATTAAGGAGTTCATGTTTTAATGGCACAGGTAAGGGACTGCACTGGATGAAGATCATCATTAACACTCACTTTATGAAGCTGATCAACAAACGTGTGGCCCTTTTCACTGCTAAACTCACCAGCCAGCCTTAGTCAGAAAAAAACAAAACAAAACAAAAAAGAGTTAGTTGGGAATGAAGAAATGGTAACAAACATGATTTTTCCATATGATTTGGATACTCCCAGCCGGTCCTTACCCGATGGCCGAGCTCAGCTCGTCGGTGGCTCCCAAGGCCTCGAAGATGGGGTCGCCCTTCGGCCGCCGCTCCCCGGTGAAGGTGCTGGAGAATCCTTTGGGAAAGGCGGAAGGCGCTCAGGGCTCCGGGGGGAGCTCTGGCCGCGGCCCCCGCGGCCCCTCGGGCTCTACCTGCGTCTCCCGTCCTCGTGTAGATCTTCGGGGCCCGCTCGGGAGCGGCGCGGTCGGGGCTGTGGAGGCACAAACCGTGAGGGGACACCGCGCGGACGGGGGACACTGTGAGGGGTGGACACACCGTGAGGGGAGGAACGACACCGTGACGGAGGGAAGGACACCGTGATGGGGTCCCGGCCCTCCCACGCTTACCTGCCCGCCCCGCTCCGCCACCGCCGCCCCGCCATCCCCAGCGGGCCCTGCACTCCCCGTCCCGCCGCCATCGCCGCCCGCCGCCACATCCCTCCCGGCCGCCGTCGCCGCCGCGCCGTGACCCCGCTCGGCCGCCGTCCCGCCCTCAGCTCACGCTGTCACCCCAGCGCCGCACCACCCCGCGACGCCTCCTTCCCATTGGTCGTCCGCAAGTCCCGCCCCCGCAGAGCGCCCGGCTATTGGCCGAGTTCAGGGAGGCGGGGCAGGGAGGCGGCCCCGATTGGTGACGGGGGCTGTCAGTCGGCGCGGGCTGTGAGAGACACGGGATGTGTCCCGCGATGTGGGCACGGGAGCTGGCGGTGTCGGCGCCGGGGAAGGTGATCCTGCACGGGGAGCACGCGGTGGTGCTGGGCAAGGTGAGGGCACGACGGTCAGAGCAAGGGGTGCCCAGCTCGCTGCGGGCTGTTCGGCACCGCTGACCCCCGTTCTCCGCCCGCAGGTGGCCCTGGCCGTGGCGCTGGACCTGCGGACGTTTCTCCGCCTGCGGCCCGGCGCTGAGGGCCGGCTGAGCGTCTTCCTGCCCGGCGTCGGCGTGCGGAGGAGCTGGGACACCGCCGAGCTCCGGGCCCTGCGGGGGCGGATGGCAGGCAAGGCCCGGGGGAGGAGCCGCTGCCCCGGGGCAGTGAGGGGCTCTCGGTGCTGTTCGGTGACCCCCCTCATGAGGTGACCCCCGTGGGGTTATTTGTCCGCCCTGCGGTGTTCCAGGGCCTCGCTGTCTCTGACTCCTCTCACTGTCCTGTCCCTGCACCTCTCAGTTACTTACATTCCCCGTGTGGCCCTTGTGACCCCGCTGATGCTCCGGTGTCCGTGCGTGGCCCTGTCCCCTCCTGTTTTGGGTTCCAGGGACTTGTTCCGGTGCTGTTGTAGCTCGGGCTATGCTGTGACACAGGCTGGAACCGGCCCGGATCCACATCCCAGTGAATTACTGGTGGGGGCCAAACGGGAGCCTCTCTGAAGCTGCTCGGAGCTGAAGAAATCAGGGATACAGGGCCTGTTTTCCTGCCTGTCTGTCCCACGCCAGCCCTCACAGGAATTTCTGCAGCACCTTGTACTTGGCTGGAGCTCCAGGATATCCCAGTTCCAAAATCCACATTCTTTAATGAATAGTTTGTGTCTTGCCACGTTTTCCATGGCGATTATGGATGGATGCACTGGGAGGTGTAGGCAGGGAAACAGTTGGAGGCGTGGGATTTCGGAGTGGCTGGTGGAGATTTTGCTTTTATTTTATCACCAATCCTCAGGTAGAACCTGAAAGTGGCCCCAGCTGTTTCTGCCTACTGTAACAGAAGGTTTTGTTGTAAATGCTGCTCTCAGTGTAACAACTCCCTGGTTTTTAAGTGTTTAAACTGTCGCCTGCTTGCTTCCATAGCTGACTGTGATGAGTCCAAGCCCCCCAGCACAGAACAGCTGGATGCACTGAGGGAGTTTGCTGGAATTGCTGCTGGAGCCTCAGCTCCAGAAAGCCTTGCCACTCTTGCCTTCCTGTATATGTGCCTGGCTGTTTCTGCTAAGTATGGGTAAGGCTCTGCTCCTGCCCCAAAATTTCGGGGGTGGGTGGGTGCCTCAGGCAGGTGAGCTGGGAACCTCTGCTCTCATTTTGTTTTGAGGGCTGAAACCAGAGCAGTTCATGCCACAGTCACAACACAGACACCCCTCCCTCCAGCAGGCAGCTCCTGTCATCCTGGCTGAGGCTGGAAAAACAGAAATAAACTGTGAATCTGTTGTCTGAACAATGTCTGATCTCTTTATGGGCTGAATCTCCCTAAAACTCTGAGAACTTGAGGCTGTTCCAGTTCCCAGCCCTGCCCAGCGCCGTTGATGATCTCGGTGTGACTGGATGGGTTCTCAGGGCGGTGTCAGAAACCAAAGCAGAGCCCAACTTCCATATTCTCATCCAAGAAATCCAAGGGTAAAGAACTGGGATGTGCAGCTGCATCGTGGTTTCCCTGCAGTCTCAGGGTGGCACTGGGACTGTCGCTCAGCAACACTGAAAAGCTCCTGGGCTTGATTTTGGGGTCTGTAATACAACCCAGGTGTGTTCAGTGGAACAAAGGGACGTGGATATGTCCATGTTCCATCTTCCCCACCAGCCTCTTGCTCCAGTGGGATGTCACTGTGCAATTTCAGGTTTGGGATGTTTATGCTTCATTTAGAAATATGTTTAAAATCTAGTTTACAGGAATCCCTGAAGGGGCTCTTTATGGTGCTGCTTGAGCAGTAAGTTACCAAGTGCCCCTGCTAGCAGCCTGACAAGCTGTGCCAATCATGGATCCAGCTCAGGAAGGCTTAATTCCAGCACAATGGCTTGACCAGGCTGCTCCCTTCAGGAATGAGCCCTCCTGAAGCCCCTGTGTGTCAGATGCATGTGCTGATGTTGCCAGTTCTCAACCAGCTTTCCCTGTGATCAGTCCTAATCAGCCTCCTTTGCCTTTTTAATGTTGTCTGGAGGTGGAATTCAGGGTGGTGGTGTCAGTCCCTGTGTGTCTGTGTTCCAGGGATGTTCCCAGCGTGGATATCCTGGTGTGGTCGGAGCTGCCCACGGGAGCAGGGCTGGGATCCAGTGCTGCCTATGCTGTGTGCCTGGCTGCAGCCCTGCTCATGGTGTGTAGAGCCATCTCCTGCCCGCTGCAGGAGGGAGAATCCATGGCCAGGTAAGGAATTCCAGCCTGGGATGCACAGCTCTGCTCCCTGTGCCCCACCTTTCCTTTTACCTGCATGAATTCTGGCACTCCCACCTCTGCTGGTCTCTCCTGGCTGTCACCACAAGTGACCCCCTGAGCCTATCTCCTGTCTCTGCCCAGTGTTCCCAGCCCTGTCCCAGACCTTGTAAAACTCCCCCTGTTTCCCTTGTTTAGGGTCAGATAAACATACCTAAAAAAGGGGAAAAAAGCTTTATTTTTTCAATCAAATAAAACGCCCTGAAATTTTTCAACCTCAGTTTCGTCTGTCTCTGGGCATCTTCCAGGTTTTGCTTTGAGTCCTCAAGGATCCTTTCTGGGTTTTTTTGGGGTTTTTTTTGCATTTCCCATGAATTCTTTTCTACATGTGCCACATTTCCTCCTGATCTCCTGCCTGTCTTTCCCCTTTATCAGCACGTGGTGAAAGAGAGTTTCTTTCCTTCTGCCCTTGGAGTTCCCCTCTGGAAGCCTGGAGTGCTGTGCCCCTGTGAGAGGGGGCTCTGTTTGAAGCTGTTAAAAATCAAAGCTGGAGGGGCAGAACCTCTGTTGTGTGGGATTTTGTGTGGGGCTGGGAGTGAGACAGCAAGGGGGGGGTGGTTCTTTGTTCTGCTTCTGAACCAGAATTTGCAGCCTGACCCAGAAGTGGGTTCTTGTTGGGAGCGCTTTGTCCCCTGTGCCCGAGCAAATCTCCCAAATTGGCAAATAAAAGGGCAGCTCCAAGCGGTGCAGCGAGGATGTCTTCATTCCCTGCTCACCCTCTGTGGCTTCAGCATGGATCCAGCATAATTCCTGCCTTCCAGCTGGCGTGCAGAGAGCTGGGGGTGTCAGACTTCAGAAGGGTTTTGCTTCCCGTGGCAAGAAAAGAACAGCGGGATAGAAAGGCTCCCGTGTCGGGAGGAATCGCAGCCTCTCAAAGAGGATTAAAAACAAGTGGTTTTACTCCTGAGCCTGCTGGTGTGAGCTGTTTGCTGAGTGCTCCCAGATTAAATCCTGGCAGGTGGAATGCAAGGTGTGTGGACATGGATAGAGACGTTCAGCTGAGGCCCAGGGAAGCAGGAGTGAAGGGGAACGGTTTCTGGATAGCAGGTGGCTCTTGGAATTTCTGCCTCGCCTTGCAAAATGCTGCAAGGCTTTTCCGAAATGTGGATTTGTGTCTCTGCTCCAGCATGGAATACCTGTTGAATGGACTTGTGGTGTGCAGGGAGGGTCAGAGGGGTGTTTTTCTGCTCAGACTGAGAGCAGGGTTAGATGGGATGCTGGGAATTCCTCACTGTGAGGGTGGGGGGGCCCTGGCACAGGCTGCCCAGGGAAGCTGTGGCTGCCCCTGGATCCCTGGAAGTGTCCAAGCCAGGCTGGACAGGGCTTGGAGCAGTATGGGAGAGTGGAAGGTGTCCCTGCCCAAGCAGGGCCTCACCACCCTCACAGGGAAGAATTTTTTCCTGGTATCCAGTCTAAACCTGTCAATCTCTGTCAATTTAAGGCCGTTCCCCCTTGTCCTGTCATTCCAGGCCCTTGTAAATAGTCTCTCTCCATCTTTCTTGTAGCCCCTAACTAGAATTAGGTGACCCCAAAGCTTCTCCTCTCCAGGCTGAACAATCCCAACTCCCTCAGTCTTTCCAGTGTGGGTGGTAACACACCCTGTTTGGTGAGGTGGGGATGAGTCTGGACTGGAATTCCAATAATCTGATCTTCACCAGGCTGGGGCTGGACTTGAATTCCATTAAGTCTTATCTTCACCGGGGCTGGGATCTTCCCCCAGAACCTGATCCCTCCCTATCCACTGGTTTGGAGTGGTTTGTGTTGAAGTTATTTCCTTGCCTTCCAGGTGGACAGAAGAAGAGCTGACACTGATTAACAGCTGGGCCTTCCGAGGGGAGCAGGTGATCCATGGCAATCCTTCCGGTGTGGATAATGCTGTTGGCACCTGGGGTAGGTGTGTTTGCTGCTTCCCAGGCAGAAACTCCCAAATTCAGGTCCCTGTTTTGGCCTGAGCACAGGGAATTCTTTCCCTGTCTCAGTTTGCCCCATCTGTGAGCTGGGCCTGGAGCCAGCTGGAATGTTGGGAACTGGCTGCAGGAACACCAGAGCTCTGCCCCCCCCCAGGCAGGTGCCACGGGGCAGAGACCTCACTGCAAATAACTGATAGTGAAACATTCTGCAGTGAACAAAGAAACCTAATCCTGTCCCAGGGATAATGCAGGGGGAAAATGCAGTTGGACAGCTGTCATTTAGTTTCAATTAGCAGAGACTTCCCAGTGTTTTGAAAGTGTCCTTGGAGACTGTTAATAATCTTTCTAATGAGACCTAATGGCAGTGCCTCTGTGAGGGTAGGAGCCAAGTGAGACATTCCTTCTGGACAATGCAATTCCGTGCTGCAGGATGGCTGCTGACACCAGTGCACACGTTCAGTCCGTGGGATCCCGTGTGCTTGGCTCTGCCGCGGGCAATCGCTGCTGGATTCTGTTTCCTCAGCAAAAGGTTTCATGCTGGCCAAACTCTTTGCCTTTTCAGAAATTATTTGATGTGATCCTGGAGGAGAGGAGAGCAAAGGGAAGGGCCTTGGGTTAAGCAAGTCCAGCCAGACCCTCTCATTAAAGCAGCAGGGTGAGGCAGGGCCGTGCTGCTGGAGAACATGGTTCATTTAGCTGGTGTTTCTTGCAATTACTGTCACAGGCTCTGGGTGAGGTTCTGAAGATGAAAGACCTTCTGTGTTATCTCTCAGCTCGCTCTGTACTGAGACAATACATGTATTTTACTTTAGGTGGAGCCCTGAGATACCAAGCAGGAAAAATCACACCATTAAAGAGGTAATATTGGAGTTTAAAAATAACCCTCACACACGGTGGGTGGAACGTGTCAGAGAGGCTCTGAGTGGGTGTTGGAGGGTATGAGGATGCTGGGAGATGGCTGGAGTGTGGGAAGGGCTCTGCAGCCCCATTTTGGGCGTGGACGGCCTCAGCTGTTGGGGTGGATGGGGACAATAAAACGTTTGGTCATTATCTGACATTAGATGAACACAGCACGAAGGATCAATATTAATTTCATGGCATTATGGGCAGCAGGAATGGATCTGCTCCTGGCAGCAAATGACATTGTGGGGAGGGGGAACTTTGTGCTTACCTGGTGGTGGGAAAAACCCATTGGCAGAGAGAAATCCGGGTCCTGTTTGTTCCCTCTGCCTCCTGCCAGAGAAGTATAATCTGACTCCATTAAAATCTTCCACAGTGCATGAAATTGCTCTATTAGCAGTTAATGGCCACTGCTGGCTACTCTTGTAGAGAGTATTTCAAAGGAAGAAATTTGCTTGAAAAACACGGATTTTAGTAAATACATTACAGTCCTATTTATAGCTCTAGTACACTTGTTCCTTGTATCCAGAAGGAACAAGCCTGAACTAAGCCAGCACTGAAACACCTGCTGAAGTTTTGTTAAATGAATGAGACTCCTTATCTTGGGTTCGTGCTCAAAGAAGCTTTTTGAGGCAGAATAAGCTGTAGCCTTGGGGAGCGTGAAGGAAAGAGGCCAGGAGATGTTCCCTGCCCACGGCAGGGGGTTGGAATGAGATGAGCTTTAAGGTCCCTCACAATCCAAAGTGCTCTGGGATTCTCTGTCTCCTCTTGCTTCCAGGGTGCCCACACTGAGGATCTTGCTGACCAACACAAAAGTCCCTCGGAGCACCAAGATCCTGGTGGCTGGTGTAAAGGAGAAGATCCTGAAGGTGCAGGGGGTTGTAGGGTGGAGATGTGGGGGATAACTTTTGGGAGAGAACCCTCATGTGGGACTGCAGGTGCCACCAGGATCTTTTGGGATGTCTCTCCTGTAGCCACTGTATCCCTGTCTCCCAGCTGCTTGGGAATGAGGTTTCAGCTCATCTCCTCCCTTCCTCCAGTTTAACAGGAGTTAAAATCACCAATTTGCAATCATGAAAAGAGCAGTTCCTTCCTCTGGCCTGTTTCCTTCTCTTCCTCCCTTTTCTGCAGTCAGGAGCAGGTTACCATCACCTTGCCCTGAGAATGAGTGAGGAATTGCCCAGCTCAAAGAGACTGGGACCAGTTTCCTCCCAGTGGAATTGGAAGAGCAGCAAGCAGGCACCTCACATCCCTCCTTCCCCCTTTCCAGTTCCCTGCCATAATGAACCCGGTGCTGGACTCCATCGATGCCATTTCTCAGGAGTGCCAAAATGTTCTGGAAGCAATGCCTGCAAATCCATCACCGGAGCATTACCCTGTGCTGGAGGTAAGGGGCTTGCTCGCCAGTATTTTTAGCCACTGTTACTGTTGAACATCAAAATGCCATTTAAAGAACATTAGGTCTGGGGGGAAAAAAAAAAAAAAAAAAGTGATAGCAGGAAATGTTCAGTTCCAAGCGAAACCGTGGTCTGGATGTGCTGCTCTTAATGCCCTTCCTGGAGCCAGGAGACAGAAGCTGCTGCTGGTGCCTCTTCCCAGCTGTGTGCAGGGAGGGAGGGGACAGGCCTGGGGCTCTGGGGACCTGTGGCTCTGGAGGGTTTGTTTCTCTTACATTGAATGCCACGGCTCTGGCTGTCGCTGCCTGTGAAACAACTGCTCTGTCACTGCCAGGGCTGGAGTGAGGAGAGCCCAGAGCCACTGGTTTGTGATGGACTGACTGGTTCCCAGCCAGCTCCTGGTGCTCCACGCTCATCCTGGCTCCAGAGAGCCACAGACAGAGCTGTGCCCAGAGCTGACCTGACATTGATGCACGAGGTGCACACAAAGATCTGTTTGTCTTGGCTTTGCTCAAAGAGCAGAGGCTGGGGAAGGGGGGAGGAACAGGCTTCCGAGTGGAAGAAGTGCTGAGAGTGCTGTAATGCTGCTCCACAGCACCGTGGGGGAGGGATGTGTGGCCGTGTCCCAGCTGAGGCAAACCTGGCCTGGCCCTGGGAGCCAGCTTGGACATTCAGGAACCATTTGGTACCAGTCCTTTGGCATCTGGATGCCTCCCCTTGGCTCTCAGGACGAGCTCTGCTTGTCCTTGTTCTTGCTCTGGGTTGTTCCTGTGGGATTCATAGCAGAGTCCTGCTCCCTTTGCGCCAGGGGGATGGTGGGATTCTGGATCCCCCAGGCTGGGCGGAGCTGCCATCAGCTGAGGGAGGTCTGCAGTCTGTTCACAGCACAACTTCACACAACTCCTCATCTTAATTCCACATCCTCAGGCTGTCAGAAGTGTCGGGGGACAGGGAAGAGGGGGAGATAATTTGAGTTGTGCTTTTAGATCCCCACATGGAAAATGCCAAAGCATCCTTGTGTCCCACACCCAGGAAGCAGCACTGCAGTGAGCAGGTTCCTGTCTTGAATCTTGTTGTTTTGTCTTTTGCTTGGAGAGCCCACAGAGCTGATTAGATGCAGCACATAGATTTATAAATACATCTTTTGGGCTGTTTCTGAAATGTGCAGCTCTGGCCAGCGCTGTGTTTGCACCATGGAACTAGTCTAGTGTGTCATAAGCTGTCATCGGATTCCTGGCAGATTTTGGATCAGGAGATGACAGGTGTCTTGGATCATCACAGGCAGTGCTGTGCCCTCACTCAGGCATATAAAGAGGCCTCTGGATGGATGTGTGTCCTGCCCAGCCTGGAATGGGTGGTGGCTGAGCTCTGCCTGCTGCCCACTCCTTCCTCTTCCCACAGTTCCTTAAACACTGGGCAGAAATGCTCTGGAGGGGGGAGAGGGATTCTTTCTGCAGTGTCCCCTGCTGTGTGGTGTTGGCAGGATTCCCGGGTGGAGCTGAGGGAGGGGGATGTGGCTGACACCTGCCCTGCTGCTCCCTGTGCTCAGAGCCCCCCCTGGATCACCAGGAGCTGTAGGCTGGGAAAAGCTCAGTGGTGCTTGAAGGGGAGGGAGCACAGGGCTGCTATTAGGGAGCCTTGCTGGGACTGGGACTGGTCCTGTCCTGGCTGGCTCCTGGCTTGTGACATCCTCTGGGAAGAGCCACCAGATGCTTTGGAGATGATGGAGTTAGACCAGTTAGGACAGCCTTCCTCCCATGGCCGTGCTGATGGGCTGGGAGTGCCCTGTGATACTAAGGGAGCTGGTGTCTGCTCCTGGCCCTGCTCCAGACTTGCTCCAAGCACAGGCCAAGCCCTCCCTTCTGCCCCTGAATTCCTCACGTGTCCTGCTGGGAGGGGAGAAGCTGTAACTTCCACTTCTGTGTGGTGTTTTCCATCCCTTGGGCCGTTTGGACCTTGCTGCTGGGTCAGCTTTCTCCAGGAGCAGCGGGTCTGGCTGGCTGGGAAGCGTGGCAGGGATGCTCCCACAGCCCTGCCAGGAGGGTGGGCTCACTCAGAGGGGCCTGTGCTGCTCCCAGAGGGAAGGACACTCTCAACCTCACTTGAGCTGGGTGCCAAGATTCCCAGTGTGGTGCTGCAGGGAGGCTCCTTGGCTCCCTGCCCGTGAGGAGGGAGAAATGCTGCACAGATCAAACAAGGGGAGGTCCCTCTGTGTCACCTCTCCAACGATGCCTCAGCCGTGTCAGAAGTCCCTGGATTTGGCTTTGCTGGATGGATTGCAGGGCAGGGCAGGGTGACAGCCAGGAATGAGGGCTGCTGGCTCAGTGCCCTTCCCACGGCCAGTGAGGGGCCTTGCAGAGCCCCCTGCTCAGCACTCCAGTGACAGGGCAGAGAAGCAGTCAGGAGGCATTGGAGAGCTCTGGAATAAATTCCTGCTGGCAGCTTGCAGTGATCAGGATTTTCTTGGAAGGTGCAGGAGCTGTTGTACCCTGTCACTGTGCAAGTCGTGATGGGGGACAGGGGCACATGAGCAGCCCTGAGCTCAGACTCTGGCCTGACCTTGCTCCTGGTGCTGGTGGCCAAATTTCTGCAGAAATGAGGTGGTTGTGAAGGGGTGGCTGGGAAGGCAGGGCTGCCACTGCTGTAAAGAGCCTCTGTCTTGTTGTGTGCTCATCTCCTCTCTTTGTGGTTGCTTTTAGGAATTCTTTGACATAAACCAACACCACTTGAATGTGCTCGGAGTGGGCCACCCCTCCCTGGACAGGCTGTGCCAAGTGACAGCATCCCACAGCCTGCACAGCAAACTCACCGGGGCTGGCGGGGGTGGCTGTGGCATCACCCTGCTGCCACCAGGTCAGTACAGACCCTTGGTCCTCTTCCTCACAGCCCTGGGAGGGTCAGGTTTGGGAGCAGAGGAATCACTGCCAGCCCTGACCCGGCTCTGGAGGGATGGGTGGGATGTGTCCCGGCACTGCCTGGCACTGTGGGTTGCAGTGTGTCATCCAGGGCCCATTCAGAGTGTTCATTTATGTGTGTCAGCCCCTGAGGGCGCTGGCCCTGTGCCAGGGGCTGTGTTTGGAGGAGCCGTGGCCCTTTCCCTCTCCCTGCAGTGGCCGAGCTGACTCGCTGGCTGCTCTTGCCTTGCTCTTGGCAGACACCTCCCCGCCGACCGTGGAAGCAGCCAAGCAAGACTTGTGTGACTGTGGATTTGAATGCTGGGAGACCGAGATCGGGGCCCCCGGGGTGACGCTGCACTCCTGCTGCTCTCTGAGTGCCCGAGTGCTGCACGCGCTCGCCCAGAGCTGAGCTGCTGCCTCTGGCACCACTGAGCTCTTGGCACCACGTCCTCCCAGCTCTGTGTGCCCAGATGCCCGGAAGCTTCTTGTCCCCCTCTCCTGTGTGGCTGAGGGCCTCCAGACCTGGGTAAGGAGCCAGTTTGGGGCCTGGTGTCACTGGGATACGGGGCTGTGATGGGGACCTGGGAGCACCCACCCAGTGGTGTTTGAGCAAAGCTCTCAAAATCCTGGTTTGAATTTCCTTCTTCAGCTGCTGGGCTAATCCCATGGGGCAGGAGGAGAGGGGCTTGGCTGGATTCCAGGGTGGATAATGACACTTTGCTGCTTCAGATGCATGTGGTGTCTCTTTCCTCATCCCTGGAGTCCTGTGGGGGCTGGCAAGGTGGATGTGCACGGTGCTTTGACATTTTTGGGTGAAGAGCATCTTTGGCAACTCGGCTTAGTGCTCGGGTCTCTGTTTCTTCTGGACTACATTCCCAGTGAAGAGGAAACCTTTAATACACATCTTCCCTGCTATTAATTAAGTGTTGGGTAATTTAAATGCAAGATAAAGCACAATTCTAGTGAAGTTACTGGGTTTTGCTCTTTTCCGTAATCTCTGCCTGGGCTGATAAGCAGAGTCCTGTAGTCAGGCTCTGGTTTTTATTCACATGTGCAAGGTCTGGCTCAGACAGCACCTGCAAGGAGGGCAGCTCCAGGCCAAGGGCAGGCTTAAAATTCCTCCTTGTAAAAGCTGTTTTCTCACACTTCAGTCTTGAACCAGCATGTCCCTGACCCTCCCTGATGTTTGGTTTACTTCGGTGTAATTAAATAGGGGAAAGAAACCCAAACCACGTCCTCAAAAGCTCACCATAAGTTGCAGTTGACAAACTCTAAAACCTAAATGCATTTAGACTTATTACACAAATGTAAATGCATTTTTTTTTACTCCTGAAATTTTAATGAGCTGTGCCACAGAATGAAAGGGAAGTGGCTGAGGGAAGAATCTCTGGGAGTCATGAGCTGACTCTGAGGGACTGTGGTCTCTGCTGTACCTGCCAAAGAGGTTTTATCATCACTCTGTTTGTCTGGGGTGGGTTTTTTAAGTGGGTTTTTAAGTGTAGCTGTGTTCAAGAATCACTTCACTCAAAGCTGAGTAATGAATTGGCAGAGGTGGGGAACTTGCCTTCCTCTTCCAGCCCAGGGATAAAAAAAAATCAAGTGTTAAGAAGCTGAGATATTCTAGCTCTAAACTCTCAGCATCATGGTGACCAGCTTTAGTTCCCTGATCCCATGTAAAACTGTCTCTGGTTTTAATAAATCCATGGGTTTTTTATGTGCAAAGTGTTCTTTGATAATTATCCTGGATACAAAAGGAAAAAAGCACCTTACACTGCTTCAGGAAAGCAGGTCTCAGATGCTGCCTTTCTACATGTCTAATTACAATTCCAATTTGCATCTGAGAGCGGCTTTACACTAATCACAAGTCAGAAAGGCTGATAAATAATTTACCATTTTCTAATACAGTGTAATCAATGTGAGGATCTGGGAGCGTGTTGACTTTAACCACTTACACGTGTCGACTTTGTGATGTTGGCACAAAGAGATGCCAGATCCAGCACGGGGAACTTCCCTTCAAAACAGCACGTCTGGGGCTGAGCCTTGTTGGCTCTGAGGGCTGGGGACTAGAACTGAGGGGAAATTCACAGAATCCCAGGATCATTCAGCTTGGGAAAGCTTTCCAAGGTCATCAAGTCCAACCTGTGACCGATCCCCACTTTCCCACCCAGCCCAGAGCACTGAGTGTCACATCCAGGCCTACCTTGGACAACTCCAGGGTTGGGCACTCCAGACTTCCCTGGGCAGCCCCTGCCAAGGCCTGACCACCGTTTCCATGAGGAAATTGCTCCTGATGTCCAAGCTGAACCAGTCACCTCTGCAGGGCTCCTCCAGCAGTGCTCATCCAGCTCTGCTCCGTGGCAAGGTGGAAGTGGTGACATTCTGGCACAGGGAGGGTGGTGGCAGTGTCGTGGCAAGAGGGTGACATACTGGAGCCTCTGGGAGGGGTCTAGGGTGACACAGGCACTGCTGGGATCTGCCTTCCCTGAGCCACAGATCTGCCGAAGTCAGCAGCTGGAGCCAGTCCCAGTCTGGAGTGAGCACAGATTTCACATCCATCTGTGAGCACGGGAGTGCCCATTCCGTCCTTTCCAAACTCCTCCTTCACCAGCTCCATCAAACGCTTTGCAGGGGCTTTGCTACACCCAGCGGGATAACGCGAGGGGTGGCTGGAATGTTTTTGGCCCCACCTTCCACTCGGGAATCCCCCCTTCACTTACACCGGGTTGCAACCTCCTGCTGTGACTCCCGAGCCCTGGGACACACGGGAGGCGCCCCTGCCCCTCCTGGGCTGCTGCCATGGGACTGATGCCCCACAGGGACGCGGAGTGGGGCAGGATGAGGCACAGCCCTGTCTCCCTTGTGTTTTGCTGCTTTGGAATCAAAACTGAAGCCTGTGGAGCGTGTTCTCCCCACGGATCAGCCCCTCCTCTCCCAGGCACCCCGCGGGACGGATGTGCAGCAGGGCAGCGATTGCTGCTGAAGGATTAGCCTGGTAATTTGGCTAATTTTTCTTGAGCTTCATTTTTCACTTTACGAGCTCTGCAGCAAGACTAACGAGCCTCTGGCTTTGGCTCTAATAGCCAGCACAGGGACGGGGAGGGGAGGCTGTGCTCCAGCCTAAAGGAGGGCGTGAAGAACTGCGAGAGTGGGGGTCCGGTGAGAGCTGGGGGTCGCCAGGGTTCAGTGACAACAAAAAGGAAAACACTTTGTTTAAAAATACCTTTTAAAATCTTCCTTGTCCTTTACAGCCAGTGCCCGGGGCAGCATCGCTGCCGGGCTGTCCCCCGCATCCCTGGGGAATGTCCCGGTGCCCCGGAGCGCTCCTGCCCTCCCCCGGCACGTCCTCCTCCCCTGAGCCGGGACCCCAGCGCTCCCCGCCCGGCCCTGGCAGGCACAGATGGTATTATTGTTTGTTTGCACTCGGTGTCAGCAGTGCCTTCTTTCTGCTCCGCTGAGTAGATGCTGAGGAGGCAGTGACATTATTGGAGATCACGGAGAGAGCAGGAGCAGGGTCAGGGAGAGAGAGGAAATGTCAGCGCGCAGTCACGCGGGGCTGGGGGGCTGCTCACTCCCCCGGGGCTCCCGCTGCTCCAGGGGTCCCTCCTGGGGACAGGAGGTGGCACTGGGACTCCCTGCACGGCCTGCGGCGACCATGCCATGTCCTCGGACACACCTGGAGGGTTTGGGGGATGTGGGGCTCCCCCGGGGCAAATAGGGACCCCCCCCCCCCCGAGCCATTTTAAGGGTGATTTGTGCATCTGGCACCTCCCTTGTCCCCTCTGCTTCCCATCCCCAGGGATTTCAGGGCTCCCCCATTCCCAGAGCTCACGGGGAGCCCGTCCCCCCTGTCCCTCCCTGTCCCCCCCATCCCTCTCTCCTCCCAGCACGCTGAAGGTTTTGAAAGTTAAGTATTACCGTCTGCTTTGTTGTTGCCTAACTACGACAGACAAATTGAGAACTAGTTGTCAAAATGTCAGTGCACAACAAATCAACATTCAAAATGAGTCTCAGCGCTATGTGGTGTATAATTAAAAAAAAATCCTTTTTAGAAATTTCAGCAAGCGTTGGCTCTGCTTTATATTTGTCTGTGTGATTAATAAAGGCAGCTAATTTTCAGACTTTAAAAACAGCTAGAAAATAGCTCCTAATTACATATTAGGTTCCAAGCGGCCCCCGCTGAGCGAGGCTGGTATTGGTGGGCCAGAGAATTTGGCAGGGGCTTAATTACATTCTGAGCATCATCTAATTTTAGTTAAATGTAATGTAATCAGCAGCAGATGTCTGAAATAAAATATGAATTATGAATATGATGAAATTTCATTCTTGAATAAAAAAGTAATTTGCTATTTAGTTCATTAAAGTCGCAGAGGTTTATTAGGGAGCAGGTACACGGTGTGGCTGGCTTCTATTAAAATGATATTTCAGAGGGAGAAGGAAATTGCATTAAAGGTGCTAAAATATTCTGCCAGGATGCTGTGCCGGGTGGGAATGAACGTTTACAAAAATAACAGAGCCCTGGGCCGGTGCCAGCCCCTGGCTCCAGAGCTTCCGTTTACGCAAGGTGACGTCCCACATCCTGGGGGGACCTGGGATGGGCTCTGCACCCCCTCTGGGTGCCCTCCTCGCTGGTGGGCTCTGGTATTTCACAGGATCCCAGGAGCATTCACGTTGGGAAAGCTTTCCAAGGTCATCAAGTCCAACCTGTGACCGATCCCCACTTTCCCACCCAGCCCAGAGCACTGAGTGTCACATCCAGGCCTACCTTGGACAACTCCAGGGTTGGGCACTCCAGACTTCCCTGGGCAGCCCCTGCCAAGGCCTGACCACCTTTTCCATGAGGGAGATCCTCCTGACATCCTCCTGACCCTCCCCTGACACAGCTTGAGGCCATGGGGAGAAGGCACCCCAGCACATATTGAGCTGGGCTCCGTGTGCCTAATTCCAGCTTGTCCAGGAAAACAAAGCCTCAATTCTCCCGTCAGTGGATCCTCCCGGGACACCATCTCCTGGACACTCTCCCTGCAGCATCCTCTGCAGTTTCAGCTCTGAAGTTGAAATTGCTTTTCTCTATCCCTCCGTGGCCCGGCCTGACAGATAAGCATCTCCTGGCGAGGGGGAAGGATGGCGTGTTCATTATTTCCTCGTATTACAGATCCTGTCATTTTAATCCCTCCTGAATGCTGGGCACCAGCTTTGAGCCCTGCCCACTTCCAGGGTGCTCTCCAAGAAAACCCCGGGGCCGATTCATCCTGCATGGCAGGACATTCCAGGGCACATCCCGGCAACTCTGGTGATGCTCTGGCACAGTCCTGGTGCTGATGCCGTGGCACAGCTGGGCTGCCACACTCGCCAGCGTGGGTTCACCATCCTCCCTCTTCTATTCATCAAGGGCATGACAGCTAAAATTCATTTGAAGATGAAGAAAGTGCCGGCTAATCCTTTCTGGGAGACAGTGATAGACTGGCGGCTCGGGAAGAATTGCACAGCAGTAATGAAATTAGGCTAAAACTGCTGGTGGATAGCAGATAATTGCCCTTGTCTGTCACGAGGAATAACATCTCCCAAATCCAACACAATGATTGTTAAAGTTGCAGGAATTTATTTTATTTATTTTGTGGGCTCGGGGTTGGCTTTCCAAAGGTCTTTCCCAGGAAAATAAAGGGACTGGAGCTGCATGCTCGCCTCCCGCCTTCCCCAGGTGCTTTCACCGCTGTGGCAGCTCGTTAGCCCTGATGAGGCAGCATCACCACGATGACAAGGACTCCCCACTGGGGCCACTCCTGAGGAGTAGGAGCTGAACCAGGCGGCACAATAAGCTGCTTGGAGGAGCTGCTGGAAGTGCCGGTCCATCCTCAGCTCCCGCTGACGTTCTGGTGCTTTCCAGGAGGAATCCATTCGCTGACACTGGGTGCCTGCCTGGTGCTGGAGTGGGTCCCGGTGCCACGGTGGCCACACAGGTCCCAGTCCCGCGTCTGGACTGACCAGCAGCCATTTGTTTTGTAATTGATGGGGTGGTGGCGGCCCAGCGCGGGTGAGTGACTGCGCCGGCCGGCGACGGCGATGTTTTATCCGCCGGGGCTGGCACGGGTAATTTACTGTGCTCGGCAATAACATATTTCACTTCCCGTCTCCCAGATGAAGATTACTTGTGTTTGAAAGTGCCTGAACACACACTCAATTCTGCTTAAATGCTCGCAGCCAGCCGAGCGAGGCTGGGCCCCGCGCCGGGATGGCACAGGGATGAAGATGGGGACAAGGATGGGGCAGCCTGGAGCACAGCCCATGCTCCCTCTGGAGCCACTCACAGCGCTGGGGAAAACCCCCCGCAGCATCCGGCACAGGAGCTGGAAATATTCCATCCACCTTCCCTGACATTTCATCTGGCCGGGCGAGGAGCTCCGTGGCATTTCCGAGAGGGGCTGGGGAAAGGTCAGGGGGTGGAAAAGGTTGGCAGGGTCAGTGCTCCTGCCTCGTCCCCAGGCTGCTCCTGACCCCCCAGGACAACTTCTGCACAGGCACTGCATGGGCTGAACATCCCTTCCAGTGCTGGGAATGCTACGTGCGGTTCTGGGATGCCTGAGCCATCTCAGAGATGAGTCAGCACCAGCAAGGGGGGTCCTTGTGTGCACCCCCAAAACTCCCTGTGAGAGGCAGGTGTGAGGGAGGGCAGGAGCTGGGGCTGCAGGGGTGAGGGGCTCAGAGTGATGGGGACATGGCAGGGCTGTGCTGCCAGGGCTGGATCTCATCCAGCTCCTCTTGCCAACAGCTCCGGGTGGGCTCTGGGCAGAGCCGAGCTGGGGGTGTGGAAGCCCAAGGCTGACCCTGCTGACTCCCTGTGACCCCTGGGCTCCCGGGTGGGGTGCTGGCCCCAGTGCTGCTGCTCCTCCTGCCGGTGCTGGCACGTCCCCAGCGTTCCCGACACAGCGCTGCCGTTAATGGATGCTGCTGTGTCACCCAGCCCATTTGTCTTCATTTGGTGCCAGCCGGCGGCTGTGGGGACGCTCCAGGGCTGGGCACGATGCTCTGAAGCCACAGCCTGGCCCAGCAGCAGGATGGGGGACTGGCATGGTCAGCACAACCAAAAGTGCATGTTGATGTCCCTTCCCATTTCCAGAATCCCTGGTCGCTTTGCAGGCAGGGACTGCCAGCCTGAGACCCTGGCAGGGCTGGGGACACCGTCCTTGTTTGTCTGTGGCACAACCTCTGTGTGCCGCCGTGCTGCTGAGACATCTCCCAGGGGAGGTGGGCATGGATTTGGGGGCACAGCAAGGCAGGGACCAGATGGGCTGGCCCAGAGGTCCCTCCAGCTCCCCATGGCCACCATCATCCTCCCTCAGTGAGGGATGGCACCACCACCACCGTGTCCTGCTGGATTCTGGGATGGAACCTCTCCGCTGGAGCTGGGTAATTTCTGATTAAGGATTACTGTACCATCGGCTCCGGTTTGATTGCAGATGTTTTTAATTATATCGTATAAGATCGTATTATGTAATTGCATTTATCTGATTGAAGCCTTAATTGTAGGATTTCATAATGGTTTGACTGGGTAAATACACCGTCGCGTCTGTTGTCCCCCACCGAAAATTAGGTGCTTCATGTCTTTATTGCATTATCCTGGAGAGGAGCTTAAATTCGGAAGGAAGGAATTAGGAGAGGGAGAAGAAAGGAAAGGCGAGTTTGTCATCGGATCGCGGAATCCTGGAATGGTTTGGGTTGGAAGGGACCTCAAGGATCATCTCGTTCCAACCCCATTCCATGGACAGCGGCACCTTCCACTAGAGCAGGTTCCTCTCCCACGGACAGGGACAGCTTCTTTCTCTTCCCAATCCCAGAGATCATGGTCCCCTTCCCAACACAACCACTTGGGCTCTGGAGGCACCAGCGGCCACCAGAGCTCATCCCAAACATCCCCTGGATCCAACTGGGCATCCCAGGGGCAGCCACTCCTCCAAAAGCAAGTGAGGGATGGCAAAAATTCCTATTTCCATTAATGACGGTACACAGCAAAATGACTGGAAAGCTCTCCATCTTAATTCCCTAAAGAAAGCATCAACGAGCTGCTGGCAAGGGGCAGTCTGAGCTGCACCTCCTGCCCTCGTGGGGGGTCTCTGCACCTCCCCCCGTCAATTAAAGGGAGGTTTTGGGGTTTTGTGGGAGCCTTTTTCCCAGCTGTAATCTGCAACATGTGGTTCTCACGGAGCCTCCTGGCTAATGGGTTTAGGATTACGGGAATATGCACAAATCCAGCGGCTCGCTGTCACTCCGCTCGGCGCACTAAGGTGATTTCATTAGGATTTAGGTTTAGAGAAAAGTCTCTCTCTCTCTCTCTCTCTCTCTCTCTCCCCCCCACCTCCCGCCCCTTCTCTCCCCTTAATATTATTTTTATTCAATTACATCAGCAATTCATGAAACTTCAAAGCCGTTTCATCAGCGCAACCCGAACGCTGCCGGATTGCGCTTGAAAGGGGGGAAGAGGAGGAAAACATAAGCTGCTGCTTTAATGGAATTACTGAAAGGGGCTTTTTAATTAAAAACAAAGGTTGGGCTGAGGTCTATCCATAATTCAGTGCCGCTGGATGTAATATCTGCCGGTGGTTTAATTTTAATAAATGTATGTATTATTAACCGTGGGATCTATATTTTCCAAGCCCAAGGAAGGCCCAGCTATTCCCACAGGAATGGCTCTTGGTGCCATGAGGGGACACTTGGTGGCCATGAGGCAGAGGATGGGGACAGCGATGCTCCTGCTGACCCCCTGATGTCACAGGAGCTGTCACAGCCCTGAGTTAATTACCAGCAGCACCTGCGTGGGTTATTCAGACAACTCCAGCCCCTCTTTTTGATGATTTACTCTTAATTAGCCTTTATTAATGAGATGTGACCTCGTCCAGCGAGCTGGTTCCTCACTGCCATCTGCCTGTCCCGCCCTGGGGTGGGACAGTGCTGTCCCCAAGGCCAGGAGCAGCCGGGCAGTGACTGAGGGGACCATGACACGCAGTGATCCAGGTGCCACGAGGGATCCTCATCCCTGCACGGCTCCAGCGGGATGGCACCCACCCCCCACCCCCTGCCAGCCGCCGCCTGCTAATAAAAACAAATTAACTTGTAGCAGCGTTAATTTTCCCGCATCCATCCATCCCGGCCTCATTACCAGGGCGATCCCAGGAGCCGGGGGTTTGGGCAGATTGTAATGAGGAGCATGCGGTAGTAAAAGTCCTTCTAATAGGATTTATTTACTGTAATTGTGATTCGAGGCACAGTGCCATCCCCGGCCAGCGGGGCCGGGAGGAGGGGGCGTGGAGCTGGGGCTGGAGCACGGATGCAGTGGAGGAGCTGGAGCTCCCTGAGGGGTCTGGAGGGTCCTGCTGGAGCTGGGGCATGGAGCAGGGGCTGTCCTGGCACAGTCACGCCTGTTCTGTGCTCCAGCAGATGTTTCCCGGAGTATGGACACCACATCCCACTTCCCAAGGGTCCCAGCAGGAGCTGCCAGGCAGGTCGTGTCTCCTGGCGCTGCCAGGGATGGGGTCACGCGTTTCAGGGTTTCCCACTGGAGCTGGGATTCAGGGGCTGCTTCCATGGCACAGCTCCATCCTCCTGAGCAGAGGCAGCTCAGGGATTTGGGAGGTGAGGCTGCTCCACGGGATGCTCGGGCTGTGCCGGGGTCACCACTCCTGCTCTGGTTTGGCTTCTCAACACACGCAGTGCTGGCACTCAGATCCTCCTCTCCCGGCTGATCCCGATGCCAGGATCTGCAGCAGCTCCACTCCCGCTCCAGCACTCATCCCGGCCACTTGGAATGCCTCCTCCCGGGGTCCCCAAACCTGCTGGGAGTCCCCAGAGAAGGGAGCAGAGCCGGGAGAGCTTTTTCTCTCGCTCACACTTCATTATTGTTGCTAAGGAAACCTCTTCCCAGGATCTCGCCTGGAACATGTCTGCCTCGGCGGGGCCGCACATCCATCTCTCCCAAAGTGCCCTGAGAGCCGGAGCCGGCGCAGACAAAGGCGGGGATGGAGGCGGAGGCTGCTCCGGGACCACCGCTGCGGCTTTGAACCGCCCGGCCCGAGCGGGATGCGCCGCACGGAAAAGTTGCCAGGGATCACACATGACCAAAAAAAAAAAAAAAAATCCAAATGGAATTTGGAATTTGCTCCAGTAGGCAGCAGGGTCAGGAGTTTGCAGCCGTGCTCAGAGGGCTGGCACAGCGGCGGGATGAGCAGGGACACTGGGATGGATCATCCCGCTCCCGTTCCAGCCCATCATTAATTTTGGTTCCTGGTTTATGGAGGGGACTGGTGCTCCCGGCCCCGTGTCCCCCCCGTTCCCAGCTAATGCTTCCCACTGTAGCGAGACGGGTTCCCATCGTTCAGAATGAGCGATTCCCGCATTGATTTGCAGCTTCCTTTTGATGCAGCAAGAATTTATTCCTCGGGAAAGCGCTTTCTGTAGCCATCAGGGATTATTGATGGTGTTGAACTCGCTCGCTGCCCTCTGGATTGCAGCCGGCCCCGGAGCGCTGCGGTGCCCACGGGATGGTGGGGGGAACAGGGACACGCTGCTTTTGGCGGGGATGCAGCTGGGATGTCCCTGTGTAAGAACTGCCAGGGACTGGGAAAAATATTTACAGGGCCGGGGTGGCCCCAACAGCAACCTGGTGGACACAGCACTGATCAAATCTGGTGCTGCTGTGGCACCAGAGTGAGCTCATGGCACACGTGGCACCATCCCTTGTCACTGGTCATGCCATGAGCTCCCTGTGTGTCCCGCACAGCTCTGCAAGGCCCCCACGGGGTGGGAGCGGCATCTGAGCACGACTTCCAGGTGAGACACACCTGGAATGCCCTGCATGGCACTGCCACTCCGTTTCTCCAGCTGCTGGTGGCTCCTGCAGCTCCCCAGGGATGCTCCCAGAGCCTTGGGGGTGCCTGGCCCCAGCAGGGTCCCCGCTCCCTCCTGGATTTGGTGGTCCCAGAGGAGCACAACTACCCACAGCAGTGTGCCAGCCCAGTGCCCTGAATCCTCCAGACCCCCCCACACCACAGAGGTGCCTTTTGTCCCACCCTTGCCAAGCCACTACCTCCGCTTCTCCTCTTTTCCCCGCTACATTCCTCATTAAAGAGAAGACTACAGATTTCCCAGCCTGTCTCCGGGATTTTTTTTTTTTTTTTTAATATATTGAAAAGGCTAAATGATATGCTGACACCTTAATTACACCCCATTGTCACAATGCAGCGTGGCAGTGGTGTGAGTGATATGAGAAGAAAGGGCTGCGGCGTTCGTGGCAGCTCCTTTGATTCGCGCTGGCAGGTTGGGGAGCGACACAACCGGGGGCTCGCGCCAGCGTCACCCCCGCGGCCCCGCCGGCGTCACCCGCGTCACCCCCGCCGCAGGACGGCCGCTCTGGGGGACACGGCGGTGGCACTCGGCATGGGAACACCCAGGGCTGAGGGATGTGGTCAAGCCTCGGCGCTGTGGGTGGCCCCACAGCCGTCCCAGCCTGTCCCCGCTCTGTCCCCAGCCGAGGGCACGGGAGGCCACGGCTGCCGGCAGCGCCGAGGTTCCCTCCTTGGCAGAGACCCCAGCCAGGCAGAAATGTGCCAATTAAGCACTGGCTGCTGATTAGCGGGGGCTGGGGAATTCGCTGTGTGCCGGGGGAGCGTCGCCCTTCGCTACGCGGCGTGTTTGGGAAATCGGCGTCACCCGAGGAGCGGTGGCAGCGCTGGCTCCGGGCCATCCCCGCGGCGCCGCGCCTGGAGCCGGCCCCCTCCATCGCCGAGGGGCTGGCAGGCGGTGACAGTGACGGCGGCGGCGGTGGCACACAGTGCCCGGCTAGAAATAGTCCCCTTCTCCTGCTGATTTCCCTCTAGTCCCTGCTGGCACTGCTGTCACACTCTTGGTGGCTCCACGGCCCCTTGGCGGACTTGGCTTTGCCCTGATGGGGTCCCCGAGGCTGGGTCGGGGTGCAGATGGAGCCCGGCTGTACCTTCTGGGGGTCCAGCCAGTGTGAAACCCCTCCAGCTCTGCAGGACCCCGGAGGAGCAGCTCCCTGCCATGGTGGTCTGGCTGTACCCAACGGGAGGGTGTAGTGACACTCCTGTCCCCCCGGCTGCCCCCACTGTCCCCTTTCCCTGCCACGGCTGATGGGGTGAGCTTTGCTCCCTGTGCTACCTCCCCACAGTCAGGGTCGTTTCTCCTCCTCCTCACACCACAGCTCTGGAAGTGGCAAAGCTGGTGGCACATGGCCTGTCCCCTGTCCTGCCCCTCATCGGACCAGACTGGCAGAGAGCAGAGGGAAGAGCCAGGCAGTGTTTTCCATTAACAAAATGTTGCCTTTTAAAATGACACGATGTGGGAACAGACATCAAACAGGCAGACGGATCACCCGGCGGAGAGGCACTTCCCCATATGCATCCAGCAAATGCATTTGTTTTAGAAAATGCCATCCCAGGGGAGCGCGGGCGGGAGCGGGAGCACGTTCCAAAGGAAAAGCCTTTGTAGGATCCACAGCAGAGCCGCTCACACTGCTGGGCAGCAGCACCAGGAATTCGGGAACTGCTGGGCTGGCAGCTCCCCCAGGGGGCCCGGCGTCCCCACACTCTGTCCCCACTCCCTGTCCCTGCTCCCTCTCACTATTCTATGTCTCCATTCCACATCCCAGCTCTTGTCCTGTGCCCCAGCTGCATGCTCCTGCCCTGCATCCCTGTCCCACGTCCCTGTCCTGTGTCCCTGCCCCGTGTCCCAGCTCTGCAGACATTGGTGACTCAAGCCAGTTACCGCAGAGGAGAGGAAAGATTCATGTCCCAGCTCCATGTGCCATCCTGGACAATGCCGAGCCGTGCCAGGCCATGCCGGGGGCACACAGACCTTCCAGGCCAGCGGGTGCAGACTGCAAGAGCCTCAGGTGGGGCCAGACCCGAGCCGGCACCGCTGGGAAGGATCCAGGAGCCAATTTACATGCAAATGTCCTTATTAATCAAGGACAACAGGAGGAATGAGCAGAAACCCCCCAGCACAAGGGCAGAGGCTTTTTCACCGGATGCTTTTCAAAGTTGCTAATGAGGCATCAGCAGCTCTTTTCAGAGCCAGATTATTTGCTGTCTGGATTCTCCAGCGATCCCGTCTCCTCCGCTCCCAGCATTACCCAGCCTGTCCCCAGCCTGTCCCCAGCCCAGCCCGGCTGGAACACCGGGAACCGGAGGAAAACGGGAGCAGGGATGTGGCGGCCCCGGCTGCAGTGGAATGATAAAGCCCCGGGTCTGCAGAGCCGTGAGCACCTGAACCTGCTGGCCGGGTTCTGTCCCGGGGTCACTGTCCCCACGCAGCGTCTCCAGCTGCCCTCACGTGTCCCCATCACCCCTGAGACATCCCTGCATCTCCTCCTGTTGGCAGGAGGGCCTGGAAACCCTCCCGGCACGGCGTGGCCGCTCAGGGAGACTCTGCGTGCATCTGGGCGATGTCCTTGTGTCCCCAACATTGCCCGCTGTGGGACAGGGACCTTGAGGGGGACATGGGGCTCAGCAGCCTCTGTTCCCGGCCCAACCACCCCATTCCCGGGGCCCTTCCCGCTTCCAGCGGCCCCATCCCGCTCCGCGGTGTTTATTCCTGCGCGGGGCTTTGTCTGCTGCCCTTAATCTGATTTCGTGCAGTTCAGGCGTAGGAGCCTTGGGAGGGGATGGGGGAGAGCGAGCCGGGGGGGCTCGAGGGGGGTCTCAGAGGCCCCGCTGCAGCGCCCGGGGGGGGAAACCTCAGTGGGTGCTTTGGGGGGGGGGACCCCCGGGGCCTTTCTCCCAATCTGGTTGAGTTTCTACTCTGAGATGGAGGGGTTGCAGAGGGACTGGGAAACTGGGACACCAGCTGGGGTTGCAGAGGGCCCAAGCCACCCCCAGTGGTCCCTGTGGTCCCCACAGCCCACCCGTGTCCCACTGAGGGACCCCAACCAGCACAACCCCGGGGGTGACCCTGTCCCTGTCCCTGCTCCCAGCCCTGGAGGGGGATCTGCCAGCTGTGGAGGCCGGAGGGATGCTGGCTCCTGGCACAGGGGCTGAATGTGCCCGGACACTCCCCTGAGGGACTGGGGACGCTCAGGGGCACTCAGGGCACCTGAGGCTCTCAGCTGGCACTTGCAGGGCAGCAGGGATGGTTCTGTCCCCACCGAGGGTCCCATCCCTACCCTTTGTGCCAGCCTTGCCCTCAGGTGCTGGAGAGAATCCAGGAGCCGGGATTTCATGGATAAAACATCGGGACCGCTCCGCGTCCATCCTGCTTTCCTTGCCCAGCTCTGCTGAGAGGCAGAGCCAGCATTAAAAACCACTAATAGGACACAAAAGTCATCAAAATAAAATAGACTTGTTGGGGTGACTCCCCCTGCACAAACAAACGCTGCCTGATTCAATTAACGGGGCAGTTAAGCAGATAATATTGTTAAGCAAAGCAAAACAGCCTTTTGATGTGTTAATCATCCTCGTGCCTGGAAAAAGTCACCGAAAGCAAAGAAATCTGGGCCCCCATTTGAGGGGAGGCAGCGACACAGGGATGGCAGGAGCAGGGGCGGGATGCTGGGGTGGGTTGGGGATGGAGCAGGGCGGGAGGGGGCGGATGAGGACCCGTGTGCCATCACCCACCTTTGCATGTCATCCACGTCCCTGATTTTATTTCGATTTCATTTAACTGAGGCAATTTCTGAGCAGCTCTGGCTCTGTGGCTTCCAGCGCCGGCTGCATCGTTTCTCTGGAATTTCATACAATTTCCCAGTGGGAAAGAATCAATATTGGAGATCTCGGGCAAAACCTGACTCTGGTTTCCTCCAGAAGAATGAAATAAAGTGGGGGGGTGTGTGCGGAGCACAATCTGGAGCATCAAGGGGATATTTCAGCCTCGGTGGCTCCTTTGGGTGATCGCTGGAGCAGGCAGATCCCTGGAGCATTCCCGCCTATTCCTTCTCAATCCTACCGGGAATCTCAGCCTTGAGAATGGAGGCAGTGAGGCAGAGGGGATGCATGGAATCTGGGATAGTTCCTCTCCCGGGAATTCTGTAGTGAGCTCACCCCACAGCAGCCTCCAGAGGAGCTGGGGGTGAGCCCTGAGCCCCCTTATTAGCACCTTCAAAAATGTGATTTATTTCCCCCCACACTGGGCCCCAGCACCCCAGGGGAAGAGGTGGCAGCACCCACTGTCCCCACAGCCCCCGCAGGGACAGGCCCCGTGTCCCCAGAGCCAACCCCGGGGACAAGATTTTCCCCCTGGAAATGACGGGGAAGCTCTGGAGCATCACCCTGCCCTGGGGTTGGAATGGGGATGGGATGAGGTGGGGACAGGACCCCTGGCATCATTTTCCTCCACTGTTGAAGCCCCAAAACAAGGTGGATACTAGGTGCTGGGCTGGGAAAATTGCTGGGAAAATTGTTCTCAAAGTCAACAGAAAGTTTATTCAAATCATTCCCACTGCAAATTGCCTCTGGAAATGAACTCCTAAGTGGTTCTGGAGCAATTCGCTGATTCCACAGGAGCCAAAGGCACAGGTTAACAGGATCAAAGGGATCCCATGGGAATCAGAAATCCCTCCCAGGAGGCCGGGTGGGTGCTGCTCAGAGCCAGCCACCTTCCCATCACCCTCCCAGCAGCAGGAATTGAATAATTGATGCAATTTGAATAACACTGGGATTTGTAACCATGCTGAAACTTGCAGACAAGAAGGTTGTAATCAAAAGCTGATGGCAAACAGTTGTTTCTGTGCAGGTGGGGGTGGTGCTGCAGGGAAGGGGATGGTGCCCATCACTCCACCACGGCTCTGGGGCTGGATTTTGGGAAGCAAACTGCTTCCACCACAGCACCGGGGCTCCTGCCTTGCATCGAGCCGCATTTGCTGAATGATTTATCCAGGAATCACATTGACCTCAGCAATAAATTCTTCCTTGGGTGTCCAGCCAGACCCCCCCACTCCTGCCCCATCCTCAGGGTCCTCTGAAGACGCTTTTGGGGAGTGGGTGATGGAGGAGCAGCATTCCTTTTGGAAAAGCCAAGGGAGGAGTTTTTCCTGGTAACATACATTAGCCCTCACACCCCTCTACTCCCTCTTGGCTTCATCTCCAGGAACTTGTGCTGACAATGTGGGGCTGGGGCACTCCCAGCTCCACTCGGGAACACCGGGAGCTGCTCCCACTCCCGGCTCCGTTTCATCCCCACGATAAATAACGGCACAAAAGACTTTGTGAAGATCCCGGAGCCGCGTGTGCCGAGCAGCCTCCAGGCACTGTTTGTGAAGAGAGGTTATTAAATTGATTTTTTTTTTCCCCTTTACATGCTCAATGAACATTAAAATTAAAGTTCTGCTCAGTCCCCCCCCGGGGCGAGGAGGGGCCGCGGCGCAGCAGAGGTGAGGTGTGCCCACGTGCCGGGAGCTGGAGCGGCTCTGCCACGCTGGGAGGATGATCCCGGCATCATCGAGGGGAGCGGGATGGGCAGCGGGGGGGAGGGGAGAGGAGTAATTCTGGCCGTGAGTGCTCCTAGGACCAGCAAACGCAAGGAAACGCTGGGAGCAGGGAGCCAGCCCCGGACTGAGGAGCAGCTACACCCCTTGAGGGCTGTCACACAGGGCTGGCACTGCCAGGTTATGGGGTGACCGATGGCTGGAGCCTGCTGGCACGGCGGGGAGGGGGGGACAGGCGCCACGTGGGGGCCAGGGTGGGTGGCTGGACCGGTGGCTCCGGTGCTGGCCCTGCCACTGGGGTACATCTGGCACTGGGGCACATCTGGTGCTGGGCAGGGCAGGTTTTGCAGCATCAGGAGCTCAGGGACCATCTGGGCACTGCTCAGGGCACATCTGGTGCTGGGGGCACAGCTGGGAGCAGCTCAGGGCGGGTTTTGCAGTGTCAGGAAGGAGGTGAGGGGCGTCTGCAGGAGGTGACAGTTCCCAGTCCTGCTGAGGTCCTGGTGTTTGGGTTGGGGGGTCTGGAGGAGGCTCCCCCCTGCCGCCCCTTCCCCCTGCTCAGCCCCATCACTCCCCCTCCCGTCCCAGCCCCAAGGACTCGAATCATTGCCTAATTTAGAAAAATGACAGGGAGACGGTTTTCCACTGACACAGTCACTACTGAAAATTTACTTCAAGGTTCATTGTTGGCAATGTCAAAAGTGATGAAAACCAATAAAAAGAACCAGCACAGCATGAATGTCTGGGTGACAGCGCGCGGGGGGGGCCCCGCCCCAACCCCCTCGCCGCAGCCTGAGCCTGTACAGATAAAAGGTAATTGAAATGTTAGTTCCATTAATATTTCAGCGTGCCCCATATCTGACAGCAGCGCTCCTCACACGCTCCCAGCCCTGTCTCTTTAGCTGCTGGGGGTGGAGGTTTCCCACAGCCCCAGCCCGGGCGTGGGCGTCGGGCAGGGCTGGGTGGCACCGAGGGTGTCCCTGGGTGGCACCTGTGTCCCTGCATGTGATGCTCACGGTGCAGTTCTGGTCCTGCAAGAGCTTGGAGTCACCCTGGCACTGGTGCCAGGGTTGGGTTGGAGGTGGGGGGTGGAGGTTTCTCACAGACCCAGCCCGGTGTGGGCATTGGGCAGGGCTGGGTGACACCAACCCATGTGCCCTCGGAGCTGGGGGTATTTGGATATCCCAACACGATCCCTTGGGATGAGGTCTTTGCACTGTCCCAGTGCTGGCTGCTGTCACAGCCCGGAGTCTCACATCGCCCTGGCCAGAGAGAGTGTTCCTGAGTGGCACTGGATGTCCCTGAGTGGCACTGGAGTGGTGTCCCTTGCACTCTGATGTAGTCCTGGTCCTGCAGGAGCTTGTGGTCACTTCACCAGGTCGGAGATGGGCAGAATCACTTTTGGCCACCACAGGCACCTCTCACACCGTGCAGCAGCACACCACGTTGGCACACCTCCCACGGGCACATCATACACAGGCACATCTCACGCCGCGCAGGGCACATCTCTCACGGGCACATCTCTCACGGTGCTCGGCACATCTCACACGGCGCAGCCCCCCCCGCCTCCGACAGCGCGTTTCATCTCTTCCCGCGCCCGCCTCGCCGCATCCTCATCTATATCAAAGCATCAGGCAAATTAAATTGTTTGCAAAGCACCGTCTGCGCGTCTGTTTTATTCCTGCTTTGGGAGAACACGACGCTGCCGCCGCCGCCGCGGCTGTGCCATTTTGTTGAGTTTTCCCTGTAATTCCTGTTCAAAGCGGCGCCGCGGCCCCGCGCTCCCCGCCCGCCTCCCGCCGCCGCCGGCATCAAAGCCCCACCGGGAACACGGAGGGGGGGGGGAGGCTGGATTGGGGAATGGTTGGGGGCGGTTGTGTGCTTCTCCTTGGGTTTGAAAGCCGGGGATGGCGAGGATGGGGAGAATTCCCGAGCGAGGCGGCCCCTCCGGGTGACAGCAGCGTGTGTCCCCCTGGGTGACAGGGAGAGGGAGGAGGATGCTCCGTGGGGATCTAGGAAGAACCAGCCAGCCCCAGCTTGGGCACCCAGTGCATCCCCGGAGCAGGAGAAGTTTGGACTTCCCACCGGGATCCCTCGGGATGAGGCCCCTGCGCCCGCCCCAGCCCCAGCTGCTGTCACAGCCCAAAGCAAACAAACAAACCCAACTCTCGCCACCAAATTGTTTCCCATAAATCCTCCGCTTCCCGCTGCGCTCCGGAAAAAGCTCTTTTTCTTCTCCATTGACTGGTGGTGGCTGGAAACCACGCCGTGTCCCAGCGCTCGGGATGTTTGTCCCCTGCTCCGCGGGAGCTGCAGCAGCAGGGAGAGGGCAGACACCAAGTCACCTTTTATTGAAGCCGAGCCTTTCCAGGCTGTTCCCCTGCTGGTTTTTCACTCTTTCTCACTTTTATGAGAAAAGAATTTAATTTAACTTGATTTTTTTTTTTAATGGGGTGGCAAATCCAGCGTGCACCCAAAGTGCCCCTGGAATGATGGGGAATGCCTGGATCCAGGCGTTGCCCAGGGGCACCTCCCTGCTGGGGGCCGAGAGATTATTTGTATTGGCAAAAAAGCAGATTAAAAGCCCAAAGAGCAATTCTTTGACACTGAATTGCAGACGCGCTGTGTGCAGCGGGAGCTGCTGCAGTTGTCTTGGTCCTGAGCCACGGTAATTGTATTCTATGAAATATTTATTCATTTTCATTTCAATTTCATTTCCAACATGTATTTCCTATAAAATGATGTGGGGGGAAAGGGAAAAAAAAAAAGAAAAAAAAAAAAAGAAAAAAAGAAAAAAAGAAAAGCCTGCCCTGGATGCATTTATCATCATCACAGGTTCCTTGCCAGAGCTCCCCGAAGGGGCACCGCCGGGCAGGACCACACAGGCTGCCAGGGCTAGTTTTTCTAAAAACTTTAAATGCCATTTTTCACTCTGCTGGGAGCCCATGGGAGCTCCGGAGGTGCTGGACATTCCGGAGCCTGGCTCCTGGGAATTGCATGGCTTAGAATGGAGCACAGCTGTGCACAGGAACAGACACCTGTGGGTGATGAAATGCCCCTGTGCAGAGTGAAAATACCCCTAAGCACCCTAAAACGCACCTATAACACACTGAAATATCCCTGTGCACACTACAAGACCCCTGTGCTCTCTAAAATATCTATTTGTATCCTAAAATATACCTATATACAGCAAAGCACTCCTGTGCAGAGTAAAATATTCCTATACACACCAAGATATTCCTTTGCACCCCAAAAGATCCTTATGCACCCCAAAATACCCCTGCACATATTAAAATACCCCCATGCAGAGTAAAATACTTCTGTACACCCTAAAACATCCCTTTAGACACCAAAACATTCATGTCCACCCTAAAATCCCTCCCTGCAGCCCTCGCACTCGGTGCTGGGTTATACACCCCAAAATACCCCTATACACTCCAAAATACCCCTATACACTCCAAAATACCCCTATACACTCCAAAATACCTCTATACACTCCAAAATATCCCTTTAGACACCAAAATACCCCTGTCCACCTTAAAATCCTCCCCCTGCAGCCCCCGGGCTCGGTGCCAGGCAGGTGCCCGCGGGCATTCCGGTCACCTGCCGGTGCCACCCCTGTCCGCCCTCCATCCAAACCTCCTCCTCCACCCATTCCCAGCTCTTCCCGGGTGATTATTCCCAAGCTTCTGGCAGTCCCCGCCTGATAAACAGTTGATTACTTCTCCTCCCAGCCCCGTGCCCGATTTGCATACAATAAATATCGCCCTCGGAGAGCCGAGCCCGGCTCATGCCTTATTTATGAGGGATAAACCCGGGATCGAGTTTGCATAATCAACACGTATTTAATTTGCGAGCTCTTCCACGCGGGTTCGAGCTCTAATCAGGCTCCGCGCGCCGATGACAATCAGGGTGGAAATATCTTCATTAAGGGCTGGCAGGTTCCGGAGACGACGGGAAAGCGCCAGACCTGGAATGCCAGACCTGGAATGCCCCAGGCCACGGCTCCCCTTTCTCCCCCACTCCCAGGAATTTCCCTTTGCTGCCTCTACACCAGATTTTTTTACTCTAATTTGGTGACTCTCCTTCCTCCCGCATGCTAATATATGCAAAAAACCACCGGGGCTCCTATTAAAATGCCATGAAAATCTAATGAAATTAATGTTGGCAACAAATATTACCTAATGGAAGAGCCTCCGGGAAAAAGGGAAAAAAAACCCAAAACCATCCGACTGCAAATATATATTTGCACATATTTAAAGGCCTCTGTCAAGTAGTTTAAGCTCCACAGTTTGGATGTTATTAAAAAGGAGGGGGAGGGAGCCTGGTGTTTTCCGAGCCCAACACAAGTGGAAGGGCTTCCATGAATTATATTTTTAATTTCAGTAGAAAGTGGAGCTGGCGTGGCTGGGATGCTCTGAGTGCTGATGGAGCAGCCCAGGGCAGAGGAAGGAGCTGGGCTGGGAAGGGCAGCAGAGCAGGGTTAGCTGCATCCCATTGTGTCCAGGGAGAATCATATCCTCCCTGGTGAGCATCCCTTTCAATCAACATTCCATTCAATGAGCATCCAATCCCATTAATGTCCCACCTGTTGGGCATCCCATCCACTGAGCATCCCAAACATCAGGCTTTGCATCTGGGCTGCGTCCCACCAACCAAGAACCACAGCCAGGCACCATCCCCTCCAGGGAACACCCCACCTGGAGAGCTCCCCATCCATCCGTCCATCCATCCATCCATCCATCCATCCATCCATCCATCCATCCACCCATCCAGAATCGCACCCAGTGAGCTCCAGCCCCAGCAGGGATTGCAGGGACCAGCAAAGCTTCCCGAGGGAGGGGACAGCCAATTATCCCTGTTTATTAATTTGGGTGTTCGTACTCCAAAGCCACCCGGCAGTGACAGCTCATTATGAGCTTATCTCTCACAGAGGCTACTCCTCGCGGGCAATTACAGCACCTCCGATTAATTCCTCTTTAAAGGAGCCCTGGCAGCTTCTAAATTTAAGATTTGTTAAAAAAACCCCAAGACCTGAGAGCCAATATTTCCATTAATTAAGTTACATTTGGGGGTTTTTTGCCAATTTACAGCAGACACAGTGTGTTTTCCCTCCAGGCTCAGCAGAAGTGGTTTGAAAGTCTCCATAAAGACACGTCCTGGCACAAAGTTTGGGGAGAAGCTTGGAGCAACCTAGTCTAGTACAAGGTGTCCCAGCCCATGGCAGGGGGTGGAACTGGATGAGCTTTAAGGTCCCTTCCCACCCAAACCAGTCTGAGATTCCATGTTTCCATCACTGATGGCTGGAAAACACCAGCGTGGCTGATGGATGTGGTGTTGGGGGCTGGATGGTGCCCACTCCTTTTCCCCATCACCTGTGGGACTCAGGACATCACCAGCAGGACAGGGCAGGGGGGGAAATGCCTTGAAATCCTGGGAAACTGAAAACTGGGCAAATGCACCCTGTCCCCAGGAAAAGAAACAACAGAGGTGGCAGCTCCCAAAGGCAAACGGTGTGGGAGGGGTTGATTCCTGCGTGGGAGCACGCGGGTTTTGTATTGGAAAATAATCCAGGAAAAAAATTGTGAAAGGTCAAACCAGCTCAGGGTGTTTGCTTGGAAATGTGAGTATTTGGGATTTCTCTTTTTTTTTTTATATCAAGTTAAGCCTTTGCAAAAGCCTTCCCGCAGTTATAGTCATATATATAAATATGAAGCTCTATTTTTATACTTATATCAAAATGGAGCTCACTTTCAACCACCAGCACATCCAGGAAAAAACAGCAACAGAATTCCACTTGGGAAGCACCTGGATGAAAAGCTTTGATCCACCTGCCCTTGGAGCCCCCAAACCTCCCTGAGGCGAGGGGTTCACTCTTAATTTTAAAACTCAATCCCCCCTGCTTTGCCCATCTCTCTTCCCGAGTCCAAAATAGCTCCAGCAGTATCAGCTCAGCTCTTCCAGAAAGGATTGTTCAATATTTCTCCGCGAGCTGTGGGATGTCTGCTGTTAGTGAGCACATTAAACAGGGGTATAAATTCGTAATGAGAGCCCTGAAATGAATGGCTCTTATCATTTATGGATGGAATAATTAAAGATACTGTACTTGGAGGTTTTACATGGGCCTGTAAATTGTCAGCCGTGAAAGCAGAGGATCAGGAGAGTTGGAACAAGCTCAGGTTGGGCAGTGGAGGTGGGACCTTGGTGCAGTCAGAGCTCGGGGACCCTGGAGGATGCCAGTGATGCTCTGGGGACATCCCTGTCCCTGTTTTTACTCCCCCTTTTCCAGCTCCCAGAGAAAGCAAGTCATGCCTGTGAGAATTTGAGGATTTAATTCTTTTTAGTGACTGTCCTGCCCTTGGAAATCTCCTGCTTGCAGAGCCAGCCCTGGGGCTCCCACCTGCTGCTCTGCCCCGCTGCCCAGGGCTGGCAGGGCCGTGGGGGATGCTCTGCTCCAGCATCCCGGGGCTTTGGGATGGGATTCCCTGGCAGCTCCATGCTCATGGGACACCCCGCAGGGTGGCAGGTGCAGCAGGGGGACACCAGCCCACCCAAACCCCCAGGATGCCCCAAGGGGCAGAACCACCTCTGCCAGCACCTCGTCCTATTTTAACTCCGATCATCTAAAATACTGTAACTATGGCAACAGCTGCAGGTGAGACTCATTACAGTTAATCCTCTAATTACTAACTACCTCTTCAATCAGTTGTAATTACTTTGGGGACACAGTTAACCTCTCATTAGAAACGCATGGCCACGTTTTACCAAAAGCACAAACAGTGACATGCCTGGTAATTTAGCACCGCGGCACTCAAGGCCACTCTCCGGCTTTTATGCCGGCACAATCTCATCCCTGTCATTAACCAGGAATGGTTGTCATGACAATTAATCATTCAATCCCTCATCAGCAACTTTTGCCAAATGTCACCCTGCTCTTGATCAAATGAGAAGGGAAAATTAAATGAATCAATTCAGCACCTTGGCATTTGTAACTATTTTTTTTTGGGGGGGTGGGGTGTAAGTTGGCTGTGGCCCAGCAGCTACAGGGCCACGCTCTGGCCATATGTGGGGGGTCTGGGAGCCTGGCCTGGGGGGCCCCAGAAGGAGCACCCCTAGAGCTGGGGTCACTCTGCATCCCTCGGGGCTCACTGAGCTGATAGCCCGACCCTGCAGCACTGCCAGCTCCTGCCGCGGCCACCCAGGTGTGCTGTCCCCAGATGTGCAGGGTGGTGGCTCAGCCAGCCTGGTGACCTCCAGAGCTGAGCAGAGCGTCCCCTCCTCCGCCTCCCTTCCTCCGCCATGCCCCAATTTTGCAAACAATCCTCTCTCCGATCATTTTCCTTTTAAACCTGTAATTAGCTGGAGTCATTTGCTGCATGCAAATCCCAGTCCTTAATTACTGGCACTAACCTTGAGCTGGGCTGGGGTTCCCAGCAGGCTCAGCTTCATGGCCCGGCCAGACCCCCCTGCAGCCCCCAGCCTGACTTTGGGGTTTACACGGGGTCACGGGGCTGCTGTGGCTTTGTTCCCACAAAAAAAGCTGTTGGGATCTCAGCACTGTCAGCCAGTGACATCTCTGCACCTTCCCCTGGGCCCTGGGAGAGGCTGTGGAGGCCCTGGTGGGGTACAAGACTCCCAGATACCCATGGCACTGCTCGGGGCTTCATTTGCGATTTTGGGGGGCTGGGAAGGCAAGGGGTGCTCACCCAGCTGCGGGGACCCTGGGGTGGTGGATTTGGGATGGCTGTGGATTTGGGATGGCTGTGCATCAGCAGGGCCATATTTTGGGGTGGAGGTTCATCAGTCCTGGGGGCTGGCAGAAGGTTGCCCCTGGCACCCCAGGGCACCCTGAGGCCACATCTCATCCCAGAGGGGAGCTGACCCCCACAGAGAGCACGACTTTGGGAGGGGATGCAGCCACAATCCACGCGCCCTGCAACGGGAGGGGAGCCCGGGGAAGGGGAAGTTTCACTGCCACTCGATTATAGGAGATTGTAAAATCGCATTAGGGAGGTTGGCATTTCAAGCCTGATGCGTTTGGACAGGGTGTCTCTCCCCGGCTCGGAGGGATCGATTATCCATCAGAGGGACGGCGGGCTGGGGCTGGCACTGCACACATCTCCCAGCTCCCATCGGCATGCACAGCCAGGCAGCCCAGGTCCCCCGGGGCACCTGGATCCCGTGTCCCTCTGAGCAGGGCAGGGACAGGGTCCCAGGGAAGGTGGGTGTCCCTGTGCTGGAGAGTAGGATCCGGGGGTGTTCCCATCCCCACGGCAGTGAACAGCCCAGCCCAGCACTGTTTTAGTTGATAGGCCAGATTGTGAATTCCCGACCACTTTGCTCACACGTTGTGACTCCGTTCCTGCTCACGGTCCTGCCTGGGTGACCCAGTCGATGCTGAAAACCCCTGGCACCAGCACCTGCTTCCCTCAGTGCCTCCACTGCCATGCCAGGACCAGGGTCCCGCTTGCTCCCCAAACCAGGTGTGGCTGGGTGACACCATTCAGTATCACCGCCCTGGGATGATGTGGAAAGTGTCACTTTGCCTTGGGCTCGCTTCTTTCCACTCCATGTCCTACTGCAGTCGCCGGGGTGTGGGTGGGGATGTGGGGCTCCAGGGAAGGGGACGGTTGTTATATTGGGGTGTCCTCCAAGGGCCAAATCCCCTCGAGTCCAGGGAAACACTGGATACCTCCAGCACGGCTCCAGGCTGTGCCGGTGCCAGCATCACCCTCCCCACCCCGGCTGTCCCGGCTACCCGTGAGCCCCTGATTAATTCCCTGAAACCTGCAGTGCGCAAATGAGTAATAATCCCAGCAGCGCTAATTGGTGAGCTGTGTCCTGACAAATTGATTTGCGCTGTGTTAACATGGCACGCCCGGCCGGCCCTGCGCCCACCGCGCCGGGGTCACTCCGGCCTGCCGGGAGCAGATCCTGGAGCCACGGCATGGATGGCTCCTTCCTCCCCTCCTCCTGCCCGCCCCAGGGTGGGCAAGGACTGTGGGTGAAGCCAGAGCAGCACCCAAAGTCCCCTGACTTTCATCCTGTTTGATCTCAGGGTGTCTGTCCTCTGGACAGCAGGAGTTCCCAGAAGCTGGGCAGGAACCCAGGACAGGAGTGGGGCAGGAACTGGGCAGGAGCTGGGAAAGAGCCCGGAGCAGGAATGGGGAGAAGCCTGGGACAGGAGTGGGGCAGGAGCTGGGCTGGAACCCGGCAAGAGCCCGGGGCTGCGCCGCTGCTGCTCGCTCTTGTCAATTCTTTATGGCGCTGCATCTTTAATAGCTTTACAGAGCCCATTTAATGTGCTCCCAGACATGAAGTGCTGTCTAATCAGCACATTTAGGAGAATTGCCCACATCCTGGTCTCGCTGCCATAAAACAGTGCCCACAGAAGCATCTGTAATTAATGTTTTTTTTCACTCGCTCTCTCTCTCCCCCACTGAATCAATTTATAAAGCGCGGACTTCCTCTGCGCTGGAGCTTTTAGGCTGTTTTACTCCGGCAGCCGAGGTGACTCGGCAGCGCTCGTCAATTAAGCAGCTGTGTATAATGGATGCTTCAGAGTAAAAAACACAGCCTGATTCCCAGAAATGATCAATGCGCATTTTTCTCACAGAAAAACGCAGGCTCACACGTCCCCACCAGGCTCCGCTCAACCTCCCGGGGCTCAGCGGAGCCACCGAAAGGGGAAGGGGGGGGGGGGGGGTTTGGAAAAGAGCCGCTCTTTGCGCCTGCTTTTGGAATGGGAAATTAAAAACGGGATGAGAATTAAGGACAGAGATAATTAGCGTCACCCCCTGGGCAGGACCTGCCTGTTGCCACCCAGAGCGGGGGCAACGTTCCTGGGGAAGTCACTGTGCTGGGGGAACACATCAATGTGGCCACAGAGGGTGGGAGGGAGCATCCTGGGACCCCCGGAGGGTTCTCTGAGGTGTCACAGCCCCCAGCCCCGGCCAGGGAAAGTTTACAGGTTTTATTGCCAGAGGTGGCTCCTAATTGGGAAGAAGGAAATAAAACAGGAGTGAAAGTGGGGCTGGGCCGGCAGAGAGGGGCCAGTCACCCCCCTGTGCCCCATTTTGGGAGACTTCAAAGCCTCCCGGCGCACAAAGGCGCTGCCTTTGCTCTTTGGATCGTGCGGATCAAAGGCGGCGGCGGGAGGGCACCGGCAGCGCAAGGAAAGCTCAGCCATGCGCGGGGCCCCCTGGCCCCAGAGCCCGGAGATGCCCGGCACCATCCAGAGCTGCCACCTCCTCCCTGTTCCCATGGGATCCCCACTGCCGTGGGACACAGCAGGAGCCAAGGCCTCCAGCACCTCGTCGTGGCCATCAGCCCAATGTGGGTGTCACCCACGTGTCCCCAGGGATGGGACAGGGACCACCCCGGTGCTCAGCACCATCCGCAGGGACTCAGGGCTGGGAAGCCACCCTGGGGTGATGAGGTGGGGTCAGGAGTGTTTCTCTCAAACAAGGGCAGCCCCAGCTTTGGCAGCTCTGCTGGCACCCAGCTCCGAGCTGCCTGGCAGGAGATTGGCCGTCCCATGGAAACCTGCTCCGAAATGGAAAACTTATAACGGTGGTTAATTGGTTTTAAGCAAAGCCTAATGGGGATTGTACACCTGGGCACCGTGCTAGTTTCTGAGCCATAACTGGCCTCAAAACTGGGAGAGGGGGTGGCGTGACTGGGCTGTGAGCGGCGGGATGCTGGGAGCGGGATGCTGGGAGCACGTTCCTGGGGACAGGGTGCTGCGAGCTGGGTGCTGGGAGCTGACTTCCAGACGAGGGATATTGGGAGCAGGGTTCTGGGAGTGGGATCTGGGAGCAAGATGCCACAGGAGGTGGGGTGGTCCTGCCAATCCACTGGGCTTGGCAGCCCTCATGTGGGAGCCCTGCCAGGCTCCCGTTATCCTGGAACAACAAGGCTCTTGCCCAAGAGTGCTGCGCCTTTTCCAGGAGGGATTTCAGGGCTGGCTCCATGCAGAGCCCGGCTCGGGGGCACACAGAGCCTGATTTGCACGGTCCTGGTGTTGCACAAAGGCGGAGCCGTGCTGATGGTGACGGATGTGCTGGCTCAGTCACTGAGACCCGGCTGCCTCATCCCCAGCCCCAAACTGAGGATGGTGAGGATGGTCCCACGGAACAATCAGAGCACAAGCAGGGCTGGGGATGCCCAGTGCTGCCAGCTGGGCTTCTAGAGAAAACCAGGGTGCTGCAGAGAAAGTGGTTTTTGAAAAAAGCAGGAGAAAATCCTGATTTAAATTGATCATCTGCTGTAAAGGCAATGGGCTTGGGCACAGCCTGCTGAGGACACGGGCAGGTCCCAGTGCCAGGTAACAGGGACAGGGGTGGCACGGATGGATGGCAGAGCTGCCAAGATGTCCCATTTCTCCTTCTCTGGAATACACCGGGTGGGAATGGAGCTCCTTGTGCTCTCTACATCTCCATTAACCTTCCCTGGGTGCTGTGGGTCATCAGGAAGGGACTCCCAGACCCCAAGGAGCCAAAAGGGGCAGAGGGGGCAGGAGGAGCCCAGTCTGGTGCTGTCCTGGCCCCTGTGCCACGGCCAGGCTGGACAGGGGACAGGCAGAGGTGTGGGCAGGGGACTCAATGATGCCTCGCAGAGGTCACGGCTCAGCTGTAGCACCTCACAGAACCTGGATGGGTTTGCCTGCAGCAATGTGCAAAAAATTAATATCCAAGTGGGAGGATCCTTCCCCCTGGAGCGGGTTGAGTGAGGGGAACACAAACCCGGCGGCTGCCACGGGAAATGACGCTCTTATCAGAGCAGTGACACCGACAACCTGGCTCTATACATTTTTAATAAATCATTTGAAATTCCTGACTGTCAGGAGGATTGAATCGGGTGCTTCCCTGGCTGAAAGGCCGAGGGGCTGTGCCAGATCTCCTGGCAGCCCTGATGGGGGGCACAGGGGTTCTGGTCCCACTGTATGGCATTGCTTGGAGCCTCTGGGCATTGCTTGGTGCCCTGGCACTGCTCTGTCCCACTGTGGAAGGTTCAGGGATCATTCACCTTCCTTCTCCCACCAGTCGGTGCCTTCCACAGTGCTGGGGCCACTGACAGCCCAGCAGAGCTGGGAGCAGCACAGGGGAGAGGGGGAACCTGCTGAAACAAGCAAATTGCAACAATTCCCCTTTTCCAAATGTCAGCAGATTTGGAGGGGAAAGAAGCAAATAAGTTAAAGGTGAAGATCTCCTGGGAATCTCCAGCTTGCTCTGCTTTCCTTCCCGTACCTCGGCTTCCTGGGGCTGCCCCCCTTGGCAGGGACCACCCTGTAATCCAGGCTGGCAGCACATCCCAGCACTGCTCCATAAATGCAGCTAAACACCACAGTTGAGACTTTTGGGGCAGAAGGAAACTGGTTAGAGAGCAATGGGAGGGAAATAAAATATGGTGTGGGGGGGACGTAGGGGACACCACATGCAAGGCATGGGGCAGGAACAAGCCCAGCAGCACCATCAGACCTTGCCCTGATCGTGTCATCTTCCAGGAACTGGTCACTCACAGAGTCAAAAGGTTTTTCCAAGGAGCTGGTGAATTCCCTGTAATGGACTCTGAGGCCCAAGCACTGTGGGGACCAGCAGGGAGGTGGTGATGCCCACAGCAGTGAAGGACAACACCCAGCTGTGCCCACCAAGCCCTCCCTGGGTGCCTTTGCTGTGCCCAAGGAGGGTCCCCTCAGCAGCTGGAGCCTTGGAACCCACCTGAAGCCTCTTGGCCTTGCCTCCACCCAGTGATGCTTTTGAGCCCTCCAGCAAGCGGCTGTGGGATGGCCCCATGCCGGGTATGAAACATCCCCATTGAGATAAGACCAAATCACCTGTCAGTCAGCGCCATATCTCGGGTGGCATCAGAGCCTCAGGACTAACAGGGATAGAAAATGCTCCACAGGCTGGAATTGGCTCCTCCTTACACTCCTGGCCCCCTCACAAGGGCTATCACCCAAGATTTTGGTGAAATAGGTTGAATTTTTCACAAAATACCATCAGGAGGGAAGAAAAAGGCATAGGATCTGCTCGAGCACTGGCAGAGCAGTGACAGCAGAGAGCGAGGACACAGTGACCTCAGGATGCTCCTGGTCACTGCCAGGATGCTGAACTGGCACAGGGCCATGCTGGGGCAGGGCTGGGGCTGCTCTTCATCACACTCCAGCCCCAAGAGTACGTGGATATTTCTGCACCCCCACAGTGCGGGGGCTGTGGTGTCCCCTCAGTGCTTTTACAAGATGGGAAGGGTGTGGGGTGCTCTTGCAGGAAGCTGGACTCTGCTCCTTGTGTTGGAGCTGGGAAGACCCTGAGGGGAGTCGCAGGAACGATGATCCATCATGTGCCAGTGACCCGGACGGGGATATTTTTAAGCAGGGAATAAAAATAGACTCGGGCTGGCAGTGAGCACTCGCTCCCGGCATCACTGTCAAGGGGGCTGGGGGCTGGGAAGGGGAGCAGGGTGGACCCCAGCCCCCCACCTCATCCAGCCCACCCTTCACCCCACATCCTGATCCCCCCACCATGGATGGTCCATCCTGGCTTGCTCTTGGGGTGGTTTTTTTATCACCACCTGTGCCCTGGGGACTGTCACCCTGCCCAGGCCACCCCCGGCCCTGCAGATGCCAGGGTGGTGTTGTGGGGCTGCCAGTGCCCCCCAGAAAATGCTGCCTGATACACTGGGAGAGGACGCAGGCGCCGCTGGCCGTGGGACCCGGCTGGAATGGGGATTTGTTTCAGCTGAATAACTTGCTGAATCTATAAATAAATCGGGGGGAGGCAAGCGCAGAGCACAGGAGTTTCTGCCTTGCTGACCCTGCAGCACCCAAGGCAGCTGCTCCTGAATGCTGCTCAGCTCCACCTCTGTGCCCACCCAGGGCAGTGGCACCTGGGGGGACAGCAGGGAGGATGCTGCTGGACACAGCTCCTTGCCCAAACAGGAGCCTTCTGAGCCTGGATCGGCCACCTGCCCTCTGTGCCCTCTGTGCCCTCTGTGCCCTCTGTGCCCTCCATGCCCTTCGTGCCCTCCGTGCCCTCTGTGGTCCCTGGATCCATGTCTTCCAGCCTGGCCCCAGCACTGGGGGAGCTTCTGGCCCTGAGGACCCCAGCGAGGAGCCGTAAGGGATCAGTCACTCCCTGTGGGCAAATTCTCCTCTCGCTCTGGTGAGATTTGTGATCCAGGAATGAGCCCATGCACTGGCACAGGGCAAGGGGTAGAAGATCCTCTGTGCCACAGCAGCAGCTTGAAGAGACCCCCACTCCTGCCTTCCTTCCTCCTCCTCCTCTTCACGCCTGGCTGCCCCTGGCCGTCTCACTCTGCTCTCCATTTGCTTTCCCAACAGATGTTGGTGTCTCTCCTCTAACGAGCATTTTAACGCCAGAATCTCTCTCTCTCCCCTCTGACTGGGAAGCAAAAAGCTTGACATCTCCCATCAGCATCAAAGTCCCTTGCCCCAACACCCTGCACCATGGGTCTGTGGGTCCGTGTCCTCAGTGTGGTGCTGCCGGGGCAGTGTTTGTGTCCCCCATGTGTCCTGCCTTTGCTTGGAGCCACCTCTTAGACCCCCACGGCCTGGAGTACTGCATTAGGAAACAGCTGGGAGCTGGGGAAAACCTCTAAGGATTCAATAGGAATGGGAAGTGGGGTTGTGAACCAAAACCAGGCGTGGGAAGGACCCACTGGAGTGATGACAGCACCACTGGCACTGATGAACCGCAGTGGGTGGGTGGGCATCCCTGTGTCCCTTGCTGTGCCCTGGTGACATTAAATACAGGCAGGAGCTGGCAGGGAGGTGTAGGTGCCATTTCCCCCTCCATGTCCTTCATCATCCTTTTGTATCCCCACTGCCAGCACGGGAGGGCTGCACACGGGGCAGGAGCCAGCGATCCCGAATATTGACGGCGGCCCCAATCAATGCTATCTCCTCTTTCCATGCCTATGAGCTCATTGATTTTTTTTTTGTTGTTGTTACCTCTGTGTTTATGTAATGTCTGAACTTTGCACAACTGAACCGTTTAATGTGCAGAAAAGAGCCCTGTTGCCATGAAAACGGACCTGCAAATGACAGCACGGATGCGGAGATATCCCTGTTTTATTGGGCCATACAGAATGGATTTTAACCTTGATAAGTCAATAACTTTTCGTACAAAAAGAACAAGAGCAGATACAGCTTTCAGAACCTTGAATGCATTTAAAGCAGAGAGTAATGGCCCGGTTTTAATCCCCGGGAAATCTTTCTCGTTCCGAGGGCCAGGCATTGCCAGGGCAGAGTGACATTTTGGGCAAAGAATTACAGTGTGCATTTGTCAGGATGAGAGATGGAGACGCTCCATGCTCCAAATTGCCAGTGCCGGTCAAAAATAATGATATTAAATTAAAGGGATATCGTTATCTGAAAGAGCACAGAATCAGAGAAGAGAATCAATGAATGGTTGGAGTTGGGAGGGACATTAAAGCTCATCTTGTTCCACTCCCTGCCACGGGCAGGGACACCTTCCACTATCCCAGGTTGCTCCAAGTCATGTCCAACCTGGCCCTGGGCACCTCCAGGGACAGCTTCTCTGGGCAACTTCTGCCAGGGTCTCAGCACCTCACAGATAAGAATTTCTTCCTCACATTTAATCTAAACCTGCTCACTGTCAGTTTGAAACCATTCCCGTTGTCCTGTCACTGCAGTCCTGTGTTATTCCTTCTTTGGGAACATAGAAAACTTCGGGTGGGCTCCCCAGTGCCTCAGGGGAGGGACTCACCCGCTGCCACCCCAGACGTGCTGATGCATTATTTATTTGTGCTAAAGCAGAAAGACTTTTAAAAATCTCTCTCCTCCAGCTTCCTCCTTGCAATTCAATCCCTCTGGAAGTGGCAGCGGAGCCGGTCTCACTTTGCAGAGCTCATTCATTAGCAGATTAAGGCTCTCCTTGTGTTCCCAACATCGCTGGGGGAAATTTATGTTCCGGCAAAGTATTCACGGGTTCCCTGAATCACAAAAGTGTTTCTCCTCTGTAAAGTCTTAAAAAAAAAAAAAAAAAAAAAAAAAAAAAAAGGAGAAAAAGAGAAAAAGGATGGAAATGGGGAGGTCAGAACTGCCTAATAGTATCTCCTTGAAGGCAGTGCCAAAACACCCACCTTTTGAAGTTTGCTATTCCGGGACAGATCTCTTCCCCGGCAAAGACGCCATCACCCTTTCAAGTCCTTGTGAGTGACTTCAGGTGGCTAAAACATTTTCTGAGAAGAATGAAGGCTCCTTTTTATATCCTTTTTTTTTCCCCTCCTGAATAAAGACTGATCTTTCTTCCTGCCTTCCTAATAGCTTTGATTAAATTATCTCTGAAAAATCTAAGTGCTGTTCACAAATCTGTAATGGTTTTATTCTTATCGCTGGCCTCTATTGCAACACGGGGAAGCAGATAAATAAGCTGCAGAGAAGGTATAAAACTACACCAGAACCTGCCAGAGAGATGAGCTAAAAATGTTTGAACTGAAACAAATGAGCAGTATGAATAGCCCTGCTCCGAGAGGGAATTTATTCAATATAATGTATTTTCACAGGGAGGATAATACGTGTTATAATTGCACAGAGGAGTCGCTCTCCTGAAAGCAGATCCAGCTATTATTTTAATTTCCCAGCCTTCAGCATTTACTGGATCAGGAGTGGTGACTGGAGCAGCTTCATGTGTTTGGAAAATGGGCGCTGGGTGTCAGCTCTCCCCTTGCCACCCCTGATTATGGATGCCTGGAAAGCTGCTGGTGCGTCCGTGGGTGGAGGAGGTGGAGAGGTCCCAAGAATAAGCCAGATCCACTGAAAACTCCACAAAACTCAGTAAAAGCCAGATCTCCCCGAAAGTGGCCAAACCACAGTGCTGCGAGGCAGGAGCCAGGGAGGAGGGATGCAGGGAGGTGATGAGCCCTGGAGGCTCAAACTGGACGGCTGAGGGGGTGCTCTGGACCTGCACATGCCCGTGTGGGACCATTGTGGACAACAGCGAACGGGCTGCCCCCTTCCCACAGACCCTCGCACACGTGAAGCGGCAAAAAGAAGCCGTGGCAGGGATTTTGGGCAAGCAATAATGGATTCCAGGACTTGGGCTAACAGGGGCAGCCTCAGCCACTGCAGCGCTCGCTCGGACCTCACAGTGCACCGGGTTCAGGGGGTGCTTGTGGCCATGGCCATTGGGGTCCCCAGCTGAACTTCAGCCTGGCTCTCATCCCCCGTTAGCTCCGCACTTGTCACCTCGGTGACCCCGCGCCGTCCCCACATTCCCCTCACCCCCGCAGGACCACAACTCCCATGAGGCCTCACGGCTCCCCGCGGCCCCGCGGCGCGGCGGCGGCGCGCGGGGCAGGCCGGGAAGCGCAGTCCCGCCGTTCGGATTTTCCCGCGAACGAGGGGCTCGGCGGATGGTGGGGGGGGGGGGCACGTCCGGCGTAGACGCTCCTCCCCCTTTCACCCCCCCCCGCGAGCAGGACGCGGCGCCGTGGCCATGGCAACGCGCCGGGGGCGGGGCCGAGCCGCGTGCGGCCGCCGGGCCCCGCGCGGGGCGCTCAGAGCCGCCGCAGCCGCGCGCCGGGCAGGAGCCGCCAGCCGGGGCCGCCCCGCCAGCGCCCCCCGCCCCGCCCCGCCCCGCCGCGACCCCCGCCCGCCGCCGCCGCCGCCATGGAGCGCTGAGCCGCCGCCGCTGCCCCTCGCGACACCCCCCCCCCCCCCCGCCCCGCCCCGCCGGGCACCGACCGCCGCCGCACAAAGGGAACACCGGGGCAGCCGCGGTGTGATGCCCCCCGGGGTCGCCGCGCCGCCCCAGCTCAGCCGCGCCGGGTGGATTTGGGGTTAATTTATTATTAATTTTTTTTTTTTTCTCTCCCCCGGATATTTTTTGCTCTTCCTTACCCCCCGCCCCTCCTCCGCTTTCCCCGCGTTGCCCCCCCCCTCTCCCCCCGGGGGCCGAGCGCCGGGACCCGCACGCTGGCCGCGCACGGGGCGGGGCGGGCCGCCGGCGGGGCGCGGGGCCGGGCGGGCGCCGCCGCTGCTGCTGCGCGGCCCGGGGGGGGCGGCCCGGCTCGCCCCGCAACGCAGCGCCCGCAGCCGGCCCGGATCCAGCTCTGACGGTAACGGGGGTCCGGGCGCCGGGGAGGTCGTGGGGGCTGGTTACCGGGCGGGGGCGCGGGGACCAGGGGGCTCCGCCGGCTCCCGGAGCGCAGCGGAGGCGGTGCCGCCGCAGCGCGGTGCCCGGTGGTGCCCGCGGAGCCGCCGGCGCCGGGGCCCGGCTTGCCCGTCGCTACCGGAGAGGAATGGGAACAACTTTTGGTTTTTTTGGTGGTTTTATTCTTTTTTTTTATCCGATTTTTGATTTTTAATGGCTTTTTGGGTCGCCTGACTCATAAGTGGAAATAAAATATCCACGGGTGCCTCCAGGAGGAAAGCTGAGACACTTCCACCGGGAGCCGACCGGGAGCTGCCGCCTTTGCTGCGACCCTTTTCTGCCCCTTTTCGCCTGGAAAAAAAAAAAAAAAAAGGGTTTTTGCTCTTCCATCCCGGGCAGGAAAGCGCCCGATCCCACCGCGACACCGGAGCGGGTGGTGGCAGAGCAGGACCCCGCCATGGACCCGGCGCCTGGTGTGGATCCCGCCGGTCACAAAGGAGAGGGAAGAAGGACCCACCCAGCGATGGTTTATTTAACACCCGTCTCCCTGGCTGCCTCCGCCGGGTCAGGAGGCTCTGCCGGGGAAAATCCCCTCTGGAAAAAGCTCCGCTGCGGAGGCAGCATCCCTGTGGCATCTTCTGGATATCGGCGCTGGGAATACGATTCACCGGGGACGAGGCATCGTGGTCCCCGAGAGCTCCTGGGCTGCACGGCTGGGCATCCACCGGGGCGGCCGCCGGCTCCAGCTGGGGACGACAGAGCTGTGCCGCCTCTCCGGCTCGGTCCCCGGCAGAAATGAGGTGTTGCCGGTGCCAGCAGCTCAGCCCCAGCGTCCCAATCTAGCTCCGGGGAGAGCCGTCACATCGTGGAGATTTAATGGCTGGAGAGGCAGGGCCTGGACGCAGCGAGCCGGCGGCGACACGGCACAGCTCGCTGCAGGGCACGGCTGCAACCCGGGCTCGGCTCCGGCCCTGCGGGGTATTTCCGAGGAGAGGCAGTGGCAAAGTTTTCGAGCCGTGCTTGGTGTTTGCCGAGGGATGAATTCATTGGCGTTGGGCAGTGGTGGTTTGCCCGGCTCTGGTTGTCGGGATCCCCGTAGGGAGGTTTTGATATGTATTTACGTGTGTGTGTGTATATATATATGTTCATATATATATTTATATGTGCATCCTCCTGCTCGGGATGCTCTTGTCCAGAGGCTGCAGGCAGCTTGCCTTGGGTGGGTGATGAGCTTTCATGGAGGGCAGAGTGGCCGTGGGGCTCTGCAAGGCATGGGGACAGAGCCACGTGGCCCCTCTCTCAACAAGGAGCGTCCAGCGTCGTTCTTGGGATAATTTAGTGGGATTTGGCAGTTTTACACCTCATGCCTCTGTGGTGGGATTTGGCTGCCCAGTGTGCCGGGCACATGTCGCTGGTCAGTGGCCACACACGTGGACATCGCTGTGGCGGGACCCTGGCTGGCAAAGCTCTCACACCCAGGCTGTTGTGCTGTGGGGTGAGGTGGGAAATGTCCCTGGCAGAGGGCACCTGGCGTCCCGCGAGGCATTCTTCTTATGAAGGATCCATAAAACTTTGAGGAGTGGATTGGCGATGCGTGAGCCGGGTGCGGTCGGGTCAGGCGGCCTCGAAGCCGCGGTGGAAGGAGAGGGAAGCTCCTGCCGCGGTGCCTTCTGCTGACCTTGTGCGTAGAGCAGGGGAAAGGAAAGCCATTCCCTGGCTGTGGGAGTGCGGCTTGTTTTCCCAGCTTCAGGAACAGCTTTCCTGCTGGTTTGAGGGTCAGTACCAGTAGGGCACGTTCTTGATGCCGGAGCAGCACCGGCTGTGAGCTGGGCCCTGTTTCAGCCAAGCGTGTCGTTAAAAATTGGAATATCTCGGTGTGAATATTTACCCTCAGGCTGAAACAGGGAAGCCCATGGAAGGAGGACATGAGTGGCTGCTGCCAAGCTGCTGAGGCCGCGTCACCTTAGTTTTTTTTAGGCCCTCTAGTTGTGTGTTTTATTTGAGCCTGAAATTCGTCCATCCCTGAGCAGGCTGCAGAGGAACCCCTTCCCTCCTGAGGATGATTTTTGATTGCAGGCTGCTGCCCTGCCCGGGGAAGGGCTCTGCCTCTGAGACAGAGGGTCTCCCGGTCCCAGGACCCCACGGGGATGATACCCCCGAGCCGGGTGCCCGGTGCCCACCGCCGTCCCCGAGCTGCCCCTGCTCTCCCCGCCGTGCGTGCGGCATTAGTGCCGGGCGGTTTGCATCCCTGCCAGGCGGCGGAGTTCATTTTTTTGCCTGGAGCGGGTTTCCTGCGTGGCCTCAACTTGTGTGGGAAAATCTGCGGTGGAGCCGGGCAGCCCCGCTCCCTCTCCGGTGTGATCCTGCGGCACAGGGAGCGCTGGGCTCGGGAATGTGTGGTGGGAGCCAGCTCACCCCAGTCCCCTCCGGCTGTCGGGGTACCACGGGCAGGGATGCGGGGTCCTGAGCGTGGGGGGTGATGGCAGAAGTCTCCCGGCCCCACGGCTCCTTGTGGGGACAGCAGGATATGTGTCCCTGGGTAAGGTCCTTTGCTGGTGGTGTCTCATCCTGGGATGGAGGGAGTGTGTGTGTGACCCCCCCCCAAGGCTGGGGATGCTGCAGCTGGCGGGGTGGGCCGGGGGCTGCACCTGCCGGGACCCCTCTCCCGGCCCCCGCCGGCATCTGTGCCGCCGCATGTCCGTCTGCAGCAGGCGCTTGCATGCAAAAATAAGACATTTCTTCTTTCTCTTCTGCCTGCGCATTCCTCAAAAAGCTAATATTCATGAAAGGTAATTCAATCAAACCACGATGCCTATCAGCTAATGCAGCAAAGCTGGCGCAGGGGTGAGAATGGGAGCCAGGAACACAAAAGCCCTGTTTTATTACCTCCTGCTTGCCTGAGAATTGCTTTTCTCCCTCGAGTGAGCCGGCTAAAGCTGGCTTTATTATGTTAACCTATTTGCGTGTCAAGAGCTATTGTGCCTCTCTTTATCTGTGTTTGTATTTGCTCGATGCAGGGAATAAAAGGACGAGGCGAAAATGGATGGCTGGTCAGTGCTCCGCACTCTGGGGGCACTGATTGGTTGCTAAGTGATTTGCATCCCCGGTAATCGCTTTTATCTCGGAAGGATGTCGTGTATAATTATAAGCCTACTGACATCTTTTGAAATCTGCCTAATGGGTGTTTTTAATTTACATGGGAAGCAGGGGCTATTTGTGTTGCTCTGATTACAGGTTGGGTGAATATATGGGTTAAAATACAGATATTTTCATAGATGCGGGGCACCGGCAGGGATGAGGCCGGGATTTTTGGCAAGTCCCTGCTCGCCTAGGGATGGGTGGAAGAGCACAAGTCACCGCGTGTGAGTTTGGGGTTTAATCCCTCAGCCCAGTGCACAGACTGGTGTAGTGCTGGTCATTGGACTGGTCCTGCAGCCATCCCGTGAAATACAACACGAGGTGGGCTCCTGGCTGCTGCCAGAGCCGGCTGGACCCCCAGGACCCCCCTCTGCAGCCATGGGGGGACTGTGCCACCGAGTCGCCACTCCAGCCATCTGTGCCAGCGTGGGGGTGACACACAGAGCTGGCTGTGCCAGCGAGGGGACTGCCTGAGGTTCTTGTTCAGCCCCTCATGCAGGGAGTGCCAGGGGCTTTGCTGGGAGTACCTGTGGAAATGGTGTCTGGGGGTACCTGTGGAACCATCGAAGCCCCAGCTGGGTTCACATGGGATGGGATCCCACAGCCATGGCAAATAAAGCTCCCGAGCACCTGTGCCAGCCCTGGGCACTTGCATCCAGCAGGATCCCAGCTGGGTGACTCGCTGGAGCTGCTGAGGCATCAACAGGGTCCAGGGTGAGCTTCCCGTGTTAGGGGCATTGGCAGGGCTGTGGGTGCCTGTCCTGGGCGGGCAGCAGGATGTGGGTGCTCTGAGATTGTCCCGTGGGTGCCTGGATTTAGAGGAACCACGTGTGGGAAACATCCCGGCAGGAACACTGGGCTAGCCGTGCCAGTGGCACGCTCAATTTGGTGTTTCTGTCTGTGCTATTGGAAAAGCAGAGCTCTAGAGGTGCAGGCAGTGGTGACATGAGGGGTCTTGGTGTTCCCCCAGGGCGCTGTGCACTGGGACTGGGTCACCTCAAACACACAGAGGTCCTGAACTGAGGTTGGTGCTTGTGACAGGCGCAGGGGCTGGGCTAGGTGAGAATGTGGGGCAGGACTCGGGGCAGGTCACCGTCGGGGACAGCTCCAGCCAGTTGCCTCCTTCCTCCTCCTCCAGAAAAGGCCGGGACTGAGCCGCAGGCACGTTCCGGCTCCCTCAGGCTGCGCACAAGGTGACCCCATCAATTTGCAGGGCTGAGGTGGCTCCGTGGCACACGGTGCCGTGGGCAGCGCTGTGCTGAGCAGGATGGGGTGCAGGGAAACGCGGGGCATGGGGAAAGTTGATAGAGGTGTGTGCTGGACCCCACACCTTGGAGCCCGGGGTGCTGGACCCCCCTGCACAGGCAGCCCCATCCCATCCCAGCCCGTCCCGCTGGCGAGCGAGCGGCGCGGGCGCCGCTATTTATGGCTGGCTGTAAACAAACTCCCAATGAAAGAAAGTTAATGACCTGAGACTGACAGGAGCCTGCTGGGAGTTTTTATAGCCCCTGGGACTCCTTTTGCTAAAGAGAGAATACATCAGCGTTTTAACCCAAACCGGCGAGAGCCGTGCGCTGCGGGGGCGGGGGGACGGCCCCAGCCTGGGGAGGCGTTTCGGAGGGGCTGGTGCTGGGTTAGGAGGGGGCTTTGGTAGGGGGACCTTGACTCTGTGTCTGCCTGCGTGGGACTGGGGTGCACAGCCCCCTTTTCAGGAGGCACGTCCCGGCGTCGGGGGCCCTCCAAGGCTTTGCCATCTGCCTCTTGTAGGTCATCTCTCTGCGCTCCGGGCAAGAGCGGGGGCTGGCTTAGCGTGGCTGGTAACCACACACTAATAAAGCCTTAATACCCTGCAGCGGGGAGATTTCACTGTCAGAGATAAATATTCATATTGCTTTCCAATTCAGCCTTGGCTGCACGACAAGGGCGCCGTGGGGGGAGACAGGAAGGGTTGCGGTGTGGGGTGCTCCGAGCCCCGCTGGCTGCCCTGCCTGCTCCTGCCTGCCTGGTGTGTTTAATACCGTGCCCTGGCTAATTGTGGGGTGTGAATATCATCCCCAGGGCTCTCAGGGGACAGGATGGGGAGCGTGGCACAGGGTGCCCCTCTCCCCGTGCTCCCCGCCTCCTCCTTCGCCGCCTCGCACGCGCAGCCTCCATCTGCACGCGACGCTTGATTTACCGAGAAGAGCTGGCAGTTAAACCTGACAAATTGAAGGCAGTTTTAAGTGGTTCAGGTTAATTAATAGTCAGGGAAGTATCAATTTTTTTTTTTTTAAGGGATGCTCTTGGCTGGCGGGGAGAACTGGAGTTTGACTTTGCCTTTGGAAAGTAACACTGCACGGGTGGGTGCCCGCAGGCAGGGGGATGGAGCCAGACAGGACACTGAGCTTGGTGTCACTGCTCCAGTTCCTGTCCCACAGCCTCACATTGCTGCTGGTATTCCTGCCCCCAGGTTGCTGGTGCTGAGGGAGTCACTGGGACAGGGAGGGATAGGGCTGTCCTGTGTGGCCCAAGCTCCACTGCTCATCTCAACGTCCCTTGTGGCTCTGGTTGTCCTCTCTCCTGGGGTCTGTGCCTTGGCTGCAGTGCCAGAGGGTGCAGCTATGCCAGTAAACGGAGAGATTCATCCAAAGCCACCTGTAGTGGCACAGCTGGGTGGCTGCAGTGTCCCTGCTCCTGTGGGGGACCCAGGGGTGAGCAGCAGCTTTAAGAGGTTCATGGGGGTCCATCGTGGGACTGAGAGCTGACGGGGATGAACTGGAGCAGCATCCACTCCCCTCGGTTTCTGCCCATGTGACTGTTGTGTTCGCATCTGCCCACATCTGCCAAGCCTGGGAGTGCTCAGGAGGGGACAGATTTTAAAAACATCCCAGTGAAAGAAGCTGAAGGTCTCCTATAAGGAGGAGAGATGGGCAGGCTTTGAGTGTGTGCGGCACAGGAAGGCTCTGAGCTGTGTGGGAGAAAGTCTCCATGGCACAGGGACCTGAGCAGTGTCTGTGGTTGTCACGGGATGCCACAGAGGTGGGCAGCTCTGGGATCTGGCTCAGGGCTGTGTCCCAGAGCAGCACAAACCCTTCATCAGGCCATGTGCTCTGTCTTTCCCAGCACAGAGCAGGATGCAGGTGGAAGTGGTGGGTTTCCAGCAGCCCTAATTCTTGGGAATATGAGAGATTAAGGTTAGTGACCATTTTTTAACTCAATAAAGGGGAAGACAAGCTGGAGTCTGCAGTCCAGAGATATAATTAGTTCGCAGCAGTGGTGCTTTCTTGATTTAGCTTCAGAGAGCAGAACAAGACAAGGATGTTATACCCAATTAGCAATAACATACAGCCCGAGCCTCGCTAGGTGAGATAACAAGCCATTTTTATAGCTCTTCTTTACGGACTTTTTTGGAAAGAGGGGGAGAAAGAAGAAAGGGACCGAGTCTCGATTTCTTTTCATCAGGGAACAATTATTAGTGAGCTCAGAAAGCCCAAAGCTGAGTGATCTGTTGGCCAGTGCAGACAATAAAACAAATCAAACAGCTCGGAGCTGGGCTGAGGCCGTCTCTCCAACCAGCTGGGGGAGGCTGAGCAGGTGACAGCAGGTTACAGCCCTGTCCCAGCAAGGACACGGCCAAGGGCCACCCACACACCGTGGGATGTGCCCTGGCTGCTGCTGCGGGGCTTTGTGGCACGTGGCCTGGCCGTGCTGCCCGCAGGGACCAGGTGCTGCTGGCCATGCCCCTGGTGGGTCCCCAGCAATGTGACCCCAATGTGTCCCCTGTCAGCGTGGTCCCCAGCGAGGTGACCCTCGCCGCGTCCCCTGCACAGCCCCGGTCAGATGGCGGCCGCCTGCCGTCTGCCAGCTCCACGGTCCCTTTGTATTGCAGATCGATGGCCATCGATTTTTCCTCCCGTGTAAACCTGGCCGGGCCGGGGCTGTGCAGGGGTTTTGTGCACGTCTGGCTCTGTCTCTGCCGCGGTCGGAGCAGCCCGTGCTGCTCCCCGAGCCCACCCAGCGCCCGCTCGCCTCTGCGGCAGAGAAACTCAAGGGCGTTCGGAAAAACAGCCTTGTGAAGAGTCGGGAAAACTCGTGTTTCATTAATCAGCTGTTAATGACGGGCTCTGCTGGTCGGTGGGGTATTTGCAGTCTCTCTCCTCGCTCCCCAGGGCAGCGGCCCCAGCTTCTCCTGCAGTACCTGCTGGGGATGGGGCTGTGGCGGCTGGTTTGGGGCACCTGTAGGAGCAGGGTGGCTCACTGCTTCCCTCAGCCTGGGGACCCTCCTGCTGCACAGCGGGCTCAGTGTGGGCAGCGTTCTCTCTCCTGATGTTGCCACCCCTCCGATGGGGTAGAGCCTGGAGATGGAGCAGGAGGCTGCCGTCCCCTCCGTGTCCTTCCTGTCCCCTCCGTGTCCTTCCTGTCCCCTTGCCAGAGTTTTACAGCCTGATAGGCAGTGGTGTGGCCGCATGGGACCACTTGAGCTCATCCCACCACACCCCAGCCCACCCCGGGGGAGCTGGGCTGGGACATCCCCGGCTTGTCCCCACCGGGAGCAGCCGTGGAGCCACTCTCCGGGCTATTAACACCCCGCGATGATCATCAGCTCTCGTGTAATCATTAAGACTATTAGAAAGAAATGTTGGCTCGCAGCTCGTGTCAGACTTTCCGTTCTGCTTTGCAAACGCGCACAATTAATGCCAATCAGGCGGGGGAGGCAGCCAGCTCCGATCCCGGCTGCTCCCAATCCCGGCTGTCAGCTCTCCCCATCCCGCCTGGTACATTTTCATACAATTGCTATAAACATCTGAGGGAAACTCCGTGTTCTTCGGCAGCGCTGAGTATTGTTCTCTGTTCCTTTTAATTACTCGGCATTCAGCGGCTCATCCGGCCTCGGTGATCGGTGGGGAAAGTAGGGATTTGTAAAACAAATAGAGAAAACTGGAGAGATGCCTTATTTTCCCATTCGCTGGCTGTGTTAGGTTGTGTATGGCTGAATGAGAAAAAACTGTTTAATTTTTCTTTGTCTTTTTCTTCCTCCCCCTCCTGAGTTGCTTTCTCCCCACAAGGACACAGCCTGGTCCCTCTCCCCAGGGAACCCCAAAAGCAGGGTGAGCTTGGGAGAAAGGGGGGGAAGAGCTGGAATTACTTGACCGGATGGTGGTATAATCCTTGTTACAAAAGTACACATCAATTATAAGAATTCCTCCAGTAATCTTGGAAATCTATCTTTTCTGCTGAACCAGCTCATTAAAGAGCACCATTCATTTCCATCTCTCCGGGTGAGAAGGGTTTAAATCTCCAGAGCTTTGTGTTACCAAATAGACTGAGGGTGATGGACTCGCGTTAAATATTAAAAGGAAGAAGTTGATTTTTATTTTTTTCTCCTCTTTCCCCCCCCCCCCCCCCCCAGACCGGCAGCACAAAGAGGAAGGAGGGGAGGGTGGGGGTCCCCACTGTGAGAAGCTTCCCCAGCTGTCGGTGGGCGATGCAGGGCTGCACTCAATGGGTGCCTTTGAGGACCCCCCTCCCCTCCCTTGGCCTGGGGACCCCTCCAGCTCTGAGGGAGGAGGGAGGGAGCGAGGGAGGTTTCCCCAGGCCACCCTGGCAAGCCCCCGAGCCTGCGCCGGAGCCGGCCGTGGCACAGGCAGGGCTTTTGTGTGCCGGCGGGGCAGTGGGCGGCTGCGGGGTGAGGGACGGGCACAGAGCCCCTTTGTGTGCAGCTGCGAGCAGAGCAGGATGTGGGATAAGGCCCAGCCATAGGGATGGAGAGCTGGTAGCCAGGGAGGATGAGAGGGTAGCCAGGGATGGGGAGTGGGACCGAGGATGGCGAGCAGCGGCCGGCCAGGGTCGAGGGCGGCGCGGTGCGATGTGTGCGCTGTGCCGAGGCTCTGTGCAAACATGTTAATTTGTTTTCTTTCTTGCCTCGCCTTTCAGGGTAATTGGTTGCATTTGAAGCCTTTGTGAAAGCCTTTGATTATAGTAATTTCAGCAGCGTGATCTACCCTGGATTCCTTCGTCAGATTCTTTCACAGCTCCGGCACTTGGGGCTGTAATTACGGAGTGGAGCACACCCGGCTGCCGGGTGTGGGGCAGCTGGACGGGGCACCATGGCCATGGGAGCACAGGGACTGTCACTGCAGAGGACAATCAAACCCCTGGGATGAGGCAGGAGCGAGCCAGGGAAGGGACAGGAGCTGTGATGGGGAGCTTTGGTCTCTGCACTGCTGAGTTTGTTGGGTCTCAGTTGCAGATGCGGATGCTGCGAATGCCCATGGTGTGTGTGGTTGCCCATGCTGGGGTTGACTCCTGCCTTGTTGGGGTCCACAGTGTTTTTAATTGCTGCTCTATGGAACCACTTGGCTTTTCTGCTGGCTGATCCCAGGTCTGTGCTGGGGCTGGGACTAAAGCCCGTGAGCATCCCAAGCATCCATGACGGACAGCTCCCCCCACCCCCTGTTCCCCACCCGTGTGCAGGAGGAAGGCACGGCACGACCGTGTCGGATCAGTGAGGTTTTGCTTTGAGGAGCTGGTGCCACATCCGAGGGGACACGTCCGTACATGTCTGGCAGGACCTGGCAGATCCTGCCCTCCCGCTGCGCGCTGGCCCTGCCGGGACCTCGGTGCGCGCAGCCAGGGCTGAGCCCTGCCAAAAACACCGACGGCACCCGAGCGGGGCCCTGACCTTTGCTAACGGGGCCTCTCCCCCCTCGCTCCTGGCATTTTGTTCCCAGTGCCACGTAATGACCTTCTCGGCAGCGCCGTGCCAGCGTCTGCCACTTCCAATTACCCACGGCTGCTCGGCGCCTGCCACAGCACGCGGGGTTCCTCCCTCCCCGGCAGGATGGCAGCGGGGCGGGGGGATGCTGCACTGTGATCCCCCATCCTCCTGTCTCAGGGAGCCTCAGGAGCCCCCCAACAGCACCCAGGGCTCTGGGTTCCTGCCCCGGGGTGCTGGAGGCGCTTGGCTTTCCAGAATCATTATTAACCTGTTCGAGAGCTGTTCCTGCTCGCAGCGAAAATAGATCTTTAATCTCTGCCCAAAATAGCTCATTTGATGAGAGGCCTCCTTAAAGCTGACACATAAATTTAACCAGGCCGCCCGAGCCCTGCACGGGGACGTCTGCAAAAGCTCAACAGCACTCGAATTGCTGGTTTTTTTTAAATTCTGTCCTTACAGACACATCTGATACCGTATTTCTTCCGTAGGGTCTTTGGAACTGCTCAGGAGGTGATTTGCCCTGCCTTGTCCCAGTTCCTTTGGCCCTGCTTGTGAGCAAAAGGTTATTTTTTGATGTTGACTTTCTTGAAGAGTCCAAGAGGTTTCTCCTTGGAGCTGCCACGAGAGCAGAAACCTCATCTCTGGGTGGGGTGGGAGAGACATGAGATGCTGCTGTAGGATGCCAGCAGTGAGGGTCCTGGTCCAGTGCCACTCTGTCCCTGGCACTGTGCCACAGCTGGTGGGCTCTGTGCCATCCTGGTGTCACAGCAGCCCAAAAAAGTGGGAAATGGGGATTCTCAGAGTGTCCCAGCTCTACTCAGTGCTGGGTCCGGGGCTCGCCCCACCACCTTCCCAGCATTTCCACAGAGCATGGGCTGGGAGAAGCCACTTGGCTGCTCTGGGTCTCTCCCCCTGCCCCCCACAGTCCCCACATCCCAGCGAGACCCCGAGCAGCAAAATAATCACTTCCAGCATCATTATCCGTCGCAAACCCCAGCTTCCAATTTTAATCAGAGGAGCTGGTGTTGCTTTAAGATCTGCGGGTTTTAAAGATCACAAGAGGGGTTAGAGAAAATTACCCTTGACTCTTACATGCTAATGTAATCTCTAACCAGATCTGCAGCACTGCAGCTAAAATTGCTTTTTAGATTAACATTTAATTATTAACAGGGCCCCCTGAAAGGCCCGGGGCTGGAGCACGCGGAGGGGAGCGGATTAGCCGGGCGGGATGAGGGAAGGTCGGGCAAGGGAAGGTCGTGGGGTGACCGGCGGTGACAAACTTTGGGTTTTATTTTACCTGATGCTCCCCGTGGTTCACAGTGGGGTGACCTTTCTGTGCTCACCCCTTGTAGGACTGGGCTGTGGCATCCCTGCATCCTCTCCACCCTAAATCTGGATGGGAGATGCAGTGCCAGACAGTAGCAGCAGCCAAAATCCCGCTCGCTCTGCAATGGTGTGGGCATCCACTGTGTGCAGAGGGGAATCTTTCCTCCTCTGACACCTCCTCACCTTCGCCATCAGATGGGAAATCAGTGTCCGTGGGACCAGTGGTGGTGGTGGCAGTGGCAGGGGAGTGGTGAGAGGGAGCTCTGATGTCCCCAGGGCTGTGAGGAAGGGGAGTTCCCTGCTGGTGCGGTTGGATTTTCCTCTGTCCCTGGAGGGACAAGCCCAGTTGTACTTTGGGTGTACTCTGCACACCAGGGGCCAGTGAAGGCTTTTGCTTTGTTCCGCTGTTTGCTACCAACCTTGGCCTCGCCCTGTGCTGTCTGTGTGTCCGTCTGGCACTGTCAGGAGCCTCCTGTGCCTCTCCCAGCCAGGGTGACCTGTCACCTTCTGTCCTTGTGCTGAACCCAGTGCTGGCTTTTAGTAGCCAGAGGTGACATGGCCATAGTGTGACCCAAACAGCTTTGCAGCATCCCTGGTCCTGCTCCCCTTTCCTCTCCTAACCCCCAAAACTCCTTTTTTATGGGATTGCACCCCAGTAACACCTGGGAAAGGACCTGGACTTGTTCCACCACAGCCTGGATGGTGACCAAGACCTTGTCCCTCACCATCCCTGCCCTGCCACAGCTCAGCAGCTGCACAGACCCACTTCAGGCTGAGACTTTAAAAGTTCCTTTTTTCTTCTCTCCCCCCTCCCGTCACATTTTCTTTTATCTAAATCCTCGCCTGCGAAAGCCTCTATCGACAGCTGTGCTGGCCTTATCTCGCCGGAGGGACCTTCGCAGGGCTCTCAGAGGAGATAAGCCCGACTTATCAGCTGCTGATGTCAGAGGAGGTGCCAAACCCTCCCATCACTGGGGCTTTAGACATAGAGGGTGGTGTTTTTTATTAAAGTCACAAAGACCTTGGGCTTATAAATAGTGTGATGTCGAGATGGATTAGCTGGGTGTGGGGCAGGATGGCGTGGTGGGAGAGGGGAAGGATGGAGTTGTGGCTCCCCCGTCCCTGGAAGTGTTCAAGGTCAGGTTGGACAGGGCTTGGAGCAACCTGGGATAGTGGAAAGCATCCCTGTGCATGGCAGGGAGTGGAACAGAATGGGCTTTAATGTCCCTTCCAATCCAAAACATTCTGTGATTGATTCTGTGATGCCACAGCTGTGGAATGTGGGGTTGGGGCTTCTGGGGGATCTTGCTTCAAATGTCCCCAAGGGACCCCACTGTCGATGGGACTCTCCCTATGCCCCAGTGCTGGATGATGGTGGGTCCACGGGCACAGCCTGGGCAGAGGCCGTGCGGACTCAGGGCGTTCCAGCAAAACTGCTGAGTGTTGCCTTTCCTGCCACGAAAGAGCCAGAGCAGCTTGAACTAAATCGGATCCTGCTGATTGGAATTAGTTCAAATGCAGATGGAGCTAACTAAGCCGGCGCTAAGCGTTGGACAGCCCAGCGCCCAATTCCCATCAGCTGATTCAGGGGCTTTTCGGAGCGGCATTAGCGAAATGCCACTGTGGCACAGATGCCCATTGTGCCAGGCGCCCACCCGCTCGCCCACGGCCCTTCTGGGGCTCCCTGCAGGGTGCCGGGGTGGACAGATGGACGCTGTTTTGGGGCTGTGGCACTGGAGCCTTCCCTATTCTGAGCGTGCCTCTGAAGGTGGGGTGAGGCGCAGCGTAGCTGTCGGAAAAATCATCTCAGCTGCGAGACGCCCGGGAGACAGGGGCAGCAGCAGGGTCTGAATTAATCGGTGGCTTTATTCAGTTTGGCGTGTGGCTCCCGCGCCTCTCCCGCCTGCTGCCGATGATGATCCGTGCCCAGGGTCGGGATGGCTCCAGGAGGGAGCTGGGCTGTGCGTGGCAGGGCACAGGGGGCAGTGGTGGGGACAACCCAGCCTGGGGGTGTCCCCAGGGATCTGCTGGGCCCTCAGGGTGCCCTCAGCTCCTGTGACAGGCTGCATCCACACTCTCCCTGTGCCAGCACATGGATTCGGTGACCCCCTGGGTGCTTCCTCCTCTCTCTCATCCCCGCGTGCCCCAGGGACCGCCAGGGACCTGATCCTCATCTGGCAGTGGCACGAGCCGCCCACGCCACCCATGTCCTGCAGGGACACGGGTCAGTGTCCCCGCGAGGAGCTGCCCCGGCGCAGGGAGCGGGTGACGTCCACTGCTAATCGGCCAGATGGTGACACCCGGCGGGACGCCAGCCCTGAGGTCACCCCGGAGCTCAAGCTCAGGTACGGCCGGAGCCGGTGCCGTCATCCATCCCCTGCACGGCTGTGGGTGCCACGCACGGGGCCACCCATCGGGGGCAGGGGACAGGAATGGGGACAAGGTCAGGGTGGCAGCTCCCGTCATGGAAAATCCGGGCGCTGGGCACGTGCCGGGGGAGCCGAGGTGCCGGGAGCGGGGCTGCGTAATGAACCCCGAGTCCCGGCGGGGAGAGGAGAACTCCTGGCAGTCAAGTGCGCTCAGGCTCTGAATAAGAAGCACTTCATTCTCTTTTCAAACTGTATAATTTCTGCCTGATTGTAATGGCATATTTTAAAATTACCAGAAATCGAAGCCAGAAAATGGATACGGCTGCTTTTACTGCGAGCTGCGTTAACAAAGGATATGTAATGCATGAAATAAAAACACCTCCCTGCCCCCCTCCTTTTTTTTTTTAAAGACAGTAATAGGAGAAAATTGGTTTTGAAACTGAATAAAAGTCCCTTTCAGAGGAAATCATTTCTTTCAGGGTACCTTTGCTGAAAGTAAAATAGTGAATAATGAAAGGTGGTTACATGATTGTCTTTCATTTAGAGAGCGCGAGGACAGATGGAATCTGGGAGAAATGCACGATTGGAATAATTGCATGGTAACAAGGCGCTTGTTGTGAAATTAGTATCTTAAGAAAGTAGTGAAAAAGGCTTTTACTCATGAATACTTCATTATTAGGAGAAAACAGCACAATTTGGGTTCTCCAGACACCTGCTCAGTATTAGATGACTTCCTCCCCTCCTCCTCCTCCACCTCCTCTTCCTCACACCTTTAGCCGATGAGTCTCTCCTTGTCCCTGCTTTGCTGGGGGAGTCAGGGTGAGACCCTGAGCCTGATGAGCCCAGCTAAGGCATGGACACCCTGCATGGATCCCATCCTGGGGATAATCCCAGAGCTTGGCACCCCCTGCATGGTGGAGGGCACAGAGCAGGAGCGAGCAGCACAGGTCCCGTTGTCTGCGCCCGTGGTGGCTGTGAAGGTGTTTTGTAGGGTGACATTTAAACCAGCAGAGCTTGGAGAGCCCCGGGCACAGCTCAAGGAGCATCCATCCATGCTTTGTTTCCTGGTGCTGGTGGTCACAGGCTCTGCCAGTGCCTGCCCGAGGCCACCACCTGCCTGAGGCCACCACATCACTCCCCTGCACACCGGGTGCCAGCACCGGGACATGCAGGAAACATCCCAGATGGCTGCAGGAGGACACAATTCCCACAGAGGAGAAGGTGGAGTGATGTACCCAGCAGTGACACCCATCCATGATGTCCAGTTGTGACCCCCAGCCATCCATAAGCATTCGGCCAGAGAGCAGCAGCACGGGAGCTGAAACACTGGTGGATGGGCACCATGGCTGCTGTTCTGCTGCTCCTGCCCACATCTCCCTGCCCTCTCCGAGTGGGAATATCACTCCCTGTGCCAGCTGGAGCAGTGGGAGGGTGTCAGCAGCAACTGGTTATAACTCAGGGCCCCGGCAGCGCCTGGGGAAGGATGTACAATGAGCTGCACCGTGGTGACGACGACTTTGGCCTGACCCCTCCAGCTTTTGTGGAGCAGATTTTGATGCCAGCTGGGAGCTGGCGACAGATCCCAGGACCCCGAGTGTGATGTTAACACTGTCTTTCCACAGCCTTGGCCGGGGTCACTCCGTGCCGGGAGGCACCGGCTGGCACGCCAGCAGAGCGGTCTGGCGCTGCCGGGACGCACCGGCTCTGCCACATTCCCGGTGGGAAGGGCAGAGGAAAGCTCTGCAGGGAGCGCAGATCACCCGCTGAGACCTTCATATTTATTTTATATACATCCCTATTCATTTCAGGCTTTCTGAGCTGGTTGTTTATCTCCAGAGGAGCAAAGGCACCGAGTGCCGAGGAGCTCCTGCCGGGTGGGCGCGGGGGTGGTGACAGGGGGTGGTGACGGGGTGGCAGGTCCCTGGCTCACCGTGTGTCTCCTCTCTCGCAGGGTGCGGGGCGGCAGCGCCCGCAGGGAAACCCGGACCATGCTGGCCTGCCTGCAGAGGACCCAGAACCCCCCAGCCCAGCACCTCCCCTGCCCCAACAAGGCGCTGGAGCCACGCAAGTGTAAGTGCCCGGGGGCGGGCGCCCGCTTTGATGCTGTTTCCCTTATTGAAAAAGACATTTATTTAACCGATAATTAAAAAGAGCAGGAGAAGTGGGGAGGAGAGGGGGAGGAAGGAGCCAAGATAAGCAAATTAAATTGGGTTCTGTGGTTGATAAGTCCAACTTCAGCAAATGTTGCAGAGCTGCCTGGGAAGCGTGGTGGCGGCAGAGGATGGTGCAGTCGGCCCCCCAAACCTCCCCGGCCCTTCCCCCCCTAATTACTTTCCCCATTTTGCCGCAGCTCGCCTTCCCCAGGAGCTGGCCTTTCAGATAAGCTGTAAACTAGTTACATTAAAATGGGATCCAAAAGGTCACTCCGGCAAAGCACCTGTCTCTCCCAGCCTTTGTCTCTCAATCCAAACCGTGATTAAATGTATATTTAATGAGCCTGCTTTAGGCAGGCGTGTTTGACCTCCCCGGCTGGGAAAGGCGCATTAAGATTCTCAAGTGATGAATGTGTGTTTTAAAGAGGGGAGTGGATATTTTTCTGCTGGTCTCAGTTGGATTTTTAAACATTGCCGGCTGAAGACAAATCAGCTGCTAAAGCTCTGCTTGTTAGGCTGTGACAGCCCCCGGGTGTTTGTTTAATGAGCTGGATTTTCCCGTAGACGGTTTTTTTCCTCTCTACCTGGGCACCGTGAGCAGCCAGGCGAGCTGGGCATGGGGCTTGGGCAAGCTGGGCATGGATTTTGGACGATGCTCGGCCTCCCTGGGGACCCTCGGCATCGCTTCAGTGTTGTGCTGCTAGCCAGGAGGGTTATTTATCCTTGGGAAGTTATTTTATCTCTAGAAGTTCTTTTATCCCTGAAACTTAGCCCTGGAACTGTTCATGGCCAGGTTGGACAGGGCTTGGAGCAGGTGTGGGGGGGGGAAAGTGCATGGTCTTTAAGGTCACTTCCAACACAAACCATTCGGGATTCCGTGATTTTTTGTGTGCAGCTTCCCAGTGGCCAGCACAGGGAATAGGACACCCAGGCCAGAGGTGGAGTTTTGGGCACCCAGGTGTCACACTGCAGCTTGCACTGCACTGGAGCATGCAGTGTCTCCCAGGTCTCCTCCTTGTTGGTGTCTGGAAGGATAAAGGATGCTGCTCTTGTAAAATTATTTGTAGTCTGTTACACCTGAGCATCGGGGCTGCACAGGACTGGCAAGAGGTGTCCGGCTCCTGGAGCACCTCACTGCCATGGAATAATGAGCTCAGCCATGCCCACATGGTCTGAGCCCCATGGGCAGGACGAGCCTGACAGGGTTTTCTGGAGACTGGAGGTGTTTGGCACCAAGGATCTATCTCTGTGTGAGCTCATTGTGATCCCAAGGTCAGGATGCACCTGCTGGTCCCCACAGCATTCCTTGGATGCAGCTCAGGGCTAAGGACCGTCTCAGCTCATGGAACAAAGCCCAGAGGCACCTTTCTGCTGGGGGGGGTTGGTGCTTTCTAGCATTTCCCACCCTGCCACGGGTGCTGAAATACGGAGGTTTGGTCAGACCTTACGTGGTGTCAGGGGTGCGAGAGATGCTCCTGGATACAGGTGCCTGTGTCCTGGGAGGGTCCCAGCCCCAGTGGTCCTGGAATTGTGCCAGTGGGATGAGGGCAGGGATTTGACCCCACCCCAGACCCTGGCAGGTGCGGGGTACCCACGAGACAGAGTTTCTGACTGGTCTCGCCCCATCCCTCACGCAGGACTGTGCTCACCTGAGATCTCCAAGAGACTTGTGTCCCTTGGGATGGGTGGCAGCAGCCAAACTCCTGCCCAGACCCCCACGCTGTGCTCGCCACGGTCTGCCACCAGCCAGGTCACCTTAATCAAAGTTTAGCTGCCCGTACGTTTCCGCTCATTATGGGCAAACGCGGCACGTCTCGCTCCTCTCTGCCTCCTGCCAGCGCAAATTAAATTGCAGGTGACATCCAGGGCCACGCATCTGGCTTGGAATACAATTTTCCCTTCCTTATTTATGGCACCTGTGGGAAGCACAGTGGAGAGACCGGGGAGCCGGCGCGGGGCCGAGCTCCCGCCGCCACCGGCACGCCCGAGCGGGGAATCGGCACGGAGTGCGCGCTCTTCAAACCAGGCGCAATTTAGAAGTGCCTCTGATTACTTAATTTGCTCCTGAGTATCTCAGTAATTATCTTTATGGGTCTTATTTCTGTCCTCTGGCATTGTTTCTGTCGATATTAAATGAGTCTGGCTCTCGGCACATTGGCCGTCTGGCCCGGCACCACTGTGAAATCCTATTATCCTGCCCGCGCCGCTGATTAATTTTGGTATTAATTTCACGTAAAAGGTGAGCTGACTCATTTTCCTGCCCATGCAGGGAGCTGCTGGCGCCTTCACCCCCCTGGTTCTGCCCCTGGCCTTTCCTGCTGATTGTTGTCCCCCCATCTCTGTGCCCCCCACGTTGGTGTGGCTGCATCCTGGCGGGCCTGGAGCATCCCACAAAACCCATCCTGATAAAGCTGGAGGTGACTTTGCTGCTGTTGCCAGTAGTATTCCCAAGGCTGTTCCTTAGGAACCAGCCTGGCATGCCTTGAGGAGGATGCAGGAAGGTGCCAGAGCCCTTCCAGCCCTGCCTGTGCCTCCCGCCTCCAGCAGAGGAGCAGGAGCCTGTGGAGAAGCAGCGTCCTCAGGAAAATATCACGTCCAATTAACTCCAGCAGCCTGGTCCCTTTTGATTTTATCCTGGGCGCATTACAGGAATCCTGAGCTTTATTTAAATTATAAATCAAATAATGCCCCTCTCAGCTTGGCCAAACTCTTTGCTGCTCCCACTCTCAGCAGTCACGGAGCAGTGGATGTTATTTAATGAAATGTTACTTTCCATGTGCCCTCCTCCAGCCAGCCTGGGGCTGGGAGTGTGGCAGGGAGCAGGGTGTGTGTCCCCCTAAAGGGGCCATGGGGAGTTCACAGAGGTGAACCTCGTGAGCATCTACCATGGCCTACAAGAAAGATGGAAAAGGGATTATTTACAAGACTGTGGAACAGCAGGATGAGTGGGAATGGCCTCACACAGTCAGAGGGCAGGGATGGATGGGATTTTGGGAAAAAAATTTTCCCTGTGAGGGAGGTGAGGCCCTGGCACAGGATGCCCAGAGAAGCTGTGGGTGTCCTATCCCTGGAAGTGTCCAAGGTTGGACAGGGCTTGGAGCAACCTGAGATAGTGGAAGGTGTCCCTGTCCATGGCAGGGGTGGCACTGGATGAGCTTTAAGGTCTCTCCCAACTCAAACCAGTCCGGGGATTCTTTCACCATTCACATCCTCCATGCTGGGGGTCCCATGGGAGCTGTCACCTCGGCCCCACTGGGACAGTGTGGTAAATGGCTCTTTGGGGGTGGCACAAACCCTCCCGGGGCCCATCTCAGTGTTAAAACACTAATGAGGGGTGATGGCCAGGTCTCCGTGCCAGGGATTCAGCTCCAGGGTCACCCGCAGCTCTCCCTGCACCTGTGGGGACTCTCATCAGTGATAAACCCGTTAATTGCACATGGGATGAGGCCCCATTTAATGGCTTCTCCTTACCCAATTCTGCTTGTTCCAAGGGCATTTTCATTAGAGTGGCTACAGCGAGGCTTTGCTTTTGTACACACCCATAAAATATCATTTTAATTTCATGAGGGGTTACACATGAGTGAAGTAAGATTAATTCTTTCATTTTCAGTTTCTGGAAGGGATCGGTTAATGATGGTTCTGTGTATTTATATACGTGCCATAAAAAGGAGTTCAATTAACTGCTGGGCCCAAAATGTGCTGTTGACTTGCACTTTCCCTGCCAGGAATCGCTGCAAAAACACTTTTCCATCGGTCACGTGTGGGGATGGAGGGTGAGGTGGGGCTGCTCAGTGCCCATCTCCTGCCAGGTCAGAGCCCTGGATTTGGGGTGGCCTTGGCTGGTAATGGTACAGCGCACGAGAAGGTTTGGTCTGCGTCCAAACTTCCCAGGATTGGGATGGTCCATTGGCCACAGAGCAGGCTCCTGGGCACTAGCAGACACCAGCATGAGGCACTCAGCTTTGGGGGTGCCCACCCTGCTCCCCTCAGTAGGTACAGAATTCGTGTCTTAAATTAATTCAAATATTAATTGGCTGTGGTTGAGTGAGCAGAGGGGCCAGGGGCAGCAGGGCCAGTAGAGGTGGTGGGGTCCCCTCCTGGTCTCTGGGTCCCTCAGAGGATCTGTGGTGAAGTGGCATCAGGGTGGCATCAGGAATTCTGAAAGGTGGCACTGGGACAGCACTGGGGTGGCATTGGGCAGGTGGTTGTGTTGGGGTGACCTCAGGGTGCCTTTGGGGTGGTTTTAGGGCTCTGTTGGTTTCAGATGGGTGGCACTGAGGTGGCAGCTGGGGTGGCCTCAGGGCTGTGTTTGGGCAGTCTTGGGTGACATGTAAGTGACATTAGGGCAGTATTTTGGCAGCCTTGTGGCGGTGCTGAGGTAGTGCTTGAGTATCATGAGGGTGGCATCGGGGCAGCATTGGGGTGTCACTTGGGTAGCATCAGAATGGTTTTGGGGTGGCACTGGGCTGACATTGGGACAGTATCAGGATAGCTTTGGGGTGGCACTGGGGCATGGTGGCCGTGGTGGCACTGTGGCCAGCGTGGCACAGAGCACGGCGCCGGTGCCGCGCTAATACCTCGTGGAGGAGACAAATGGGAAGTGACACGTGTGTGTGTAGACGGGTATTTGTGGTGACGCTTTGACTGCAGATAATAAAGTGCTCGCCCCGAGGTGATCCAATTCAGCAGCCGCCTCGGCAGAGCCGGCGCACGACGAGGGGGAGAAGAAAGGGGAGGAAGAAAGGCCCGTCTGAAATGACATGTCAGCCTAAAAAGGGAACGTGTTAACGGATGAATATCTGGGGACGGCGAGCCCGGCGCTTCCCTTTGTGCTTTGTCATGAATTTTGTTGTCTTTGCAGATTCCGGCGCTGCCGCCGCGCGGGGTTTGCCACCTACGTTTTTATTCAGATGGATTTCTCCCGCTATTATTGCTGTAGTTGGTTTAATTTAAGCCCCCGGAGCCGGGGCGTGTTTGTTTCGGCTCCTGGCACCGGGGACGCTCCACGCCGGGGCCGGGGGGTCCCGCAGTGGGGGACTCGGAGATTTTGGGGACTGCACAGGGTGCTGGTCACGGGTGGTGCTGTCCCTTCAGTTAGGGGGGCAAGGATCCTCATGGCATCCCCGTCAGCGCTGTGGCCTCTGCCCCACCCATCCTGGGGACACTGTCACCATAGAAACCGCCGCGGGCGCGGGATGGGAGGGCTGCGGGATGTGGCAGCCGCCCAACCCGCCCGGAGCCGGGGGCACAGTGTCCCCCTGCCCGGCAGCACCCAGAAACCACGGGTGACCCCCACACACCCCCTCACCATGCCCACCCATTGGTCACCCCCGTCTGGGCAGGGCAGCATCCCCCAGCCACACTCCAGCTCCATCTGGGACCCCGTGGAATGTGCCCTGCCCTTGGCTGGGGTCACGGGCTCTGTGTGCCAGCTGTGGCAGGCTCTGTCCTCCAGGACAGCCAGATCCTGCCAGGCAGCTTTGCTACTTGGGGCACAGACCCAAAACTTGAAGGACTGTCTTGATTTGTTAAATGTAGCAGCTTTTGTTTGTTTTCTTCCAAGTGTTTTCCAAATATTGAGGTTTCTTCCAAGTGTTTTGCAAATATTTAGGGTTTAGCTCTTACAAAATCTGTTCCCAGTGTGGCAGGCAGAGAAAAAGGGGATTTTTGATGCTTTTTGAAGCTTTGAAGGCATCGGGATCGCCTTGCTGCAAGGGGAACAAGGATCCTGGTCCCAAAGCTGGGGACGAGCTCTCTGCTCTCGCAGAATTTAATTCATTTGGAGGCTGCAGCACTATTATTTTTTAATAAGAGCCATTGGCACTGCTGCTCAGGTCCCCAGTGTGCTCCTGCCTCCGCCCGGCATCGCTCCCCTTCCCACCCCTCCTGCCCCTGTGCCAATTAAAAATCCTGCCTAATTGCTGCCCTTCTGCCCTGCCGGCTCAGAGAGGCTGGGCAGGAACAAACCAGGAGCTCAGGACTGAAATGCCAGTGCTATTCTGGAAGAGAGGCAGGGCAGGACAGGGATGGAGGATGAGCAGGGAGGGTGAGGTTGTGTAGGATGCTCAGGGCTCCAGGAAAATGCCCCTTCCCAGGGTGAATGTGGAATGTGGGGACCACGTGAAGACGTTTTCCTTGAGCTGCTTTTAGGGGCCGAGCCCTCCATTGCAGCTTTTATTTCCCATCTGAAAAAGGGGTGAAAAGCGTTTTCCTTTGGGACCACGGGAAGGCGAGGCCCATCCCTGGCGCTGGGAAGCTTCCAGCCACACGTCGCCTTCGGCGGCTTTATAAAGATTCCCTGCCGAGATTACTTCTTTCATTTATTGCAAAATATTGTAGCGCCTTCGATGTGTAAAAATAAGGATTGTCCCATCTTATCTCGGAAGGAACGGGGGGGAGGGAGGGAGGGAGCAGCACGTTTCTCTCGTGCTGCTGTTAACCAGTGAAGTGCCATGTCCTGCCACATCCCCACTTGGCTTCTCCCTGAAGAGTCCTTGCTCAGGGCTGTGGTGCTGCTGGTGCTGATCCCCAAATTGTTCCCTGTGCACCCTAACATCCTGCTCCCCATCCCCTTCCAGAGCTGGGCGGCTGCCAGGCAGTGCAGTCTCATGGGCTGGAAATTAAAGGCACAAATTGCTGGTGCCTGTGCTCATCCTCCAAGGAAGAGGGAACCCAGCCAGAGATGTTTTTTCCCGCACCAGCCTGGGGGACACACAGCGCTGTGGGTGCAGAGTGGAGCTCCCTTCTGTGTGCTGGGTGTCCACCCTGTCCTTCCTGGTCCAGAGCATCCTTCCCAGTACCGAGCATCCTTCCTAGGAGTGAGGATCCACTCTGTCCTTCCTGGTTCTAAACACTGAACATCCTTCCTGGTCCTGAGCATCATTCCTCTCCTTCCTTGTCCTAGGCATCCTTCATGGTGCCATTTTGATCCCACCACTGCTTTGACCAAGCAGACCCTCGTTAGCTTCCCTTCCCTCCTTTCCTCCCATCTTCCTTTTTTTTCCTAGACCTTGTGGGCTGTGGCTGCAGCCAGGCATGGTGTGGGGGTCCCTGGGGACACCAGGGATTGGAGGAATGCAGGGGATGCAAGGAATACTGTGAGTGTGGGGGATTTGGGAGATGCAGGGAATTCTGAGTGTGAGGGGGATGTGGGGGATGCTGGGGTTGTGGGGGATGAGTGATGCTAGCAGAAGGTGGGCACGCTTGAGGAGGCTTTTGGGAGGGGTTTCTCCCACCTCTCCCACTCTTCCTGCAGCCATCCCTGGTCCCTGTCAGACATTTTGCCTCATCCTGCTGCTCCGGGCACAGCAGGGCTGGAGCTCCCTGCTCCATAAACCGAGATTTATTCTGGACCGCGGCCCCAGCACGGTCTGGGATTTACATCTGTGTCTGGGACTGGGTTTGGTGGCCAATTTGCTAAAGTAAAAAGTTGTTTAGCTGGAGGCATAATCTCATAAGCCCGTGCTGCCATTAGCCAGGGTCTCCTCTCTGCCTGGCTTTCCAATAATGCTCCAAGCAGAAGCTCAGAGTAATATAAAAAGCCATCGGATTATTACTGCGGGCGATGCATTTTCCATTTACAGTAATAAAATACCGAAGAAACAAAACAATTTAAAATTCCAATAAAATTCAAACCAAATCTTTGGCTGCTGAGCAGATTCAATTATTTAGCTATTATTGAGTGCAGGCTGGAAAAATAGAGCAGGTCAGGGAGGGAGGGGGGAGCTGGGGGGGGTGCCGGACGCATCCCATGGGAATGCCAGTGAGGGAGGGAGCCGGGAGGCAGGGAAACATCTGGGAGAAGGGGCTGGTGGGGGACACTGGTCGCTGGCAGTGGCTGGGCTGGGTTTAGGGATGGCAAGCGATGGGTTTAGGGATGGTGGTGATGGCTGACGGTGGATTTGCCGTGCATCGGGATCCGCCGTGCATTCCCGGCCCCGCGGGGCTGCTCCGGTGCTCCAGGCTCAGGAGGAGATGGACACGGAGGACAAACAGCGAGCGGGCCGTGTCAGGGCCGGCTGCGCCCGCCGGTGCCGCCGTGGCTCGGGCGAGTTTGCATCTCGCAGCAATTAGAGCCCGCTGGAAAAGCAGTAATTACTGCGGAGAGCGGCGGCGCCGCAGCCGCCGGCGTGCCGGGAGCCGCCGGGGAGAGCGGCCGCTCTGTAATTTTCCCGGCGGGGGTGCGGTGCGTCACCCTGAGATGTGACAACACACCCAATTGGTGGCTTGTCACATCCAACCCGGCTGGAGCTAAGAGGCGACCAAGGCTGCTCCGGGCACACGCCGGGGGTGGCGGGTGGGATGCTCTCCCGGGCCTGTCCTACGGCACAGGGCCACCCCTAAAGTGTCACCTGTAGCCTCAGTGCTTGGGGACAGCGTTGTGGTTATCCCGGTTGGGGTACCGCGGTGCCCGCAGGTGACACCACCTCCTTCCCTCCCGCCTGCAACAGCCCCTCAGTTTTTTAATATTTTTCTTCAGAAAAGAGTGTTTCCACGGGATGGGCTCATTAGGGATTCTGCAAGTGTCACCAGCTAATTAGTGTCATGTTAATTGAGTATTCACGATGCTGCCACCTCCAAGGACAGTGGTGCTGGCATGAAGGGGAATGCAGATGTGCGTGCTGTGCCATTCCATGCTGTGCCATTCCATGCTGTGCCTCTGGGCAGAGGGGTCCCATTCACAGCCCCCTGCACCCTCTGGCTTGGGAGGTGCCCATGCCCAGCAGAGCCCACCATGCCCCCTCAGTGTGGCCTCACTGCCCTGCTGGCTCTGCAGGAGCACCAGAGCTTCCCAGAGGCTGGAGGATCAGTGCCTGGGATGTCCTGGTGCCACACGTCCTCACGTGTCCTGCCAGAGGGAGCTGCTGGTGCTGTTCCTGCTGTGTTCCGGCAGCTCCATTAAATCCTCCTCAAAGGCGCTGGTTTTAATTGGCTTAATACACTCGTTAATGACAATGTCTATTTAAAGACACCTGTAAAAAGCCCATAACAGCAGCTTAATGGGAGCAATGGCTGGTGCAGGTGCTGTGTCCTGCCTGGGCAATTACTGCGCTGATGGAGAGCATGGAGAGCACCCATGGATGGAGAGCATGGAGAGCACCCATGGATGGAGAACATGGAGAGCAACCGTGGATGGAGAGCATGGAGAGCAGCCACAGCCTCGCTGCTGTGTCCCCCCTCTGCTGCTGGGAGTGGGGAGTGATGTGGACAGTCACAGATTCCAGTGCATCCCTCCTGCTGAATCTTGATTTTAGCCAATGCTGGTTCATCCAGGCATGTCACAGCCATGGAAATGTCACTCAGAGCGATACTGGGACTGGCAATCTCTTCATAGGGAGTGTGGAATGTACCCAGAAGTGCAGCTCTTTCATGGTGACTTTGCTACCCAGGATGTGGTGGCATCTGGGGTTGCTGATCCTGGTTGCATGGGGAGCAGAGTGCTCTAGGAACTGAGGGGCTGCATTGCCTGGGAAGGCTGGGCCTCCCCAAACCCCCCAATTTTACCATCTATCCCTTGCAAAACCTTCCTCTGGGCAGGCACCAGGTCTGGCATTCCCAGTGTGCCAAAGACATCCCTTGACAAGGCTGGCAATTTTGGGAACCAGCTGGGAACCAACCATCGTTCCCATGTGCCGACGTGTACGTGCATGTGCCTGCGTGTGAGTGTGTGTGGAGATTTTAAACACCTAATTTATTCCATCTATTAGATAGATTTTGTAGATTTAATCATTTTCACAGTTGGTGGCTCATTGGATACTCAAGATAAACTCCAAATGAAAGTATAATGGGAACGACAAATGAGTTTTCACACCAGAATGGCAGAAACTTGCTTGGGAAAGAGTTTGAAAGGAACAAAACTATATACATATATAATTTTTTTTTTCTGCAATGGCTTTTGCTGACTGCAGTAGGTTACCACAGTTAATTTCACCAGTTTTGTTCATCTGTAAAATTGCATAAAAGTGACATTTTTGTGCTCATTATAGGAACTGCTGATTTATGGCTGGTAAATGCAATGCTTTTCCATTTTTGGTGAGGTTCTCGTAGCAGCGCAAAGCACCCATGAAATTGCTTGTATAATGTAGTTTAAATCCAATCTCAGAGAAAGATTCCCCCGTTGGGTAAAGTGACATTTCCATTCTCCACACCGAGTTTATTTTAGGCCACTTACAAGTGGCTCCCATCAGCGGGAGGGGACAGCTCGGTGCCGTGACCTGGTTTCTGCCGGGAGCGGGTGGGATCCACCAGCGGGGAGGATGATCCTTGGGTGTTGGGTCCCCTCATCCTGGTGGCACTGGATTCACCCCAGGCTTTGCTCCCACAGGCGAGACGGCCCCCATGCATTCCCCGCGCTACCCCAGCCCCGCCGAGCTGGACGCCTACGCACAGAAGGTGGCCAACAGCCCGCTGACCATCAAGATCTTCCCCACCAACATCAGGGTCCCCCAGCACAAGCACCTTAACCGGACGGTGAACGGCTACGACACCACGGGGCAGCGGTACAGCCCCTACCCCCTGCACGCCGGCGGCTACCAGGGGCTGCTGGCCATCGTCAAAGCCTCCGGCAAAAGCGTGGTGAAGAACTCGGAGGGGAAGCGGACTAAGCTCTCTCCCGCCCAGGTGGGCGTCGCTCCCTACCCCGCCTCAAGCACTTTAGCTCAAGGTCCCTCCTGCGCCGGGCAGCTGAGCTACCACGGCGGCCAGAAGCAGCTGGAGGGTCCCGTGCCCCCCAACGTGACGGTGGCGGCCTCGGTGCTGCCACTGGCGGGCCGGAGCCTGGCACTGCCTCCTTCCAACCTGCCCTCCATCCAGAGCATCATCTACCAGATCAATCAGCAGTGCCAGGCGCAGGGTGCCCAGCCCGGCTGCCCGGCTGTCGTGGCCGCCCACCCCAGCCCGGCCAAGCACGGCGCCTTCGGCCCCGGCTACGGCGGCACCGTCCTGCCCGAGTGCCGCAAGGGCGCCGAGCTGGCGCTGGGCTCCAACCCGGCCGCCGCCCTGGGACCCAAGGCGGGCGTTTACCCCGAGGGCATGGACTACCTGGTGTGGCAGCAGAAGCAGCAGCAGCAGCACCTGCGAATGTACAGCGGGGGCAGCGGCGGCGGGGGGGCCCTCAGCAAGTCCCCCGAGACGTGCGCGGGCGCCTCGCGGCCCTACGGCCTGGGCGGCGCGGCCGACAACAAGGTGAGCTCGTCCCCCTTGAACTGCATGCACGGCAACTTCGCGGTGGGGCAGTACTTCGCTCCCCCCTGGAACAGCATCCTGGTGACCCCCAACAGCGACTGTTACAACCCGCCGGAGCTGGGGGCCGGGCCCCGCGAGCTGGGGGTGCCCCCGGCCGAGGGGCTGCCCAGCAAGACCCTCTGCAATACCTCCATCCTCAGCAGCAGCCTCCAGTCCCTGGAGTATCTCATCAACGACATCCACCCGCCCTGCATCAAGGAGCAGATGCTGGGCAAGGGCTACGAGACCGTGTCTGTGCCAAGGCTCTTGGACCACCAGCACGCCCACATCCGCCTGCCCGTCTACAGATAAGGGACCGATGCTGCTCTTCCCAAACCCAGGGCGAGGACTTCGGCGCGAGCTGCCGGCACCGGACCGCGGCAGCGAGGGCGGGGGGACAGGGAGGGGGACGCGGGGTCGGCTGCTGAAAGGGCTCCCGGAACACTGGCGTTGCACCGGGGTCCCCAGACTGGACACACCCGCGACCAGCTGGAAGCCGAGGCCGAAGGACCGCTTGTCTATATAGCTCAGAAATCATTTTATCTCCACGAATGTGAACAGGGAATTGCTACGAGTTGCTGCTATCCAGGGGAGGGGAGGCTCTGCTGCGCTGGCGGTGCCCAGAGCGGGGCAGAGCCCGGTGTCGGGGCCGGCCGGGAGGCTCCAGGGTGGGTCCCAGCCCAGTGTGTGTGGCTGGGAGGCTCCGTGGTGGCCGGTGCTGACCTGGCAGCTGTCCAGGAGGCTCCACAGTGGCCTGTCCTGGCACGGCAGTGGCCAGGAGCCTCCATGGTGGCCAGTGCCAGCCCAGTGGTGGCCGGTCCCAGCCTGGCGTGTGGCCGGTGTGTGGCCGCAGGGAGCTGGCGCCTGACCTGTAGCTGAAGTCCGTAACTTGCACTGCTTTGATTAAAGCTAATAACTGGGGACAGTCTGGAGGCTATTTAAGAAAAACACTTGAAAACTTGAACAGATTTTTTTTTAAATTTTTTTTTTTTTTTTTTAGTTGACTAGGCTGTACATCTACGTGTTGGCTGCTACAGAGTCTCCTCCCACCCCTCTTCCTCCTCATCCTCCTCCTCTTGCCCAGCCCCACAGTGGCCACGGCTCCTTTTCCCACTCAACCAGGAGGTTTGGGACCCCCTCAGCCCCTCTCTCCCGGGAACCCCCCAGCTCTCACACTTCCAGGCTGTTTTATTTCCCCCCTTACTGTCAGTTCTACCTTGGTTCTGGGTTGCGGTACCGGGGTGCTCACATACCTCCTTTTTTGTTTTCTCTTTCTTTTTAAAAAAAAACCCCAAACAATTCCAAAATGCTCATTATGGTCCGTTACTCACTCTGTGTAATTCTGTGTTTAATAGATTTGTTCATTTACAAAAGGCTCCTCACCACGAAATACAAAGTGTTTTGATGTTTGAAGGTAAAAGAAGAATAATATCCCGATGAAACCCAAGGTGATTGTGCTCGGAAAAGAGGTACTGTATCCCTGAAAGCCTGTTCAAGCACTAAGTGCATTTACAAATCTCTGAGAATGTTTTTTTTTTATACTAAAATTGACCATTATATTCTACTGTGAGAAGTGCTGGCTGCACTATATTGTTTTAAAAATGAGAAAACAAAATGAAAAAAAAAAAAAAAGAAAAAAAAAAAAAAGAAAAAAAAAAAAAAGAAAAAAAGAAAACCAACACAAAACCCGCAAGCCGTGTGTCCGGATGGTGTTTTTCCCAAAGTAAAACCAGGATCTCGCTGGATGTGTGCTCTGGAGTCTCTTTGCTTTGCTGTGGCCTCCCCTGGGCTCCCCCAGAGCCGGGACATCCCCCTGCTCCGGGAGATTTTTAGGGCACGGAGGAGCACCCATAAATAACCTGTTAACGATGCTGAGCCATTAATCCAGCCGGGACCAGTCTCTGCCTCACACCCAAGGGGCAGCACATGGGACAGATCCCTGGGATTAGGGCTGTGGCCTCGCGTGCACCCTTGGGACGCCTGTCCCTTGCAGGGCAGTGGGTTCCAGGTCAGGAACCGTGTCCCCATCCTGTCACCGGCACAGGGGGGTGGCACCTCTGCTGCCATCCATCACCCACAGCCAGTTCCCCACTGGGTTTCCCCATGGCAGGGGCATCACTGGTGCCCAGGTGGGATTGGGGCGGCCCTGTCATTCAGAAATCTGACCCCCTGCTCTGCCCGGCAGCAGGAATAAGCCAGTTGCACCGGGATAATGGTCCTGAATCCCAAATAGCTCCCGGCTGTGGATGCATCTCCCTGACCTCCATGTCCCACGGTGGGACACAAGGCGTGGCCTTATCCCAGCCAGAGGGGGGACTGAGGGTGGGAGAGGCTCAGCTGCTTTCTGTACATGATGGAGAGGGTACAAAGATGGGATGGGATGGGATGGGATGGGATGGGATGGGATGGGATGGGATGGGATGGGATGGGATGGGATGGGATGGGATGGGATGGGATGGCGACAAGGACAGGCATGGTGATGGGGACATCAGCTGCCTCGTGGCCGTGGCTGAGGCCAGGGCAGCTCCATTTGTCTGGTTTCCTCACTCACCATAACGGGGTGTGTGGCTCCGTCGGTATTTGTGTCACACCAGGAGGGGACTGCTCTGTCACCGGCAGCGAGCAGCGTGACAGCCCATCCAGGGAACAAAGAGAAATTGGGACAAAAGGAAATTTTCACAGAGGTTAATGTTATTGATGGGGCGGGGGGGGGGGGGGGGGGGGGCTGTGCCACTGCTTGCCTGCGCGTTAAAATTAGTCCGTCTGGAGGAAGATCTTTGCTCAGATCTTTGTCATTAAAAAGATGCCACATCAAAGGAATGTGAGGCTGGAGCACAGCGGGGCTGCTGGGGGTTCCCTCTGTGCAGGGCAGCCCCTCCCTGGGGACTCCCCCGCACCAAAGGGGGGACTCTGCAAAGGCTGGGGTGCACAGAGCCATGCTGGGGGCTCCAGGAGAAACTTTGCTCCGTCAGCGGTGCCCGTGGGAGGAGGATTCATTAGCTCTGCCTCCATCAGATTTCCCAGCTCGCCATAAATCAGGGCGAGTGGCTGGGAGCGACGGCGCGATCCATCTTGCAGGTCTCCAAGTCATTACATTTCATTAGGAGGTGTGCGGGGGTTTTTATTATTTAGCAGGTTAATTCTCCCCTCGGATCGCTCCTCGGGAGGAGGATTTCACTGGGCAGCGGGGAGGCTTCAGCTGTGGAATGCAAAATAAATGGGTCCCCCCTTGGTGGGCACCTGCCTCCAGTCAGGGCTGCTGCAGTGCCAGCTCTGGCAGGTGCAGGTGAGCACGTGGGGACCCAAAATGTGCACAGACACCAGTGGGAGATGGGGCAGGGACACCTGAGGTACATCCCAGCACTGAGGATGAAGACACCACAACCCATTGCCCTCCCATTCCATGGGGCACAGCACCCACGAGCGCTGTGGGAACACACTGAAGGAAACGATGCAGCTTCTGGCTTACAGATATCTTCCTATTCAAATAATACCAATAATAACACCAACAATAACACAAAATTCTAAGACAGGTGTGCATGAGGCTGATATTAAACTTAGCGGCCGCCTCAGCTGTTTGGGAGCGAGGAGGAGAGACAGGCAAGTATAAATTGCATGGCTGCAAAAGGACTTAAAAAAACCCATCTCTCATTTTGATTGATATTAGCTTCACAAATTAAGCTTTAGATTTATCTAAAAATAAATTTGCTTCCACGCTCCGCATTCTGGATGACAAGTGCTTTTCTCTTCCCTTTGTTGGGTTTGTCACCGCTGGCAGGGCGGTGCAGGGAGGGGAGGGAGGGGGCCAGGGCCGAGCACTCCCCGTTCTCCGTCCCCCGGGGTGCCCCCATCACCACTGCTGAGGGTGAAACAGCTCAAGGCTTGGTGGGGCAGGCGGTAAAAGGGCCAAAGTCAATCCCTGAAAGTGGCTGAGGCCTCCTGTGCTGGGATGTCACCGTGGTGGCTGTGATGTCCCCATCCTCACAGAGCCACTGCGGGGTGCAGAGTGATGATGCAGGGACTCGGTGACAACTGCCCTTCCCACACCCCAAATCTTTTCAAAGCCCACTGACATGTGGCCTCTTGGCTTTGGGGCATCAAGATGTGCATGGGAGGGGAGAATATTGGTTTATATCTCATTTTACTGGAAGATCCCATTTCTGGAGCTGCAGCTGGGGGCAGCTGCGCTGTTGAGGCCACCTCTGGCACATTGGGTGGCTGAGTCCTGTTCCAGGGCACCCCAGCCACCACATATGGCCCAGCCAGGACTGGCTGGCCAAGACTGTGGAGCTGTGACCACCCAGTCGGGTTAAAGCCAAGTTGATTGTTTTCACCCAAGAACCAGCCAAGAAATGGAGCAGCTCAGCTCCTCATTTGATTATGAAGCAGGAGCCACCACCTCTGCCTCTCCCAAGGAGTGATAATGAAACATATTCATCTCTCACCCTGGGGAAATACTTAAACCACAATATGAGAGATGTATGTAAATCACATTTAAACGGAGAAGGTGCCGTTAACGCCGACGGCGACTTATCAAGTTGGAAGATGAAGTGTCCCCTCTGCTGCTAAAGCTTTTGCTGAGAGAGCTGGGCTGTCCCCAGGGCCCTGGCCAGGGTCCCTGTCCGTGTCACCGTGTCACCATGTCACTGCTGCCCACCCAAAGCGCTCCTTCACACCTGCACAATGTCCAGCTGTTAAAGGAACGCTCGCCACTGCCAAGTGGCTGGGAGGATGAGGAGGAAAGGAGGTACAGAGGCGTGCTGGATGGGAAGGGGTGAGGATGGGAATGCGATGAGGATCCATGGGGATGGGCTAGAGACGGGAGGGGATGGGGTACGGGGTGCAATGGGGATGGGATGCCAAGCACTGGTTTGCCCCCGGCCCGGTAGCGGCCCCACCGCTGCGCTCGCGGTGCGGGGTCGGCCCGGCCCGGGCTCTCCGCGCCTGGGAGAGATTGAGCCCACATTGAGCGGTGTGTGCTGCCCTCCCGTGGAGCGACCGTGCACCGCATCCCTGCACCGCACCTGTGCACCGCATCCCTGCACCGCACCTGTGTATCACATCCCTGTACTGCACCTGTGCATCGCAACCATGCACCACACCTGCACATCACATCCCTGCAGCACACCTGAGCTCCGCATGATGGGCGACCATGCCCAAAGGCACGGCATGGCTTGGCACGGTTTGGCACGGCACGGCCAGGGAGCAGGCAGCTCCTCCATCCCTCCCCGGGCCCTGCCGGCAGCCTGGCTCTCCCACCCGGAATCACTCAGCGCCGGGAGGAGGCGGCGGTGGCGGGTCAGTCTTTATTACTAAATAAATAGTCGTATAAATCTTGTGCAAAACTCTGTGGCAAAACCGTCGGCCTTGGCGGGCGGCGGGGGCCGAGCTCCCCTCTCCCGGCCCGGGCCGAGGCTCCCGGCACGGCGCAGCCACGGCCCCGGCACAGCAAAGCGAAGCGGTGGCACCGGAGCTCGCCGGTGAGAGCCGAGACCGCCGGCACCGCTGGGGCACGGCCAGACTGGATCCGGGCTGGACACCCGCCGGGACAGCGGCTGCCGGAGGGACAGAGGCCGCGCGAATCCCTGAGGAGCAGACAAGCACCATCCAGCTCAGACGTGATTCCGGAGCCGCTCCGGGGGCCCGGGCAGAGTCCATCAGCTGCCGGTGCTGCCGTGCTAGAGCGGGGAGCTCGGGGCATGGCCGTGCCGCCGCTCCCGCGGCTCCGCTGTGCCCATGGTCCCCAGGGGCACCACCACCTCCTCGGGCGGGCAGCTCTTGTTCAGCTCCACCACGCGTGGCACCACCGTCGACCACCGATCTGTGGAGAGGGTGGGAGATGGGCAGAGGCGGGAGGAGACCGTGGCTGCTCCCCAGGCTCCCACATCTGCTTCTGGGGCTCATCAGAGGCTGCAAGCAGCATCCTGAGGGAAGCTCCCAGCCCACAGCACGGCGCTCACCTCTTCGCAGCCGGCCCACGGTGTGGGAGAAGCCGTAGTACTGGTATGTGTCACTCTTGCCCGGGTCCTCACTGATGATGCCCAGATTCTGGTTCCAGTGGGACCAGTTCACCTCGTCCACCCTGTGGGGAAGGTCAGACCCTCAGGGCTGTTCGGGAGCCAGGGCAGGAGCTCCCGCCCCCACCGGCAATGCCAGCTGCCTCTAGATCAGTACAAAGCACCCAGAAAATGAGTGCCCGGTGCCAGCCCCCCGAAATGCTGCTGGCTCTGGTGGGAGAGGCTCAGCTGCTCCCAAGCCTCCCAGGGCGCCCACCTTTACCTGAAGCACCAGCGGCGGTCGGGGGTCCCGTCCGTGCCCTTCCCCACAGTGACCATCTCCCCCGAGCGGAAGGCTTTCCGCAGGAACACCGGGAAGGAGCGCTCGATGTCCAGGATGGTGGTGGCCCACTGCCAGGGACACCAGGGACTGCTTGAGCATGGAGGTGCCTTGCCGATGGAGCTCAGGATGCCTCAATGCTGCAGCCTCTCAGGCACAGGCAGCCCCTGGAGAGCCCCTGTCCCACCACCCCCAGGGTGGTACCTGCAGCTTCCAGATGTGTTTGCTCTCCTTGGAGACTTGGCCCACAGTCTCACCCATGAGGGCGATGAGCATGTTGAGGAGGAGCACAAAGGTGAGGATGATGTAGGTGACAAGGAGGATGATGAAGACACCGGGGTACTTGGTGCTCTCGAGCATCTCCAGGTCGCCCATGCCGATGGTGAGCTTGAAGAGGTCGAGCAGGAAGGTGCTGAAGGTCTGGCTGTCCCGGCAGGATGGGTAGGTGAGCACGGTGCAGTTGGACTTCTCACTGCAGGACTCACTGCTGGGACACGGGTTGAGGAGGGACACCAGGGCTGGGGGAGAAGGGACAGGGACAGCGAGTCTGCAGGGGCAATGGCAAGGACAGGATCCACAATGGGCCCCAGTGTGGCTCCATGCTGGCTGAGACCTTCTCCACCAAGGGAGGAGGCAAAGGCTGAGCCTGTGGGCAGGTGGGATGGAGCTGGGGGTCTGCAGCCCCCTGCCCAGCCATGCTGAGCCACAGGGCTTGTCCTTCCCCCAGCCAGGGGACCCGGCTGGTTACCTGATGCATAGCCAATCATGAAGAGCAGGTAGACCAGGAGGAAGCGGAACAAGTCTTTAAAGAGGATCTGAAAGTGATGGAGAGCAGGGTGAGCTGTGCTGGATGGACCATGGCATCATCATCAAGCTGTGCCACAGCTGGGCTGGGAGCAGGGCAGTGGGGAGCCACAGGAACCCTTCACAAAGCCTGGAGGAACCTCTTTAGGCTGCACTTCCACAGGAGGATCACTCCTGGAGAAGAACAAGACCCACGACCCCAGCAGACCTTCTGGATCATGATGCTGTAGGTCCCTGTCAGCTTGAGCCCACGGGTGAAGTACAGGGCGTTCATCCAGCCCAGGACCAGCGCAAAGACCATGACAGCCAGGTAGGCCTCGATGCCACCCAGGTACAGCCCCGCCGTGACTATCACCAGCACTGAGTAGATGAAGCTGGAGGAGAGTTGGGGTCAGACTCTGCACCCACAAGCCTGGGGGGTATGATGGCTCATGGTGGCCCTGGGGATTCCCCACGTACTAGAGCAGCTGGAAGGAGCCATCTATGAAGAAAGAGTTCACACCCGGGCACTTCTTCATGAACAGGTCTTTGATCTGTCGGAGAGAGGCAGAGGTTGGAGGGTCTGGGGCTGTCACCCCTGGAGACCCCAAAGGGTTCAGTGGTCCCACGGGAGGACCCCCTGCCTTGCCACACTGACGTTTGTGCAGAAGAAGAGGATTCCAGTGAGGAGGGTGATGATCTCCCCGGCCAGGCGCAGGTAGTCGGCGGTGCTGGTGTAGGGGTAGGGCGGCTGCGGGGAGAGGACAGAGCTGAGCTGCTGCCCCATCCCCTGGGACAGAGCCCTGGCAGACCCCCCGGCGAGGCAGAGCTGCCCCACGGGGCTGTGCCAGCGTGGGGACTCACGGGGCCTTCCATGGGGCGGTAGTAGGCGACAAGGGTGAAGATGATCATGGCGCTGAGGTAGGAGACCACGCTGATGTAGAAGGAGACAGCCCCAAACTTGCGCCACTTGTCCCTCAGCAGCTCATTGATGGGCTCCACAGCCAGCATCTCGTGGCGGTTCTGGTGGGATATGGGTGCTGACAGAGGGGACAGGACCACTGGGTCCCCTCCAGACCCCTGCCAGTCCCCCCCAGCCCCTGCACACCTCGATCTTGCTGTTGTAGACGAGGATCTCCAGCACGGACACCTCCTCCCCGCAGGTGTCCAGCGAGGAGAGGTCGTACAGGGAGGAGTAGACGGGGCCGTACGCCCAATCCTTGAATTTCCGGGACAGGTGCCGGACGTCCTCGTCCGTGATCTCCCGCCGGATGATGTGCTGGAAGATCTGCCAGAGGGAGGGAGGGAGGACTGCTACCCACAGACCTGGCCCCACCTGCTTGGGGCACCCTGCCCTCCTCCCACCCCACCCTGAGTGCATCCCCCAACCCACTCCCTGCACCCCAGTGGGCTCAGGATGCTCCCGGGCGCTCCTGGGGTGATGCGAAGACACTGTCACAGCCCTCTGGGATGCTGCATCTTTTGCATTTTTTGATGACTCCCCTGCCTGCCCCAGCAGAGGCCAAGGGCAGGTCAGGGGAGAGGATGGGCTGTGTGAGGGTCTGGAGTTAATTAGGAAAGGGCCAGAATGCAAAGGGGTGTTAATTAGCCAGGCTAATAGGCTGCACATCCGGGTTTCCACCAGCATCTGCAGAGAGAAGCCGTGCATGCACTGAGTGTGACAGGGCTCGGCAGGGATGGCAGGGAGACATCCCCCAACACTGGGGGACACCGTACCCCGATCTTGCCGGTCTTGGCTGCCATCATGAGCGGGGAGAGGCCGTCGTTGTTGAGCAGGGCCTCCAGGTTGGTGTCGGGGAAGAGCTTGGCGCACTTGATGAGGAGCAGGTCGTACATCTTGGTGACAAACTTGGTGTTCTCGCGGGTGTTGTCGGCGATGGCCACCAGGGCGTGCAGCACGGTGTTGCCGCGGGAGTCCTGGCGCCGCAGGTCCGCCTGCTTGTGCCCGTTCTCCGTCAGGTAGTGCACGATGTGCGGCTGGTTGGTGCAGGCGGCCAGCGAGAGGGGCAGCTCACCTGCGGGGACCACAGCGGGGCTCCTGTCACCCCTTCCCCGCCGCGGGCACATCTCGGGGTGCAGCTCCCCGGCTCCCTCTCCCTGCTCACCGAAGTAGAAGTAGCCGCCCTCGCTCTTGGGCTGGAAGAAGCGGCCGCGGGCCTGGGCGTGGACGTCGGCTCCCTTCTCCACCAGCAGCTCCACGTAGTGCTTGCAGCGGCGCTCGATGGCGATGTGCAGCGCTGTCTGACCTGTGACAACACCGCCCGTCAGCCACCGCCGTGCCCAGGGATGTCCCCCGCGTCCCAACCTTCCCAGGTCCCTTCTCTGGTCCCCGAGCCACCCCAATGTTCCCCATGGGCCCCCAGCAGTGTCCCCAGGCCCCACACCTCGGTAGTAGACGTCCCTGAAGGGCGAGTTGATGAACTCCCGCATGTTTCCCGTCTTCTCGGCGATGTCCAGCAGGACGGGGATGGTGTCGTTCTTGCCCCCGCTCAGGTTGAGCAGGGCTTTGGGCAGGCAGGTCTTTCCCGTGGAAGGCTCTGCGAGTGGAGGGTGCTGATTGGGGGCCAGGGCAAACCCCTCAGGCCCCTGGCTCCCCATGCCGGAGCTGTGCATCCCCATCCCACAGGAATACAGGGATCGCCAGTGGTCACGGCACAGCCCCGGCACCAGGGCAAGGAACACCCAGGTCCTCACCTCGGAAATCCTCGTCTGTGAGGCGCTTCTTGTGGGTGAGCAGGAAGGAGAGGAGCCCATCCAGGCCGGCCGGGGACCCCCGGGAGACGATGTCGAAGAGGATGGGTCTGTTGAAGACCTTGAGGACAGGGGGTGGGTCGGGAGCCGGTCCCTTCGCGGCCGGCGGCTGTTTCCTGCGGGTGAAATTCCAGCGCTGGGAACAGGAGGCGCTGCCTCGGCTTCCCCCACCTGTGCAACGAGCTTGAGGGTGCTCAGCTACTGGGGACAGGAACGTGGGGACACCTCCCGGCTGGGGTCACCTGTGAGGCCAGGGCAGCCTCCCCATGCCCAGTGTTCCCAGTGCCTTGCCAGCTCCCACCCAGGCGCTGCAGCGCTTGGGGCCCGCAGCTGTGTCCCCCGGGAGGGACGGGCCGCGGGCTTGGTCACGCTCCGGCAGCACGAGTGAAGCCAGACCGGTCGGAGCAGTCGGCAGCAGGGGGGGATGGACCGCGGAGTGCTCCGGGCACCAGGAATGGGGGCACCGGTCAGCTCCGGGCACCGGGAATGGGGGCACCGGTCAGCTCCGAGCACCGGGAATGGGGGCACCGGTCAGCTCCGGGCACCGGGAATGGGGGCACCGGTCAGCTCCGAGCACCGGGAATGGGGGCCGTGGTTAGCTCTGGGCACCGGGAATGGGGGCACCGGGAAAGGAGGCAGGAGGGACAGCGGCTGCCCCAGCCGAGAACGTCCATTCTGAGGGCTCATGGGGCATCCTGATCCCCTCCACCCACCTCCACGGAGGAACATCCCGCTCTCCTAAGCCGGTTGCACCCCTGGGTGGGGACACTGGCGGGCCGCCCCAGGTACCCGGCACAGAGGGGCATTGTGCGTCCGGCCGCGGGCTGCCCCCCCCGGCTCCGGTTTCCTGGCGCGGGCAGGGCGGAGGCCCTCCTGAAAAGCCTTTTCATGCCGCAGCCAGACGGCCGCACCGGCCAGGGGAGCGGCCGGGCGCACAGAGCCTCTTTCATGGCGCCCGTAAGGGGGAAGGGGAGCCCGCTCCCAGCCCCGCCGTATCGGGGGCTGCGGACCCCCACCAGGGCATGGCACAGCCCAGCGCTGCCGCTGGGAGCTGCTTCCTGCGCGCGGCACCTCTGCCCAAGGCACCCCAAAGTGCCGCTCGAAGGTCTGCCCACGTCGCCTGCTGCTGAACATCCCCATCCCCACCGGGGTGCCCCCACCCCAGCGCCCTCCGCCGCACCGGGGGGCGCGGGGCTCCCGTACTCACTCCACGACCCTCCTGCGCCAGCGCTTGTTCTCGCTGGGATGGTGGCGGTAGGTGCCGTAGTCGAAGAGGGAGTCCATGGGGGCTTTCTTGGGTGCGGGGACCACCGGGGACTCGTAGATGGTGGCCTCCAGCAGCTCCATGGGCTTTGGGGCGCCTTTCCGAAAGGCCCCGTGGAATTTCATGCGGAGGTTTTGCTTTCCATCCCCGGCTCCCGCGGGACCCCGGGCTGCCTCGGCGGGGCTCGGAGTGTCCTCGCTCTCGAACAGGTTGGCCAGAGAGGAGAGCGGGAAGGATTCGTTCTGGAGGGAGCCGTCCTCCCCCGCGCCCTCCCCGGCATCGCGCGGGGCGTCTTCGGTGTCTGCCATGGTCCCTGCCCGGAGGGACGGGCACGACTGACCTGCCTGCCTGGCTGTGACCCCCGGCTCCTTCCACGAGAGCAGGAGACCTGGCAGAGGAAAACCGCGTGTCACCCCCAAAAGTCCCTCCCCATCCTCTCCCAGGGACACCGAGCCCCGCGGCGGGACAGGTCCCGCACCCACCCTGGCAGAGGTTGGGGCCGGCGGGACCCCTTGTAGCTCAGAGTCTCCCGGACGGTCCTGCCTTGTCCCGGCTCTCCTCGGCACCCACCTACCCTCTACGGGGACCCCTCACGTCTGCGGGGGCCCCTCCGGCTGGGCGAGGGCGAGCCCGGCCCCGCTGCGGTCAGCCGGGGTGCAGCCCAGGACAGGGCACAGAGCAGACCCTGTGCGCTACGATCTGCCGCCCAAGGAAAGAAAACATTCCTCGGGATACTCCCCACATCCAAGGAAGCGTCCAGGGAAGCGCCCAGAAGCAGCAGGAGCTGCCACCGCAGCAGGGCTGGGAGCGGGGCCAGGGCTGCTCCTGATGCTCCACAACCCGGGGGGGCTCGGTGGGAGCCGGGTCTGGGCACCGGGAGGGGACGGGAGCGGCACGGGGCGGGGCTGCAGCCCGCGGGAGGGCAGGAGCAGCGCTGGGACAAGAAATTACGGGTTTATGTTGCCCAGAGGGACGCGGAGATGAAGGAGGGACGTGCTATCAGCGCGGCCAGCAGAGCACTGCACCGTGTCACCGTGTCCTGCCCGCCACGTCCGGGACACGGACAGGTGACTGGCCTCAGGCACTCCCCCAGCCCCGTTTTCCACCAAAAACCCTCCGGCGAAACCCAGCAGTGCTAGGGCTCAGCACAGCTCCCGCCTGTGGGGAGCTCAGCCTTCCCGGGACAGAAAAAGCAGCGGGAAACGTGTCATTTTGTGCTGGGCTGAAGCTCTGTGCGACAAGCCACAGTGGCAGGCTGGGCTCTGTCGGGAGGGCAGCCCAGCCGGGGAAAGGGCTCGAATGAGGCAGCGGCTCCTGGCAGCCACGTGGTGCTCCCCTGGACACGGGGGATGAGGGTGGAAAACGGCCCCCAAACCCTGCAGTGACAGGGAGGGGGTTCAGACAGCGATCCCTTTTCCCCGTCACCCTGGGGGACACCCAGTGGGGCTGGTGCAGCCCTGGGGGACACAAGAGCTGACAGTTTCTCCTCTTTGCTGACCTTTCTGCCATCCCCGTCTCTGCAAGAAATTCCACAAGCACCTGCCAAAGCCCGCAGGTCCCACATCCCAACCCCGTGCAAACAGGGACCCTCCCACGGCCGGTTTGACCTTGGACAACGGAGAAGAGGGAGTTGCCAAGCACAGGGACCCTGCGGGCTGGGAATGGGGACGGAGCACCTGACCTGTCCAAACTGTGCTGGGACCCGGAAAAGTGCAGCTTTAGGGAAAATCCGGACACGGCCTGGGCTGTCACACACCTGCTGTCACCGAAGCTCGTGTGGGAAATGAGGGACTCGGGGCTGGTGCTGACAGCCCGGGCGCTGCCAGGAAAGGTGCTGTCACAGGGGTTTGATTTGGCCCATTAGTTATTTGGGTTTGGATTTTTCAGGCTTCCTCACCTCATGGAATAACTGAGTCAAGGCACAGCTCTCGCATCCAACGCAAACCCCACCTGTGCTGCCGCCCCTTCCCAGCTTCCCACCAAGGTACCTCCCAGCTGGACCAGTGTCCCCAGTCAGTGCCCACTCCAGCCCACCACGGGAGCACGGACACTGTCACCAACACCGCGAGGTGCGGGGACATCGATGGGTGGGCGGCAGGGAGGATGTCCCATGACATTAAAGGGTGATCCGGCGGGAGTGAATCACTGAAACCACAGCGAGTTCTCGTCGGAAATGCCCATCCGGAGCGATGCAGCTGCTTCCCCAAATCATCCTCACCGCTGGACTCGGGATCACCTCGGCAACAGCCAGGAGCTCGGTGTGGGCAGCATGGGGGGTTCGGAGCCGGTGGGAGCCCCCTCCTCAAAGCCTGGGAACCCACCCGGCACCTCAATCTCAGATCATGAGTCCCCAGGCTGTCCGGACAGTGCCAAGGCATCCATAAAGGTCCACCTGACCCTGATAAGCTCAGCCCTCGACCCCGGCCTCACCTGGGGTCTCCATCCTGCCTCGATCCCCGTGTGCTGCCCGAAGAGCTCCATCCTGCCCCAGTTTCCACGTCCCCGCACTGGAGGCTCCATCCAGCCCCGGTCCCCCTGTCCCGGCCCGTCCCACTCCCGGTCGTGTCCCCCCGTTGCCCGCTCCCCCGGCTCCGTACCGCCAAAGGTCCCGTGGAAAGTCCCGTAGGCTCCGGCGCCGCCGAGTCGCCCGGGGCCGGTCCCCAGAGCGGCCCCTCCCCGCCCCGGCCCGTCTCCAGCGGCGGAGGCGGCACCGGGACCCGCCCTCGGGATCGGCCTCCGCCCCCGAGGCCCCGGGCAGTCCCTCGGGAACACCGGGCACAAAACAGCTCAGAAGAAACAGCCCCAAATATATCCTTCAAGAAATAAGACCCCCAGGAAAAACGCCTCTGACACAGCCCTCCCAAAGAACAGCCCCAAAAGCCCTCCCGAAAACAGCCCCCCCCGGGATACCGCTTCAAAACAGCCTCCCAGGAACAGCTCCAAAACACTCTCCTGAAAAGAGCTCCCCTAGGAAAAAAACCCCGTATCTCCCTACTCAAAACAGCCCTGCCAGGAACAGACCCAAAACACCTTCCCTAAAACAGTCACCCCAAACACCCTTCCTGACACAGCCCCCACAAACAGCCCCAAATGAGGCTCCCAGGCCACGGGTACTGTCAGTTTTTATTAATTCTGCTCCGGTCGGGGCTCGGGAGGCGAGGGGGGCTCATAAGGCACCACAAACACCGTGGGGACAGTCCCAGGTTTCCAAATCCCGGCAGAGGGGCTGGATCCCAGGCCAGCACTGGAGGAGTTGGGGTCACCCAGGAAAGTCATCAGCTCCTCCACCACCGGGGCATCATTCTGGACAATCCAGTGCCAATCAACACGAGGTGCCCACGGTGGGTTCCAGGCACACTCCAAGTGCCACTTCGTTCATCAGCAGGATACTTCATTCCCTGCACCACTGAAGACAGGAATCCAAGAGTTGGGACTAGGAACACTTGTTCTTCCTCTTGGGAAATCCGAGGGTGACACCCACAATTGTTTTATTGCCGTATTCTTAATAGAAAGTTAATTACTATTATTTTTTTTTGGTTAGAAAAGACATCCACTGCAGATCCAGACAGGAATCGAAGTCACCAGAGCTGGGAGCCGCCCCAGCTGCCTCAGTGATGAAGACATGGGTAACACCCATCACACGTTATTTAATCTGTGGCAATCCTGTGCCAGCTTCAGGCTTTATAGCTCAGCTCAGCATTCATCTTCGTGTACATCTCATAAATTGCATCCAGGATTGGAGTGACCCTCGTGAGGAACTGGTGGATTTTTTCTATGCTTTCCTCTTCCTTGACTTCTTTCCCCTTCTCCAAGGCCTTCAGCAAATCGGATTTGTAGGGAAGAGCGTAGACTGAGCCCTATAAAACAGGGAGAGGGGGTTTGATTCTCACAAACCCAACAGAGACCATGGGTTGGGTTGTTCCCATGCACCAACACTGTGGGATCTCCAGACACTTGTCAGTGCATGGGAACAGCCTTAGGGATGATGGTTGGATGCTTGGAGAGGGAGGGAATGCTCACCGTGAAGAGCTTCTGCAGCATCCAGCCGTGGTACTTCTTCAGTGCAATCTCATAAGCCTTCAAGGCATTCACTCGGATGAGGTTGGGATGCTCCTCATCCCTCTCGCCGTCGGAGATGCTCTGCAGCAACACCAGAATGAATTTCAGACCCCTGGGAGAAGAGCAGAGATGTTTGGCTCAGGGAAGTGGGTGCTGCTTCCAGTCTGGTGTTTCCAAGCATCCCAAAAACCCAGAGTCCCGGCACTGCATCCCTCTCGCAGAGCTGGTGCCTGTCCCTGTGTGTCCATCCAGGGAAGAGAGAGAGAAGGGCTGGATGGAGCCCCCAGGGCAGGATGGAACCCCCAGGTGAGGCCAGGGCTGAAGGCTGAGCTGGGCAGGGTCAGGTGTGGATCCTCCAGGCACTGCACGGTCCTGACCTGTCCAATTTGTGAACTCACACTGAGGCTGAGTTCCCCAGTGCATTCCCAGGGGGGAGATCTGAGGAGGGGGCCCCCAACAGCTGTGTTTCCCAAACACAGCACCCCAACACTGCCCAGCTCCAGCCCACAGGGACCAGCCCAGCACACGCAGCCTCCATTTGGCATTCTCCAGCTCCCCACATGTCAGGACACAGCTGGAGCAGCTCACGACGCCGTGAGTCACCTTTTCAACCACATCAGTGCCAGCGTCGCTCCTGTCTTGGGCCAGGCCGAGCCGTGCAGCTCCTTCTCCACCTCCAGGATGTTCTGCAGCGTTTTGAACTTGGCAGGGTTGGAGTCATAAACCGCCCGGATTTTCTGAGGGCAGAAAAGAGGGTTGGCTCCCGGGAGGAAGGACTTTGGGCAGGAGCCCTGGGAATAAACCCACGGCCAGATGAGCCACTGCTGAGCTCAAAGTCCCCGTGAGAAGAAAAGCCTTTTGAAACACCTCCAGTCCCACAGCATCTCTCCCTAAGGAATCTCTTCCCTGAGCCCTCCTGAGTCCCTTCCTACCTTAATATTTCCAGTCAGGTCTGCTTTGACTGGCGAGTAGACGATGGGAGTCCCCAGGCAATCTATGGAGACAGGGAGGGAGGACAGTTAGACATTGGTGACACAGGGCATACCACAGACTTCCCCTAACCAACAGGTTTCATTTTAAGCACTGCTCGGGCACTGAGACAAGCCAGCGAGACTAGAAAAGGATCTCTGAGCTTCGTACATGGTTGCTAGCCCTTGGGACAGCCCTGCCACCTACTGCAGCCCCACCAGTGACCTCCAATCCCCCCGGCTCCGGGACACAGCCCTGGCAGAACGTGCTGGAACAGCCTGACCGGCACCGGACACTGCCCGTCGGCAGGCAGGCAGCCCCATGTCCTGCCCTTCCGGGGCTGCCACCGAGCCTCCACACAATAGCTGACATTGTGGAGGGCAGCCGGCACATTGTGCCACGAGGGCGGCCACGCCGACACCCACCCATGTCCCGACACGGGGTGGGATCCATGGGTGGGACGGCAGCGCCGGGCGATGCCTCTGGATGGGGTGCTCCAGGGGACGGCAGGACGCTTCCCAACGGGGCTGCTCGGCGGGTTTGACAGGATCGTGATGCAACCCTGGCCCCGGCAGAGCAGCCAAGCCCGGCGTGAGCCCTCGATCAGGTAGGGGGGTCCCCACCCAAAACTGGGGAGGGGGCACCCCGGAGAGGCTGAGCCCACAGCAGGCCTGGTCCCAGCCCGCATCTCCCAGCCCCGGCCACCCCAGTCTCACCGAAGAACGGCGGCAGGTGCGCCACGGCCTCCAGGAAGGGCAAAGTCTCGATCTGCTTATCAGCCGGCAGCGGCTTGAACTCGTGTTCCAGCAGCAGCGCCATGACCAACACTCCTTCCCCGTTCTCCCCCTCACCGCTCCCCGGCTGAGGGGGCTCTGAGGGCAGCGGGGGCCGACCCGGCAGCGCGCCCACGCCACGCTCCGCCCCCCGCCACTTCGACCAATAGCTGCGCACCTCTCGTACGGCCGATGCGCAGCCATTGGTCAGAGCGGCGGGGGGGCGGGACTTGTTACCCAATGAGGAGACCACGCCCCCATCGCCCCCTCAGACTCGGGCCTGGCCGTACCCGCGCTGCCCCGGCCGCGTTCCGAGCGCCGGGCGGGCCGGCGTGAATTATTCACGGGTGATAAATATTTTATAGGGAACAGATGGAAAACAAACCTCAACACGCGGGAGTGATGAAACACCTCAGTGAGGGGTTGGGTGGGAAAACGACACCGAGCGGGGACACAGAGAGGTGAAGAAGGGGTGGAAGCGGAGGGGGACTCAGCCCGTCCGCTGCGTGGGGAGCGGACTTGCCGGTGACAGGGCCCCAAATACGGTGTTTTTACCGGTTATTCTGGAAAAACAGGTCGTGGGGCGATAGCGATCGGTGGCTGGCAGGGCGGGTGCGGATACAAGGCGGGTGCGGGGAGCTGCGGGTCACCGGCGGGGGCTGCCGGCTGGTGCCACCTCCCTCCCCGCTGCCAGACTCCCGTGCTGCCCGGAGCCTGCCCTGAGAGATGCCCGGATCCCCTCCCGGGACGCTTGAAGCCCCTCTCGGTGTGCCAGGAGCCAGTGGTGCCTGCGGTGCCCTGAGCCCACCCCAGGGTGCTCGGAGCCCGTCCTGGGATGTCCAGAGCTCACTTCGGGATGACCGGAGTCTCTCCCGTGGTGCCCGCAGCCCCTCCGGTGGTGCCCGGCTTCTCCCGGGTCACGCAGCGGCCGGTCCGGTTGGGTTCGCTGCGGGCGGCGCCGCGCTGGTGCCTTGCCAAGGCGGGCAGAAACAGAAACCTTTAACCCTTGAAATATTTACAGCGCCACAAACCTCGCGGTTGCTGCGCGCTCCGAGTAGGCACAGCAGCACCGCGCCCGGCTCGGGCTGGATCCGCCACATCCTGCGAGCGCTCGGGGCGCGGCGGTACCGGCGGGCCGGGTCGGAGAGAACCGATCCCCCCGCCGCCGCTCCATCTCCCGTCCCTCCCCGCTCGCCTCCCTCTCTCCCCGCCTCCCTCCGTCGGTGCCCGCCTCCCTCCGTGTTCGCCGAGCCCGTCTCGCCGTGTCCCTCGGCGGGAGCCGTCGGGGGCGGGCGCGGCGCGATGTCGCTGTGGCCGCGGTGGGGCCGCGGCCCGGAGCGCTGGGCGGCCGAGCGGCGGGAGCTGGAGGCGCGGCGCCGGCAGCAATGGGAGAGCACCAGCCGCGCCTTCGCCCGCGCCGCCGCCTGCTGCTCCCTGCAGGCGCGGTGGAGCGAGCCCCGCGTCCCCCCGCCCAGGTACGGCCGCGGTCCGGCGGGGTCCCGGGGCGGTCCCGGGGTCCCCCTGACCGCCGGTGTGTGCGGCAGCGCGGCGGCGGCGCGGCGGGACGCGGAGGAGGCGGCGGCGCGGCTGGAGCTGCGGCGGGAGCGGCTGCAGCGGCTGCTGGGCGAGGAGCGGGAGGCGCTGGCGGCGGAGCTGCGGGAGCGGCAGCGGGGCGGGATGCGGAGCCAGGAGCTGCGGGACGGCCCCGGAGGGCGCGGGAGGAAGGTGAGGGAGCGGCCCGGCCGTGCTCGTCCCCCATCCCGGGGCTCGTCCGGTGAAGGGCCGCTCCCGTGCTTCAGCTGTACCAGCGGGACTTGCTGGAGTTGCCACCGCTTGGTGCCCTGAACCCCTGCCAGCCTCGGCGGGGTTTGGGATGCTGAGCGCTCCCGTACCCTGACCTGACCCAGCTCTGTGTTCCCAGTTTGCTGAGCCGCTGCTGCCCGAGCGCTGGAATAAAAACAACGCGGAGCACCGAGAGGTGATGTTGCTTTTTCTTAAGTCCCTGCTGCCTTGTATTTATTAAACCAGTTTTTAACTTGAAAGTCATCCTATCTCTACTGTTGTCACTCATCTCGCATCACAGCAACTGCCCCAAGTTCTGATAAACAAAAGGCAAAGAAGAGAAAGGGTTTAAATATAAAGAGTTTTAAGAAGCCTTCTCAAAGCTGCACTTTTAAAAGTCAGAAATCTGTTCAGACTCTGAGCAGATTTTCAGAGCTCACAATGTAAATATCTCAGGTGCATAAAATACAAATAATATAAAATATAAATCTTCATATCTCAGCTGTACCTGCCATGCTGTGGTGCTCCCTCATTCTTTATTTCACCCACGTTCTGGTCCAACATCACATTCCTGTATCACTGTCACTGTGGTGTTTTCCATGTGACAATGACTCTCAGCTCAGGACCTGGTGGGCACCTCAGACACTCAGCTGAGCCCGCCTCTGCAGAGACAGATCCTGCTGGGATTTCAGTGCCAGGTGGTGCTCTGGAGAGTCCGGAAGATCCTGGGGGACAGAACCTCTGGCACTGATGGCCCTGATGCATCTGTTGTGTCTCCAGGCAGAGTCAGAGCTGCACAGGAAGCACGTGAGAGAGGCTTGGGGTGATCAGCTAAGGCAACAAAACAAGGTATGGGGGTAGCCCTGGTGTCCTGGTCACTGGGAGGACTCTGAAATGCGTGTGCAGGTGGAGGGGTGACACTTGTGCCACGGGGGCTGCTGCCAGGAAGGGCACTGTTGACAAAGCCATCCAGCTTGCAGGAGTCTGCTCTGGGGATTTTCTGAGCCAGAAGTTATTTCTCAGGCTAACCTGAAATGCTGTTTTCTTTTCTTTGGGAAAGGAAGAGGTGACCAAACTTGAAGAAAAGAAACATGAAAATGAGTACAAAATAGCACGGGGGGAAATGCTGGAAAGAACGAGACAAGAGGAAGAGAAGTGTCAGCCAGAGAAGCAGCGAGCAGAGACATTGCTTCAGCAGATAGAAGAACTGAAATTGCAGGAGACAAAGGTAATCTTGACTTTCTCCTCATTTGAGAAAGGAATTTGTTGCTTCACTTGGACATACAGCAAGGCTGACCTAACCCCTTCTCTCCATGTTTGCATTGCAGGGAGGGTTTTCCCTGCCTGCAGAGGAGCAGAACAGGGTACAAACTCTGGTCAAGCATGCTCTCTGGGATGTCGTAGCTCCCTGATGTACTCTCTCTCTTGGTGCTTGTGTTTTCCTTTTTAGGCAACAAAGCTGAAAAAGGAACAAGAGAATTTATTAAAGCAGCAGTGGGAGCTGGAGAATTTGGAAGAAGAAAGGAAACAAATGGAAGAGCACCGGAGGAAGAAGGACCTCGGGTAGGACACCAAGTGGAGCTTGTTTTGGATAGAATCTGTTCCTGTGCCCACAGCAGTACTTGGGGCACAAGGAGGTATTCCAGGTCACAGTGGTAGGGTGTGAATATCTCGGTCGTGGTGGACTCAACCCACAGCAGCCAAGGAGCAGAGGCACTGGTGCTGTTACTGCTTTTTGCTCCTGGTAGCAGGTTCTTCACTGTCACAGATGTACATGACGTGGTGGTTAAGAGTCAGTGTGGTACTGTTGTTTTTTTAATTTTGCTTTTTTTTCCTCCAGTCGCTTTTTGAGGCATCAGTGTGATGTCCAGTTAAGGAGACGAGCGCAGCAGATACAGGAGGAGCTGGTAAGAGATTCATTTATACTTTATAGATTCTGTGTGGTAAAAAACTTGTTGTGTGTGGTTTGTCTGCCTCTGATTCCTACAGACCAGGATGCCCCTTTCAGCTTGTGCACAGGGCTGGAGCACAAAGCTCACGGGGGAGCAGCAGGTGGAGCATCTTGCTGAGCACACCCTTGACACTGTCACCATTAATGACTAGAGGAGCCCTACACACAGGCTGGGAGGCTGTTGGATAGTTGTTAATCTCGTGGTTTTTCTCCAGGAGACAGACAGGCAAATCTTATCAGCCCTCCTGGAGAAGGAGGACGAGGATCAGCGCCGGCAGATCGCGCAGCGGGAACGGGCGGTGGCAGATGTGGCCTGGATGAAGAGGGTCATCGAGGAACAGCTCCAGCTGGAAAAGGAGAGGGAAGCAGAGCTCCAGACTATCTTCAGGTGAGTCTGCCCACCCCTGAGCCTCACCTGAAGAGTCCATGTGTGCTGAATGTTCCGGGTCAGGGGGTCACTGAGAGGCACAGGTGGGATGGACACACCAACTGGCAGGGAACAAACCTGAAGAGAAACCCGAGTGCACCTCTGAAGCACAGGATAGCTTGTCTGTGCAGTATCCAGGGGGGGTTAACCTCAGAGATAATTCTTCCTCTCTCCTTTAGGGAAGAAGCGAAAAAAATGTGGGAGAAGAGGGAAGAAGAATGGGAAAGAGAGAAGGTGGCCAGAGATCGCCTGATGAGTGAGGTGATGACCTCTATTGATGATGTGTCTTGGCTCAATGAAACCATCACTCCACTTGTAACCCACCACCCTCTGGAAAGACAGAGTCTTCCAAATACCAGGGTGGAATTGTTTTGTCTGGTGTGTTTCCTGGGAACTGTTGAAGCATCTTCCTCCATCCCCTCCCTTTGCACAGGTCCTTGCAGGCAGACAGCGTCAGATCCAAGAGAAGATGGAGTTAAACAGACGAGCCCAAGAAGAGTCCATCAAGTATCGAGAGCAGCTGATCAAGGAACTCGAGGAGGTGAAGGAAGGGACTCGCCGGGAGAAGGAGCAGGAGGAGCAGCAGAGAGCCCGCAGGAGGGAGCTGCAGGCACAGGTAGGCTGAGCTCCCAATACACACCGGGCTGCTGAGGCCGGCCCATCTCACCCCATTTCCCCTGCACAGGGGACAGAGCACAGCCTGAGAGAGGAGGAGGAGCAGCAGGAGGGATGGGCCCGGCAGCACCTCGAGGAGCTGGAGCGGCGGGAGGGCGAGCAGGGCTGGCACAGCAGGGTAAGGCCACACCCGGGTCACTCTGGCACTGGGGTGACCTTTGCACATGGGTCACCCCAACACACGAGCCCATCATGGAGGGTGACAGCATCATTATCTCTCACTTGCACTTTAGTCATCATAATGCCAGGGCAGTTCATTCCTCTCACAGAACTCTACAGTTCTCTTTTCTTCTTTGCCGGTATTGATATACTAGGCCCTAATTTTTAAAGAACTTCTGAGGCAGGTGTGTTGCTGATGCCTCAAAGGGATTTATTGGCTGCATTGGTGCAGTTGGTACAGTGCAACTCCCCCTGCTCAACGTCTTTGTTGACTGTCCTGCTTTGACTGGCTCTGAAATCAAATTTGAATAACCCCACCTAATGCCCCTGCCCAGCCCAGGAACTCCTGTGCATGCTGAACAGCATGTATGGATTAATTCCAGAGCCCATAAACCTGTGCTGGTCTTTGTTTTGACCCCATTAGTTGTACAGTTACCCAAGAGCAGCCTGGACCTGAGGAGTGAGCACGAGATGCAGCTCCAAACTACAGAAAGAAAACTGAGGACTCAAGGAACTCCCGAAAAAATGATGCCTCTGGAATAGCCTACAGTAAGATCAAGACTTGACTCAGTAGATTTCTGAAAACATTTAGTTGTGGCCAAGCTGAAGAGGAGAAAAGTTCTACTGTCTTCAGGAATGTGGAGGTGTGAGCACCTTCAGAGAAGTGAACTGCTTCACCCTGCGTTCTGGAGTTGTGCTCATGTATTTTTGTACATGAGAGGCTGAAGCAACCCAGCAAATACAAGGGCCTTGAGCCACAAAAGAATCTGTGTCTGAAAGACCACGGGCTGTGTCAGACTCCCCCCTTGGAGAATCAGGCTGTGCCCGGGTTCCCACTGGACTTTGAGGAGTTAATTCATAATGCACATTACAAATCAGTCAGATCATATGTGCTGGGTCAGCAGCGCTTGTCCTGTTCTGCTCCAGAAGGTGCTGGAGATTTCCTTAAACGTTGTTTTTCCACTTGTTTAATAAATAATGAATAATTGAAACCTGAACAAGGATTTTTTTTTTTTTTTCACATGAGCAAGCTACTGCAGCAACAGGAGAGGAGATTGAGTTATTGCAGTTCATTCCTTGCTGTTACCATCCATTACTGCAGCTTGACACCAGTCCTGTCACAGTGCACAAGGAGCTGTTACAGGGCTGTGACAAAGACTGGCACTTCACTCAAGAGTAGAAACCTTTCCAAAGATCTTTAGAGAACCAGCAGTCAAATAAGCCCACATTACTTCACACACTGAAAGGGTTTTAGCATTTTATAGTAATACTGTAAACAAAAGATTAAAAGTCAAAATATTGTACAGACAGAATGACACTGATAAATACAAGGTTTGGAAAAAGGCAAAAAAAGCTTTTCCTTTCCTCTGCAGCATTTTGTAAAGGAAGAGCAAGTTTGTTTACAGGGGAACAAGAGGAGACCTAGTCCTAAAATAAAAACACACCTTTGTTACTTGAGGTGCTACAAACTCCTATCTGCAGCGACTGCAGTGCTGTGAGTGGAGGGTTCATGAACTCGCTGCTGGGGGTTCCTGTGGGGTGTGGACCGCTCTGATTTCAGTGAAGCTGGAGCAGGGGCTGGCAGTTACTAAAGTGTCCCTTGGTTTTGGATCAAAGGCGGGTTTAAATAAGTGATAAATTACACCATAGCTCAGTGTCACCCTGCTTTGGAAAGCAGGTGAGATATGTTAAAGAACAGCACACAGAGGTGTCCTGAGAGACTGAAAAATACCATCTGCTGCCTTTCAGCCATGCCAATTTAAGGAGAAGTTCCTAGAAGATTCTCAGTGAATTTAATTAATTGCCAGTTGCATGATTTTGAAGTAGGTTTCACAAAGGTCATCTGCAGTTTTAATCCCTGTGTTGTCAGGCTAGAGCTGCTTCTGGGGTTCAGAAGGGCAGAAAGGAAATAAAACTCCACAATGAAGAACAATAATTTACTGGGCTGTCATCTCCTCTCTCCATTCCTTCCTTCCCTCAGACTCTGGGAGCCAGACAGGACCAGGAATCCAGCAGTGCTATGGCACTTGTGCTTGGATATATCCACACAAACACACCATGGCTGGCTCCTGGGCAGTGACAACACACTTCCAAATGGGACACAGGCAGAGGCAAAAATCCGTGATTTCCTGCACCACCTGAAATTCAGACTCTCAAAAATATTCTCATTTTTGAAATTATGGACTGACAAACTTTTGTGAACTGTTATGGATGAAGCACACATGGCAACTGGGGCCAGGCAGCCTGGCAGGGGTTACTCAGCAAGTTGTCAAATTTTGAAAGATTTGCATAAAAAACTTAAGAGATACGAGAAATGTTTTCACATTTGGATATGTTGAGGTACAGAGGTTATGTGCTGTGGCAGACACAGCTGCTTTTGCACTGGCACTCTTCTAACTTCGTTTTTTTTTGTTAATGAGCATAGAAATCTTCAGTGAAATTGCATCTGGAGTTACTGAGAAATGCTGCTGCAAACAAGACGGTGCCTCAAAGATGACAGGAAAATTCTGCAGGAAACTTAACAATGAATTACTAACTCAGAAACAAAGGATAATATTTTAACCACTAATGCCCTAAAGTAACATCAAACATATCTATTAATGGCATAGTGACAACTAAAAGAAATAACTATTAAGTTTCAAATTCCTTCCAAAACAGATAAAGTGACAAAGACCTTGTAGAGTTACACGTAACAAGCTTGGATGCCCACAACTACTACTGGTTTTAGCAGACTAAAAAAACCATATTGCACAACAGTTGATATGGGAACAGAGAACGTTGGGCTTGTACCCCGTTAACCAGGACAAACCTTCTTCCTGCTGGGAGCAGTCCCGGAGCCTGGGGAGCCTCAGCCAGCGGGATCCCAGCAGGGGAGGCTCTGGAGGGATGGAGATGCTGCCCTCCCATCCGTGCAGTGGTGTCAGAGCAGTTCCACCAGCAGGATCTGAAAGCAGAACGTGGCCCCAAGGAAACATCTACAAGAGCTCGGTACAGCGCTGGGACATGAGAGTGGCTCGACAGCTACTTGCAACATGCTATTATCCATAACTACACTGGCAACACAGGCACAAAATAAGGCAGTGGGTTAAATTAATCATAAAATTGTTAGAAAACATGCAAAAATAATACTGAGTTTAAAAAAAAAAAAGTTTCTTGCCCCTTGAAGTTTTTTTCCTCATAAAAATGCGCATAGTTCCACACCTATGTGTTGAAATCCAACCTTTAAAAAACCCCAGAGTAAAAAGCCCCCGAGTGCCTCAGTTGTTGTTCTCTTTGGTTGTGATGGTGACCAGCTGCTTGGCGGCCTTGGCGATGTCGTAGGCGCACTGGATGACCTGCTGTGTCACCAGCTGGATGTCGGGCGCGGGGCTGGGCTCGGCGGGCAGCGCTTTCCTGCACTCCGACTGCAGTCTGTAGGCACTGGATGTCAGCAGGCGCAGGGAAGTCCTCACCAGCTCCGACTTGGGCTTCTGGGAAGGGAAAAACAGACGCTGCAACAGGCAGAACAACGCAACCTTTTAATTAGCCGGCAGTGCTCACAAGGGTTCTTCTGATGTGGGGCGGCTGAGGCCAAGCGTTGCTTTCCCCTCGTGGCAGCAGGAGGAATTTCTCCTCTCGGGGAGGTTCCAAACGGCTGCCAGGCAGCAGGCTGGGAATATTGCTCCATGCCCTCCCTTAGGAAGTTACTCATGCACATTTCTGGTGCCTGTTTACTGTCCCAGCCCACGTTCTGGCTGGCAGGAGGGGACAGCGTGTCCAGGAGGGACAACAGCCTTGGCTCTTTCCTCGCAGTTTTGGAGAGGGTGGGTAAGACTTTACAAGAAGTCAGTCATGGGGATTTCACTCCTTAAATTTGCTGTGAGCTAACAGATCACTTGGATGGATAACAGATCTAAACGTGGCTGCAGGAAAGAAATCCCAGGCAACAGCACTCAGATAGAAGAGGGGATGATAAGTCAGGTGAAATTCCCATATAACCACACAATTCTTCATGCCAGATCCAACTACCCCCAGATTTGTGCAATTTTTACAAGTTTTAAGTTCAAGAGTACATCTAAAGGCCTGGACTCACACTTCAGCCCTTCTCAGTTGCCATGCTAATAAATACAAAGGTGCATCATGACCCCATCATTTCTCCATGCCATTTTCATTTTGAAGGGAAATAATTCTTGATTTTCATTCTGAAGGGGAATTACACACGAGGAACAAGGCCAAAACCATTCTGGTGGTGGCAGGTACTTACTTTTGGGAACAAGGCTGCCATTTCTGTCACTGCCACATGTATTCTCTCGGAGCACGGTATATAGCTGCAGAAAGATGCTCTGGGTTATTATTAATTGTGCAGAGACTCCCTTCCCTCTTTCACTTCACTGCTCAGTGACTGTTATTCTAAAAACAACCACGTGACTTCAGAAAAAGCAAGAGCTTAACCAACAGCTCAAAATTTTTCTTAGATTTTCACTGTTCTTCAGAGTTGCTTTGAAGGAATAACTGTCCATACTTTTTATGTAAAACGTTGTCAGGAAAGTCTCCATTTGTGTGCAACTTCAGAACACCAAGATGCCTTCTTGGATTAATTAATACCCAGTAAACAGACAAGGCAGAATTCTCACACACATGCATCCCCAAACTACCAACTACATTCACAGTCTGTGAGTTCTATGCTAAATATTCACCAATTCTGATGAGCTAGCTCATAAAACAAAGGCAGATTCCACAAATCCTCATAAATTTCACTTCTGATTTATATACCAAAAGAAAACTGGTCCGTTCAAAATAGAACTATTTCCCATAAACTGCTGTGAATAGTGAAGTGTTAGTGTGCTCTCTCACAAGTCTCATTTCAAAAGACTTATTTTTATGCTCCAAAGATTCAATTTTAGTGTAAGTTAGTTCACATGATCCAACCTTCAGCAAGAGAATCTCAAAAATGACAAAGCATTCAAGAAAACTATTCAGCATGTGTGGGTTATGGTAGGTCAGTGCCCTTTCAAGCAAAACGAGCCCCCCAAACCCACCCCCTCAGTCATTATTTATTTGATCTTCTTGCAACACCAAAGGTGCAAAAAAAATCAGTCACTTGCAAATGCATTGAGAGAGAAGCAACACACCGGGGTCATTTTGGCAATGCAGGAAAATTGCTTTAAAAGGAGTATTTCCACGTGTCTCAAGTCACATGAGTTCTTCCAAATAAACTTAAAGTGGAGAGAGGTCTTCCAAGTTCACCACAATTCCCCTTCTGCTGTGGAGTTAATGATTAATCTGCTCCCTGCAGCCACTGTGACCAGCACCCTACCTCATTAAAAAGTCAATTTGCTGATTAAACTCTTCACTAATGAGGCAGAGAAAGCCCAGAGAATAACCTGAATGAGACACTCAGGTGAACAATATGTTTCATTGTATGTTCTCTAGGGCAGCTGCAAAGTTTCCAGCGTGGCCTGGAGGAATGGCTTTAGTTTAATGTCTAAACACTCACTGTGAGCTTGTGAGATGCTCTGACACTGTGTTGGGTTTACACACATTCCAGTGAGACATCAGGAAGATATTCAAGTAGTGACAGCTTGGAAAAGAAATCCCTCATTAGCAGTAAATTGTGTTAATCTCTTTGTCCAATCCTGACATTTGCTGGCCGGGGTTTGAACCTGGGCAGTTCTGTCTTAAAGAGCCTCTCACGCAAATGTCACTTTTATTTCAGGCATTAACAAACAGTATTTTGGTCAGGTTGGAAGATACCACATAAACACACCTTTTTTTTTTCATGGATTTGGGATACAAATGATCTCATTTGACCCCCAGCTGTATAAACACTTGAAGGGCCTCAGCTGTCAGGTATGAATGTTCCACCTTGGGAATGTGAAACTCCTACTGCTTTTGCAATGGTGCAAAGAAGCAGCAACCATGTGTTTTGTTCATAAAATCACAGAATGGTTTGGGCTGGGAGGGACCTTCAAAACTCAAAGATTTCTTCCTAAGGGAAGAAATTCTTCCCCGTGAGGGTGATGAGGCCCTGGCAGAGGTTGACCAGGAAAGCTGTGGCTGCCCCTGGATCTCTGGAAGTGTCCAAGGCCAGGCCAGATGGGGCTTGAAGCAACCTGGGCTAGTTGAAGGTGTCCCTGCCCATGGCAGGGGGTGGAACAAGGTGGGCTCTAAGATCCCTTCTAACCCCAACTATTCTGTGATTCCCTGAGCCAACCAAGTTGTAATGTAATTTATCCTGACAGGCAATAAAAAACGAAACAGAGACAGAAGAATGTACCAGAGCTGTGAATCTGTTCCCCACTGACAACTCCTGGGAGCTGAAGGGGCTGTTGCACATCCCTGGCCTGGAGGGGCTGCCTGCAGCTCCCTCATCCCCTGGAACATTTCATGCATCGCCTTCCATGACCCCGTGCGGCCGGAGTGGGAGGGAAAGAGGCAGCAGAGAGAAGGAGAAAGGACACTGTGCCTGGGAGGCAGGGACAGAGGCCAGAGTACCAGGAGGCAGGGCCGGGCTGCTGGCTGGTCAGAGGCTGCAGGGGCGCTCGCTCAGCCCCGGGGACCCGCGTGCCGAGGCTGTGTCTGAGCTGGGATGTGCCCCCACGCTCCAAGGGCCTGCTCAGCCCACGGAGCACGGGGAAAGGGATGGGAGAGAGTGAGAAACAAAAGGAAGAAGGGGTTTCATTAATAGATGGTACTCTTGCATCATATTTTTTTGCTCTCCAGTTATCTATGCAGCACGTGAATTTTTCTCTACAGCGTTCCCAGCACGAGCTTGGAGGATGTGTTATTACATCCTCAAGTGTCTCATTTTGGTAAGGAAGCATTCCTCTGTGTTAAGGAAGCCAGGGAAGAGGAAAACAAAGAACAGCAGCTTCCTAGTTCAGTGTTTTGCAAGATAACATTCATCTAAGCACAGGCAAACACCCCACTCCACATGTGGTACAGAAAAAAAAATGCAGCATGACAGGTTTTTAAAAACCTGATCAACTCAACAGCAGAAGCCAGGTATGCTGCATTGTTTCTTTCAATGATTTAGAAAAAATTAACATACTGTATAGTGTGATACACATAAAAACTACACTAATTTAAAGCTTCTCTGTGTGAAACAAGCAACAAGAGATTGCACTGGAAAAGGTTACTCCAAGGGCAATGAGCTCAGCACAAACATGGCAGAAGTCATCACTCGGTGTGAGAAGGAGAGGCCACGCCGGCCCTGCTAAAAATAGCAAAGTACAAGAAGGAAAAAACACAGAACAAAAGTGGCCCCATTGTTGTGCACTTCTCTGAGTAAGGCAGGAAGTGAGGGCTCAACACAAAATCGCTGCTGCTTCTCCCAGGCACAGAGGGCACCGATCTGGGGCCACAGCAGAGCCAGACCCGCCAGCCTGCAGGGCCAGTTTTGCTGGAGCCCGGAGTGTTCCAGCCCCAAATGTGCTCACACATGGGAATACGTAACTTTGATTTACAGCCTTCTAAAAGAGCTGTGTGGGGAGCACCACCTGATGATCAGCAAGGGCAGCATCACTTTTAGTCACCCGCAGCTATTCTGGAAATTGTTCAGGTGGGCCAGAATTTCCCTGAGGGAACTGAAGCTGCTACAGCCTAATGTCCTCAGTCAGTGTTCTGCTTACTCAGCTGGGTCTGTATTTAAAACCAACAGGTCAAAATACTTTTGCTGGTATATAATTTGTACTAACACCTCAGTAGGAAAGCCAAATTCTCCCTTTTTCACAATTTGCTCCTGAAGCAAGGCTTGGTGTTACTATCACATTCTGCAGGGTGTAATTACCTATGGACATAGAGAGGTGAAGACCCAAGAAAATCTTGCAGCGAGTTCTCTACAACACATTTGATTTGTGTCCAATATAATACTCATTGTGCAGCAAGACTCAAAAGTTAAGGGCAGGGCAGAACCCACTCAGAAGGGGCTGGTCACTCACCCCCAACTCGCCCTATGGCACTAAGGACACCAGGGAACATGACAAACCTACACATTTTACAGGTGTGAAATAGCAGGGCTGTATCTCACTTTCACCCCTGCTACACCTGAAGAATTTCCTTTGTTTTCTCACCAACTCCAGAGCTTTTCCAGCACTCCCTCCTTACCTGTCATGTTTGTTCTCCTGTGCTGCTCGCAGCAGCTCCTGGATGTTCTTGGTGATCTGCTCAGTTTTCCGAATCACATCCTCTGTACTGGGCAAACTGGAGCTGGGGGCCGGGTCTGTGTCCTCAGGGATGGAGCCCTCCCCCTGCCAAATGACGCTGCGCTGCCGGCCCTTCCTGCCCGACCTGCAGGGGAGCAAACAGGGCTTGGCCCAGGGACACAGCACTCTCCTGTCACCCCCAAGCTGTGACAGCTGTCACAGCACCTACCCAGGCTCCTCCAGCTCCACGGGGGTGGTGGGGTTGTCGTAGTCACTCTCAGACACGCTGCTCTGCTTCTCCAGCTTCGAGGCCTGCAAGGAACAGGTTGACTTCAGCCTGTGCAGGGAAGAGCAGCCCTGGGCTGTGCCAGAGCCACGTCCTGTGCACGTGGATTTGCTCTTTGCACAACAGCTCCTGCAGCAGCTGCTACCCTGGAGCTGCTGTGCCCCTCTCCCTGTGCCAGCCCCTGAACACCCAGCATGGCAGGACAGACAGACACACAGAGCACAGCGTCCTTCCCTGCCACTGAACCTGCCCCAGGGGCACACTCTGAGAGGCCAAGAGGGGCAGAGGCCAAATGGAGAAGCAGCACCATAAAACAGGAGCATGAACACTGAATAAGAACCACTGGAGAGGGAGAGAACCCCAGAGAAAAAGAGGCCAGACCAAGAGAACAGAGCAGAGGCCAGAGACCACAGTGGGGAGGCTGAATACAGAGTGGAAAGCAACTGGTGCGAAGCTGGCCCTGGGAAGGCCACTGCAAAATGGGAGCCCAAAGGAAGGGCTGAAGACTGTGGCAATGGGAAAGCCAAAATAAAGACGGGAGACAGAGATGGGGGAGCCCAAACTGCGGGTGGAAGACCAAGGGCACGTATGGAACCGATGAGACCAGGAGCTCATCACAATTTAGGGGCCAACTCAAGAGTGGCTAAAGCCCACTGCAAAGTGAAGCCCAAAACAGGGTGAGAGGCCAAAAGGTGAAGAACTGAGGCCCACTGAATGCTTAATACTGGGACAGAGTTGGAAGATCAAAGAAGTGAGAGTTGTGCCTCACAGCACAGGATGCAACAAGGGCAGGAGGCCCAGCCATCAGAGTAGAGGGCCACAGAAGAATAGTGTCAAAAGGAGAATAAGGGCTAATTTCCAAGTGGAAGCTGAAATGAGAGCAGGAGGAATGCAGGGAAGCAGAGGCTGGATTGAGCTCTGTAGCCCCACTGTGAACTGGGAGGCTGATCCCAGAGTAAAGGCTGAATGATGAAAGGGATACCAAAATGAGTTTGGAGGCCAAATCCTCAGCCAGGCCCCAGGATCACCACACATCTGCTTCCCTCATCTGCAAAGCTTCACCCAGGTGCCCACCACAGCCTGTCTGGTGTCAGATACACCATGTTGGTGTCACTCTGATCACAGAGCAGCAGCTCAGGGTTCTTCCCAGCCCCAACAACCAGCCCTGGGGCTCTTACAGAAACCCTGAAGTCACCATGAGGGAGTCTCCAGGGTTAAACTGTAAGGGACACCTCCAATCTGCATCCCTAACACAGACATTTAGGAATCTGCTTGCCAAATAATATTTCTGTCTCCAGGACAGACCAAAAAATGTGACCAGGAACTGGTTTTCACTGTCTGAGATTCAGTACATTTGCTAAGCACTCATCTGATGTTAAACCTATCAATTCTTAAGTGAAGCACCTGGAACCCTTTTCAATTTTAAAGTTACTCTGCACAGAAGGAAAAACCAGCATTTTTTGTACACTTCTCTCTCAGGACAGCTGATAAAGATCAGCTGTAAAAGGGACAAGTATTCTGAAGATACTTGATCTAGAGTCTGACCTTTCCCCATCTCCCAGGTGTACAGAGACAACAATCCTAATAGTGGCAAAGCTCTGCCATCTGCTCAGAAATACAAACAACAGTGATGAATTACAAGAAGAGGATACTGTGGAATCACTAATATAGAATCAGTGCAGAATAAAAACAATCAACCAAACCCTCTACAAGTTTCCAGTACCAGACAGCAGCTAAACCCAGACTTCCATTTGGCCAAGCAGGATATTCCCTTGGAAGTTTTTTCTTCTATCCCTACTTGCAAATCTAATATTTTCTGGACTGATACATCCAAACACTGTACAGTCAAAATAAAACGGGGACGGAAGGATGTCAAAAGCAGGTTCTGTGTCCTGGCAGGGAGAGACCAGAGTAAACATTTAAACCCCCAAATTTGTTATCTGTAAGGCAAACAGTCAGTCAGGACCACCTGGATTGGTGCAAGCCATCGGCCCCCAAGGAAAGCAGCTTTGAAGCTGGGCCTCATGCAGTGCTTTTAGTCAGCAGGAGAGTTGTACATTGGCTTAGAAATACCAGTGAAAGCCTGGAAAAATCACTGTCCAAACAGCAGCCAGCTTGTCTTGGGGCTGTTGTGCAGCTGAACAAGTGACCTGGAGAACTGTGTGTGGTGTTAAAGGCGGAAGATGTGAAGTTAGAGAGAGGCAGGAGCCCAGAGCTCGTGGCAGGAGGGATGGAAGGAAGTTCTGCTCCATGCAGGCTGGAAGGCCAGGCAGTGAGAGGGGAAAGAGAGGATGTGGTTCTGGGGAGATTGGCACCTCCTCCAGGGAAATGACCGATTGGGAAGGTACTTAACCCTTCGTGTGCTCTCATCCCTCGACCAGGAAAGCGTGGAGGGGAAGGAAGGTAGAGATGAAGAGGAGGTCACAAACGCACTCCTCCCGATCTAAAAATGGGAAAGACAAAAACCAAAACCAAAACACAAACTCTTAACTGAAATTAAAGGAACATTCTTAAAACCATGGAGATGACATAAAGCAAGAATGATGTTGAGAATCTGGCTTAGGCTGAGGGGACTTAATTCTTTCAAAATACAATTGAATTCATGCTCATTCTAATACTGAGATTCCAGAAGTGCCAAATTCCATGGAGAATAAACAAAAATTCACCACATGCCAAATTAACTAACTCCACAAAACAAATCAATGCTTCAGAGCTGCTGCTGCCCTCCACCCAAACGACTAAAGGACCTATACAAAGCACTGTCGCATTTTGCAAACACTGTCACACACAAATGAATGATGACATTTCTTGCTGCCAGAACTGCCATCATATCAACATGACAATATAATTTAAAATGATCCAGATTTCATAGCTTAAATTAATTTAATTGAAGGTGGGGACTGATTCCCTTGGTGCATTCAACGGTCTTCTGTGGAATGTGCATGGAATATTTGCCCTCTCTCATGCCAAAGGTAACTTCAAAATACATTTAAACGATTTAACTGGAAGGAAATACAAGACATTGCTACCAAGAGGGAAAGATATTGTCAAAAATCCACACATTTTCAATGTGTGTCTAAAAGATACTTTCTTGTATTCCAGCCCACAGGGCAATCTAAGAAGGTGAAACAAAAAATTAACAATGCTAATTAATTAAATGCACTTGTTAATTAAATGCAGTAGCGTGTGTTGGGTCACTTCTGTAAAGTGTGAACACCTCAGTGCAAAATCCCTCTGGCCAACAGAGAACTCCCTCTCCACATCACACAGGAAAACACTAAACCAGAAGAATCTGCCTGACAGGCAGATCTAAACCACCTTCAGCCTCCAGTTCCAGACTCAGAATAAGAAACTGCTTCTCTGGGGAAAAAATTTCAATTTAATAAAATTTTGTAAGGTGGTTACGAAGTTCCACGAATTGACACCTGCGTGTTTTTCTCCAGAAATGCATGAACTTTACCTTCTTGGAATACCATTTTCCCCCCCTTCCTGGTTTTCAGACAATTACATATTGATATTTTATATACGTATCGTGTGGTTAACATATATAGTTTGGCTTCAGCTGAGCAGAAGCCAAAAGCTCCAGTTTACATATTCCAGAACTGCTACAGCTTCTGCTTTTCAAACCATCAGGCTCCTGCAGACATGTTAATACAGCAAACATGAACAATTTTCACAGCTCTTATTCCCCCAGTTGTTTTATTTTCCCTCTGAGGCAGCAGCTGAGTGAACGAGCAGAGCTGGAAGAGACAGGAAAGCTGAACATGAGAGGCAATGCAGAAGCAGCAGCAGTTTTACTCACGTGTGGAGGGAAGGGCTGCAGCCTGGTGATATTTTCCTCTGGGTAGGTGACCTCCCCCATGGGCAGGTAGGGCTTCTGCCCCGAGCCAGTCTCGTACATGGACATGGGCCTGCTGCCCCGGGCCGATGGGCGCCGCTTTAGGGAGGAATTGCTGCTGGGGTCTGGGTACTCAGAACCACTTTGCACCTGATAGATATTGGTTGTGGCCTGTCTTCTGAGGCTGGTGTTTTCACTCTGCAGCGTTTGGAGCTGAAAGAAATGTTTAGTGGTGGGATTTGGTTTCCTAAGAGCAAGTGCCAAGAGCAAAGTGACCACGCGACACTCGCTTGTCAGCCGTGCTAGAAAATCCAGGTACTGCTGGCTGGGGGCTCATTTGTTTTTCAAAATCTACTTGACTTGCCTGGTATAAGCACAGAAACACCTTTGTCCCAAATCTGGAAATATTTAGGTGCAGATTTCCAGCAGCAGCTGGGATGTAAACCAAGTTAGATGTTAAAATTGGCTGTTGTAGTTCAAAACACAAGACCAATTCCCTCCAGCCTGCTCTACTGGCACAGGAATCTTGGGACAGAACGAGGCTGTGGGGGAAGGACTGCCAACACAACAGTTTTCCAAGCAAAGGGATCCACTGCAGCAGCTAATACAAGGACTTAGAAGACTTTAACATAAGGCCAGTGAAATCTGACAATGACGGAACTGCAGCACAGACACCAGAGGCAGCACTTGAGCTTGCTCTGCAAAGCAAGGAGAGTTTAGCTTATGAAAATTAGGCATCAGCTACTGCTATCTAAGAAGCCAGCAAGAAAGCATTTTAAAGCTTTTCATTATTATGTATTTATTTGATAGTAAAAATGCACCAATTCTGATTATTTTGTGGACTTGGAGTAAGTTTGCTATATTAACACATCGGAAAGAAAAGATGCAGTGAAGAAAAACTGCAGGACAGCAAGGATCTCCCTTCTGTTACACGATGAAAATATTCTAAACCCTCGTTATTTCATAGGTCCCAAAGGATTTTTTTTTTACCCTAAATGATTATATCCGTCTAAAGAAACCCAATGTAAGTGAAAAGTTAATTCAATTGATGGGAGAGAAATGCTGAAACCAGTACAAGCTGTTGAAAGACCAAGGAAACACCCTGAGATCTCCCAGTATTCACCATTCCAACAGAACAGGAGAGAATGTTGGCACTTAACAGACAAGGATATTTCAATCTGCTGAATTAGCTCAGCCTCAGGTGCCAACAGTTCCATCACTCTCCAAAAGCCCTGCTCTGCCCCACAAACAGCAGGTCCACCCTACAGCCTGAACAACTTTCTCTACATGTGACTCTTGCAGGATTGTCATTATTCGGAAAACAGGATTTTAAATGCTAATTAAAGGGATTAATCTGAGGGTAAGCAGCCAGCCTTTTCTAGCCAGCCAGCATAGTGAACTCAGATATAAACTGTCCTTTACTCCACAAAAAACATAAATAAATGTACACACATAAGGTGTGCTGGCACTTGATTCCTCATTGTTTAAATCTGCTTATATTGAAGCAAGACAGCAAGAACACCCAAGACTTGCAACAACTGCCCTGTCACTTGGAAAACTGATGTCAAAGTCGTGACATTAAGTCACATCATCCTCATGACCTGCAGGGCTGGATCACCACCAGCACCACGAAAAAACAACATTCAAAGCATGTGTGGCACATAAATATTTAGAGTCTCATGCCTGATGCCAAAGCAGCTCCACTTTAAAATGAGTTTTCTCACTATCCTAATACTGGATTATTTCCTCCTCAGTTCCAGGAGTTTTATTCTGACAACTTCAGACACCCCAGGAGCTGGAGGGAGGGGTTCCTCTGTTACCTTTTTCTGCATAATCCTCAGCTCATCACTCAGGTTGATGTTCACTTTCATTAGCTGCTGAATCTTCACCTCAGAAGCCACCAAAGCATTTTTAACCTGCATATATTCCTGGGCTGTCACTGGTCCATCTGACAAGTCTGAATCCAAGCTCTAGGAAAAGGCAGAGAAAAATACTTACACCATTAAGAAGAAGAAAACAGGACCATGAGATTTCAACAGCTTTTCATGTACTTACTTTAAAGGCATCACAGTTCAAATGAAGTTCAAATTAGTAAGATCCATTAACCACAATCATTTGAAATCCCCTAGAAAAGCAGTCTGATGTCAATTAGCTCTTAGCTCCTCTAGAAACATTTGCATCATCATTTCAGTGATAAAATACTTTTTTATAAGGATTAAAAAAAAAGACATAAAAAAGCAATAAAAAACTGCAAAATTATAGAAGACAGACTGCTAAATATCCAGTGTGCATATCCCAGGGAAGATTAAAATAGAACCACCAGGTTTTACTGCCCTTTGATGCCATTCTGCATTACTCCAGGAATGGTTTAACTCACCTGCACACTATTGGTCTTCTGCCAGTATTTCTTCAGTAGCAGGCAGCAAATATTTGTGCAATACCACGGAATCACTGATATAGAGCTTTTGGGCAGATCCAATTATTTAATCTATGCAATTAAATCTGTATCTTATCTCCAGCCATACACATTTTCTAGAGAAGCTTTTTTCTAAAATAAAAATTCCTTAAGAAACAACATTTCATTTTAGAAAGTTCACAGACCGAGGCATGAATGCAAAATTAATTAATTACATATTAATTTTGTGATAAATTATGCAAATTACCTTTATGAATAACACTTGGGGGTGTATCACTAGTTCAACCCTACCTTCTGCCTGTTTGATTTAGCTGCATTTGTTTCCAGATCTGTATCTTCATCTGAAGCAACACTGTCATAATCAGGTTGGTCATTGTCCTGACTTTCACTGCTGTGCTGATTGCTGATGGATTTGAGTATCAGCTCCACATTTTCTGCAGATCAACACATGAAATACATACTAGTATAAGTCTGGAGAAGAAATAGAAGTTTATACTTAAAAAAAAAAAAAAAAATTAGATCCACCTAGGGTGAATGAATGATTACTGTCAAAAACATCAAAGTTTTATGGTTTTGTCGTTTTATTTTTTTTCTAAGTGTTTAAGCAAGTTAAAATAAGTGGTAAGACTTGTTTAGCAGCTTAAAAAAAGTCATACAAATTAAAAAAAACCCAACAGACTATACTGGACAAATGGATGTCACCATGCAAAAATTACAGGGAAATACTGAGAGTTAGAAAAGATTTTTTGGTATTTTCTCTCCAGATGGAAAAAATATATGAAAACAATATATAGATCTCTCTCATAATTCAGCTCTGCTGAGGGGCTCTGGGAGTTACTAAACTACTGAAGAAGTGCCTGCAAAGGAGCTGACAAGTAAAGCTCACTCACCTTTGGAACCAGTGAGAGAATTTCCCTGTTGTCTTCGTTTGGCATCACTTAAAATGTCTATAACCAGTGTAGCAAACTCGTGAGCATTGAATCGAGCCAGTTTCTGCCTTCCCTAAATACAGAATAATGCAGGGGGAAAAAAAAGAGTACGTCTTGTATCAGAAGAACAGCAGAGTTCCCAGGAAAAACAGAGACTACACACTTGGAATAGACTGTTCAATTACATTTATTGCAAAAAGTGTGATTTAAAGGGGAAATGTGAAATTATTTTAACCTCTTTCCAAGTAGATGCAACTCTAGTACAATAATGAAATCCAGTAAAGCCATATCACTTCAGCCCACTTAATTCCCATGGCTATTAAATTATTTTTACAGTATTAAGATTTCATACCTGATTCCTGGTTGAGGAATATTCAGGATTTACAGGAAGAAAAGGGACCACAGTGGTCTCTGTCACGAGTGTGCTGTGGTTCTGAGTAGCAAGCCAAACTGCTCCAGAGGAGGAAAAAAAAAAAAAAAAAAAAAAAAGAGGGAATAACCTTCCTGTACTGCTTGACAGTATTTCTTTGTCAAATAAAAGACTGCAATTTCAAACACAAACACAATCAATTCAGAGGAAAGCTTTACCCCAGAGGGTTCTCTACTGTGTGAAAACACAAGGTTTTTTCAATTAACATCCCCTTCAGGCAAAGCAAGACAAAGAAACTCCCCTCAGCAGTAATTGCTGAATACAGAAGCACTTGAACAGAACATGTGCTTGGATTGGCATCTTGTATGTAAAGTGACAATCCAGATTTGTTTTATTTCATTCCAGAAAGTCTCACTCACCTGCATCTGTTTCCCTTCTGTCAACTTCATCATACACATCCATGGCAAGTTCTTCAAATAAGTGGTTGCTTAGCTAAGGGTAGAGGAGAATAATTAGTTTGAGAAGAAATGAAACCCAGTAAGATCTCTGGTAACAGAAAATAACAGAGAAAAAATAAGAGCACAACTCTGGTCTTTTCTCCAGCCTCCATAATCCATAGAAAAATGCTCCTTTCTCAGCCTGTACAGGAAGCAGACGTATATGACCACTCCATTTCTAGGAGCAGAGACAACCATCCTGTTCTACACTCTTCCTTTCCTGGTCAATGGATTTTTTTCCCTCTCCCATCTGACCACAAAAAGACCTTTTGTGTTTGGGGTGAGGCAGAGTCACTGTGCAAATGGGGTTCCAAATGCCACCAGAGACGTGGACTTCAACGAACAGTGAAGGCTCACAATATATTTGTGCGTTTCAAGCTGCTCCTACATCAGATGGGTCAAGAGATACTTGTACTAGGGAGCCTGAGAGATGAAGTGCAGAGCTTGCCACATCTAGAAAAGGAGTTTTACTTACAGACTGAAGCTTCTTCTTGGCTGCTTTCGCCAGTTCTGATACATCCAGACTGCTATGAAAACAAGATGTGATCATTACATCCACAGCATTTCATGGATTCTACATTTCAAAATCCTACAATTTGGTAACTCAGTGATTAAAATGTCACTTTTACTTTAAACCCCCAAATATTTCAGTACTTTTAGCATTGGTTTTAACACACTGATGTTATTGATAATACTACAATAATATCACAATTAGCATAATATTAAGCTTTCTTTCACAACAATTTTTAAATTTAAAATGAAATAATACCAAAAATTCCTTGGAATATGAATACCCACAGGTTTTTACCCACACAGTTTTTAATTTACTGAAGTTTTTCACAGAAATTTTGCAAGCAGGAGGTCGGACAGTGGTTTACTTACAGCCGTCTTATTTCCAATTGCACAGCAATAAAAGAGGAACAGGAACTTAAAATTAGTACTTGATACTTCTTATACAAATATGATTTCATTGATCATAACCAAAAGTTAAAAGCATTACAAAAATGAAGAAAATACTCAATTGGTACTTAAATTATTTCCACAATCTGTTTCCTAGGAATTCCCCATGTGTGTTCCCAGAAATGTCTCACCTTCTCCCTGCATTTTGATAAATACAATCAGCTTCTATAATTTTCTGATTTTGTTGATATCCCAATATTCTTTCTATGAAAAAAAGCTTTCAAGACTAATAAAGGCACACATAAAAAGTTCAAATGGCAACAAGCTTAAAAGATGTTTCAGAAAGGAAAGAAAACTTAATTATTAGGTTTTTTTTTTACTCTGATGTTTTCAGACATGTGATGGAATCAGCAACTTACCTGTCTGCCATCTGAGGTATAACAAAGTGCTGCCCATTTTTGTGCTCTAGAGTTGAAAACAAATTGCACTTTACTAGGTTGGTACTGGCCTACAGATTTCAATAATAAGCATCAGGCAACACTAAATAATTTATCTTGCATGTAATTAATTACTCAATTTCCAATTACAGGCAACTAGGTAAGTTATAAAAGAAGGCTCATGGCATGATTTCCAGGTGTTATCAAAGATTCCAATTAGGGCTTATCAGCTGTATTGAAATTCCATTAAAAAAGAAAATTAAGTTCGAATACAGGTACCTTTATAGCTACAAATCTGTAAGTGTCCTTGTGTTCAAAAGGCACCCACTTAACAGAACACTCCCCTGCTGTTGCATTTCAATTAGAAGAAACTACTTGGAAGAGTTTCTACAGTATATAAAGAACAGGCATTTATGGAAAATCAGGAAGGAATTTTGATTTTAATTTATGTCTACTTAAAACCCTGCAGTTTTATCCCAATTTTAAATAGCTCATCCCTAATCTTGCATCTTACACTTTTTTTTGGTTCTGTGTAATTTATGTAATATTAGAATATTTGGAAGGGATACAAAAAGCACAGTCTGAATGTCCTGTGCCTGACAGTGACAGGTCTGAGGGTGCAGGTGTTGTGCTCACCTGGTTTCCTGCCACAGAGGTAGAAAGCCAACCTGTCTGTGAGCTCATACTGGATTTCCACCAGCCTCTCTGCCAGCTCGTGGTGTCCCCCTTGCCTGCTCACACACAGGGACAGGGGACAGTCAGTGACACACAGAGATGTGATTTGTGTGATTTGTGGATATCAAAGACTCCTACCTTGCATAATCAACTGGAGTTTTCCCATTGGAATCTTGTGTGCCGGGATCAGCACCATAAACTGCCAGGAGTTCTGCTTGCAAAGTCTGTCCTGCCTTAGCAGCAACGTGCAGCGGGGTGTTTCCTTTCTCCTGCAAGAGATGAAAGAAAAATATCTACTTAACCAACAGGTCTGAGTAGAAGACTGAAAGATAACATGAATCAGCTGAAATGAGTACAAATAATATGAACTGGAATTGATTTTAAATCAAAATAATGAAAAAGTGCTCCTACAGGGTGAAAGAAGTTGGCTTGAGCTCCCAAGGAGAGCAGTCGCAAACAGGTCTCCAGATTCCCTGTCCTCACACTGGAGTGGAGTTGCTGAAAAAGAAGCAGAATTATATTTAACAGAGCAGCAACAACTGTGATTCAGCAGTTGTTTTCCAGCCACGCTTTGAGAAACAAGAGTATGCAGAGTTCTCACTGCAGCTTTTTTGTGTAAAGGGTTTTCTCCACCTTCACCTCAATTAATGCCTCTTAATCATCACCTCCAGTGATAACCACAAAAAAAGGGGCTTCGAGTTGAAGTCAAGCTTTATTTATTTAAGCCAAACGCAACCAAGGGAAGTGAGTGAGATTTGCCTGACCTTGCTGAGATCCTTGGCAGTGACACTGTCGTCCTCCCGGCATGGCAGGCGATGCACAAAGGCCAACATTTGATATTTAGCTCTGATGAACTCTGCTTTGTTGGGACTGCAAAGAGAAATCCAGGCAACAAGAAGGGAAAGGAAAGAAATATCAGTGCCTTCATAAGTAACACAGACGCTCCAGAAAAAGAAAAAATTCTCAAGTGAAGATTGAATCGGAGCTTTGCGTGTTGCTGGTGGCAAAGTTAGGCATGGAAAAATATTTTCATTAAAAAACAACCCAGTGCAGATTGTCTGACCATACAGAGAAAACGTCTGTTACAACCATCAAATATCTGCAGACTGTAGCGTGTGGTGTCTATTTCTTAAAAGAAATACAGACTTTAAAATCATGTCAACTTAAGAGCTATACTTACTCTACACTCTACTTTACATTTTAAAATAAAGCACCATAGTCAGGGACAAAAATCTCTGAAGTTTTATTTAATTTCTCAACCAAACTCCATTTTGTTGGCAGCATTCAGTTAACTGAAGCACATGACAAAGAAAAGTCCTTTGACTAAAGTGCAAGCAAAGGTCCTCACTATTCAGGAATCAATAATTGAGAGAATTCAAGCGCTGTATTCCTATTTCTGCAATAAATTAAAAAAAATTAATACTTGGAAATTAAAGGAAAAAAATCACAAACACACAGAGGTTCCTATGGATTCCTTGTTGGCCTATCACTGCTGAATAAAATAATCCCACTTGTTTAAGATAACAATTTTGCATTTCCCACTTACTGCACTTTATCCTGCGGGCTGGCCTTGCGCCGCCCGCTCATCACAGAGGCAGGGTCCAGCAGGGAGTGTTCCCAGATGGAATTAGCACCATTGTTGTACAGAGTTTCCACCATCTGAAAGCCAGAACACAGACATTTGGCTGCTGGCTGCACTAACCAACTATCTGTAATTATTTTCAAGCAGGTATCATCAAGCCAACAGATCCCCATTCCGTGTGCCAGCATCCATAACCTGCTGGGAAATCATAACTGGGCACGTGGTTGGGATGTCATGATGTGGAATGTAGTGAGAACCCCCTTAAAATTCTCTGCTCCTCCCAACAGCAGTGAAAAGAAAATTCAGGTTGAAGCAGAAGCACTGCAGATTTGTGAAAGAAAAGTTGAAGTGACCTTTCAAAGCAAAGGCATCAAAGATAATTCTGACTTTAGTGGTCCACCACAACAAAACAAGAGAAACAAAATGAGAATAACTTCGCAAAACAAAGCTTAAAATCTTAAAAGGGCCCTCTCAAAAAAAGGTTTAGCGATTTAAATTACAATAAAAGATCACCCTATCTGGTTTTAACGGAGGGAAAGAGTTTTCCTCAGTACCTGCAGCAGTGTTGGAGGCCACGGGGTGTGTTTGAGATGCCTCACTTGGGAGATGTGACGGCCCAGGCTCCTGTGCACACTGCAGCACTCATCACAGATCAGGATCCCCCTGTTTATGGATGCCCAGCAAGGATCTGCAAAAGAAGCCATCCATTATAACACAGGAAACAACACGACCTCGGATTGCTAAAACAGAGTCTAAAATGAGCAGCTCTGCCTTTTAACCTTCCCTGCTTAGCCACTGGGTAAGCCTGGAAATGTCACGGCCTTGCTCGGGCTCTGGATGCTGGGAAAATGGGGAACACCAGTCCTGGCACTCGTGGGGGATGTGGGATTCCAAGGACAGTGAGAAGATCTGCGGTGGAAATTTGGGAAAAGGCCCCATTGCTTGCAGCTCTTCTTGTGAAAACACTTTCCTTTCTAAACATAACAGGACATTGAATTTATTACCACCTTGAAGTGCTTTACGTGCTATTTTGTGGACTCCCATAAAAGTATTCTAAACAACAGTGCCTCTCTGCTCTTTGAAAAAACTCTGGGTTTAACTTGTCAAAAAAATCTTTTTTAAAAACACCAAATCTACACACATAAAGTTGCCACAGCACTCAGGCTTTTCCCCCTACTACTCAGTTTTCAGTTCTATACTGTAACAATGTCTTTTAAATTTCCCTTGAAATAATAAAAACACACAAGAGTGTCATAATAGAGAAGGATACATATGTGCCAAGTCAAAGGCTCAATAAAATCCAAAATTCTCAAGCAAAGTAACTTCATCTCTCACCAGATCCACACTGAAGCATCTTATAAGCAGCCCAGAAAGAAAACTGATGGGAAGTGAAGTAGTAAATAATATATATGAACTATTATGTAGCTTCAAACATCAAAAGGGATAAAATCAAGTAGGAATGGTACATTAGGGCGAAACAATAAACCCCCACAGGACACCAAACAGGTCCCTCGGCTGCTCAGAGTTCAGTCTCCAGAAGAAATTCCAATTTCTGTCAGTGACACGTGAAATTCAATGTGCCAGAACCCTGCAGGAACAGGCAACTGAGCAGCCAGAGCTTCAGACCTAGCACATCCCAGGAGAACAAAAAAGGAAATCAATCTCTCTTTTATTTTGGAAAAATCTTAATTTCAAATGCAGAGATCAGTCTGAGGCTAAATAAGCGAGTGCAAGGCAAGCCTGGTATCTGATGAGAGAAATTCTGAGTCCTGTCAGAACACATCTGAGCACTGGTGCATCATATGGAAAAGTCTCCTCTGACCCACACAACAAATGGACTGAATCCCTGCAAATGAGATGTGATCACAGCTGTGGTTTCTGAGCAGAGCTGATGATCTGGGTGTGCTGCAGGCAATGCAGGCAAACCTGTCAGAGCCATGAGGGACAGGAGCATCTCCTGACCCACCAGAGCCAGCCCAGCCCAGAGCCAAATTAAAGCAGGTGAGACAAAAAAATAATCAATTTGTTAAAAAACAAATTACAACAAGCACATCCAACCCTTTGTTAAATCATTCCATTATTTAACAACTTTGACTTCCAAGGAGAAAAAGAATAGCAATGGACTGAGATGCATTCATGGCAACCAAATGACCCAAACTGAGGCAGCCTTCCAGATTAATGAGCCTGGTCCCTTCTTATTAGAGAAAACCCCATCACACATGGATGAGATCCTTAGGGATCCTTTCCTTTGCCCATTCCCAGGCTGCTTGTGAGCACTGCTCTCCTTTATCAACAGTCAGCACTGGGGGTTTTCTTTACCTCCACCTCAACACCCAATGCCCCTGGATATTTCAGGTTTAAATTTAATGCAAGGAAGTGTCTGCCCTGGAATTTGAGTAGTTTTTAAGAGAGACCTAATTATGGACTCGATCAGAATATGTTTAAGCCAGTACCAAAATACACAGAATCCCAGAATCACTGAAGTCGGAAAAGACCTCTGAGACCTTTGAGTCCGACCTGTGACTGATCATCCCCTTGTCACCCAGCCCAGAGCACTGAGTGCCACATCCAGTCCTTCCTTGGACACCTCCAGGGACGGGGAATCCAAACCTCCCTGGACAGCCCCTTCCAAGCCCTGACCACCCCTTCCATGAGGAAATTCTTCCTGATGTCCAACCTGACCCTCTCCTGGCACAGTTTGATGCAGTTTCCTCTCATCCAGAGAAGAGCCCCAGGGAACAGGGACAGGATGAGAAGAAACTGCATCCCTCCTGTCAGGGAGTTGTGCAGTGCCACAAGGTCCCCTTGAGCCTCCTTCTCTCCAGGCTGAACCCCTTTCCCAAGTCCTTCAGCCGCCCCTGGTGCTCCAGCCCCTTCCCTGGACACGCTCCAGCCCTTCCATGTCTGTCCTGGAGAGAGGGGCCCGGAGCTGGACAAAGCCATTGAGGGGCCTCAGTGTCCAGCACAGGGGTGGCCACAGCCCGGCCCTGCTGCCCACGCTGGTTTGGATACAAAAGACAATCAGGGAGAAGCTGCAGGGCCGGGCGGGCGCTTTCAGGAACCTGCAGGCTGGTTCAAAACAGGAAGCGTGAGATGGAGACAAGCCCGGCTGTGGGTTTGAGCAGCAAGCTCCTGCCTCAGGATAGGAAGTGCAGCACAAGAGCTCCTGTAAGATCACCCCGTGTCAAAGAAAAGCCTCCATGCTCTGAGATAAAGGGGGCACTGAGGAGGTTCCAGGGGAAGCGCTAACTAATGCAGGTGCCAGGCACACCCGACCTGCAGCCCTCAGGTCTCCTGACACAGCCCCCTGCACCCACTGACAAACCCTCTGGTTTAGCTCAGGGAAGGGCTGGATTCGTTTTATTTACAGAAAGATTAAATTAAGATTTCTTTATATACGTGGATAAGCCAGGGGATTTCTAGTAAATAAGTAAAGACCTGGCAGTGCTCTAATGTCATGATAAAAGGCCAGGTTACAGGATTACCCCGACAGAGATTCTGATACCCCGAGGAGCTTAAGGAACACAATTCTCACCACTTTATCTCTGAGTCAGAACACCCCTGAGGTGTGGAAGCATAGATAGCTTACCGTGTGTGATAGGGACAATTGCCTGCCTGAGAGAAGCCAACCCCATTTATTGTAAAACCAAATTTCTACAGGGATTCAAGCAGAATCCCAGAATCCCAGACTGGTTTGGGTTGGAGCTCACCCAGTTCCAATCCCTACCATGGGCAGGGACACCATCCACTGTCCCAGGTTGCTCCAAGCCCCATCCAACCTTGCCTTGGACACTTCCAGGGATGGGGCAACCTTCTCTGGGCAACCTGTGCCAGGGCCTCACTACCCTCACAGGGAAGAATTCCTTCTGTAAAAAGAAGAAAGTAACTTCCTGGAAGTTAATTTGGAATTTTTATCATTTTTTAAACATAACTCGGATTTGACAAAAGTTGTTCTCCCCTCTCCCACACCCTATCTTCTGCCAATTCAAGTGTTATCTACGTTACAGTGTTTAGATTCATTTCAGTACGTGCATAATTTACTAATTATATTGGAAGAACCTGCCCAGAACACAAACAGTAAAAACCAGAGAGACAGAAAGTACACAGACAGAACAAACACAGATGAAATAAAGCAGGACAGTTTTAGACACAAGAGCAGCACAACTACAGATGGTCAGGAGACGCGACAGCCTTTCTAAAGATCTGTTTCCACAAGCTCCCGAACTGATCTGCAGCGGGATACGTGTCAGCCCAGAGCAGACGCTGCTCCCTGAGCCTGTCTGCGTCTCCAGACACCTCAGCACAACTTTCCTTGGACGTCTGGGACACCTCCACACAACGCCGGCCGTGGGACAACTCCCAGTTTAAGTCCCCGCTGACTCTGGGGATACGGGAATGGATGAAGAGCTCCCAACCCAGCCCCGCTCTCGCCTTGCCCACTCCCCCAAAACAGCCCAGTTCCTTCCAGCGACACATTCCCAACCTCCGCCCCCCTCCCACCTTTCCGCCCCGTGACTGGAAAGTGGATTTCTGTCAGCTTTCCCCCTTCCTAAGCTGGGGAGCTCCACATTTCCTTTCACGCCGCTGGAAGTCTGCAGGTTATTCCCCGGGGCTCAGCCTCCCCCGGGCCCGGGAAGAGCGGCGGTGCCCGCGGGACCCGGACACCCGGACACGGAGTTAAATCCCAGCCCTGGAAGTGTCCCAGGCCGGGCTAGACGGGGCTTGGAGCAACCCGCGCTCCTGGAGGGTGTCCTGCCCATGGAAGGGGAGAAGCTTTAAGGTCCCTTCCCACCCAAACCATCCCGGCCCATCACAGGTGCAGCGCCGGCCGCTCCGGGGCGGTGACACCTCGGGGCCAGCGGCGCCCCCGCGGCCCCCGGCCCGAGAGGAATCGGCGGGACGAACCCGCCCGGTGCCGACGGCGGTGCCGTGCCTACCCTGAGCGCTGCAGTCGGCGCAGACCTCGCTGCTCCGCAGGCGTTTCGCCATCGCGGGACCGGCGGCAGCGGCGGCAGCGGGGCCGGTAACGGGCCCCGCCAGCCCCGGGCCGGCCCCGCGCATGCGCGCCGAGCCACCCTGTGCCGCTCCGCATGTCGCCCGCGATGCCATCTTTACTCCTGGCACGGCGGCCTGCCTTAAATTGAGCTCCGGTTCAGCGGCGCAGCAACGAGCGCTCTCGCCCGGGCCCGCGCCCGCCCGCCCGCTGCGCTCCGGTAACGGGAGAGACGGGGCTTCGGAAGCCTGGTGGGAGAGGCCGCCGTGCAGCAAGCCCTGCCCTCACCCGCCATGGCGGGCGGGCGAGCGAAACCAAGGCCGGGCGAAGGCGGGGTGAGCGCTGAGCGCTCCCCCCGCGCGGAAGGCAATGGGACAGCTGCGGCCTGGACGTTCCATCTGTCGGCCCGCGGAGGGGGAGGGGGAGCAGCTTCCGCTTTCCCTGCGGTTGTCCGTGGCGGTGGAGTGCAGGGGACCGCGAGGAATCCCCCTGCTCCGGCCGCGCTGTAGTTCGTCCCAGCCGTCCCTGGAGGAACTGGGAAGAGGGACGGGGACGGCCGAGGGGGTGAGAGAGGGGAGACCCCCGGGAGCCGGGCTGAAGGGGCACCGGGAGGAGGCCCTCGGCAGCGGGGGGCTACGAGGGGCACCAGGAGCAGGGGAGACCCCCGCGGTGGGGTTTTGCAGGGGGCTCCCCTTAGAGAGGGGTGAAGGGTTCATAGGGGGTCGTGGCCCGGGCTCGCGCACACACGCACCTGGGTCAGGTGGGTGCCAGGAGAGACGAGAAGCTGAAGGGGTCAGGGCTTGAGTAACTTGGGGTCTCCGGCATCCAGAGAGGGAAGAGTGAGGGGCTCTGGCTGCCCCTCCCCAGGTGTGTGCCGGGATGAGCTCCCCAGGCGAGGCCAGCAGCGCCTTCCCCCTCCACGTCCTGGTCTGGAATAACGACTACAGGCGGCTGGACGAGGAGCTGCAGGACCAGGTAACGGGGGGCCCGGGCTCTGAGGGGGCTGCTGGGGGGCCTGGTGGCCCCAAAAAGAACTTTTGCCACAGTGCGGGGCTTGGTGGTCCTCGCTCGCTGCCGTACCAGGGAGGAGCACCCTGGTGGTACTGCCAGGAGCGTTCGCTGGGCTTGAGGGATCCCTGCGCTTCGCTACCTGTTTATTTGTGGTGTGGGAGCGATGTAAGGAGGTGTAGGAATATACTTTTAGCGTTAGATGCTATACGCTGGCTTCCCATCTGTAAAGCTTTGCTCCGAGCATTCCAGTGCAGCTGCAGAGTAGCTCTTTGGAGGAGTTAGGAGTCGCTCAGGGAGAGCAGTTGTGATGGACCTTAATGTATTTATTAAAGCAATAAATTGCGTTTTTCTTAACGGGAAGTTAGCGTGCAGCAAAGGTGGCTGCTGCTGCTGGACATCAAACCAGCCCCCACCTTGCTGAGCACCGTCAGTTCTCAGATTTGTCGCTGCCCAAGATCGGGGGTAGAGTTTTTATACTGGTCGGAATGTTTTCAGTATCTCTGGTTAAAAAAAAAAAAAAAAAAAAAAAAAAAAAAAAAAGGATCATTGTTCCACGCTGGAGAGTAGAAAACACAAAGCTGTCCCCTCTCTGGGACATGATGACGTAAGGAAACGGCCTGAAAGCTGCAGCAGAGCTCGAGCAGCAAAAATCCTTCTGGGTGAGCTGCTGTGGAAAAGCTCTGACAGGGGCTAGAGTGAGATACAGTTAACAAGCAGAGCTGATTAATTAATTATGCCTGACACCACAAGTACCTGAGCCCAAGACTAGCTGTGCCACCTCCTGACTGTCACCTGCAGTTCTAACAGTGCACCTGACTTACTAATTCCTGCTTAGAGCATGTTCCTGCCCTGGTTTGGGAGAATCTTTGGAATGCAGTCACTTTTTATCTGATTTATGTCACCTTATTGCATTAACAAAATCTTTGACCTCACTGGCACGTTGCTCCTGTGTGTTTATTTCTGACACCTGTGAGAGTTTGTGGTTAAATAGGGATCACTCAGCAGCTCCCACCTGTGGAATGCTGCTTCCTCCCTCCATTCCCTTTGGAAACCAACAGCGTGTGAAGATGGACTGTGTCTCTTACTTCCTTTACCTGCTTTTAAACACTTTTTTTTTATTTTCTTTGAAGTGTTCCAAAGATATCTTTCCCTCTGCTGCTTTGGGATGAGCTTTCTGCTACCGGAGGGATGTGTGAAGGGATTGAAGCCAGTTCCCAGCTGCAGCTGGAGTGGCAAACGGGGTCGGGCATGTGGGGACCAGGGAACAGCAACAAAGACAGTGAGGAGGGCCCCTTGGAGCCCTTTACCTGTCGGTGCTGCAGTGTTGGAGCTGCAGGAGGTGGGGAAGCAAATTAATTAATGTTCCACCCCAGAAGTGAAGATGCTTTCAAGCGAAGCTTTCCCACTCTGTGTGAGATATCCTGACTTGAAGCTGTCAGATAACGCTGTTAACATGCATAATAACCTTCCTTTCTCATTCTGCTATTGACTTTCCCCTTTTCCTTTAGTTATAGATGCTCTTCTGTTTCAAATCTCTAAGCTAATAGTGAAAAATGTGTAAGGTATGAGTATGTTGTGCTTGCATGTTTTGGATATTTGTGCCTGTGTAGTTTTATTTTTTTATTTTAGTGATGTGTAGAGAATGCCCTCACTCCTCATTGTGCTGTGTGTGCTTTGTGAAACACCATCTGCTTCTGTCCTTTCCAAAAGTGCTGTCCAAAATCCGTGTTGTGTGCCCTGTTGCCCTTTTTTGTCCCCTTTTCCCCCCATTTTGTTGTACAGTTTAAGCCCTCTGGGGTCTCAGGCTCTCGGCCGTCCGTGGGGTGACGCACACAAATGAGAACTCCCATCTCTTCCTGAGCCTTCTGGGGGGAGACGGGGGAAATTATGACAGAAAAAGAAATGAGCGGCATCAACAAGAACCGACAAGAACTCCTGCCCTACAGTTTTTTGTGTCACTTCATAGGCCCCGTTCTGCTTCTCCTTTTATTCACGTGGGGAAGCGAGACAGCCCCGCAGAAAGGCGGCGCAGTAGAGTTTGGGAGCGGATCCCTGGGAATGGCAGGGAATATTGACTCCTGGATGAGCCCTCTGTTGTGCAAGCTCTGATGAGCTGCTTTATTTCTCTCTCTTGGACACTGACAGGATGTTGACCAGCGGGATCCACGAGGCCGGACCTTGCTGCACTTGGCTGTTTCCTTGGGTTACATCGAATCTGCCAAGGTCCTCCTGCAGCACAAGGCGGACGTGACCAAGGAGAACGCGCAGGGATGGACGGGTGAGGACAGCCTGGGGAGCAACCTGGGCTGTGATTCTCTCAGTAGCAGATGTTCTTTGTTTTTAATGTGGAGTTTCGGTCAGCAAGCAAAGTGACACGAGGCTCTGGCCGTGTTTCTTTCAGTTTTGCACGAGGCTGTCAGCACAGGGGATCCAGAGATGGTCCAGCTGATCCTGCAGCACCGGGACTACCAGCAGACCTCCATGACCCTCGGAGGAGTTCCTGAATTACTGCAGAAAATTAATGAGGTAACGATTTATTGAAGTGTCAGCTCTCACTCCAGACTGAAATCACTACTTGAATTCTCATTCAAGTAGTTCAGTTAAGTGAACTACTGCAGTCAGCTGGGTAATTGTGTTTTGTTCCAACCTGCATTTTCCATAGTGCTGAGAGATATGTTTTCCTTGACTTTTTAAAAATCCTTTGTCATGTACTCCAACACTGGAGGCTGAATCTTGAAGGCATTACTGCCCCTCCAGTAAAACAAGGAAGAACAGCTCCTCAGAAGGTGGCAGGGTCAGGGCAGTGCCTTTGTTTGCTACTTCCAATTTCAGTTTTAGCATTTGCTTATCATTTCTCCAGTTCTGCTTTCCTTTTTTTTTTTTTTCCTTTATCTGAAATGTTCACAGGAAATGCTGCACTGAATGTCAAACTATTTCATGATGTATTCATCAGGTGTTTTCCTTCTGCAGACTCCTGACTTTTATGTGGAAATGAAATGGGAGTTCACTAGCTGGGGTAAGAATCCTGCTCCTTGTTACTAATTCCAAGCTGTAAAAATGAGTTACAAATATCCCACAACACAGGCAGGGAAATATCCGCTCCCCGGAATCCTCCTCTCCTCCATCTCTAAACAACCTCTTGTGCTTTTGTTGCACAATTATTCTTTGTTTCCTGTTTTTTGTTTTTGTTTTTTGTTTTTTGGTTTTTTTTTGGTTGGTTAGTTTTTGGTAGTGGAGAATTTAGCTGTTGTTGCAATTGCTGAAGACTTTTCTTGGGGGTTTTTTACCAAGAAAAAACCACAACTGAAGTGATCGTGTGTGGATGTATTGGCTGTTTGGGAAGTACCTGCTTTTCCCTGAGAGGAATGAACACTAGGCCTCACAGCTGACTAAATATTTCAAATATCAAACTGTTAGACTATCAGGCGTGGGATTTATGCCATTTCACACCTTTCAGTCTGAACAAATACCTTTTTCCTTTCCATTTCATCTTTAAATTAGGCTGCTTTTGCCCTAACCTGATTGCTCTTTAAGATAAAGAGGATCGGGATCTCACTTTTGGAATGACATTCCCAGGAGTGGACAATCCCTGTGCTTGAATTAATTTCCTCTGTTTTGCACATTTCCCCTTTCCATTTCTCCCATTTCTCCCAGTGCCCCTGGTTTCCCGGGTGTGCCCAAGCGATGTGTGCCGCATCTGGAAGAGCCGGGCCAAGCTGCGCGTTGACATCACCTTGCTGGGCTTCGAGAACATGAGCTGGGAGAGGGGCAGGAGGACTGTCATCTTCAAGGGAGAAGGTAAAGAGTTGACCTGTCTGCACCACTGATCCCCAAATACTGTGTGAGAACAGTGAGAAATCCTAGCTTTACACAAAAAAGGCCTCTGGTATTTTATGAAGGTTTTATGCTTATATTCATATGTCTCATAGAGATACTGTTTTATGATGGCTTGACTTCGCTTTGAGTAAATCTGAGGTAAAAGTTTGGTGATAAAGCTAAAATTTCAGTGTTTTTCTGTTTCCCTCCTCCATTTCTGCTGCCCTACATGTGAAAAATGATTTTAGTTCCATCTCCAAGTTTGATCTCAGCTCACTGCAGAAAGACCCGGGTTTGATACACGATACACCCCCAGCTTTTCACCCTGGAACACTTGCTGAGTTTTTCAACTTGAAATGTTGCCTTTTTTCCACCAGACACTGGTGGCTGGGCAGAGCTTATCGAGATCAACCACGATGAGAAGTTTGTCACGACAGAGAGGTTTGAGATCTCCCAGCACATGAAGCGTTTGACGCTGGGATCGATGACGCCCAAGAGGAAAGATGTGGAGAGGCGCCTTACATCTCCAATCATCAGCACGTGCCTTGATACCAAAAACATTGCTTTTGAAAGGTGAGACTAAGAGTTTCTCTTAGCAATTAAACATTTTGATGTTACGTTTGTTTTAATGACAAACTCACAAAAGCTTTGGTAATTAAAACTTTCAGGGCTGGGTCTGAAATTGCATTAAGCTTCACAAATCTCTAGATAAAGAAGTATGGGTTGGTCAAATTGCCACTATTCCTTGGCAAAAAGTTCCCAGTTGAAAGAAATCATTGGCAGAAAACTTCAAGTTTATTGTATTAGTAGGACAGAATCATAAGGGTTGGAAAAGGCCTCTAAGATTGAGAGAATTGCTCACTGCAAATTTCCATTTCACCCAAATCCACATGCTGGAATTGATGGACAAGAACTCAGATTTGGTAACAAATAAGTGAACTCTCACATGAATACTTTAGGTATGTGTGCACAGTGTGTCTTTTAACAGACACACATTTGTCTGTCTTCATGACTGCACCTATTTATCCAGGTATCTGGGATTAATAATTAAATGTTGTTTAAAATGAGGTTTAGAAGAACCAGCTGGGGGGCTGTGTGGAAATGCAGCTGTGTAGACACTTGTGGTGTTCCCTTTTTGTCAGAACCACGTCTGGATTCTGGGTATGGAGGACAGAAAAATCAGAAGGTGTCAATGGTTATGAAGCCAAGGTAAAGCCTGTTCTTAAAATCTCTTGGAAATGCCTGTCTGGTGTTGAGGTTGGTTCAGTTAGTGTTGTGTACATGATGTTTTACTGGGGAACTCTTCTTTTTTTTAACCTGTGGTGCTGCTTGGTTTTTGTCCCTGTATTTTTTGTAAGGTCTACATGGCAAACAACGTGAACGTGATCACACGGATCAGAACAGAACATTTAACAGAAGAGGAGAAGAGGAGATATAAAGGTATCTTCCCCATTGGAAAATTTGGAATAAACAGAAGCCTTTGGCTCTCTGATACCTCCTCTGTGTCTGAAGAACTGGGCAGACAAAGAAATTCTCTTCTATTGAAAGTTTACTGACAGTTTTAAAAGGCTGCACTTTTCTGCTCTGGAATGTATTCCTGCCCTTACTTCACTTTGGCCATGGATATAAGATTCACAGAGGCTTTGTTTGCTTGGAATTTTTCTTGTGGTCTACTAATTTCTTCTTGTATTTGAATTAGAGTAAAGGGTGACCAGCCAGTAACTTTGTATGGAAATCCTCTTGCCCTGGGGCCACTGGGGCTCATAAAGGTGTCTGCTAATCATAGAAATCACTGAAAAGCTTTTCTCAATTCTGTGTGTTATACCTGTTTCTTACCATCAGCTGTAGGTCCAGGGCTTGCCTGGTAAAGCTCACAGGAGATCTGAACAACTTCCCTTTGGGTTGGAAGCCTGACTTGAGTGCCAATTTTACTGCTAATTAATACTGATGGCTGTTTTTGTTTTCCCTCCTGTTGCCTGAAGCTGACAGGAACCCTCTGGAATCATTCCTGGGGACAGTGGAGCATGAATGTGGTGTTCAGGTGAGTGCCTGATGTCAGCACAGGTCACTGTGCCAACAGAAATTCCTGGTGTGTGGAGTCACCTCTTGTTTCCTTAGTTTGGCAGCAATTTTGATTATGAGGTTTTCATTTCCCCTGAGGATGTTTTTATTTGGTTGGAAGTGGGTGAACTTGAAGATCCCTTCCAACCCAAACCATTCCATGATTCCACATGGCTTTAGAAGCTCTCTTGCTTCTAAACTGCAAAAGAACAGTGGATAATGGATTTGCTGGCTCTCTGTTGGGATGGCATTGCACATTTACAGGGATTTAGAGATTTTGGGTTCAAATTCTCCATCAAAGTTTTAACTTTAATAAAGGATTTGGAGCCTGGACGTGGTGTGGCTCGTGTGTGTATTTCTAGTTGGTTTCCGGCTTTAAAGTATCTAAGTAGATTTTTCCTGTCTCTAACAAGCTTGGAGATTTCTAACCTCAGTAAAACCAGTCTAATAACAGCTGGTGTTTATGGCTGTGTGTTACTGTGTCTGAAATAGGGAAGGAGTTACTTCACAAAGGGTAAATGAAAAGTTTCTTGTGGGAGCCACTGTCTGTTCAGTACTTTTTAGGTTGTTATTTTTCTCTCTCTCCTTCTAGAGTACATCCAGGACAACAGAGTATGCTGCAATCAATAATCCCACTGATATCACTCTGGAGGAATACTTCAACCCAGAATTCGATTTGAATGGCAGGGACATAGGGAGACCAAAGGAGGTCACTGTTAGAACACAGAAGTGAGAAACACCATTTTAACTATTTCTAGTTTGTCTCTTCCCAGCTATCTAATCCCTGGAAACCATTTTTACAAATATCCACTGTGGTTTTCCCCCCAGTTTTCACACTTAATCAGAAGAGAGATCTTGAAGTATTCAGCTATAATCTATTTTTAATTCCAGTGAGTCAACACAAATATTTGGGCTGGTGCTGTAACTTGTTAGTAACCTCATGTCACTGCCCAACTGCCTGTTTTGCCTTGCATCTGTTCCTAAACTGTGAATTTAGGATGCTTTTATCCTACTTTTTCTTTAAGATTTAAAGCAACCTTGTGGATGAGTGAAGAGTTCCCCTTGTCTCTTATGGAACAAGTCACTCCAATCATTGACCTGATGGCCAGAACCAGTGCTCATTTTGCCAGACTTAGGGATTTCATCACTCTGGAGTTTCCACCAGGATTTCCTGTCAAAATCGGTAATATTTAGCAATTTTTATTGTAACACCTTGTCCATTTTTTTTCCCCTTGGTTTTGCCATATATTTTTTATATATGTATAAACCACATTGGCTTTTTACCTGTCTTGCTGCTACCTGAATGTTTTGCACATCTGGAGTCAATCCAGAAATATCATTTTAAAGGCAATGTCATTTCTGTGAGCTCCTTTCCTCTTAGCTTCAGTGCCTTAAATTTGGCAAATCTTAGAGGCAGATTGAGAATAACTAAAGCTACCTTCTTGGTGAAGTGAGTTTCTCTGTGCTTTCTCATTATAGGAAGCTGTTGTGGAATATATCCCATAATGATGTAAGGGTTTGATGTGGGTGTGGAAGGAAATAGGGGCTCTCATTTTGACAGAAATCTTGTACTCTTACAGAAGTTCCCCTGTTTCACGTGCTGAATGCCCGAATCACTTTTGAAAATGTCAACAGCTGCAGGACAGCTGAGGGGGCCTCCCCTGGAGGTGCACAGAGTGATGCAGGTAAGGGGTGGGAGGGTGCAGGGGTCCCACCTTTTTACATCCCTGTCCTTGGAATCTACAGAGGAGAGAGAAGCTGAACTGCAGGGAATGGAACAGGGGCCATGTGTTATTGCAAAAACCTTCATCAGAAGCTTTTCACTTACAACTTGTTACAAACAGGGCACAGTGTATTTTTTTAACTTTATTTGACTTCTGTAGGTGCTAATTTCGAGGTTGACCAGTCGGTGTTTGAGATCCCCAAATCCTACAACATCCAGGATGATGGCAGGAACATCCATGTGCAGGATGAGGATAATGAGATCATGCAGTTTGCCATCCAGCAGAGCTTGTTGGAGACTGGTGCAAATAAAGTGAGTGCTGGGGTCTGTGCAATGGCAGCTTGGGCAAGGACTGTGCAGCAAGAGCTGAAGGAAACCAGTGTAGGATCAGTTTTTCCTAAGACCTTTAGAAGATAAAAATAATGGATTTCAAAGAAGAAATAAAGGTGGGTTGCTTTCAGTGAGTTACTCTGCAGATCTGATAACTGCTGTGGAATTGTCTCTTTCCCTGTCTGTAGGAATTGGGGGTGCATTCCAATGGAGAAGTTGGATATTCCTCAGACCTCAATATGCAGTATCAGAGGTAAGTACCTTTTTTCACATCAAACCATGTAGTGACAGAACAAAAATACCTCCAACAGTAGCATGAAGCAATTTGGCTTTTTTTTTTTTTTTTTGTAAATGAGTAGCAAATGCTCAGAACTCGAGGTTTCTTCTTGTGCTTCTTCCAACTTTTCCAAGAAACAAGAACTCCAAACTGGGCTTCCCTAGCTTATGTTGTGTGGTTCTTTCCAGATGTTGGGCTGGTCTGTGCACACAACAGGTTCTTAACTCAATATACAAACCCAGTCCTTCTCTTCTGCTCTTAAAACTCTGAATTTGATCCCTCTGCATTGAATGTTTGGTTATTAGAGGCTGCACACTTCAAGGCAGCTCTTTATTTTCAAAATCCTCATGTAATCCTTAAAAACATAGATTTAATGAACACTTAAAAGTGGGTTCTGGTGTCTGTGGAGTCCTTCTGCAGTTAAGTGCAAAGAAACCAAAAACTGAATCTTCTGGGTTCTTCCGTAGATGGAAAATCCTTTAAACCAAGCAAGGATGCTTTTAGAGGCCCATTGAAAATATAACTGCTGGTATCTATGAAAGATCCAAAGGAATCCAGGTTTGACATTGGGAATTTTACAGGTGTAGGAACAGCTTGCTCTCATATCCTCAAACTGTTCTCTCCCCTCTGGGAGAGATTTTCAGGTTTGTGAGTGTAAAACAGTTACCAGGAAGGATCATTGCAACAAATATGAGACAGGCTGTCTCTTTTTACTTCTCAAAGTTGTTCTTTTCCATCAGGGCACTGCAGGAGAGCTTTCTGACAAGAACAGAGAACTCCTATAGCGGCAGCTCCAGTGAAACTTCCAGCTTTGAGAGAGACTTGCAGCTTGCCATGGAGTTGTCTGTGCGGGAGCAGGAGGAACAGGAGAAGCAGCGTCAGGAAAAGGAAGATGCAGAGCTTCAGCAAGTTCTACAGCTCTCTCTTGTGGAAAAATAGCTGCTAAGTGACCTCCTGAAGCAGGGATGACCAAATCTATGTAAAACTGGAGGTTTTCAGAGCTGTCAGTCTGAAGATCATTCCTGGATTGATTAAGGAAACATTTCACCTGCCTTCTAAGTTGGCATCAGCTGCAAAAACCTGATTTATTTTTGTCTGGGGGAGTTCTAGATCCCAGGACTCCACATTTGGATCCCCAACCATGCAGTCTTAGCTTTGAAGGAAATGTTTTTATCTAAATTTATTTATTGAAGAGCAGATGGAAATTTTGCTTTGCATCAGGATATAGGATTGCAGTAAAGCTTGAAAGCCTGATTTATGGGGAGTTCAGGAGGGAAACTTCATTACTTACCAAAGAAATACTCATCTGCTTCATTATTTCTTGATAATTCAAAGCCATTGCCTGTTTTTCCAGCTGTTTCATGGGAGAGCATCTCCCTGCCTGTACACACACACACACCAGTTTTTCATGCTGACAGATGTTTTCTGTTAGTTTTGTTTAGATGTGGTTATCTCTCCTCTAATTACTGAGATTTTTGGCTTAAGAGGGATAATTTTATACTTGAACAGCTCATCCAAGCTCCAGATTAAACTAGTGCTTTCTGAAAAAGGACAAAACAAGTAGCCAGTAAAATTTTAGATGCTGAAATGGGACCATCTGTCCAGTACAGCAGCAGTTTCTGCAGTGATTCCAAACCAGCTCGTTCCCTGGTCAGAGGGCAGCAAGAAATTAAGGGATAGACACAGGTGCTTCTTTGGGATCTCTCGGTGTGCATGGCTGAATGTGGGTGCTAAATGCAGCCAGGAAAAGAATTCAGGTGAGATGTTTGTGTGTCCTTATTGGAAGAGAAGTTTTAATTCTGCAAGGGAAACGTGTGTTGCTTTTTACAACCCCAGCGCTTGTCCTTCATGTGAATACATCTATTTTTTTACCTGAATATTTTTATTGATTTTAAACCAAGCCACTAGACCTACACTCATCAAAACTGGTCTTGTAATGATTCCTAGGTCTGTTTTAACCAGCTTTCCTCAGGTTTTTGGCCACACAGGATCTTTGTAGCTCTTTTATCTGCACTCCTCTCGGTGTTTACAGTACTCACACTGTGACTCTCAAGTGCACTCCACAGGTACACAATGAACAGCCACAGGAAAGCCTTACAGTTGTTCAATGTGAGCAATATCCCTCTGCTCTGGCTGGCAGGGCTGGAGGAACCTTTGGTACAGCTGCTCTGAGCTTGCTCCTAACACTGCTCCTGTTCCTCAGGCTAAACTGGGTGGTTTTGGGTGACCAGCTATTAATTAACCAATGTAAAATCACTGTAAAATGGACTTGATCATAACCACTGGGGCAGTTGGTAACTTGGAACCCTATTTTAAACAAATAATCCATTGTTTTACATAGGAAATTATTACAGTTCCTTCAGTGTACACCAGAACTGGCCTCTCCACACTGGTGGTGTTCCCTGGGACAACTTGTATTCCTATAAACAGCTTTCCTGGGTGCTGCAGGAATGGGGACTGTCCTGCACACGGACAGTGGGCTGGGTTGGAATTCCTTTCTTTGCAAAGGGGATTCCTGTGACTGTCACAGTTGGGAGAAGGGAACAGGCCTCGTGTTGAGCTCCTGACAGGGTAGGAGGTAGGAGATGGAGCCGTGGGCATTCCTCCAGAGGGAATAAAGTGTGCTGTTGCCTTTACAAACTCATCTGCCTGGCATTGCCTGTCTTCTGCTAAGCATTTCAAAGGTTACAAGAGGGGTAAAAATAGCATTTTTCAAGCTGACTTGTTCTGGTTTTATATTTAAACTAAAGAACATTGAGCACTTTCAGCTGAAGTTTTGTTACGCTCCTGCTTCTTAGTCTGGGACTGTAAAATAAATTGGATTTGCTTTTGGGTTGGTTTTTTTTTTTTTTCTTTGACATTTGTATAATTCCAGCTAAAACTAGAAGGCCCTGCTTCCCTCAGCCAGGTGCTGCTTCTCTTAAAGCCTGACTTAACCCTTTAAGTGTAAGATGGACATGCTCTGTGTGCTGGAGGAAAAACCAAAGGTACTGCACGTTACACCACACACAGATATCTTTTCTAACACTGTATTTGGAGTCTTTTTACTACTTATCTTTTTATTGTCTTTTTGTATATTAAAGTGACATTATCATCTATTAAATTGTCCAAGGTACTTCTGGCTTAGTGTGAATCAGACACATAATCCCCAGAACCACTTTTTGGATATTTTCAGCCATGTTTTGAGTCTCCCTGTCTTGAAAAGGGGGAAGCACATTAAGGCAGGGAAAGGAAGGAAAACCTATTAATTTCTCTCTGCACCTTCTTGTAAGAGACAAGCAGAGGGTTGTGAGTATGTTTAATACCAAGGCCAAGACTGTTGTGTAACAACACAGTCCAACCTCTGAGGCAGCTTGAGGCTGATGTAGGAAAGAGAAGCTCAGAGTTACAAACATGAGTAGCTTCTTTAAAACTGTGACCAGCTTCAAAAGTCCTTTCAGGTGGTGCTGTTAGTTCCTGAAAGCAAGACTGTGTGCTTTTTTGTGCTCTTGACCCCATTTCAAGGCTTTTTACAGCAGCAATCCATGATTTTCTTTATTTGGAAACCCTTCTTACACTGCTTTGACTGAGTTTTGATTCATAGCTGAGCTGCTGGAAACTGCACAGCCGTTGTAGGATGCGCTTCCATTGTGCTGTTAAATGGCTCCTTGCTGACAAACATCCATGGAAACGTTCCCCCAGCACTGCCATCCTGTTCCCTGGCTTTCCCCAGCACTGCCATCCCACTAAAAACAAGGTGGGAACCAGAGGTGGGAGCCAGGACAGGCTCACCCCTTTGTGCAGCTCCAGCCCAGTTCATAACAAACAGCACAGCCGTGAATAAATAAGAGCCTGGATTGTTTACTGAGCGTTTTATTTGTACAAAGAGGCATAGCAGGGAGTGAGGAATGAGAGCAAACAGGAATTCTGCTCCCGGGAATGCAGAGCTGGGGCTGGGAGCTTCACCATCCACCCCCGTGAGCAGCACAGGCTGCAGGCTAGGCTTCACAACGATGAAGGACGAGAAAAATCGGCAACGCAGGAGAATCAGTGAGCAAAAGGAGGAGCAGAAAGCAATAGAACAGTGCTGCCTTGCTGCCTCACTCTTGGATTAACAGCTCCATCTGTTCGAGGCCAGGCTCACTGTCATTTCACAAAACAGAACAGAAAATCTCTGTTCAATGCCAGCACTTGGTGTCCTTCAAACAGAACGGAAAACACCTCAGATGCAGCACAAGGGCTCAAGAACAGGTCAACAACAATTGTTCTGGGAGTTACATTTTAAAACTCTAAATAAATTACTAAGCAAAACACCCCTATGTTAAATATCAAAGTAATTAGTAAAATCCAGTTACTACTTGTAGCAGTGCAAAACAAAATAGCAGCATTCATATGGAAGTGGGATTCAGTGTAAACACTTGTTACTGAAACTGCATAAAATGGGTCTGGCTGGAGCTCAAACACTTCCAGAGCATCTACCTGGCTTGCAGACCTTTGGAGGCTCCTGTTTCCAGGACAGTGACCAGCACATGCTGGAATCCCTCATCTGCACCCCAGTTCCCAACAGGTTCAGCTGGGCTGGTTTCCTGGGAGGCTATTTGAGGCTTTTTAGCCAGGAATTAAAGCAAGTAACGTTGGGAATGAGAAGCCTGGCTGGGAAAACTACACCAGGATCGGGTCATGCATCAGTGTTTCTGCTCAGAGGCAAGAACGGACCAGACCCCTCCACCCACTGCTGGGTGGGTCACTGAGCTTTTGCCTTTGGAATACTTTTGAATGGGACCTTAAAGCTCATCCTGTTCTACCCCCTGCCCTGACAGGGACGCCCCCACTACCCCAGGTTGCTCCAGGCCCTATCCAACCACCAGCACTCAGTGTTCAAACAGGGATCTGAATTAATCAGACAGCAGAAAGTAGATGTGGTGTGACTGAGCACGTGGAGCTGTTCCTCGGACAATGTCCCCGGTCTCGGCCTGTTCCTGTGACAACAACGCAGGCCCCGGGTGCCAGCACGCCCCGGGGATGCTCTCGAGCACTCGCTGTCGCATCAGCCTCGCCAAAACGCTGGGATTTGGAAGGCAGGCGCGTTGCTCCAGCCCCTGCTCCGAGCCAGACGGGTTTGCTGTGCACACGCCCCCAGGAGCTCCAGGAGTCTGTTTGCTGAGGGAGGGGGTGATTTCCAGCACCCGGCCAGACCGTTGTTGGAAGCCACATCACGATGGAGCCATGTGATACAGCACGGGCAGAGAGGGGTGAAAAGCCACACTCGCCATCCTCAGGGCATCCCCAGCAGCTGACGGGAGCGGCGGCAGGACGGTGGGGACAGGAGGGGAGAACCGGGAGGGACCGGAGGGAGAACCTGCTGGGTCCGGGGCAGTGCCGGGATGCCGTGTACCGGGACGGGGGAACCGGCAGGACTGAAGCGGTGCTGGGATGGTGGACTCCAAGTGGAAGAACCAGGTAGAACGCAGCATTCTCTGGATGCCCCGGCGGGTCCCGCTCCGCTACCGCCGCCGGACGGGCCGGTAGACACAGATGGCCATGAGGATGATGGTGAGCAGGAGCGCGCTGAGGATGCTGCCCAGCAGCACTGCGGCGGGAAGAGAAAGAACATTAATTAAACACTCCCTGACCAACTCCCGAGCCCCCGGCCGGGTCGTGGCGGGGCTATTATCCGGTTCTCCCCCCCCCCGCTCCTCACCCAGGTTCTGGTGCTGCAGCACAGCGTAGGGCCGGCTGCGCTCCGCCGGGCCCGGGGACAGCGGGGACAGCGGGGACAGCGCCCAGCCCCGCGCCGCCGCCAGCCCCATCGCGCCGCGACACGGCACAAACGCCTGCGGTCCCCGGGCTTTGTGCGCCGGGCCCGGCCCTGCCCCTTCCTGCCGCCCGCCCCGCCCCGGGACCGGCCTTTCCGGGGGAGGGGGACCATGGAGCGGCCCCGGGAGCGGCCCCGGGAGCGGCCCCGGGAACGGCCCCGGGAACGGCCCCGGGAACGGCCCCGGGAACGGCCCCGGGAGCGGCTGTGCTCCTGCCCCGCGCATCCATCCCCGCGCGTCCCTGCACCCCCGTGGGCATCTTCTCCCTCCCGGAGCCCCGGGGTGTCCCCCCAAGCCCTGTGTGTTCCCCCAGGCTGTCATGAGCGTGGGTTCTTTCGAGTGTTTTATGAGCCCCGAACACCGAGGAACGGTGATGCTGCACTGGCCTGGGAAGCCGCGGCAGGTGACTGATCCACAGCAGCCCAGGGATGCATCACCCCGACCCAGGATTTGGGTTTAAAATGAGATATGATAAGGTCTTTCCCTCTTCAAATGCCTATTCCCTCTCTCCCCCGGAGTGGGGCGGCAGGAGGCACCGACCTGCCCGGCTTCAGCAGCACCCGGGACCCACCCCCGAGCTCGGGCAATTCCTCCGCCGGACTTTGGATCTTTGTAGCAGGACAAGGCGTGTCCGGACAGCGCCAGCCCCGCCGTGTCCCGCAGCCCAGCCCGAGCTCTGAGCCACGCACGGCGCTCCAGGAACACTGCAGGCGAACTCCGGCTCCTTTCCCTCCCCTCATCTCCGAGCATCGGCATCGGTTTTATTTTCCAAACACTACAGACATGCACAGGGGTCCGCGGGCACCTCCGAGAGAGGCGATTCCTCCATCTGTTCCGGGAGCTGGGGATCTCCTCCACTCCCCCGCCCCGGGTGTTTGGCCCCTTGGCTCCCGGCCCACAGCGATGGGTCCCGTTCTCCCTGCTGTGGGATCGCAGGTTTTCCTGCCAGCAGCGAGAACGGGGCTGTGCTTCCACCGGGGCGCTCGTGGAGATGCCGGGTCCGGTCCGTGGTGAGGATGAGGGGGGCGATGGCAGCTGTCCCGTGGCTGTGCCAAGGAAGGAGCCAGAGCAGTCTCCGTGTCCCCCGCCTACAGGATGGGGGCCATGCCCACCCCCTCTGCCTGGGGGGCTCTCGTCATCTTCTCGGGCCGAATGCAGACGGCGAGGCGCTGAGCCAGACACAAAACACAGGGAGGGCGTTTCCTCCCTGGCCGGAGCCACGCTCCTCCCCGCCCTTCCCAGGCGGCTCTCCCGGTGGGATTTAATTAACAAAGATGCTGAGGATGGCATCAACCACCTGCCTGGTTCCCCAACCCCCAGTGGGGTCCTTGCCCACCCCAGCCCACCCAGGAGCCGTGGGATTCTCCGAGCTGCTCCTGACCTGCTTGAGGGACCCCGGTGTCCAGACCAGCTTGTACACCATGTAGAGGGGGATGCAGATGAAGGAGGATGCTCCGATGAGGAATCCCACTGAGATGCTCCACTCGGGGTACTGGTAGTCAAAGAGGGTCAGGGGTGGCTGGTCCAGGAGGGAGCTGATGACTATGAACTGTAACAAGCAGACCCACAGGGGCCTGTGAGCAGTTTGTGCCCTTCACACAAAGACAGACATTGAGGGGTTGGAGAGTGTCCAGAGAAGGGAAGAGAGCTGGGGAAAGGGCTGGAGCACCAGGAGCAGCTGAGGGAACTGGAGGGGCTCAGCCTGGAGAAAAAGAGGCTCACAGGGAATCTTCTATCCCCCCACAACTCCCTGATAGGAGGGCGCAGCCCGGTGGGGATTGGACTCTGCTCCCAGGGAACAAAGGACAGAACCAGAGGAAATGGCCTCAAGTTGTGCCAGGTTACGTTGGACATCAGGGAAAATTCCTCACCCAAAGGGCTGTCCAGCCCTGGCACAGCTGCCCAGGGCAGTGGTGGAGTCCCCATCCCTGGAGGGATTTAACAGATGTGTAGATGTGGGCCTTGGGGACATGGGTGGTGGCCTTGGCAGTGCTGGGTAATGCTTGAACTCTTTGATCTTAGAGGACTTTTCCAAACTAAATAATTCCCTGATCTCCCCAGCCCTGGCACTGATGCCAGCTCACCCCATAGGTTATCAGGGTACAGGGATGGAACAAGATGACCTTTAAGGTCCCTTCCAGCCCTGACCGTTCTGTGATTCAATGATTCTGTGAAGACCATCCACATCCTGCTGCTCTCCCTGTGGTCCCAAATCCAGCGTGGACATCACAGGGACATCTCCCAGGCTGCCACCCCTGGCTGGGTGAGGGCTGGGGGCCTCTGTCTAACAAGCCCCGTGAGGTGGTGCCCTGCAAGGGCTGCTCAGCCCCGTGCTGAAACAAAACCGTTTGCTGTGTGCTTTGATGGTAACACTCCTCTCTTAATAACCAGGGCAAAGCGCTTAGAGCCATAATTAATCCTCACAAGGCCTCTTCTCCTGCAGATCCGGTGAGATTAGACCCCTCTGCCGACGGCAGCCTTTGAAGTGCCGTGGGAGCTGGCATTTCAAAGGGATAGATCCAGCCCAGCACACGGGAGATGGACCCGTGGCCGGCCCTGCCAGGGATGCTGCGTGCTGGGAGGATGAGACAAAGCTAAGCTTGCACCCGTGTGAGCACCCAGCTTTGCTCTGGAGCTGTGGAAAAGGCTGGAAAATGAACTTTCAGCTCCCTTTCTCAGTGAGGTCCTGGGGCTGTGGGCACTGTGGCAGCAGCACGGGGAGAACTGGCATGAGGTCCCACAGCCCTGTCCACTCTCCTGGCAGCTTGATCACCTCGTGTGAGTGAGAGGGGATTTATCCATGGCATGGGGAGCTGGGCAGCAGAGGGGAGTGGCTGCCTTACAGGGTGTCCAGAGGGACAGCAATGACCTTGTCCATAATTCAGCCATGGATACTCACTGCCAGCAAGGCCGGGCTGATGGCGACCCAGCACAGCTTCCAGAAGAGCCCCGGGGTGAAGCCCAGCATGGCTTTGACATCGTGGGAGAACCTCTGGATCCCTGCCAGAGGAGAGAGCCCTCACAGCCCCAGGATCCCGCTGGGGACATGGGTTCAGGGATATCCACACGGACACAACACCAGGAGCCACACACGGGGTCCAGTGCCCGGGATTCACTCACCTGTGCAGGGTCACACACCCGTGTAGGTGCCCACGGGGTGTTTTCCATGACAGAGGCAGTTTCTTACCATAAAACCAGGAGACAGCAATGGTTTCCAGGAGCACCACTGCCAGGATGGAGCAGCCAGCACCAAACTCTTCCAGCAGCTTCACCACGTAGGCCCCCCCCTGGAGCAGCATCGGGAGGGGGAGGCTGCAGACCCCACGGGGGTGAAGGAGGGGATGTGGGGGGCCAGGGCGGGGTGGTGCCAGTGGGACTCACGTAGGTGAGGGTGCTGAGGGAGCCCAGGAAACAGACTGTGATGAGGCCGAGGACGAAGAGCTCCCGTCGCCCTGCCAGGACCTGGGGGTACTCGTCCATCACGGCTGTGATCACGGCCTCCAAGCCTCCAAACTGCAAAGGAAATGCTGGCATGGGGTGGGGAGATGGGATGTGGGGACAGTCCTGCCCTCCAAGAAATTCTGCATGGCAGAGCAGGGGGTGTCCCATCCTTTTCCAACCCATCCCATCCCTTTCTAAGGCTGTAACTCCCCCTGCCACCCCACTATCAGCCATGGGACATGGCCACCCCTGTCCCTGCTGGGGACACTGGGCTGTCCCACTCCTACCGTGCTGTCCAGCCCCAAGGTGATCATCATCAGGAAGAAAATGATGGCGAAGAAGGTGGATCCCACCATGTTGGCAATTGCTTCAGGGTAGGTGATGAAGAGGAGGCTGGGCCCTAGGAGGGGACACTGGCTCGGTTGGCTGTTCTGTGGCACAGCCTTGGAGGTGGGAATTCACTTGGGGAAGAGGCTGCTGGAGGGCAGAGAACCTTTATCTCTGGCAACATCCTCCACCTCCACATCCCTCATTTCAGCCATGTAGCCCAGCACGGTGAAGATGACGAAGCCTGAGAGGAAGCTGGTGAGGCAGTTCACAGCGCTGGTGACAAGTGCATCCCTGGAAGGCAGAAAAGAGGGAGAGACCCCACTCCAGGTCAGCCCTCACCTCGCTCCAGCTGCCCTGGCCTTGCCCCACTGCAGTTCCCTCTCCTGGCCCCTCACACCAAAACCATCAGTGAAATGGGGAAAGATGCCCAGCCTGCAGCCACAGGGGCAGAGCTATTGGGATGTGGCAGTAGGGACCTGGAGCTGCCAGAATGTGCCTCCACTGCAGCTGTGCCCACTGGGATGGCCCCTCACCGGTAGCAGTTGTTGTGGAAATGGTTGTAACTGGCCAGAGCAAGGAGGACTCCAAATCCAGGACCCAAGGAGAAGAAGATCTGTGCAGCAGCATCCACCCAAACCTGGAGGGAGAAACAACAGGAGGATGGGCAGGGCAGGGGGTCCTTGGGGCTGGGAGGTGCCCCACAGTACCGATGGCATGGACACCCCATGGCACAGGAGTGGGGCTGTGCTGGCACTTGTGTCCAGAGCTCCTCTCCTGCCTGCCCTGTGCCCCCAGGAGATGTGCTGGGAGTTGAGGAGCTGCTGTGGCATGGAGTGAGCTCATTTCCACCCTGGGGCCCTGCAGCAGCAGAGCTCAGCAGTGTCACCTGTGCTCACCCACGCTCGGAGCAGGGATGGATGGAGGGGAGCCCCGAGCCTGCCGTGCCCACTCCTGCCCGGCACGTTCGGTGCTGGCAACACGGCCCTCATTACCTTTAATGAGAATTCTCAAGTGCTGCCTGGTAATTACCCACAGGAAGCCCATTGTCAGCCCAAGGGGGAGCACAGCACAAACAAAACCAGCCAGAATGAGATGGGTGATTCAATTACGGATTTACATTTGCAAGAGCCTGTCCAGGACGCCTCGTTTCTGTGGGAACAAGGGCCCCATTGCCCTGTGGTGGGGCCAGACCCGCGGGTGGGTGTCCTGGGGAGGGGTTCTGGGTGCTGCCATGCCCAGATGGGTGGGTGGGTGTCCTCTGGAGGGCTCTGGGTGCTGCCATGCCCCGGGCAGGGTGTCCCACCGTGCACTCACCGCTGTGCTCAGGAGCTTCCCCCAGTCTGGGCGCAGGTAGAAGACAACACCTCTCCAGGCTCCAGGCAGGGTGGCCCCTCGGATGAGCAGGATGAACAGGACAACGTAGGGCAGCGTGGCTGTCACCCACACCACCTGGGGGGAGGCAGATGTCACCCCATGGCACCACAGAGCACCCAAACCCTCGTGTTGAGCTCACTTGGGGTGGCCTCAGGGGCAGGGGCTGAGGAGAAGGTGACATTCCCTCTTCCACAGTCAGGTGGGTGGCAAGATCCTACCCGTGATGGGTCCCTCCTGCCCTGGCAGGGCAGTGCTGGAGCTCTCCTCACCTTCCCAGAGGTTTTCACCCCTTTCCACAGGCTAAAGTAGACGATGGTGAAGATGAGGAAGAGGCAGAGGAGCAGCTGCCAGCGGATCCCCCCGATGTCATGCAGACCCCCGGATTCCTGAATCTCCAGGACCTTCCTCCTGCAGGCAGGGATTCCCAGGGCTGGGAGCAGGCTCAACCCCAGGCACGCAGTCTGTGAGCTCCTCAGGAGCATTCCCACTCAGAGCCTGCTCCCGGAGCCCCCTCAGGGGTGCACCCAGCTCACACCATCCACATCCTGTGCCCTTACGTGTAAAACTCCTCGGCAGGGGACCTGGAGAAGTTGGTCCAGGTCACGTTGCTTTTCCCAAAGTAGTTGGTGCAGTCAGGGGTGTTCCAGGGGTTGTCACAGCTGGCCCAGGGCAGGGTGCCCGAGAAGGACGAGTAGAAGTAGTAGAGAGCCCAGGCAATGATGGTGTTGTAGTAGAAGGAGACGTAGAGGCCGATGATGCAGATGGCAAAGCCAATGCCTGGGAAAAGCAGGATGGGGCTCAGCCCTGGGACATGCCTTGGGGACTGGATTTGGGGTCATGGTGTCACCTGGGTGTCTCTCACCTTTAAAGATGGGGCAGATGCGCTTCCAGATGGGGATGGCGCCTGTCCTGTGGAACTGCCCCAGGGCCAGCTCCATGTAGAAGAGGGGCACCCCTCCAAAAACAGCCATCAGCGTATATGGGATGAGGAAGGCTCCTGCAGGATGGGGAGCACAGCAGGGTGACCGCCAGGCTGCCAGGGGACCACGGCATTGTCACCTCCTTCCCTCCCAGTGCTGCCTCAGCAGGTTTGGATGTGTTTGTGAGAAGCTTTGGGAATGATCTGGTCGGAGGAGCTCAGAGATGTGAGAGCCTGCTTGGTGTTCCAGCTTCCTGGGCTCCCAGGACAGCCCTGCTGGAGTCCCAGCCCTTGCTGGAGAGGCACCATTTGGCCAGGATGGAACAAAGAACCACACAAACCACTGGGGCGCAGGGGAGGGGACACCCAGCACCCCTCAGGTCTGGAAGAGTTTTGGAGGAAAATCTGACTTGAATATGCACAGGCACCCCAAGACACATAATTAACGCTGTAATCTGCATTATTCATAACATCCTCGTTTTTACTGGGGCTACGCTTGTACCCCATGGAGCTTTTGGAAGTGGAACTGCTCTCCGAGTTCTGCTGGGATTAGTTAATTTAACCCCCACGGCTCCTCCCTCTGACAGATGTGTGTGTGGTGTGGCATTCCCAGCACCCCAACATTCCCAGTATCCCCAAAACCCCCAGCACCTCCAGCACTCCCAGTATCCCAAATATCCCTGTCTCCTCCAATATCCCAAAAATCCTCAGCACCCTCCTGCAGCCCTCCTGTCTGCCTGGGCAGGACTGGCCTGACAGAACCAAGTGTTTTCAGTGTTTTCTTTCCAGGCAGAGCCTGGGTTGTGGGTGAGTCCAGTGCTGCCCATCCCAGTGTTCCCCCTCCATGGGGCTGTGCTCCCCCAGAGCTGCTCCCTGAACTCCTCACCCTCCCGTGTGTGTGGGGCAGGTGGAAACCACCCACCCGAACCACAAGCACACAGAGGGGCTCAGCTCTGCTCCCAATCCCACAGGAGCAACTGGCAAATAACTCTGTTTCAACGTGGGCACCTGGGATCCACAGTTTTGCCTTGAGTATGGAACTAATTACCTCTTTCTAATTTTCCCAAGCAGTAGAGGATGTTCCCCGAAAGCCGACTTTGGCAATTAAATCCGCTGCGCTTTCCCAAACAGCACAAAAATTCTCATCCCTCCTTTTGCATTTCCATGTGAGGGGGGTTTCTATCCTGTTCCATTCCAAGCAATTTATTTAGTTGTCATTTACTGAAGGTTTTCCCCTTCATGGTGTTTCTGTGTCTTCGCTTCCCATTGATCCCTCAAAGCCGAGGCTGCTCGTGAGGTCCAGCACTGCCAGCCAGGATCCACAGCAGGAGGGTGAGGATGATTTTAAACCAGGAGCCGTCCCAAAGGGCAGCTTCCCAGGGTCCCGAGATCATGAAGTGTGTGGATCTCCCAGCCCAAATTTACGGATCTTAATCCTTTTTTGCAGTTTGGACCATACTAATTTTCCCTTTATGTGATCCTAGAGCTGCTAACGCACCTCTAATCCCACTGGGATAGGAGGGAAAGACCAGGAAAGGAGGAAAGGACCCCAGAGAAGGAGGATGGAGGGAGTGGAGGATGATTCTGAATGAAGAAAGCCACAAACAGAAAAGAGATAGATGTCGGGAGAAGTTGGGTCGGTCTCTAAACCGCCCTGTCTAAAGTGGAGCAGCTGGAAACAAAGAAGGAAAAGAAAGAGTGGATTTTTCAGGGTGGGAAAGATGTAAAATGAGGAAAAAGGCACCTTATTTAAAGACTTAAATAAGCCCGGTGGTGTCCTTACCCCCTCCGTTCTGGTAGCAGATGTAAGGGAACCTCCAGACGTTGCCCAGATCGACAGCGAATCCGATGACGGAGAGGAGGAAATCCACCTTTTTGCTCCACTTGTCCCTGGGGTGGGTGTGGGGGTTTGGGGGTGTGGGACTGGCAGGGGGACCCAGGCAGGGCTGCTCTGCCATCCTGCCACCCCGGCAAATCCTGCAGGATTCAGGCTGAGTAACTTGGGGCCGGGAAGGATTTCTGTGTTGCTGATGACAGATCCGAGGAGGGGAGGGTCAGGCTGACTGCGCTTCCCCACCTCCCGCTGGAAACCCACGGCACGGAGAGCAGCCGGCAGGGAAACCAGAGCCGTGCTCTGATCAAAGGCAGCAGGGGAGAGCAGCCCCGGAGCGTGGGGACTAGCCTGACCCTGCAGGGACCACCATTATCCCGGAGGGAGCAGCCTGATCCTACAGGGTCCAGCATCATCCCACAGGGACCAGCCTGACCCTGCAGGGACCGGCATCACCTCACGGGGACTGGCCTCACCTTGTGTGAATAAACATCACCCCGTGGGTCCCACCCAGGGGAGGGGATTCCAGCTCGGTTTTGGGGCTGAGGTGATAAAATGGGACAGTGTTTCCTCCTCCTTCCTGAGAAATCCCTATTTCTCTCTCCTTGGTGTGTTTTGCTAAGGAGGTGACACTGATGCTTGCAGGGGAAATTTGGGAATCGTGGAGCGGTTTGGGTTGGAAGGGACCTTTAAAGGTCGTCTCATCCATCTGGGCTCGACGGGCCTCCCTGGGGTGTGAGTTGCTGGGGAAAAGCCACACGAAAGTGAAATAACTTCCGCAGCTGAGCTGTGACCAGGAGGGGATGGCAGTGTCCCCAAAACCACCTCTCTGCCCCGTGACTATTTCACAGCAACATTCATTGCAGTGAGACGTGTCTGGGCAGGGCTTGCACAGACCCGGGGTCACCGGGCTCACCCGGGGCTCTGGGGGCCTCCAGCCCCGGCTTTCACAGCCTTTCCCATCTGTAATTAAAAGAAACTACAGGAGAGATGGAGCGGGAGCTGCGGCTCCAGGGCCATGGCGAGCGGGTTGCTGTGACGACGTGACGCAGCTGCCCGGCACGGGAAGCCTCTGGACACTGTTAATCCCTCAGGCACACGCACGGAGACCCGATAGAAGCCTCCAGTTAAAAGCACATTTATATTTGTGTGCGTATATGTGTGTGTCTGGCCCTGGCTGCTTGGGCTGTCATAGAATGGAATCACAGAATAATGGAATTGTGTAGGTTGGAAAAGCCTAAAAGTGGGTCCAGTCCTGCCAGTCCCTCCACAGGGTGGGCTGCACTCCACGTGCTTCTCCCTCTCCACTGTGGAACCTGAGATTATTGTTCCTTTAAGACGAAGTAATTGTTCTTTGAACGCCTCTCCTGTGAAATACAGCAGTTTTCCACTGGTGGGGGTCACGTGGAGCGATGAGGATTTTTTCCCCGAGTGAAGGGGTTAGGCTGGGGGGCTCAGACTGGTCCCTGGGCTGGAGGAGAGGGAGCAGAGATCGGGGGGGTTCCAGCACAGCCCCTCCCGGTGTGGCTCGCCCCAAGCCCAGCCCCAGCACACAGGTGAGGGACAGTTCATCTGCTGTGGTTTATATGGGATTTGTGTCCCTCCTGGGACTTCCCAGAGCCGTGGGTCCCAATCCTTCAGCGCGGGAGGGGCCAGAGGGGCCGCCCTTGTCCCGGGCTTTGGGATGAAGGGGAGAAATCCCTGCTGCCTGCAGAGCGTGCCAGGGGAGCAGGGTTTAACCCCCTGACCAAAGACCATCTCGAGGCATAAACAACAGAACTGAGGCAGGTGGTGCCATAGCAACTGTGAGAAATAATAAATAATAGATAATAATAGATAATTGATAATCGTTCTTTCTCTGCTGCTGACCCTGCTTTTCTCCGGGTGGTTTTTGTGGCTCGGTATGACAAGTGGGAGACCCATCCTGTGCCCAAGTCCTGCCCCTACTCAGGAGGGCTCAGCAGATGGGCCCAGGCACTGCCAGGGGTCTCAGGGGTCTGTGGGGTCTGCGGGAAGCAGGGGCAGCCCCCAGCATCCCTCGAGCACTGGACAGAGATCCCTTTCCCAGTGTGAAGTAGCGGCTGTCCAAACTCCGGCGTCTGTTTAAACCTAAGCTCCTTTCTCTCCTGAAGAGTCTCTCGCTTCCCTCTCACCGAGCTATTAAATCACACCCGGGGCGGGCAGAGCTGGACCTACAGGAACGTCCATGGCCGGAGCTATTCCCACAGCCGCTCCCGGCCGGAGCCGTGCAGGGTTTGCAGCACAGGGATGCTCACGTTGCTGTCTGGGAGCTCCCTGTGCTCAGGCACGGACGGGGCTCCGTTTCCCAGCTCAGGGCTGAGCCGAGCCGTCGGTTCAGTCCCTCCATCCCTGACAGATCCCCCCGGGCCCTCGCTGGGGAATGAATGAGCCGTGAATGCTCCAGGTGCTCCCGTCCCGCCGCCCCCTCTCCCTGCGCCGCTGCCCCTCCGCTCATGCGGCTGCGGCTCCTCCGGCAGCGGGTCAGGGCCGCGCTGTCACATCGATCAGGGGAGAGCTTTGAAATCCCCGTGTGTTTTTAGAAGCTGCAAGGTGGAAAGAGCTGCTAGAGATGGGAGAAGGGCTGGGGGAGAGGTGTTTTAGGAAGATCATGGAACGGTTTGGGTTGGAAGGGACCTTAAAGATCATCCAATGCCACCCCCTGCCACGGGCAGGGACACCTTCCATTATCCCAGGTTGCTCCAAGCCCTGTCCAGCCTGGCCTTGGACAGTTCCAGGGGTCCAGGGGCAGCTACAGCTTCTCTGGGCAACCTCTGCCAGGGCCTCACCACCCTCACAGGGAAGAATTCCTTCCCAATACCCTGTTTCTGCATCTGAGATATCACGGTCAGACACAGTCTGTGCACTGCCTCATCCGCTTTACTTCTGCTTTCCCCCTGTTATTTTCCTTATTCAGAGCACAAATCGTTTCAGATTGAAAATACAGATTTTAAATCCAACTCAAATCAGATTTAAATTTGACTATCCATTGCTTTAGAAGTTGTTTCTAAACACCACGATGGCTTGATCAGCAGAATGCTTTAATCCCACCTGCTCATCCGTGCAGGGAAATGCAGGGAAGTGAATTGTGGTCTTAAAACAACTATCCTGTTTAAGCCTCAGAGGCAGCAGTAGGAAGTTTAATTTAATTAGCATGATACTCAGAGATATAACTTAATCACATTAAGTATAGATCAACGTGCTCTCATTTAAGCTCTCCAAGCTCCAGAAAACAGGGGCCAATAGTCTTCCACCTGTCTTTAATACGACGATTAAAGCAGAATTTTCCAAGGAAAAGGAACCAGCAAGACTTGGGGGGAGTTTGTCCTTTGCTTTTTTCAGACGATATTCTCCCAAAGATTCTGGGACCCGTCTGGCCCAGCAATCACATTCCCCCGAGCTGCAGCTCGGTTACATTTGTGCTGCCACCACCTCTGCTAACGGGTATTTAACAAGCAAATAAACAGCGAAAAGCAAACAGAGTACACGGAAACACGGATACGGCCCAGGCTTCCTCCTGGCCCCTGGGAGGTACAGAAAGGATCGAATTCGGATTAATCCCGAGGCCAGAGCTCCCTCCGGTTCCCCTGCCAGCCTGGGCAGCGGGGGGAACCATCGGGATCGTGGTCCCTGCTGTCATTACCAGGAGGAACACGGGAGGAAAAGCTCCGAGGCAGCTCTGGGGTCATTCTGGGGGGCTGGCGGGGGTGACGCCGTGTCCCTGCCGTCCGTGCCGGGGTTGAGTGGCGATGGCAGCGGGGCCCAGGCGGGGCCGTGCCGGTGGCCGCCGCGCAGCCGGGCCGGGCGCCGCTGCCCTCGCACTAACGCGGTTTGTAGTTATTGGAAACTGGACTGCGGAGGAGCCAGGATGCCGTTTCTATGGAAATGTCCTGGAACAGTAAACGAGGGAAGAGGAAAACAGAAGAGATGTTAATGGAGCTGCAGGCAGGGCACTCTATCCGAGGGGCTGTGGTGGTGTGATTTTGAGAGGAGGCATTGGCAGGTCTCTGGTCATTGTCACCTTCCCGCTGTGCTGGAGCTCACCTGGATGGGCTCACGCCTGAAAGAACGTGGTTGTTTCGCCTCTGCGAGGGACCCCCAGAGCCCTGAACCCCTGTCCGAGGTTCCCAGACACAGCCCCACCAATTCCCACGTGTGGGGACACCTCCAGGGCTGTCCCCGTCCCGTGACACCCAGCCCCGCCGCCGCCGTCCCCAGACATCTCGGGGCTGGGTCGGGGGTGCGGGGACTTGTCTGGAGTAACGGGGGTCGGCTGCGGAGGACTGGTGGCGACCCCGGGAGCCGGGGGACGGCTGTGATCGCACCATGGGACCGCTCCCGGTTGAGATACCCGCGGCAGCACCGGCCCGGACCCGGTCGCCCCTCGGGCCGCCGCTGCCGGGGGTGCAGGGGGTACCGGGCGTGCCAGGGGTGTCGGTGCCAGGGGTACGGGGAGGTTCCGGGGCTGCCGGGGGGCTGTGAATGCCGGGAGTACCGAGGATGCCGGTGCTGGGGGTACCGGGGTTCCAGTGCCGGGGGTACCGGGGTGCCGGTGCCGGTCGCGGATTGGCGGCGGCCGCGGCCCCTCCCCGGCGGGGCGGGGGGCGGTGCGGGCCCGGCCCGGTGCCCGGCAGTCTGCGGGCGCTGCGGAGCGAGCGCGGCCATGGCGGCGGCCCCGGCGGGTACGGCGGGCGGGGACCGGGGACCGGGGACCTGCACCGGGGACCAGCACCGGCACCGGGGGTGGCGGGGCAGGGCCGCACTAATGAGTCTCTTCTCTTCATTTCTCCCCGCAGAGGCGGAGACCCGGCAGCGGCTGCTGCGCACCGTCAAGAAGGAGGTGGGTGCGGGACTCCCGGGAGCAGCCCCGGTGCCCGCGGGGAGCGGCGGCTGCGGCGGCTCCTGCCCGGGGGGAGCCCCGGACCCGCCCGCCCGCGGCATCCGCTGGCTCCGGCTGCTGCTACCGCGGGTTTAAGAGCCCCCCAAAAACCAGCCCGGAGCGGGGCCGAGAACCCACCCGGCAGCGGTTGCGGGTCCCGGGGGGTGGAGAAGCATCCCTGCAGCGTCAGTGCCCCGCATCCTAGTGCCCCGCATCCTTGGGAAATCGCCTCTGGCTGGGGGCAGAGCACGCCACAACTTGGGATTTTTCCGCAGGGAAGAAGGGGCGACTCCCGGTGCTGCGTCCTTCCCTTGGGAGCGGGGATGGGACGAGCCCTCCCCGCAGCACGGCTCTCCTTGGCAGGGCGGGGGGCAGCGGGTGCTGGGGACCCCGGCCAGGAAAAGGGATGGGGGTGCCCAGTGCAGGGTGATGGCGTTTCTCATCTCGCTGTGCTCCCTCTTTTCAGGCATCTTTAACTCTATTAGTTTGCACGTTGTTTCATGCTGAGCTGCCTCGAGCCCCGTGTTTATCCCGTGTGTTACACCTGAGCCCACGGTCCATCGAGCCGAGTCCTGCCCGGTGCTGGGTCACCGGGAGCTGCTGTCACGTCCTGCCCACGCTCTGTCCCTGCAGGTCACCTCCCGGGATGCCGGAGTCGGGGGGGATGTGTGGTGTTTTGTTTCTGGTGTTACGAGCATCTCGCTATCCGGTTTTCAGGCTCCCGGGGAGTGGAAGGCGCTGCTCGGAGTCGGGAGAAGCAGACCCGTGGGTGGTGGGTCTGGGCAGGGTGGCAGCGCTGCCCATCCAGACCGCTTCCCACCTTTAATGCTGTGCCGGGTGTGGTGCTAAAGGAATACTACCGGTTGCCTCAGCAACGGCTATTAAACCAGGAAAAGGGTATGACATTTATTTAGCGTTGTGGATAGAGCTGCCATCTCATTATTTTACTGTCTGTGGCAGCTCCTGAGTGCAGAGACAGCTGCTGCAGCGTGGCTGCTCCTGCCTTCCCCCAGAGCCTCTCCAGTGCTGGCCTGCAGAGCCCAGCCTTGCTCCCTCCCAGGGCCATTTGCTGGGGGAAAGTGGAGCTGGTACCTCAGGGAGCAGAGCTGGGGTTGGCCCGTGCCCTTCTGCTGGCTTTTGGGGAGATAACGTGGGTTTGGTGAATGCCAGTAAAGCCTGAGGGAGGGAAGGGGAGAGCCCTCCTGCCCTGTGAAGTGCCACCATGGTGCTGTGACCTGGGTGTTTGGCACGCTCTGGGCTCTCTCCATTCTCCAACTCTCTCTTCGTGCTGACATGGAGCAGAGGCTTTTTCCTGGTGATCCCGTTGTTCAGGATATTGGTGTGGATGTGGGCTCCCTGCCTGTGCAGGTACCAGGTGGTTGTCATTCCCTTGGGATTTACCTTCCACTTCCACTCCTGCTGGAAAGTGCTGAGCTTGGACAGGGGCTGGGTCCAGCAGTGGGGGCTGTGGGTGCACAGCCACACAGGTGGGGGAATTCCATGGAGGACCTGCACTCTCCACCTGGGCTTTGCTCTGGTAGGAATGAAAACCCTGGGGAAACATGATCCTGTAGGTTATGGAGTTAATTATTTAGCACCATCCCTGAAACTGGGAGCAGGTGGGGCGTTCTTGTGCCTGTTGCTCCCTTCTCATGCTTTTGGTTTTTCTTCCTCTTCTAGGTTGACCTCAGGTTAAGTCAGGAGCTTGTGCAGACTCCAAGGAGCAGTAGAAAGGGCCAGTTGCAGAAATTTGGGTGGGTTTTTTTCCCCACTCCCAGAATTTTAACCTTTCTCAAACCTGTATTATTCTCATTTCACGAGGCCACGCCTGGTTTTGCTCCAGCCAGGGCCCTCAGTGCAGGTGAGGCCAGCTGAGAACAGGGACAGGCAGGGCTGTCCCTGGGGAGCTGTGCCACATCTGTCACCCCAGAGCCATAACTGAGTGAGGCAAACACTGGGAAGAAGGTCTGATCCGAGCAGGGACACAAACAATAAACTGGAATTACCCAGGGCACTGAACAGCCCTCAGTATTTGGCTGTTGCCATGGTTAAGGCATTGGATTCTGGAGAAGTCCTGTGCTGCGGTGGATGTGCAGGTTGGGATGAGCTCTGTTATCTGTCACCATCTTCTTCCTCCTCCCCCCCCACCCAGCCCCATATGGTCATTATAAATCAAACCAACCCTGGAAGCTGCAGAATTGACTGTTTGTCAGCAGGCTGCAAGGGAAGGAGTGAAATCTGACTTTGTGAGGCATCCTGTGCCCTGTTGTGCAGGATAAGCAGCGTGACCAACATTCTCGGATTTTTTTTAGAGCTTTTATCAGATGGAACGAGGCTTTTTTACCAGCCCAGAGCCCGAAATACCCAGGTTTGGAGGGGTTTGGGTTTTCAAGTAGAAGTATTCTCCTTACAACCTCTGCTATTCCCCTTCTTTTACAAGTTTTTTGAACAGAGGAGAGTCCTGAGGTGTGTTTTTAACTCCCTCCAGGCAGCTGCATGGCACAGAGGAAGGGAAGCAGGTGTTACCTGTGCAATCCACCTGCACACGTGTCCCTGGAATGTGAGCTGAGTGAAAAGCTGAGTGCTGTATGAAAGCAAACAGTCATCTTGGTTGTTCTTCTGCAAAAACTTAGTTTATGTTTAACTTGCCACACGGGAAGCAGCTCTGAGTCTTTACTCCTCAGTAACTGTTGAACCTGGATTGAACGTTTTGCTGCCTGTTCTTAGAATTCTTTCAAAAAAATTGGGGCTGACCACAGCCTGCTTGTCTTCTACCAGAAATATTGTTTATTTTTCAGTAGCTGGAATGGTTGTCACTGTGTAGCTGTTGACTAATTCCTTCATCATGTGTCATGGGAACAGCAGTCAGTCTCTTCCTCCCACCCTTTCAGAGAAGCCCCAGCCATGTTGCCTGGTTTGTGGCTAAATAACACAAATGACTGGTAAGAGCAATGTTTTTGCAGCTTGGGTTTGTTTTTCAGTGCGCCTGCCATTCCTAAATATCAGATTGCAGGCGTCAGTGCCAGCTATTTCATTCTGGATGGGTGGAAAACTGTAAATTAATTTAATGTTACTAGGATTTGAAAAATTAATGTTGAGAGCTTTAAGTGTTCTCGAGGCCAGTTTATTAAAAAAAAAAAAAAGGCAAAAGGCCTTTGTGTAGCTGTCAAAAGTGTTCAGGCAAGATAAGGATGAGGATGATGAGCTGCAGGTTGGTAATGAAAGCTGCTGTTGGCAGAGGGACCCTCTGATGTCTCTCAAGCACCCAGGGCAGCCTTTCTCAGATGTTTCTGTACCAAGAGAGAACAGAGGGCCCTTAATGCAGCATTTCTCGATTGCCTGCATCGATTTGCTCTGAAGAGCAGCACTGATCACTGGGGACCATTTCCTCCCCTTTTCAAGATAAAAGCAGGGCTTTGCACAAGATTTCTTGTGCTCCAGAAACCCCTGGCTTGAGCCTTCACCTCCAGAGCAGGTTTTGTGCTGCTTTCCCCCTTCCTCACACCTCCCCTGGGCCAGGGGACCCTCCGTCCTCTGCTGCCAAAATATCCTGCCCTCCTTCCTCCCAGCATCCTGGCTGTTGCCATGGAAATACCTGGCTTTGCACAGATTCCGGACTTCAGGGCAATTTGGAGCTGGGAGTTGCCCTTGGTTTCAGCATCACCCTTTGCCACATTTCAGTGGATCCACCTCGTCAGGGTGGCATCACTGCCTGGGAAAAAACAGGAGCTTTGGGATGTGGTGAGAACAGAACCCAGCTTCGAGGCTGGGTGTGCTGGAAACACAGAAATGACTAAAGTTTGCCTTAAATGTTTCCTTAACTGTCTGTATTGAGCATTTACAGCGAGCAGTGCCCACAGATGGCGTGGAAATGTGCGTTTGACAAGCACCACAGGAATAGAACCAGCTATAACGTGGTCTTAGGCAGCTTAAATTAGTGTTGTAAGCACGGATTTTTGGCCAAGAGTTGGTGCTCTGTGAAGAAAGCCTGGTGCAAAACACTATCAGCAAGCCCACGTGGCTGGGATCACCCCTGTGCCCCCCAGGGTGCGATGTTGCATTATGGATCCTTCCATTAATGTATTTTAAGTTCATTTTCCAGCAAGCTGCGCAAATATTCGGAGTTCTCCTCCTTTATTCCCCAAGGAGCCTCATCCCAGTTCCCAGCTGTGAAACACCCATGGTTCCTGGGAAAGGGCTGGCCTGGAATTCCCTCCTGTGTGTCACGTGGAGGATCCCTCAGCTGCAGGAGGTGCCATGTTTTATTCAGCAAGCGGCCATAAATAATTAAATAAGACTTTTAGAAAAGCCAAAGGTCCCAGTGGGCTGGAGGGTGATCGATGTTTCTGAGGCAGCAAGAGCAGGGGAGATGCCAAATGGCTTTCAAGGCAAGCGCCTGGTGCCATCAGAGCTGTCCCTGCGCTGTCCCCTCGTGCCAGGGGCCACCAAAATGTCTCTGGGTATAAATGGTGCCTGTGCCCTGCAGCTGGGAGTGTTTTAACCGATCTGAGCACAATTAATTGGGATTTTTTTTTTTTAGTGGTCTCTTGGAGTAGTGGCAGAGTGTGACTGCAGCTCATGGTGGTGCTGGACAAGTCTGTCTGGACCCTGTTTTTGGGATAATCAGGGTCTTTGTTGCTGGAAAGATGAGGAACGTGGTAATGCAGGAGAAACAGCGGATCCTGCAGCAGCGAGTTTGAAAATGGGAATTTTATCAACAAGGATGCTAAAAAAGGGTGTTGTAGCAACAAGGCGGGCAACAGGCAGACATTTCATTTCCAAATGTAAAGATAAATCTGTTCGGTGAGAGGTTTCAGTCTGAGAAGTTCTGCTTTAGCTGAAAAAGTGGCTTTAGCTCCAGCATGGGCTATATGATGAAATATCCCAGGATTTCCATCCAGCATTCCTGCACACAGAGACTCCTGTGGGCACCAGAAGGACTTGGGGTTTGGAATAATGTCTTTGTGTCCTGGAGCTGAGCAGAGATTCTGCACCTGCTTTGCCTTGGACACCTTTGCTACATCCAGCAAAACCAGGCTTACATTCCTGCTGGGAAATATTCCCCTGCAGTGCAGAGGCGTCTGTTTGTCCTTGCAAGTACAGCCCTGCCTGGGACACAGCTTTGGAGCATGGGGAGCTGCTTCCTGTGGAGCCTTTTTGTGGAAAGAGACATTGGTTGGGAGAAGTAATTACAGGAGAGCTCAGACTACAGCAAGGAGTGCCCACATGCACTCATTGCACCGAAACTGGCATGGAAAATGGGAGTTTTTTAAGTGCAAGAATTCACTTCGAAGACATAATCAAAGCAGTGATGAGAATGAGAAAGCTCCAGCTTGGAAAAGAATTTGAAAAGCAAATGTACAAAAGCAAATCAAGTTCAAAACCTCTTTCATCATTGGGTTGGGTGGTTTTGGGTTTTTTTAAAAATTATTTTGTTGTTTGATGGCTTTTGAGGGCTTGATGGTTCTCCTGGATCGAGTGGATAGAACAGGAACAATGAACCTGGAAGTGCTGGGTAAAAGGTTGGGCTCAATGATCTTGGAGGTCTGTTCCAACCTAAACAATTCCATGATTCTGTGAGGAATTCTATGACTCTGAGGGGGTACAGGCAGTGCAGCTTCCTGGCCCTGGTCTTGCCGCATCTCATCCACCTCATCAGACACCCTGTGTAGACGTGGATGTTCATTGGGAGCAGGAGACACCTCCACCATCATCTCCATCATCATCTCCATCTCTGTCTCCATTTTTTGCTCCAAATCCTTTGGGTTTGGGATAGGATGCTCTCCCACTGCTTTGGTTCCAATGTGTGGCTCATTTTTTGCTCATCCAGGCATTTTTTTGGTGCTGGATATGGCAACCAGGCCGGTTCCTGGGTCTGGAGACCAGGAGTATCCCCACAGCTGCTCTCAGGCTGTGGCAATGTGGGCGAGCTTGACCCTGGAACAGGACTGGGAAAAGGACCGCCCTGGGGACTCTGTTTGCATCTGGCTTGCTGTAAACAATTTCACAGAGTTATGAGCATGGCCAAATAGACAGGAGGTGCTTTGCTTCCACAGAAATGCCTTAATAACCAGTGAAGAGGCAGGAAAATGGACTACAAGCATCCCTGAATGATCCAGAGCACAGGTTCTGTAGGGAAAAATCTGATCAGGCAGAGCAGTTGTGAGTCAGTATTGCCTTGGACTATTTAAACCTGGAGTTCTTGGCTTGCTCCTGGTCCCTGCACCTCGGTGGTGACTGTGATAATATTTGGCTTGTTCCAGCAGTGTGACTGACAACAGGGCTGGGTGACAGCGAAGCTGGGCTTTGGATGATGCATATCCCTGGGAATTTTGTAGCAGAGAGGTCTAAGCCTTCATTCCAGCCTGGGGCTGTTGGGCACGTGAGGGTTTGATTTCACTTTCCAGGGGGATTTGTCCTGTGCTCTCAGCTGGAGCCAGGGGGGTTGTTTGTGCTGTTGTGGAACACTTGATGGTATTCCTCTCGAGTTTACCTACTGCTAAATTATTAGTTGCTGTTTTAATTTCCTTTCTAACAAAAGAAGAGCAAACATCTCATTTCCCTAGGCTGGCATGAGATCCGGAGTGGGCAGCTTAATCTGTTGGGATTGTTCTGGCCACAATCCGAGAATTAGCATTAAAATGCTGGAGTGCAGCACATTCAGAGGCCGTTCAAGTCTTCCCTGTGGAGGGAGCCAAGTGTGGCTGAGCCCATGTTCCCTCCCATCCCTGGGGTGTCACAAACTCCCGGCGGATCCGGGAGCACGTGGCAGATCCCAGCTGGATGTGGGGGGGCTGATCCGAGTGGGAGAGTCCTTTGGGGTCTGCAGACAACAGCAAGGGAGATCTGTCAGGAGTTTTGGGTTTCTCTGGCTCTGAGCTGTCCTACAGATGCCAGCTGTGTCTGTTTGGACAAACGTGAGATGGCTTTGTCGGAAAACTTTCTTGGGATGTAGAGAAAGTTGGGTTCTTTTGCTTCTGTTCCCTGGAAGTGTTGATTCTGTTCCCTGGAAGTGTCCAAGGCCAGGTTGGACAGGGCTTGGAGCAACCTGGGACAGTGGAAGGTGTCCCTGCCCATGGCAGGGCGTGGAACTAGATGAGCTTTGAGGTCGTTTTCCACCCAAACCATTCCAGGATTCCAAGATATCCCTTGTTTTGTGTTACAAGGCCATATCTGTCTGTCTGTCTGTCTGGCCTCAACCTTCTGGGGCTGCTGTTTGTGTTTGCCACATGCCAGGTGAGTGCCCTTGTTGCAGTGCCCTTCCCACTTCCACTCCTTTAGACTTTCTTGACTTATTTTTAGCCTTACGACCTCAGCCAACGCAGTGCAATTTTTTTTTTTTAATTTTTTACCTTTAATGAGTAATTTTCCACTAAACTGTGTCTCTTGGAAGGTGTTTTGTTTGTGCCTCGAGCGTGCAGGTGGTTTGTGCAGTGTTGGCACTGAAATGCTCAGTCAGAGCCGAGTCCTGCTGTCCTGTATGGTTCCCCAGGCCCTGGACAGACAGATGGTCACTGCCCTGGGGAAGGCCCTGAGGCACTGCAGGCATCATGTCAATATATTGAAATTTCAAACAAATATTTGAATATACTGCTTACACAGAACTCTGCACATTCGTTTTCAGGTGTATTTTTGGGGGGTAGGAGGGGTAAAATCCTGATACCACCAGTGCTGCCATGAGTGTACATTTAATATCTGTGTGTCATCGTTTTCTGGGAGATGGATGTGTGAGAGAGAAGTGCTGTGTCCTGCTGACAGAGGAAGCTCAGCCTGCCTGGGTGAGGGTCAGGAGCCATCTGGGCAAGGGTGGCTCAGCCAGCTGGGAGAGCCAAATTTCAGGGAATCCCTGAGGGCTCCAAGATGTGAACCTCCCTACCAGGGGTGGTCAGGGATGGCTCCTGGGCTGGGACAGGCTGCCAGAATATCTTTGGTGGACGCGTGGAATTCCAGGTGGAGGAAAAGGGGCAGCTCTGGGCAACACCTGGGCACTGGTGGAGATGAGGTGTGTCCTGCTTCCCATCCCTGATCCACCCCTGCAGCCAAGGCCAGAGGATGTGTGGGAGACAGAGGCTCCTCTCCTCTTGCTGGGACTTGCTCTGCCCCCATTTCTGTTGCTGAAGTGTAAAATAAAACGGTGCTGGAGCAAGGAGCCCTCAGTGAGGGCTGCAGCTGCCCCTTCCCTGGGGCACTGGGGCAAGGGGAAAACTGTGGGTGGGAGGTAAGGAATGAAGGAGCACCAGGAGGTGCCCAGTCCAGGGACAGCTGCAGTTTCAGGACACAATAAAGCACTGAGGTGGAAGATGGAGCTTTATCCTGGTCCCTGGGGTGTTCCTGCAGGCAGACTCACTGCTCTGAGTGCTCTGCTCTGGGGTGTGGGAGATGTGGGAGATGCAGGAGCTGGACCGTGCCGTGCCAAGAGGAATTTCCCAGCGCTCTGAGCCACCTCCAGTCCCGAGCTCCACATCTCAGTGACATTCCTCGCTGTGACTTCCTGACTCAGTAGCAGCTCATCCGAGCTGCTGGCACCCAGGGAAGTCTCAGGGCTCTGTTAGTCACTGAGCAGGGAGCAGTGCTGGAATCTCACCTGATGGCTCTGACACAGAGCAGCTCTTGGCTCAGAGAGGACTCTGCTCTTAATCCATACTCAGGATTTCCTTTATGGAGCCTTCAGCCGTGCGTAACTGACCTTGATTATACCTTGCAGAGGAGTTTAATTCTCCAAATGATGCTATTAAAGGTCTCTCACTCATGCAAGGTTTGCTTGGCCAAGTCTTGACCTGCTGAATTTCCCTCCTCCCTGTGCCCTCAGGGAGAAAACCTTGCTAAGCAGAGCTTCCTTCACACCCTCAGCTCTGTGCTGGGAACACTTTCTCCTGTGTTTTACAAAACCAAGATGTTATGGAGGCACTGGAAGATGAGACCCAGGCATGCTGGCAGCTGTGTTTGAAAGGAAAAGTGGTTGGGAACCGAATATTTAAGGATGTTAAAGATTCAGCTGGGCTTTGGCTGGTTGCAGCAGGATTAGGGAGAGTGACAGCTGGGGATGGAAGTCACCACTCTGCTGCCAGACCTGACCTGGTGGGTCTGACCTCCTGTCTGCCCCCTGCAAAAATTACCCTCCTAATTTGTGTGGGGTCCTATTTGTTTTTGTCCCCTAATGGTGCCCCTGATGAGCACTAAGTGCCAGCTTCCTCAGGATCAGCTGAGTGCCAGTTGTGAGTCAGAGAGGGCAGAGCTGCTGGCACTGCTGTGCAAATGGAATTCCTGGGCACAGCTGGTGCCAGGTGGTCACTGAATTAGGCATTGATGGATAGTTGCAGTCATTTGGGACAGCTGTGTCTCAGGAGATTAGTCAAACAAAATGAGAGCAGAACAATGCTGTAAAAACCTTAGATATGAGGTTTGGGTACCTTTATTAGGTGAATTTTATCTGACTGATGCTCAGTTCCCCCAGTTAATTCTCGCCTCATCGTTTTCCTACTCTGAAGTTTCTCAAAAATGAAACAACCCCTTTTTTATACCTGACATTTTGAAATAGCTGGTGATGCTCAGCAGGCAGAGCTGCATCAATCCTCTGTGAGATCTCCTGTGCCACTGGGAAAACCTGGGACCAGAGAGGGTTCCTGTGCACCCACCCCACTGCAGGTTCTCTGGTCCAAGGTTGAAATCCCATGTTTTCCCTAACTGCCCGTGTCCTGCAGGTGAAGCAGATCATGGAGGAGGCTGTGACGAGGAAGTTTGTGCATGAGGACAGCAGCCACATCATCTCCTTTTGTGGTGAGTCTCCCATGCTGGCCTGGACTGGGGCTTTTGGTCCTGTGCATTCCCTGCCCGGGCTGTGCCATTCCTGGGAACAGGAATTCCAGCTCCAGGACCTCGGGCTGGGGAAGTGGGGAGTGCCAGAGGAGGGATTGTTCTGGCAGAGGTTGGAGTCCCTGAGGTCTTCGTGCTTAAAATATGCAGGGATGTGTCAAAAGAGGGAGGGGTGCTGGCAGTGTGTGCAGCCGTTGAGGGAAGATTAGAAATAATATTTTATTTTTAAATTCCCTTGAGAATCGATTCAGCTGAAAGTCTGTCAAGTCCAAATCTTTTCTTTGCTGTTACGGAATAGTTTATGGAAAGGAGGCTGGGCTTTTCTCCCTTCCTGCTGAGCCCTCACATCAAAGGCACTCAGGAGCCTGTTCCCAGCCCGTGGCCCCTGTGTGGCATCGAAAAAGCAGAGCAGACTTCCAGGTGTGACTCATTCCCTGCTTTTCTGTGCAGCACGAGGCTTCTCAGCCTGGGATTATTTATAGGCTCCTGAGACAGGGAGCTGAGGGAGCCAGGCTGGAAGGGCTCCTTGGTTCCTTCTGCCCTCTTGAGATGCTGCTGCCCTTTCCCTGGTTCCTGGTGTCCCCCTCCTGCTCCATCTGCTGTTCCTTTCACCGGAATGGTTCCTTCACCATTCCCAGTGTTGTGTCTCTCCAGGAGCTGGGCGAGCTTATAAATAACTTCATTCCCTGCCAAGCAGAGCGTGCTGCAAGCCTGGCTCTGGCTGCCAGAGCTGCCCTTTTCCCTGGAGAGAGAGAGAGAGAGCGAGAGCTGCCTTCCCAGCAGAGCCCTCCTCACGGAGCCCTCCGCGCAGCCAGCGTAGCGCAAACCCCTCGGGATGGAGCCGGGGGTCTGGCAGGGGAGGGCAGCAGCCCCTGGCCCCCCCCGTGGTGCTGGGAGGGGGGGTTTGGAGCAGACAAACACGAGCTGGCACCTGTCACGTCCAGGCTGCCCTGGGAGGATGATGGGGAGCCGGCGGCGGGGCCGTGGGAGCCCAGGCTTTGGTGGCCACGTCAGCCAAGGCTGCTCAGCCCCAGTGGTTTGGATCACGTCAGAACTCTGGAATAGCTTCAGTCTTTAAGCTCTCCCCTTACCTGGGTGTAGCTGAGCAGGCTCCCTGCACTGTGTGTGTCTGCTGTAGATTGTATCCTGTATGTCCTGGCTCTGCTGTAAGTTATATCCTGAGGGATGAGGAGAATCTCTTCGCAGTGGTGACACAACTGAGCTCCCAAACCCATCTGATTTAAAAATCCTGCCATTGCCCCCGGATTTAGTAGAGCACAAGGAGAGTTTTTCCTATGGAAGCTGCACATTTCCCTGTAGTTTTGCCAGCTGGAGTGGTGTTGTGCATAGGTTGAGATCTGGCATTGGGAACAGATGCTGCTGACAGCTCTGTCTTGATGCTCTGTGCCAGAGGCCTTTCAGGAGCTGAGATTTCTCCCTGTCTGGCAGGAGCTGGGATGTGCTGCCTGTGACCTGAGCACAGCAAGAGCACCACTGGTCCCATTTTTCTGCTGGGAATTTGGAACACAACTGGTGGTACTGGGAGCTCACTCTCCTGGGAGTGCAGCTGGGCAGGAGCAGTCCTGGCTGCTCACCCCCTGTGGGTACCTGAGCTTCCAGCACTGCCCTGAGCTGGGCACTCCAAATGGGCACCCCTGGGTGCAGTCCCAGGCAGGTGGGGCCGTTTGTCACTTGTATTTCAGCTGTGGAACATAGGACAAATGAGGGAGATGTTGACTTTTCTGGCAAAGCCGTGGAGCAGTTTGGGGTTTATTTTATTTTATCTATAAAAATAATCCTGGGGCAGGTGAAGCCCTCTGGGCTTTGGGAGGGCTTGTGCAGGGCCTGGTTTCAAAGCCAGATGTCCATGCAGTGCCTCTGCCTGGCTGCTGGGGGTCAGCAGGGCTGGGCTGGCCCAAATCTATTGTTGTGCTGCCAGCACAGGCTGTGTCTTGTCGCCCCTCAGATGCTGCTGCTGCTCAGCACCGAGCTCAGGCACAGCACAGAGCAGGGCAGGATAATGAGCCTCTCCCAGCCTGGGAGCTGCTGTGATATGGCTGCATGGAATGCCTTTTTCCTGTCTCCTTGGAGTTGTTCGGCTGTAGGGAAGTGTGCCTTTCCAGGCAGGAGGTGAAGCAGCATCCAATGGGTTCGGCTCAGCACTCTTGGCTTCCCGGGGAGGAGGGAGCAGAACTCCTTGTCAGACCTGGATCAAGGACCTGAGGACTGTGGGTCCGTGTGATTTTCCAGTGCTTTGATCAGCCTGTTTAATCAGTCTGTGTTTGGCACTAGGCATCCGTCCTGAGCCCCCCCGGGGGATTTGGGAACGTGCTGCTGGCGGAGCCTGTGCGTGTGCGCCTCTTTCTGTGGAGTCATCGCTGGTTCCCGAGATCCCTGCTCACCGTGGTGGGACAGGGAAGGTGTCTGGGGCTCTCTGGGCACTCACTGGGGTTTGGTGAGTGCCTCTGGGCAGAGTCCAGCACATGGAGTCAGGCACAGCCTTCCACAGGGGCTTAATGAGTCCCCAAAGCCAGACTGAGCTGCTGGCATTGCCTGTGGTTTATCCCCAGGTTCTTTGTTCCTTTCAGCTTTTCAGAAAGATGTTTCTATGAACACTGAGATTTTTTGAGGGAAAATTGCCCCATTTCCTGAGCTGCTTTAGAAACCCTCGGTGTGCCTGTCTTTGCTTTTGAGCTTTTTCCTCCTGACTCACACCATCCCAGCACAGGGAGTGAAACTTCCTGTTCCAGCTGTGCCTGTCCCTCAGACTGGGCCGAAGGGAAAACATCAGGGAGATGCCGGTTTCTCCCCAATCCACAAGAAACCCACAAGGAAAGTGTCAGCCTAATTGCCCTGCTTGGAGAAGCTGTGGTGCTTGTTGTTAATTCCCATGTGGGATGGGATTACGATTTCCTGAAGCCAAGGTGGGGATGTCTCTGCCTTCAAATTGACTGTCTGAGGAGTTTTAGGAGCTTCCATGCATGGAAGTGTTCAAGGATAGGTTGGATGGGGCTTAGTAAGAGGGTCTAGTAAGAGGGCTCCTGATGAACAGTCCCTTTCTGGATTCCTTGTAGTCCCCTCAGGTCCTGGGGGGTGCTGTCAGGTCTGACCAGCAGGCTGTTGAGGCTGAACAGCCCCAGCGCTCTCAGCCTGACTCCATGGGGAAGGTGCTCCAGTGACCCTGAGGTCGGCTCAGTTGGGTGGAGCACAGTGCTGATAACGCCAAGATTGCCTGGTGCTAACAACTGTGTGTTCCACTGATGGGCCAGCCACTCGAGGAGTTGGATGATCCCTGTGGGTCCTTCCAGCTGGGAATATCCTGACCCTGGGGCCTGTGCTCTCCGCAGCCGCCGTGGAATGCTGCGTGCTCTTCGGGCTGAAGCGGAGGGCGGCCGGGTTCCTGCGCAGCAACAAGATCGCGGCGCTCTTCATGAAGGTGGGCAAGAGCTTCCCCCTGGCAGAGGAGCTCTGCAGGAAGGTGCAGGACCTGGAGCAGCTCATTGAGAACGCGTAAGGCACCAGCCTGGCTGCCAGTCCTCTCTGCTCACTCGGGTTTTGGGGTGGGAAGTGCGGTTTGGGTCCAGCTTGAGCCTCGACAGGAGGAATTGCTCCTTCAGTCTTCTCTGGGGTTTTTTATATCTTGGCCAAACTTGGTTGCTGTTCTAGGAGACTGAGTCGTGGTTGTGGTTTAAGCAGGGGTGGACAAGTTCTAGCTCTCTCTGCCCCTGCTCTGGTGCTTCAGGGACAGCTGAGCATGCTGCTCCTGAGCTGTCACAGTTTATGGACCAGTTCACCAAGCCAGCTGGAACCACGTTTGGCCTGTCTCAGTGTGCAGGGCTTGAACCTGCAGTAATTCAGCTGCTGTTTGGGAGAGGATTACTCATCCTTGGACAATTAGGAGGGAGATGGATGGAGCAGTTACCTGCGGGCAGGAATTTTAAGCTGTCCTGAGATGAGCTGCTCTGCCTGTGAGCTCAGCCATGGGAAGATGTGTGGGCTGCAGGATTCTGCTGAGGGAGAGCAGAGTTCTGGGATGTCTTTACTGTGGGGAACTGATTTAGTGACCTCTGGTTTCAAATGCAGGTGTGGCCTCTCTGGAGCAGGGGATGGGATGGGGACAGGGAGCACCTCCAGAGCTCTGTCCCAGGCAATTCCCTGGGATCCCACAGCCAACACCCCCAAACCCCTGGTGGCAGGAGCACCCTGGGCTCCCTCAGAGTTCAGGGGTGAGCCTGTGGTGTCGTTGTCTCTTGTCTTGTACCTCTGAAGGCGAAACCAAGCCCAGGGGGTCCCGGAGAACGTGCGCAAGGTGCCGAAGCTGCCCAACCTGTCTCCTCAGGCCATCAGGCACCTCTGGATCCGCACAGCCCTCTTCGAAAAGGTCCTGGATAAAATCGTGCACTACCTGGTGGAGAACAGCAGGTGAGCCCTGGCACAGGCCATCCATGTCCCTGTCCGTGGCACTGGGGGTGTTGCTGGCTGAGCCACACCAGTATCCACGTGGGCCAGGGAAAGTCCCTGGATGGCACAGGCCAGGTGTGTCACTCAGTGCCCACCGTGGGCATTCTGATGGATGGCCTGCTGCTGGTGACCCCTGTGCTCTCCCCAAGATACTGACAGGCCACGCTGGCCCTGGTGGTGGCTGGATTTTTTGGGCTGCATTGTCCTTGTCTTCTGGGATCTGCATGCTGAAGTGTGCTGTCCTGGGACAGGTTAGTTAGAAGATGGTCATGCTTGCAATGTGCTACAGGAGGATTGCTGTTCCCCAGGAGTTTCTCAGCTGTCAGAAACAGCCTGTTAAGGGCTTCTTGCCTTCTCCCCATCGAGGGGAGATCCAGAAAGAGAAGGGCATGACAGGGATTTAAACCACTCTCTATAACTTTGCAATGCTCCAGCATTCTGCTGTCCTTTATTTCTTCTAGTAAGTACTATGAGAAGGAAGCTCTCCTGATGGATCCTGTGGATGGGCCAATTCTTGCATCTTTATTGGGTAACACTTTCTTTCCTTGCTTTCCCTCCTTGCTTTCCAAACCCATGTTCCCAAAGCTGTGATCTGGCAGATCCAGGTGGTGACCACGGCGGTGGGATCAAGGATGTCTGCCTTACATTTGGGGTGTTCCTCTCCACAGTGGGGCCCTGTGCACTGGAATACACCAAGATGAAGACTGCTGACCACTTCTGGACAGACCCCTCTGCAGATGAGCTGGTCCAGAGGCACCGGATCCACAGCTCCCACTGCCGCCAGGACTCGCCCACCAAGCGCCCGGCGCTCTGCGTGAGTGGGGGATAAACCTCTCTCTGCTCCTCCCAGATGCACAGGATCAGGGCTTCCTTTGCTTGGAAAGGCCCGTGGAGCCCTCTGATGAGGGAAGTCTTTGAGGCAGAGGTGCTGGGAATGTGGCCCATGGAGGGCACTGGTGTGCCAGCCCCTCCTGGCACTGCATCCGAGGGTCTGTGTCCCTTGGGACGATCATGTATGAGCAGAAAGCTGAATCTGTTCTGTGCATTGCAAACAAAGCTCACTCCTGGGGCTCCTCTGAGCTTGGACACAGTCAAGAATCCCCTTAGAGGGCCCTGAGGGACAGATTTCTAGTAGTGGCTCTCATAAGTGTATAAGTGAGGAGGGAATGAGGTTCAAGAGAAGCTTTTGGGAAGCCAGAGGGTGTCTGTGCTCACCTGACATTTGTGGGCATGTCTCTTGCAGATCCAGAAAAGACATTCCAGTGGCAGCATGGATGACAGGCCATCCCTGTCAGCCAGGGACTACGTGGAGTCCCTGCACCAGAATTCCCGAGCCACGCTCCTGTACGGCAAGAACAACGTCCTGGTGCAGCCGGTGAGTTCCTGCTGGGAAAGCTGGGCTTTGAAACACTGCCCTGCTCATCAGCACCTTGTTCCATCCCAAATTGCTCTTGGGTGTCGAAAAGCACATTTTTAATCTGGGAAGTCAGTGAGTGGACTGTGTTTGTGGAGGTCTTGGTGATACAGATGCTCCCAGTGGGATGGAAGAGCTCTGCTGGGAACACCGGCTCCTCTCCCTGACCATTCTTTACCACAAAACTCCTTCTCTTCCTTCTCGTAGTCAAATAAATGAAGTGCAAACTGCTTTTAGGTGAAGTTATTAAGTTTTCCTTGCTGAGCAGTTGCTCTCAGCCTTTTCCCAAGGCATTGAGGTGTCCTGGAGTCTCTTCTAGGAGGTTTTCCAGGGACACAGAGAGTTTCTCCCTGTGTGTGACTGGCTGGGCTCAGGTGTAGTGGGCAGGGCTGTGTGAGGGGCCACAACTGGACTCCAGGGCTTTGTGCTTCTGGCATCCTCCAGCTCACTGTGTCGCTGTGTTTCTCTTCCCAAGCGAGATGACATGGAGGCAATCCCAGGGTATCTGTCCCTTCACCAGACTGCTGACATCATGGCCCTGAAGTGGACCCCCAACCAGCTGATGAACGGCTCCGTGGGGGACCTGGACTATGAGAAAAGGTGACTGGCTCTGAGTGTGCCAAAGCAGGGGGGGAAATGTTCCCCTGGGTCAGAGTTTGGATGTGGGATGCAAAGGCATCACTGTTTTCCCGGAGCAAAACCATCATCCTTGAGCCTGTAATGGGAAGGAGGCAGGGAGAGAGTGGCAGGAGGTGCTGTGAGGTGTGTCTCTGCTTGGAAGTGCTCAGTGAGGGAGTGGGGCTTGTTCCAAAACACACAAAGTGGTTTCATTTGTTGCCCTGGGGGATTTTCTGAGGGGAATTCCCTCCTCTCCCTCCAAGAGCACTGTGCTCCTGGGTTTCTCCTGGCTCCAGGAAAGTGGGAGTGTTTTTAGGGCACTGATGCATTGACCTAGGGTAGGGATCTTAGTCAGCAAAACTTGGTCTCAGTTTCATTGTCAGTTGTAGTTTTTTGGGTTTTGTTTACTTGTGTTCTTTTCATCTCCCCTTTCTTCTTGGCCCTTGGGCTGTTCAGTTGTGCCTGGTACCCTCCCCTAAAATCTGTTTTCATCTCTACACCCCTTTTCTGAGTTCTTGCCTTGGGCATCAGCCTAAGCTCTAAAAATTCCCAGTGTCAAGACGTGACCAAGGAAGAGAGGAGGCAGATGGCACAGTAAGTATGACTGTACAAGGAGTGACTCTTGCACACCTTCCTGTCCTTCCTGAGCTGTTTTTAACGTTATTTAAGCACTATTTTTGTGAAGTGGCAGATGCTGCTGCTGCTCAGAATCTGGAAATTCACTTTGTTGGATTGAAGTGGGATGTGATCGAGTGCTGACACTCTTGGACAGCAGTGCTTGGCTCTCCACTGGAATGAAACTCTGCCTCTCTTCTCTATCTGGTGGCCACCAGCTCTCCAGCATGTTCTAGATGTGCTCTGAACCTTGAGGTGCCTGTGCTGAGACAATTCTTGAACAGAAGCAGCTGAGACCAAATCTGTTGTGGACTCTGAAAAAACCCCACAAATTTTGAGGGTTTATTTCCTCTCCCTGGGGCAGAGCAGCAGCCCAGGCTTGGACCCCACTGCACGTTTTCTTGGGGCTCCAGGGCTGCTCCTGAGGGATTCTTGGGGTGCTCAGAGGAGAGTGCTCAGCTCTGCAGGGCTCCTGTCCCTCCCTGCAGTTGCTGGGATCCATGGACACATTTCCTGTGTCTGGGATCAGTGTGAGGGCAGAGAAACCACCCAGGACAGGTGGGAGGACTGGCCCTGGCTGAGCTGAGGTGGCAGGGACAGTTCCTGGTTCTGGAGGGATGTTGTCACTCATCAGGCTGGCATCACTGCTCTGGGATCTCATCCTTTCTGTGGCTTTGCCTGGTTCCAGGGGATCTGGAGCAGGATTTGAAGCCTCTCACACCCTTGAGGCTCACAGCTTCCCTGTCCCTCTGTTCCAGCGTGTACTGGGACTATGCCATGACCATTCGCCTGGAGGAGATCGTGTATCTGCACTGTCACCAGCAAGGTAAGGCCAGAGCCGGGGCTGTGGGGCTGTGTCACCCTGGACTTGATCCCTTACCTTTGGGACGTGGTTCTGCTTTGGCTCCACAGCTCTGGGTGGTCACTATGATTTAAGTGCTTTTAGAAAGTCTTTCCCCCAGCTCCTGGCTGTGGTGTTTGGCTGGGAGTGCTCCCTGCAGAGCAGGGCTCTGATTTCCAAGGAGGTGATCCCAGCAAGCCTTTTCCAGGACCTTCTAAATCTTATTTTGCATCCCCTGAGCTTTCCTGCCCTCTGCCTTCTGGCCTGTGCTGTTTCCCTCGCTGATGGCCGTGTCTGTCACCAACAGTGGACAGCGGTGGGACGGTTGTGCTGGTGAGCCAGGATGGCATCCAGAGGCCACCTCTGCGCTTCCCTCGTGGAGGGCACTTGCTGCAGTTCCTGTCCTGCCTGGAGAACGGCCTCCTGCCCCACGGGCAGCTGGACCCACCCCTCTGGTCACAGCGGGGAAAGGTGGGTGCCTGCTCCTGCCGGACCCTCTGCCTGGCATTGGTGGCTGTTGTGTTTTAAATGGCCCCCTTCCAAAATTAATAAGGAAGGTGGGGCTTAAAATGTGGTGGTTGGGTTTAGCTCATGCTAGACAGACCCTTCTGGAAAGCTCTGGGGTGGTGTGAGGGGGGCTGCCCATGAGGGTTTGGTTCTCTGGGCTGTGCTTACCCTGTGCCCAGCAGGGTTATGGATTCACCCGCCACTGGAAATTTGATCCAGGGGCGCCTCCAGCCCAGGGAATGTGCAGACATGGCAAAGGATGTGGGGCAGGAGCTTGGGAAGGGAGTGCTGGGGCCTGGGTGGTAAAGGGCAGGTTCTGCTCCCCCAGGGGAAGGTGTTTCCCAAACTGAGGAAGCGAAGCCCCCAGGGCTCCTCCGAGTCCGCCTCTGACAAGGAAGATGACGAAGCCACGGATTATGTCTTCAGGATCATCTACCCCGGGACACAGGCAGAGTTTGGTGAGTGCAGGGCAGGCTTTGGGAGGGTTGTAGGAGCTGATGGGCACGAGGCAAAGCGGGAGGTGGCTCCAGGGCAGGGGCTCTGGTTGTGCCAGTGCTGCCTGATCGTAAATGTCATCATTCCTCCCTGGGAGGGTGGGAGGTGCTGGCACAGAGAAGCTGTGGCTGCCCCATCCCTGGAAGGGTCCAAGGCCAGGCTGGATGGGGCTTGGAGCAACCTGGGATCATGGAAAGTGTCCCTTCCCATGGCAGGGGGTAGAACTAAATGATCTCTAAATTCCCTTCCAACCCGAATCATTCCATGATTCCATGTTTTTTTTTTGTTTTAACCTTCCACTTGCTACTGAGTCCTTTGTTTCTGCAGCTGCACAACAGTGTTAATGGTCAGAAAAAAAACTCTCTTACACATAATTTCAGTGAAAAGACTCACTTTGGTCTCTTGGGGGCCACCTTCTGCCATCACAAGCCCCCAGGGCCGATTGTTCTCTTGCTGCCCCCAGGCTGCACTAAATCCAGTGGTGTTCCTCCAGTGTGGCCCCTGCAGCACAAAGGGGAGGTCACAGCACCCTGCTCTGGGTGCTGCCAGGCTGCACCCACCTGTCTTCAGTCCCTAACTCGAGGGAGGGGATGCTGCTGGATTCTCCAAACCAGAAATGCCTCTTAATGTCTGGTGAATGATCTGAACCTGGCTGAAATGTCTGAACATTTGTCCTCACTCTTCTGTGAGAAGCCAAGAGCTGTTTTCTGACCTCTGGGGACATCACAGCTGATTTCATAAGGGGAAAAGCATGAGTTTTAGGTAGAAGACTTGTGGAGTGTTTTTTTTAAAAAAGCTCTGAAATCTGATGGAAACCTTTTTCCTGCATTTTGGAGGGTATGAGAGAGAAATTACATCCACTGTGACTCCTCCATAACGTCAGTTGAGATTAGACCTGGTCCTCCCTGCCTTCAGCTGACTAACATCATTCAGTGAGTCAGATAAAAACCTGATTGCAGCTAAAACAGCAGATAGAGATGTGCCTTTCTGTGGCTGCCTTTTGATCTACCCCTTAAAATTCCACGCTGGGGGCCACATTTTCTGGGAAATGAATTGCTGCCATCTCCTCAGCTGGCATCATCACAGCCTGTGCTGTTCCTTTGCACCTGCCCAGCCAGGGGTGGAACTGCATCATTCTCTCTTCTCCACAGATTCTTCCTTTCTCCCCTTTCACTGGTGCCTTTGTCCTGTCTCTGTGTCTCTAGTTGCCATTAATGGTGCTTTTCACCCATTCCTTGCACCCGTGACTGCTGGGAGAGGGAAGATGATGAAGATTCCAGCTGGAAGCAGGATGGTGGTGATCCCTAAATGGTGTCTGAGTCTCCCTGGCACATCCCGAGCTCTCCATGCTGCTCTGGGCACCTCTTGGCATCAGTGTAATGAGCTGTTGGTTGGGTCTGGTGCTCAGCTCGCCAGTGTTGTCACTTGAGAGGTGCTGCAGAGCTGTCCCTGTCACCACTGACTGTCACTGACCCATCAGCTCAGTGGGAGGGGAAGGGACTTTCGTGGAAATACTTCAATACTTTTCCTGCCAATGTCATTTATTCCTTATCACAAGCAAGGAGAAGTCAGTGAGACCAAGGGAGAGCGAGGACACCTTTGCCCAGCCAGAAGATGAAATTCCTACCACAATTTAGTTTCCAAGGAGGAGTAAAAAGGATTATTCCTCATGGCCTGGGCTGTGTGTGGGTGATACCCGAGCAGGACCTGAGGCCTTTGCAGTAGCACTTTGAGTTTAAGCAGGGATTAACAAGTGACAACATGCAGAGCTCCTGCTGTCCCTCTCAACCTCTTCATCCAAATCTTCATGTCCTGTCTTGTGATTTGGATGCTCCCTTCTTTCCTTGAACTTTGGATGGGATCCTTTGAGGGATGGGCCTTTTCCTTTCCAGTAATCCGCTCTTCCTGGGACAGCAGCTGATTTCAGTCCTGTTTTCTCTCTGCAGCCCCTTCTCTGGAGCCTCTGTGCTGGGTGTTGGGTTTCTGCCTTGGTCAGCACGAAGCAGTTTAAGATCAGCTTTCTGAATTAGCTGGTTAACTAGCAACGGTTCTCTCTCCTCAGTGCTCTTTGTTCCCTTTCCTTTCTCCTGAGCTCACCAGTGCTGTGATTCCCTGTGGTGGCTCCTGCTTGGGAAGAGTGGGATGCTGCATTTGCCAATGAAAGCGCTTTCTCTCTGTTGGGCTCCTGTAGCTCTCTGACTCCAGGGCAGTGCCAGGCTGTAGCTGATGCTCCTCTCTGCCCTCCTGCAGTGCCCCAGGACCTGATGGACGCTCCAGGGGCTGTCCTGCCCCCCATGTGGCAACCCAGCACCCGCAAATCTTCCTGCTCCTCCTGCTCCCAGAACGGCTCCTCCGATGGGGGCCCGGCCAACGGCTGCAGCCACGAGAGGTACGGGGACACAGGGGACAGCAGGGCCAGGGCTCAGTGCCCAGGAACCATGGCAGGCTCAGAGGGATGTGGCTGAGGTCAGGCTTGTCCCTGCATCTGGCACATGTCAGCTGCTCCACAGCCTGGCAGCAGGAATTGCTGCTCTGAGCCTGGACAGCATCCCTGGTGGATCTCTGCAGGCAAAGCTGGGTCAGTGGGATCAAACCCACTCCGAGGGGATGCGCAGGAGCGTTTTCTCCCCTCACATCCCGTGTGGTTTTGTTGGCAGAGCTCCTCTGAAGCTGCTGTGTGACAACATGAAGTACCAGATCCTGTCCCGGGCTTTCTATGGATGTGAGTACTCCTCACCCCCCTGCTGCTTTGGGATGTGGGAGGCGTGAGGTCCTGGGCTCTGGAGTGGGGCTGGGGCAGCTGGCAGTGGCTGGGGGAGCTGGGACCAGCCTGCTGCATGTGCTCGGGGTGGGGGGCAAACAGCTGGACTCTGGCTGTCAGCCTGGAGCCCTGTGAGCAGCAGCACTGGGGGTACAAGATGACAAGGGACAAGGGGTACAAGGGACCTGTCCTGGCAGACTCGCTGCTCCAAGGGCTCGCTGTGGCTGCAGAGGGTCTCCTCCAGGGCCCAGCCTCACCAGAGCTTTCTCCTGCTCTTCATCCTCGTGTTTCCCAGAGTTCCACAGCTGAAGGTGTGGTGTTCCTGTGTGGGATTATCCTTTTTCTTTTTTTGACCTAGAGACGGGGCTCTTGAGAGGCGTTTTAAGGATTTTTATTCCATTTTCGGTTTCATGTGAAGGGCGAGATGGTACAGGTGTTACAATTCACACCACCAAAATCAGAAGCTAAACTATTTCTTAATTACAGTACATTATAAACTTTTTTTTTTTTTTGCCTATCAGCTTTTGCTACACAATGCTGTTAATGCCTTTAAGACAATCATCTAAAAATACATCTCGTGGGTCCTACTAGAATACATTGTTCACAGTTCTATTTTTCACAGTTCTATTTTTCTAAAATATCTAGACTATTTGCAAACAGTTTTTAAGCCAATCACCATAAAATACCCCTCGTGGCTCCTACTACAATACGTTTTTTTGTAGTTCTACTTCTCTAAAATATCGAGTCTATTTGCAAGGTCATAATTTGAAACCTGCAGGGATTCTCTACCAATCCCTTTCCCCACGTTCCTGCTGCAGGGCTGGCCTATTGCAGACACCTGTCCACGGTGAGGACCCACCTGTCGGCTCTGGTGAACCACAGCATCGTGTCCCCCGACGTCCCCTGCAGCGCCACCGCGGGGCTCACGGTGGACATCTGGCACAGATACCTGCAGGACAGCTCGGTAGGGCCACGCCCTGGGGACACACCCAGCTCTGCTGGAGCCCAGGGCATTGTCACTGCAGTGGGTGTGGCATGGGGGAGGTGGTGAAACTGGTCAAGGAGCTCCCCAAGGAGGGAAGTCAGCCAGGCTGGACAGAACCTGAGGCTCCTAATCGTTGGCGTGTTGGAGCTGGGGAGTGATCACTGCTCTTCTTAAAGTGCCGCTTAAAGAGCCTGCCTGCAGCAGTGTCTGTCACTGCTGTCCTGACTGGGGTCCTGATGTGCTGGCAGGTCAGAGGCACAGCAGTGGCCCTCGGTGACTTTGGTGGGCCACTCTTTGGTGTGGAGAGCCAAAATGTCCACCCACAGCAGCCTCGGGCAGGGTTCTGAGGGATCATCTGCGGCACATGGGAAGCAGGGCTGGGATTGGTCGGGGTCTGGGCGTACTCTGGGTGCTGAAGGGTGACACAGCCAGGCTGGGGACACCCACACATCCAATGTCCTGGCTGTGTCCTGACCCAGGCTCTTCCTACAGAGTTATGAGGACCAGGAGCTGCTGCGGCTGATCTACTACGGCGGGATCCAGCACGAGATCAGGAAGGCTGTGTGGCCCTTCCTGCTGGGCCATTACCAGTTTGGGATGACGGAGGCAGAGAGGAAGGAGGTTGGTGGGGGTGTGCTGCCAGCTCAGCAGCCTGGTGTGCTCACTGGAGTGCCCAGGTCCTGCCCAGTGGGAGGGTCTGTTCGCAGAGCCCACCCTGTGAGCCCACTGGGCCTCATGTCCGCTCTGGGCTGGGCTGTAGGAGTGGGACAAACACTTGGATCAGCAGGAATTGACAGGGCCAAGCTTGCCACTGGCCTGTGCAGCTCCTTGTGTTCAGTGCCTTGTGCACTTTGGGAAGGCAGGGAGGAGATGGGTGGGCATTTTTCCACCCAAATTTTGGCCACGTTTTGTGGATCCGGCACCGTGCAGGGTGAGGGTGGCGGTGTCCCATGAGCCACAGTTCACACCAATGTCCACCCTCCTGTGTGGGGCTCAGGAGGGACTGGTTTGGGGCTCTCCAGGCACAGCCCTTCCCAGCCCCTGTCCCCCTGTGTCCCAGGCTGATGAGCAGACCAGGGCATGCTACGAGCACACGATGGCAGAGTGGCTGGGCTGCGAGGCCATCGTCCGGCAGCGCGAGAAGGAGTCGCACGCCGCAGCCCTGGCCAAGTGCTCCTCGGGGGCCAGCCTGGACTCACACATCCAGAGGATGATGCACAGGGATTCAACCATCAGCAACGAGGTGAGGAGCGTGTGTGGGGCGTGGGCAGTGCCCATCCAGAGTCCCACGTGTGGGGTGGGGACACAGGTCCTGCCCACCCTCCTCCCCTGACCTGTGCCCACCTGCGTGTCTTGCTGTATTCTGTGGAATTGAAACCCTCATTGCCTGATACACTCCTGGGGCACATCAGGATTAGCTCCATGGAAGATGGTTTGAAGTAGGGGTGAGGAGGAAGAGCATGTTCAGGTTTCCTGGCTTGCTTTTCCAGCATGGGAGAAGAAGCCTCAGCACAGCCTCAGTACCCTCTGTCATCCATGGGGATACCCAGCACCTTGGGACTGGCTTTTAGCAGTGCAGTGAGGAATGAGATCCACGGCCCAAACCAAAGGGTGTGGAGCCTGTGAAAGGAAAGGCAGTCCTGGGAACAGAGTCCAGGGAGTGTTTCCATGAGAGTTTAGTCCTTGGAGGAGAAGAGCTCAGCATAGCAGAGCCTTCCCTCACCTCGGGCAGCTGGCCCACAGGCGAGAGGAGGTGAGCGCTGGAGACTTGATCTGCTTCTCTCTGGGAAGTTTGTGTGGGTGCTTTGGGAAAGAGATGAGCTCAGCCCCAGTCCTGCAGACTGTGTGTGTGCCCAGAGAGATGCAGGGAAGGCAGGTCTGAGCCAGGAGCAGGGTGGGACTGGATGATGCAGCTCTCAGGGTGAGCAGTGGCACTGCTCCGTTGGCTGAAGCTCCGGGAATCATTCCCATCCCCTCAGCATCTCCACTGTGGCTCTTCCTCTGTACCCACGTGTTCCTGTTCTGGGAACAAGCACTGGGCAGGGACCTGGCAGAGTTAACACATGCAAACTTTCCCCCTTTTCCCATCTCAACCTGAAACTTCCTGTTTCAAGTGCTCCCTTGGTACTGGAGGAAAACTGTCGCCCTTCCTCTCCCCACCAGAGCCCTGCCCAGCAAACACCCACAATACAAGGGTGGGAACAACTGCTGTTCTGAATGTGCTGTATTTTCTTAAAATCCTATTGTTTGTGTGTGATGTCATGGCCATGCTCTGCACCTCTGCTCAGCTCCTGGGGAGGACTTGCTCTCATTGAGGGCTGGTTGTTCTCATGGAGCTGAGCATGGAGCTGGTGTCTGCAAAATCCAACCCTTCCCTCTGTGCTTCAGCTGGAAGCCAGTGCAGGGTGCTCGTGACTTTGAGAGGAGCTGCTTCCACCGAGTCTGGCTTAAAACATCAATATTTGTCCTTGAAGAAAAGGAGAAAAGCATGAATATGCTTGGAGAGACTGTTTTATAGCCTGACTTCATCGTTTATGTAAACTGAGCTGGGCTGAGCTGCACTGCTGCCAAATTAGGACAGAGATTTGTAGAAATTTGCACTCCAGGGAGGCAGCGTGACCTCCGTGCAGGCCAGAGGAGAGCAGCTCCTTCAGACCCAACACACAGCACTTGAACAAGTGCACTGACCTAGGGCTGTGGCTTTGTCACCTTCCCAGCAGTGCCAGGGGCTGAGGCAGGGCACCGTGCTGGGTGACGCGGCAGCATTGATGTGACAGGGGCGTCCTCCGTGGGTCAGATTTTTACTGGATGCACTTTCTGCTTGTTCTTCACCTGCAGAAGTGCCACTTCTGCTTGAGTTCCCTCACCCTGACCCTTTTTCTTTTCTTTCTCACTGCCCTTTTCCCTGTCCCCTGCAGTCCTCGCAGAGCTGCAGCTCCGGCCGGCAGAACCACGCCCGGCTGCAGAGCGACTCCAGCTCCAGCACCCAGGTGAGCAGCTTGCCCCTCCACTCCTTGTCCCCACGGCTCTGCCTTGCCTTGGGCTGACCCCTCACCACAACCACAATGATTTCTGGCAAACAGAACCAGGGTTGGAAGAGGTAAATGAGCCCCCAACCTACTTTGGAGCTGCTGATGTCAGAACTGTGCTCTGCTTGTGGTGTTCAACCTTCACCTGCTAGCTCTGCACCGTGGCCTCACACCTGAAGGCCCATGGCTGCTCCCTCTGTTCATGCCCAGGTGTTTAACACCTGCTGAAATTTCTGCCCAGTATGTATTGCCAAGCAAAGCACAGTCCTTTGGAACAGGGATTTGTGGGCTTGGAGTTTTGCAAACGACCAAGCGCTGACTCAAATCCAGGGAGAGGAAGCTAAAGGGGGGATTTTTCTCCCTCTCCATTGCTGGGAACATGGGGCACTATGAGTACACAGCTCTTGGGGACGTAGTGCCCATGTTCCCAACACTTGCTGAATGCCTGGGATGTCTTCCCACTTTGCAGGTGTTTGAGTCTGTGGATGAGGTGGAACAGACTGAAGGAGATTCTCAGCTGGAAGATGGCAAGCAAAGCAAGATCCCCAATGGGACAGTCCCCAACGGCACGTGTTCCCCTGATTCTGGCCACCCCTCTTCCCAAAACTTCTCCATCACCTCAGGGTTCTCGGAGCGCAGCTTCAGCAATGAGGACAGTGCCCTGGAAACCACCAAATCCTCATCCAGCTCCCAGGGAAAGGCTGCTGGGTCTGACATGCCAGCCCCACCGGACACGGATGGTGCCCAGCAGGAGAAGCTGCAAGGCCAAGACAGCCTGGAAGGTGAATTTCCCACTGGTGGGAGTGTGGACTTTGTCCCCATGGGTGAGGGCTCGGCGGGGCTCCTGCGTGACAGTGACACTGTGGCCCTGACTGTGGTGGAGAGCTGGGCAGACAGTGAGGCTGAGAAGCAGAGCCTAGTGGAGAGTGAGGACAACCTCTCCGAGGAGCCGGAGATGGAGAGTCTGTACCCACAGCTGGACTCTCTGACTGTGACTGATCTGACCAGCAGTGAACCAGCTGCTCTCTCCTCCACGGGTGTCACCTACTCTGTAAGTACACACCTGGTCAGGGGGGGTTCCTTCCTGGCTGCCTCACAGGACCACAGAATCCCAGAATAGCTGGGGTGGGAAGGGCTCTCTGGAGATCATCCAGTGCAACCCCTCTGCCTAGGGAGGCTCACCTGGAGTAGGTGGAACATGTCCAGGTAGGTTTGGGATGTCTCCAGAGAGGGATTCCATGGGCAGCTGTTCCAGGGCTCTGCCACCCTGCATGGGAAGAAGTTTTTCCTCATGTTGAGGTGGAGCTTGTGTTTCAGTTTATGGCCATTGCTCCTTGTCCTGTCACTCGGCATCACTGAAAAGAGTCTGGCACTCTCCTTTTGGCACATGATTTGGGATGTTTGTATGGATTGATGAGATTTCCTCTCAGTCTTCTCTTCTCCAGACTGACCAGGCCCAGCTCCCTCAATCTCTCCTCATCAGAGAGATATTTCAGACCCCAAATAATCCCTCTGGCCTCTGCTGGACCCTCTCTGGCAGCTCCTTGTCTTTCTTGAGCTGTGGAGCCCAGAACTGAAGTACACGCTCCAGATGTGCCTCACTGGGGATTTACCTGCATTTGCCTGGTGCTGATCCCACAGTTGGGCAGAGAGAGGCTCCCACCTTCCCCCCAAACTCTGCTCTGTTGCTCCACTGCCCTTGCAACTCTCTCCCTGCTTTTTTACTGGAAAACAAATCAAATCTGCTCTTGTTTTGGGCAGCCAGAGCTGCTGGACATGTACACGGTGAACCTGCACCGCATCGAGAAGGACGTGCAGCGCTGCGACCGCAACTACTGGTACTTCACCCCTGCCAACCTGGAGAAGCTCCGCAACGTCATGTGCAGGTGGGGGCTGTGAGAGGCTTCCTGGGACTCACCTGCAGGCTGGAGCCTCAAACTGTGCTGTGGTTGTGGAGTTTTGCTCCTTGCCTTGCTCCCCTCATCATCCCAGCACTGGGGTCACAGCCCCAAGTATGTGGCGGTTCCCAGACTGAGGTGTCCGGCTGTCCTTCCCCATCACTGCTGTGTCCTGGGGTTTGGGCCAAGGCAGAGGCTCCCTGGGCTGCCCAGGAACCCAGTGCAGCCCCCCTGCTTCCTGGAGCATGCCTGGGAAATGTTTTAATGCGGATCAGCCCACAGAGCTGTAGTGCTTAATGAGAAGGTGCCTGAAGCATCGGAATGGTTTGTGCCTGCCCAAAATCCCAGGAGAGAGCCAGAGCTGGGTGCATTTCTGAGTCCCTGTGACTCAGAGCTTGCCTAGTGACACTCACAGGCTCAGACCAGCTCCAGCTCAACTGCTGCTTCACAGGCAGTGAAGGATAAAATATTATTACTCATCTTGCAAACATGAGGAGAAGCTGCAGTTCCATCAGTGCTGTCACTTCACCCGACAGCCAGAGCTGGAGATCTCTGCTGAGATTAGACCTTCATTTTGGAAAACCAGTGGGCAGGATGGAAAAGATCCTTCCCTTGTGCCAGCAGCAGATCTGAGTCCTCTCTGAACGCATTTTGCCTTGCTACCAAAAAAGGGAAGATATCCCTGCAGGGCTGGGTGCTTCCTGGGACACTGGGAATGGGAAGGCAAGGCAGGCAGTGTCTGCAGAGAGAACCAAGGGCATGAATGGAGGGAGGAGGATGAGAATGAGAGATTAACGAATTCTATCAGTCTCTACCCTTTAACCAGTGACCCCACTGTGTTGTGCTTTCCCATTTCGCTTTTCCCTGTGCTGATTTTCCCTGCCATGGCCATGGCACAGCCCTGGATTGACCCTGGATGTGGCCATGACAGGGTGTTGATCCAGGACTCTGCCATGCATGCCTTACCTGGGAGGCACCACAAGAATTTAATCATTTGCAGCACAGGGATAACAGAATGAACAGGCGTGATTTACCCCAGCTTCCTGGGAAGGGAGACAGGGCGTGGGCAAAGGAGGTGGCAGGTGGTGGCACTCAGGCCCCAGGTCACCTCTCCTGCTCTCTCACACAGCTACATCTGGCAGCACATTGAGATTGGCTACGTGCAGGGGATGTGCGACCTGCTGGCCCCTCTCCTTGTCATCCTGGATGATGGTGAGTGGGTGGCTTTGCTCTGCTTTCCCTGTCCCTGTGTGGGGGATGTGCCAGGTGGGTGGTGGCCCTTTGCATGGAGTGCCTGGAGGTGTGGAGCAGGATCCCATTTGTCCCATTAGATGCTGCCTGGCTCCCAGGAGCCCACCCTGGGGCCAGGGTGAACTTTTCTGGAGGGAGGTTGCTGCTGCAGGAGCAGCACTGCCCTTGCAGCAGCAGTGATGTCTCTCCTCCCTGCACAGAGGCTCTGGCTTTCAGCTGCTTCACTGAGCTGATGAAGAGGATGAACCAGAACTTCCCCCACGGAGGAGCCATGGACACCCACTTTGCCAACATGAGGTCGCTGATCCAGGTGAGGGTTCCTGGGACGGGGATGGCAGCTCCTCACATCCAAGGGAGAAAGCTGGTCCTGGAGGGACTGAGGAAGCAGGAGGGGACAGCAGGGGCTCTAAGGACAGCCTGGAGCAGGAAAGGGAGGGAGGAGCTGGTGGGAGCTGGTGCAGTAGGAGAGCAGTGGGATGGAGGGAAGTAGGCAGAGGGATGTCTAGTGCCTTGTGTGTGCATTCCTGAGTTTCCATTTGCTTCTCTTGGCAGATTCTGGACTCTGAGCTCTTCGAGCTGATGCACCAGAATGGGGATTACACTCATTTCTACTTCTGCTACCGATGGTTTCTGCTGGACTTCAAGAGAGGTGTGTACTGAGACCACCCAAGGGTGGGGCAGGCTCTGCTTCCAGGCTTCTCAGCAGGCTTAAACTTCCTTTTAATTCCTTTTCACTTTTCCCTGGTTTATGTCTGGCTGATTGCTCTGTCTAGATACAGAACCTGTTGTTCCAGAGCTGCTGCTGAGCCTCTCCACGAGCGTGTCCTGGAGCCTGTGTCACCTGCTGCCGGGCGGAATATTCCTCCCTACAGATGACTGACATACTGCTCCCAACTGGAGCAGGTTGCTGCGGGAAGAAAGCATCCAAAAGCACCCCCAGTGCTGCTTGGAGCCAGGGTGGGCTGAGCTGGGGTGGTGACTGTTCTTCTCTGCTCACAGAGCTGGTGTACGACGACGTCTTTGCCGTCTGGGAGACCATCTGGGCTGCTGCTCACGTCTCCTCTGCTCACTACGTGCTCTTCATAGCCCTGGCCCTGGTGGAGATGTACCGGGACATCATCCTGGAGAACAACATGGACTTTACGGACATCATCAAGTTTTTCAATGGTACAGCTCGTGCTCGTGTTGGGCTGAGTTTGGGGCAGCTGCTCAGGTGTGGGCAGCACATCTGGGAAATGCTGGGGATGTTTAACACACCCGGAGCTCTGAGGGGTTTGGTGGGGCTGGAATCCACCTGCCTTCCTCAGCAGTGGCCAACCTGGACTTGCTGTAGGGAGCTGAGGTTTGGGCTGTGCTTCGTGCTGCTTTCTGGGGCTGGTTAAGGTGGGAAGGTGGGCAGCAGAGCTGTGGGGTGGGGGCTGCTCAGGCCTGACCTGTCCCTCTGTCTCTTTGCAGAAATGGCCGAACGCCACAACACCAAACAGATCCTGAAGCTGGCTCGGGACCTGGTCTATAAAGTGCAGACTCTGATCGAGAACAAATGAAGGACCCGGGGCAGACGAGGCACCCAAAGAGCCAGGACTCCCCTCCGATGCTTCCTCCCTTCTCCTGTCTCTCCACGTGCCACACCTGTGGGACTCAGGTGGTGGGACACGTGCTGCCATGTGAGCTGGGAGTCCGCTGGGCTCAGCACGGGCCCTGGCTCAGACCTTCTGCAGTGACTCAACCAAAGATCCCTCCAGGTGTGTTCCTGTGCCGGGAGCAGGACCAGGCAGAGCCTTCCTGGCCTTGGAGGGGTAGCAGCTGCCCGTGGCCACCAAAACTGCCCAGGCATTGCCTCATCCCAGGGTGGAGCTTGGGGGCTGGGGGAGCAGGGCTTGGTGGCACAGAGGGAAAGCTGATTCCTTGGAAAGCTGCTTCCTTGGGCAGCCCTTCCCTGTGGTGTGGGAAGGCAGCCAGCCCTGCGAGCCCGGGCAGCACAGGGATGCTGCCAGTTCTCAGCTCCTCACCAAAACAATGAGGTTCTGCCAGTAACTGGGGGGACTTTGATCACAGAAATTCCTCTTTTGATCTTGTCCCTCAATGCATTGTTTCCCCTTCAGTATTTTCTTTTTTCAGGGCTCTGTTTTCTCCCTGGGATTTTACATTGTTCCTACAATATCTGAGCACACAGGAGGTTCGTGTCTGGATGGATTTTCAGAACAGCTCCAAATTCAGCATTGGGGTGATTTTTCAAAATCCAGCCTCTGTAATGTTCTCTGAACGCTGGGAAATCTGGTCCTGGCATCCTCTGGGAACTCCAGGCTGGAGGTTTTCTTACCTGCCTTACTTTAGCTGCTTGTGGTAGGAGTCTGGTCTCCTTGTTGCTCCTCTGAGCTCTTGTGAGCGAAGGGCTCCTCAGAAGGCAAGTCAGAGCTCCTGATTTATCCTGACTTTCCCTCTGACAGCTTCAGGGCTGGCTGTCGAGTCCCCTAAACCCATTGAGCATCTCCAGGTCTTGGTGGGCTTCTCCCACAGGCCTGTGAGAGGAAAATAGCCCAAGGTCCCTGAGTGGTCTTTGCTTTGGGAAGATGCACTTGTGTGGCCACTTTTCCTGCACAGCCTGGAGCCCACTGCATGAAGTGCCTCTCCAGCTGCTGTGTCCCACACAGGCTGCCCTGCAGAGGCTTCAGAGTCATTTTTCAACTCAGGTAAAAAACAAAACAGGAAAAGGAGAGGGGTGGGTGGATGGAGGCTCCAGCCCAGTTGGGGAGGGCAGTGCTGGGCTGGAGCTCTCTCTGAGGGTACTTTCTCTCAAGTTTTGCTGCAAACATTTGTGTTCCCCCCTGGTGCAATGTGTGCTGTGTGTGTGCTCTCCTCTGACCCTGCTCCTGCCTTGCTGCTGGAGTGCTCCCACGGGAGGGAAAGGGGCCCTTCCTCCTCCCGTGGAACATCTGTCTGTGCTGGTTTGTGTTGGCTCGTGGCGTGTGTCAGATGTTGCTGGCAGAAAAAAGGTGGTTGTCAGTCTGCACCAGAGAAATCTGCTGCTTCAGGGAAGGACTGAGGAGCCTGATAGAGTGGTTTGCTGTTTCTGAGCAAATCAGCAATTTCTGTATTCTGGGATGTGGAGGTCGCAGCTGGAAAAGGCAGTGGCACATCCTGAACCCTTTGGGGAAGGGGCAGGGGGAGAGCAGTGGCCATCCCTTCACTCCTCATAATCCAAACAGATGTGTACAACAATCTGGGAAATTCCCTGGAGAAATAAAACCCCAAAGGGTGCCAGGCTGCAGTAACACGGGAAACAAAGAGCTGGAGATCTGCCAGTTCCTGTGAGAACCTTTCATCTTTCCACCAAGCAGAGTGAAAAGCTCGTGTCCTCCCTCCTTCCCAGGCTGCTCCTGTTCCCTCAAGGTTCTAGGACAGATCTGTCACCTGTCTGGAGGGAAAGGGAAGTGCTGTGGTTTCCCCTTCCTGAGGGACAGGGACCCACAGGTCACCTGAAACCTCACCTGACCAAGCAACGTTGCTGACACTAAACCTTTCAAGCATCTTTCCTTGGTTTTTAAACAAAAACAGCCAAGAAATTCTGCACAATATTTGCTGTCTGTATTAACTGAGAGTGTCTTTGGGCCGCTCAATAGCAGTGTTTTTTTGAATAATTTCTTGGGGGGGTGAAAAAAGTATTTATTTATTGATTGTACCTGACTGTGTGTCCTTGTGTGCTGGCGTGAGTGCGCGCTGTTGTGCAAATGGAGATTAGAAATTTTCAATGTTATTTACGATATCTTGTAAATGTTTACCAGAGAATTGTGTCTATATATAATATATATACAGTAGAGAGAGAAAATATGTGAACTAAGTGGGTTATTTTTTGAAAGGCGGGGGGTGAGAAATCTTTTGCTTCTAAGAACTGTGTGGTTTCTATAGCACCTATTCCATGATGTGCCAATCTGTCACCGTCCCTGTGCTGGGAGAGTTGTTCTGGTGGGGCAACAGGAAGCTCTGAGCAGGGCCACCTTCACAACCTCAGTTTGGCTTCATCTTGGTTCTGACTTTAAGACTGGGCAAGAGGAAAAAAAAATAAAAGAGGGGAAAATAATATAAAAAAGCTTTGTTTCAGCCGTGTTGCTGGGCAAGTTCTTGTGCTTGTGGGGACCCACAGTGAGACCCCACCAGGAGCCTGGGGCTCTCTTTGGTGGTGAAAAGCTGCTGAGAAGCTGAAAAGCAAAGGTTTTGCTGTGCAGCTGTTTGTGGGTCTTCTCTGACCTCAACCTCTCCTGCCTGGCTCTGTCCCCCCTGCTGGATCCCCATGAGATAAAAGCCTTTTTCTGGAATTCTGACAGGGGAAATCGTGGCCCTGGGAGCCAGCAGGAATCTCTCCCAGCTGTGCAGCCAAGGATGGCCTGTTTGCCACGCAGGAGAGTCCTGTCACCAGGCTTGTCCATATACAGTAATCTTGTCTGGCCCCTTGGGGAAGAGGAATGTCTCATCCCAGCTGCTCTGTGCAGCAGAAATCCCCCGCACAATGGCACTGCCAGCCCAGGATTATTTTAGCCTGTTGTTGGCTCTGTGGGAACAGGGACTGGAGCTCTGTGCCTTAAACCGACAGTGGGCAGGGTTAGATAGGATTTTAGGAAGAAATTCCTCACTATAAGGCACTGGCACAGGTTGCCCAGAGAAGCTGTGGCTGCCCCATCCCTGGAAGTGTCCAAGGCCAGGTTAGATGAGGCTTGGAGCAACCTGGGATAGTTGAAGGTGTCCCTGCCCATGGCAGGGGTTGGAATGAGGTGATCTCTAAGTTTCCTTCCAGCCCCAACCATTCCATGACTCCACACTTTCTGAGGAGACTGCTGCACTCTCTCCTGGATGCAGCAAGGGCTGCATGAGCTGCCAGCCCGTGTTCTCTGCTCCAGTCACTCCAGAGCTGAGCCTGAGGAAGGACTGGGCTGAGTTCAGCTCCCATCACACCCTCCCTGAGCACCCACATTGCTGTGGGGTTTGTCTTATTCTCGGGCTGCTGAGCTCAAATAATCTCGGTGTGTGTAAATCCACTGAGTGTTTGTGTCCTGTGTTCCCCTGAGGGAGTGACAAATGGATTCTCTTTCCTGCATTTGAGCTTTCTGCTCATGCAACCTTCCAACGAGCTCCTGGTACTCATCTCTTTTGGTGTCACCTGTGCAGACCCTTTAGAAGTTGTGTTTGTTCCTAAATGTGTGATTTTTCTAGGAGTTTTTCCTCTTGCTGTGTTGAATCTCTGAGTCGCTTTGCTGTGAACATTTTTTATCAACACTGAGAGGGGTTTTTGTGCAGGAACTTCCTGCTGCCTCCCTGTCCTGCTCTCATCCAGCCCCTGGCATGGGGAACATCCCTGAACTCATCCAAATGCACCTGGTGGTGCAGGGTGAGCCAGCAGTGGGACTGCAGGTGTCAACCCTTGTCACTGACAGGTGAAAAAAAGGCTGAGGAACTATTGAAGAGGTGGGTTGGGGTCCCCAAATCCCTGGAGACACAAGCCTTGTGGCCAAGAGTTTATGGGATTAAGTTCTTCTTATTCTTTGTTCTTTATTTATTTATTATTTACTTTGCCTGACTTTTCTCCCATCTCTTTCTTGGATTATCCTGAGGTTGGTCCCCTGCAGTGGGAGCCACTGTAGCCAATGGGCCTCTGACCAGGGATGGGACCAGTTTTGGGATTCTCATCCCCTAAGTCTGCTTTTGAGATATCTTAAAACATCTACTCCACTTTTCTCTGGAGGTACAGTGGGAGCCTCTGAGCCTTTGATCTGTAGGACCAAAATGATGGTCATGTCATATTTCTGTCTAATTTCTCATTCCATTTGGGAAGGAGTGAGCAGTTCTGGACCTGTCTTCAGCATTTTACTGTTGTGTGAGCACAAATTGAGAGAGCACAATGTAGAGATGGAGTTCCAACCCTGCCGAGCACTATGGAAGGGTTGGAACTCACCAGAACCTGTGTCAGAAATTCCTACAAAAGCTTTTTCTACCCTGAAGTAGATCAAATGCCACTGATTGTGTCCTGTTTTTCCACTCAAGCTCAGCATCCTCACTGCCCCGAATACGCAATATTTCACTGATTAAGGCATCTAAACAATTGTGGTCCTCAGTGAGACCACATTTCTGTCCTCTGGTGGCCACATGAGCCACGGCTGAGGCCATTTGGTGCCGTAGCCACACGTTCACACAGGTCATTGTGTGGATTCCTTCCCAACTTTGCCCAAATCCTGAACTTCCCGGAGAATGTACGCGGTCGGCATAGCCGCGGAAGTCTTTTAATGTGTCTAATCTAATCTAATTTCGAATTTAATTTTAGATTGGCGATAAGCATATTCCACCTCAAATTCCTGTTCAGTAGTTTAATGGCTTCCTTTTATAGATGGATTTTGCACATGGGGGCTGAGCAGAGCCCATGGGTGGTGCTGCAGGGGACAGTCCCTTCTCCACGGTGGCTCCTGAGCCACTGGCAGTGGGACATGACCAGGAGCAAGGGCACTTTGCATCAGTGCTTTGATGAGGGGGGGAAAGCACCATTTATCCTTTATCCTTTTTCTTAAACTTCCTTTTTTTTTTTTTTTTAACAAAATAATGCTAAAGATCAAACTATGCACAAGATCTTAAATACATGGAAGTTTTAGGAATGAGTATGGCTTTGCTGCTAAGGACCATAAAGAATTGAAAGTCCTGATCCTGGATGCCGAGAGACTAAAAATGTCGTTGTTGTGACTATGTAAGATTGACTTAAATTCTCAGAAATTCATTCTCTCTGGAGAGTAATTCCCAGAAGCCAGGGAAGAAGCTGTTTTCCCAAACAGAATTCATGAAAAGCTTTGAAAATGCAACGTGGATGTAACCTCAGACCCACGATTGTCACTTCCCTTGTTCAAGGAGTGTTCTGGAGAGCTGGGCAAGGCGACAGGGTGTGTGACAGCCATCGTGGGGGCTCTGTGGGACAGGGAATTACCCCTCAGCACAGGGATTTGAATGTGTCTGGTGTCCTGGCATTAGACTTTTCTGTTGCCCTACACAGAATTGCTGCTTTTCTCTGTTGGATGCCATTTTGGTCTCCGGGAGTTGCTCGAGCTTAACGAGCACTTAACAGCTTTTAATCTATTTGTAGAAGTGCTGCTAATGTTCTTCGATTATCTGAATTCCACACTGTGGTCTAATAATCTGTTTTATATTATTTTATTCATGCTTTTGGTTTTGTTTTTTTTTTTTTTAAATGTAAACTGTTCTCTTATTGTTGTTGAAAAAAAAAAATTAAAGCTCTATTCTCTATGGTTAATGTATTTTCAAATCAATCAGATCCTGGTGGTTCTTTCCTGCGCGGTCCCTGGGGAGGCAGCGAGCGGGGATACCCTGAGCAGGGAGTGCCCAAAATGCTCAGTATTTCCACACTGCTCGCAGATTCCCGAGTTCCCTGTTGCTCATGGTGAGTGTCCCCTGTGCTGGGGACCCTGTTGTCACCTGGGCTCCTTTTTGCAACCCCCTTGCCCTCACGGTCCTCGATTTCCCCCATCCCCATCCCTTTGCCTGCTCAATCCAGCTTTACTGACCCTGTCCCTCTGGGCAGATGTGTGGCAGTGTCACCTCCTTGGCTCTGTTGGCACTGTCACCTCTGTCCTTTCTCTTGCTGTACCCCCCCTGTAAAGTGGAGAATTTAAAGTGATGGTGAAGCAGAGCAGTTGAAGAGGAGGGAAAGCACTGGGGAAGGGCTGGGCCTGGTCCTTGGTGCTGCTTGGAGTGAACTGCCCCAGTCAGAGCAGATGGGGAGGTGACACAGAGCCCTGGCGTGGTGGCAGCCCAGAGGTGGGACTTGTGGTGATGGTTGATACCTGTGTGTGGTCCTGTGCTGCCAGGTGAGCTGTGCAGGAGGTGAGGGAGTGCATTCTGCAACGCTGCTCAAAATGACCTTGGACTTGATCTCGTTCTCTCGCCTCCGTATTTCCTGGATCAGTCTCCAGACCTTTAAACTGCCAGTGACGGGATGGGCTGCGGTGCCTTTCTTGAAGGGAGAAGGAGGGGCAAGTTTTTTGTCAAAAACGTGAGGAGGACAAGCTGCCTGTGGTCCCTGCCCCTGCTCAGGGCTGGCACTTGTCACCCCTCTGGACTCCACAAATCCTTGTGTGCCTGTGGGTCTCCCAGCCGTTCCACGGGGGGATGCCATGTGTGGGAATAGGGAAAGGGTGCCCCCAACCTCCTTTCTGCGGTGTCAGTTCCTGCACTGCTCTTGGGGGGGTCTGCATCACCCCAGTGTTGTGTTTGAAGCAGCACAGAATTTAACTGCATTTCTGAAAATGGGAATGCAAGGAAGGCTGGATGCTTGCTCCAGATTCCTGCCTCTACCTACTTATGAGAAGAGGCTTAATTAAATAAATCCTGGTATTTAATTAATCCTTAATATGTTTGCTTCTTGAGGCATGTTTGCTCTAATGGCCCAGCCCCAGCTTCCAGTGCAGGCTGAGGTTTGCAGGGAGCTCACAGCCCAGAACTTCAAAAGCTGATGAAGACACTCCCCAAACACGCAGAGTTTGCAAAATGTCAGGGTGGGATTCAAGCAGCCCTTGCAAATGTGTTAATTACCTGATATTAATTGGCAACCCAACCACCAGAGGCCACATTCCCAAGGTGCCAAAGCAGGAATGCTCTGTGTTCTGGTGCGGAGAGCCTGGCAAAAATCCTGCTGTTTGGATGGAGGAAAGTAAATGATCTTAAAAGTGAATTTCATTAATTTTTAACTTGGGATAGTTTCTCACAAAAGCAGCTATCCTGAGGTTGTGCTTTGAAGTGCATGGAAATTTCCGTCAGTTGCCACCTCCGTGCAGTGCAGGAGACAGCAGCTGGTGGAGCAGCTCTGGAGGGGTGGCAGCTCTGTCCTGTGCAGGAAGAGAAACCATTCAAGCCCTGGCCAACAAAGGCTCCTCAGGAGATGCTCACCATCACCTGGGGTTGGATTATGGGAGCTCCTCTGAGGAGTGGTGGCAGCCCCAGGACTTTCCATGCCCTGTTTTCATCCTCTGCTCCACGAGCCCAATCCTTTGGGTGGCTGTGGCAGATGAACCAGTTTGGCTGTGGCACAGGGCTGGGTGTGATGGGGGCACTGGGGGCTGTGCTGGTGAGCCCAGCTGTGAGTGCTCGTCCTCACACACCCTCCTGCCAGCCTCGGGCACGTGGCATCAGAGCCAGGAAGGACCTGGAGTATTTATAGCCCTTGTTAACATGCATGAATGGACATGCTAAGTCCTGGCACAAACATCTGCCCAGGTGGGCCCTGTCCTGGAAACACCCTGTGCTCCCTCTGCTGCTCCAACACCTGTTTCAGAGAGGCCTTTTCCAAAGGAAAACGAAGCTGAAAATTCAAAGGCTGATCCACAGCTGTAGCAATCCCTGGAGAGAGGCACAATTTGTACAGGTACCATCACCTGACTGATGCAGGGTAAAGGGATGACAGCCTTGGGTCCCAGCCCAGCAGTACTGGGGGCTGGAGGACTGTACAACAGGGATTTTGCTGGGGTTGGGAGTCTCAGGGCAACACAGAGTGGTTTGGGATGGAAGGGACCTTAAAGCCCATCTCGTTCACAGGGACACTTTCCACTAGCCCAGGTTGCTCCAAGCCCCAGCCAACTTGTCCTTGGACACTTCCAGGGATCCAGGGGCTGCTACAGCTTCTCTGGGCAACCTGTGCCAGGGCCTCAACACCCTCACAAGGAAGGATTTCTTTCTAAACTCCAAACTAAACCTCCCCTTTGTCAGTTCAAGTTCTCCGTTTGCTTGCTTTGACTGAGGTGGAGCAATCCATGCTCTGGCATTTCCAATGAGCCGTGGATGTACCTCACAGCCATGAAAAACCAGCTCAGACCCAGGAGACAACAGCACAGGGATGTGTTAAGCCAGTCCTTAAGCATAAGGAAGTATGGTGCTTTTTCCTGGAGCATTTCTCGGGAAGTGAAAGCATTTCTGCAGGGCTTTGGCAGCCGTGTTGGAATGACACGTGAGTGCTTAGGAGTTATCAGAGGGCTCTGTGATAGCGCAGCACCAAGATTGTCTGTGCTGGTTCCGTGGATTTTCTGAGTAGTTTCCAGGAGTTCAGAGAGGTTGTTGGGGAGGAAGATGCTGCCGTCACTGTGCACACCTCGGGGTTCAGTCTCTGGTTTAGTGACTGACCTGGCCCTTGGGTGGATGGGTTTGAGCTTTTTTTAGTTCAGCAAATGGAACACAGATCCTCGGCTTTATTGCCGTGACTAAGGACGTGTTGTTGTTGGCTGAGTTACAGGAGTGCGCTGAAATCTGAGTCACTCCTCTGCTTGGGAAAACAAAAGCAGACTCCCAGGAAATCTGCATCCCTTTGTTCTCCCCACAGCCCCTCAAGTCTGGCCATGTGCTGTTGGCTGATAGCACCAGGGATCAGGATGGGGCCATGTCCTCACCCAAACCAGTGCAGGCAAAACCACCAGGGATTATGTAACTGGCAACAATCCCACACCCACTGCTTCTTCCCTCTGTTGCACTGAAACCTCCGTGACGGTGCAATCTAACAACTCCTTCCTACTGGAGAGCATTATACATACAAATTTGACACTCAATTATCCTTGTTTTTTTAGTCAAGGATTTCTTGGCTATGGCTGCTTTCAGCAGCTGAGGTTTGACAGTCTCTGTCTTCCCAAAACCTCTCCTTTCTGGAGGAAGAGATATTGTGTGGACACTACAGTGTAATCCCACAGGTCCCATGCCCCCTAGGAGGGGTGATGCCCTTTCCAAGGCCTGGCAGAGCTCAGCCTTCACACGAACATTGGATTGTGTGTTTAACAGACTATTCCCTTTAAAACAGGACTCTGCCTCCTGCCTTCCTTCTCCCAGCCCTGTTCCCAAGTCAAACTTGAGGATGGGAGAGGCAGCAACGGGGCTCCACGGCCAGCGGGGTTTCATGGGGAAGGCAGTGCCAGGGCTGTGCCCTCCCTGTGCTCTGAGCCAGGCACTTGCTCTCTGTGTAGCTCTGCACTGATTTCCATGGTGGATGAGCAAGAAGAGGTGGGAAAGAAGCTTTTAAGGACAGCTGCCGTGGTGGTGATGGGGAGTGGGAGGATTTCCTGCTCTCCTTTACGTAGATGAGATGTAGTGGGCAGTGGAGCACCTTCCTGCAGTGCTCAGTGCCTGAGGTGTGTGGGGAGCTCCTGCCTCTTTCCTCCTGGGGCTCATCCTGAGCTGTCACCAATACTTCTGGCTTTTGTGGGAGCAGTTACCTGGTGGAAGGTTGCAAGGCAGGACATTGAAGTGCTTCCCTGCTGAGGGCCGGAGCATTTCAATACCACGTGGGGCTGGGAAAGCCAGCAGGGGAATTCTGGAAGATCAGTGTTCCCCTGACCCAGACGGGCTGTTTTTGCATACACCTCCACCTCTTCACATAACAGGAGCAACTGGCTCAGCAGGAAGAGACGGAGACTGTTCCTGGCTGGAACAAAGGAGGGGATTTTGTCGCACTCGCCGAAGTCAAGCAGGAGTGAGACAGAGCAGGAGCTGGGGGGGGTCTGCCTGGGCCCCCCCTGGTGTTTGTCCCTGCCCTCAGGTGTGCAGGTGTGACACGGGCAGTGTCCATGTGCCATTTGCAATTAACCCATTTCTCCACTGCAGGGCACTGACAGACTGTGTGAGAGGAGCTAAATCACCCGAGCAGCCCCGCTGGTGCACGGAACATTCGCTGGTATTCCCTGGTTTATGCCATTCTTAGCTCAGTTCTGAAGAGATCACAGACTGGAAGTTAATTGTACGGTGGAGAGGAGAAACAGTGGCATTACTCATCTGAGGAGTGGAACCTTTTGTTTGAAAACTGTGTCTGAAGAATGGAAACTTCATAGATAAAGGGACCTGTCATTCTTTTCTGAGTGCAGGCACTCCTTCAGTGTATATTGCTGCTTGTCATCCCTCTGATGGCTCCAGTGAAGTCATAAAACAGAGGGTCAAAGCTCAGATACCTGCGAGGTGGGTCTGGCAGTGTCTGTTCACTATTGCCATGCACACCACAGGGTGGAATTACAGCCCTAATTCATATACATGGGGTGAGAGGCCAGGGCTCTGCATTTAACTCTGCCCCTATTGGGGTCACCTCTGCTCTGCCGAGGGCCGATAAATGCAGTGGGAGAAGGATTCACACACGGGCTCAGGTGGGGACAGAGAACAGGGGAAGAACTTTTCCAGGAGCCAGGGCCGTGCCACATGCCAGGTCCTGCCCTTGCCCTCTGCTCACTGCAGGACACATTGCAGGACTGCGGTGTTGGAGGGTGTTCAGGGAAGGGAGCAGAGCTGGGAAAGGGTCTGGAGCACCAGGAGTGGCCGAGGGAGCTGGGAAAGGGGCTCAGCCTGGAGAAAAGGAGCCTCAGGGGGGACCTTCTGGCTCTGCACAACTCCCTGACAGGAGGGCGCACCCAGGTGAGGGTCAGGCTCTGCTCCCAGAGAACAAGGGACAAAACCAGAGGAAATGGCTTCAGGCTGTGCCTGAAATTTCTTCATAGAAAGGATTGTCAGGCATTGGAACAGACTGCCCAGGGGAAGTGGTGGAGTTCCATCCCTGAAGGGATTTAACGGATGTGTCAATATGGAGCCTGGGGACATGAGTGGCCTGGGCAGTGCTGGGGTTGGACTCGATGGTTTTAGAGGACTTTTTCCAGCCCAAGTAACTCTATGATTCTAAGGGAGCAGCAGCAGTGGGGTGGCACTGGGGTGGCAGTGGGAGGCCAGAGCAGGGGTGCAAGGGCTGGCTGTGGTGGCTGGGACGTTCCCATCTCCCCAGTGCAGCACTGCTGGTCCCACAGTTCCCCGCTCTGTGCTGGCCCCACACTACAGCCATTCCCTTTCCCACAGGTTTGGGGTGTCCCTGGGGCAAGACGGGCTGGGAGAGGGTGAGGATCTGGCCCCTGTAACCCCGCACAGGTGGGTCCCAGGCCTGCTCCATGCCTGGCACTGCCCTGCAGCGCTGCCATCCCGCCAGAGCAGCTCCTGCCCCGGGCTTGCTGCAGCTTGAACCAGCCCGAGTTTCTGTGGCCACTTTGAAGCTCCCAGGTCTCATCTCCCCGGGCATTGACAAAGGCACCCGGCTGAGGCTCCTCCTTGCACGGTGTTCCTTGGGAACACGGCTCTGCTCTCTTAAAGTGTCCATTTGAATGCAGCTCCCAGGGCTATGGAGCCTCCTGGCGTGCCCAGTTCTCCGGCTCTGTCACTGTGAAGGTGTTTTTGTGGAGGGAGCTGCCATTAAGTGGCTCCTGAATAACTGATCAGGCGCTTTCCTCGTTCCCCATGACTTGCTGAGAGCCCCGTGTGCTGGAGCAGGGGTTCCCAGCCATGGGTGGGACAAGAACTGCTTCAAAGAGGTGTAAGAGCCAGGAACACCCTCCTTGCAGAGGCACTGATCCAAGCCGTGAATCGCCCTCATCCACACCAGAGCTGCAGGGAGGGTGCTGGCAGGGAAAGGTGGCTGAGGGGATGGGTTATGGCTTGGCTTCTGGAAAAGGGAAAAGGCAAATGAGTCATGGAATTGGGATCCCTTTGTGTGGTGAAGATAAAAGGGTTGCTAAGGTGGGGAAAACACCTATATTATCCTGATTTGGGAGCAAGGGGGGAAGCTGTGGGAAAGCGATCTTAATTTAAATGGGATGTGGGTGGGAACAGAGGAGGCGAGGCAAGCTCCATATTCCTGCTGCTCTTACAGGGCTGGATGTTTTTGTTGCTGAAACTTTTCCTCTTGCTCCCATCCATTCATCTGCTAGGAGGCAGTTACAGTGACTCTGGATGGCTCCCTTGGAATGGACCACGGAGAGATCCAGTGGCTCCACTGGCTCAAGACCCCCGTGCCTGGAACAGAAGGAGATTTGGGCTGGTTAAAGGCAGATGAGTGAGTTCCCCATGGGCGGCAGGGACACAGGACTTTCCTGTGCTGCCTGGTCTTCCCTTGTCCTGCCAAGAGCTGGGATGAGGACATGGAGATGCATTTTCCTTGTGCCGTGGCATCACCCTGGCCCATGGCCAGCCCATCATCCACACTCTCCTTCCTCCTGCCGTGAGTCATGGCCTCGTCTGGGAGCCGACTTTGGCCTCCTGGGCAGGGAACCACACCTTTGGTAATGACAAAAAGCAGCATTTGGAGCTTTTGAACTGTGACAGCTGTGGCATGGAGAGGATGCCAGTGAGCAGATCCCATGACTCCGGTGCCATTCCTGGAGAAGAGACTGAGGAGGAACACTCCCTGGTCTGAGGAGAAATGTTCCCTTTCTTATTCTCTCTGCTCTGAGGCAATGTTCCCTGGACTTGGCTGCCCTGAGGGTGACAGAAGGACGGTGGTGGCTAAGGGGCTGCCACTGGTGGCCACAAAATTGGATTTTTTACCTGGTGTGCAACAAGCCAATAATGACACACTCGAGAGAGACATTGATTATTTATTTCAGGGTTGTGCAGGCTGGGTGCTCAGTGTATTCCACAAATCCAGCACACCCTAATGGACCTTCCTGCTATTATTTATACACAGAAAGTCAGAGTAAGTAAATTTCCAAGCACGATCCTTTGTTAGGATTTGTCAGTAATTTCCATGCAAGTTGCTTCTCCACATGCTCAGGGGAAGGGTCTTCACCTGGGCAGGATCTTACTAACCTGTGTGTGATTTTTATTATCATAACAAACACAGTTCAGCTATAGAATACACCTGCTTTGAAAGTTACCAATATTTACACAAACATACATCAACATCTTAATTCAGATCCTTAAAGCTTGTTTGTTTCAGGGTGTCCTTGACTAAGGGATGCAGCTGTTGCTGTTCCACTGATTAGAATCATGGAATCCCAGAGCAGTTGTGGTGGGAAGGGCCCTCTGGAGACGATCCAGCCCAACCCCTCCACCAAAGCAGGGTCACCTGGAGCAGGTGGCACAGGATTGCATCCAGGTGGGTTTGGAATGTGTCCAGAAAGGGACACTCCCTCCCTGGGCAGCTGTCCCAGTGCTCGGCCACCCTCCATGGAAAGAGCTTCTTCCTCATATTGAGGTGGAACTCGTTGTGTTTAGTGCTCCTTGTTACCGGGCACCGCTGAACAGAGCCTGGCACCATCCTCTTGGCACACGATTTGAGATGTTTGTATGGATTGACGAGATTCCCTCCAGCCTTCCCTTCTCCAGACTGACCAGGCCCAGCTCCCACAGTCTCTCCTCATCACAGAGATGCTCCAGATCCCGCATTGTCCTTGTGGCCTCTGCTGGACCCTGTCCAGTAGCTCCCTTTTTTATTTGTCCTTGTCCACAACTGGACGCAATCAGATAACCTTGACACATCGCACATTTTCCAACGCTACCCACACCCAGCCGCTGTCCCGCGGGACGGGCGGGGCCGGGACTCGAACCCTCGGCCCGGGAGGAGCAGGTGGAGCGGGGCGGAGCCAATGGCGGCCGCGCTGCGCGGGGAAAGCCCCGCCCACGGGCCGCGCCGCGCGGTCACCATGGCAACAGCGGCGCTTCCCGCGGGGCCCCGCGGCCGCCGGGGCGAAGGGGCCGGACCGGCACCGGGGCGGGACATTCCCGCCTCCCGCAGCCCTCCCGCCGCCTTCCCGCAGCCCCTCGCTCCGGGGAAGCGCCGAGGGACGGCCCCCTGCCCGCCCCGCCTCCGGCCGTGCCCGGCCGCCGCTCGCCGCCGCCTCGGGGGAAAGGCCGCTGCGCGCCCAACTTCACTTCAAGCAACTTCCCCGGTGCGGCGGAGCCGGCGCCCGGTTTTGCGGAGGGAGCGGCCGGTGGTTTGGCTGGGTGAGTGCTGCCGGCGAGGCCACGGTGAGGGGCGAGGCGGCGGTGGGACAAAGGCGGTCAGTGCTCGCTCACCCTTGGGGCCGGCACGGGAAGCCCTTCCCCGCTTCCCCGGGGGTGCTGCGCCCTCCCCGCCGGCTCCGGGGGAACCGGGGACGGGAGTCCCGTGCCGCGGGGTGCGCTCGCCGCTCCCGCATGGCCCCTCGCCCTGCTGCCGGACCTCCTCGCTGCTTCTTTCTCGCTGCGTCAGAGCCAGGGGCTCGTGTCCTCGTGTGTCGAGAGGAGGGGAAAAGCCCCCCTCCGAAAAAAACCCCTCTGTGGTTCTAATTCGGCTGCTGGAGGTGGGGAGGGCTTGTAGGTTTGGTTTTTGGTGGATGGTGTTGTTTGCTGGTGGTTCTGAGGATTAGAGCGTAATTTTGTAATCCACGAGGGCTGCAATTATCTGTTCCTCGCTGGATTAGGGATGATAATGTGCTTGGAGGTCTTAAATGGACAAATAAAGATGCTCCCCCTTTCTCGCCCTGGTTTACAGCCGGGCGATGGCTCCTTGGGCAGAGCAGGAGGGATTCAGGCATTCCCAAGAGTGGTATGTGACTCCTTAATGCCTTGGATTTCAGGAGATATATTATCTGCTCGTTAAAATTACTTTGAAGCGCCAGTTTAAAGTCATCATGCTGCTTCTTTTTAATTGAAGATGCACATAGCTTTGTTTGTTGGCATCGTGCGTACGTAGAATCTCAGGATAGTTTGGGTTGGAAAGGCTCTTAAAGCTCATCTCGTTCCAGCCCCCCTGCTAGGGGCATATATTTTTGTTTTGGAACCACTTGGGTGGGCAGATTTGTGTTGTTCTGGTGATACGCAGCTCGTTTGTTAATTCTTCCTCCCAACTCCAAATCCAAGCGGTTTATGTGCGCGCGGAGAGACGTGGAGTGCTGCTTCTTGGGTGGAAATAGCTGGTCCAAAAGATCACGTGGAGATCAGTTCCTTGAATTTGCACGGAGTTCTGCGCTCGGATTTGGGAGGGAGCAGCACTGGGATTGTGCACGGGTGAAGCTAATCAGTGAAATCCCAGAATTTCCTGTGTGGTGCTGCGCGGAGCCGGGTGGAAAGCTTCTCCTTCCTGAGCCTGCCTGCAGCATTGTTGCTGTTCTTGCCTTTCTCCCGTCTGGAGGTGGGAGATTAATCCCGTGGATTCAGGTATTGACTTGACTTCTATTTCTGTGCTGTAATCCGGGTGATTCTGATTTGTGCGTGGGGAATGGGATTAGGGGAAATCACACTTGGCAGATGGTGGAGCTCTTCTGTGCCATTAGGAGATATTGTAACCTTTGATTATACCTGCGGGTCTGGTAATAGAGCTCAAGCTCTTTGGGGTTTGGTTAAAGAATTCCATTCAAGATCAAATATTGCTCATGATAAATTACCGGGATCACATTAAAGGAGCTGCAGCAAACAGAAATTGATGTTTTGTCCAAACTGGTGCTTTGCTCCAGGGTGGTAATTGCAGGCAATTTTCCCTGTCTGCTGAGGGGTAAACTCTGTTTCCAGGGTAACTGGGAAGTTGTTCCGCTGCTTCTGAGGTACTTTTTGCCAGAGCTGAAGGTTGGCATTTTCTTTTCCTTGTCTCTCCTCCACAAACCAGAAGGATTTGCATCTTTCAACTACCACATGAAAATGGGAGTTTTCTTTGTTTTCCTGTGACGTTTGCAGGGTGTGGTAGGGAAGCAGACAGTTGTGTGGCAGAAATGCTAATAAAGTTGCCTGGCAGCTTAATCCAGGTAAAGACTTTATTAAAAAAAAAATTACAAGAATTTATACACTTTTCCCCCCTCTTTTGGTTTTTTTTGGCTTTTTTTTTTGGTTAGGATTTTCTTCACTGTGTGCTCTGCCTTTTCCTGTAAAAATTATCAAGGATTTTTGTTAGTGAGTAAAGCTATAAAGCCTTTGTGCTTCAGAGTAGTTAAGGAGGCTGGAATCCTATTTAAATAGATGTTGTAGCCTGTAATTCCCTTTTGATAGGTGTAGAGTTTATTGAAAATGGGTGTGTAAACTTTTCCTCTGTTTCAGACAATGCCCTGGGCTAATTCTAAGATAAATGTTTCCTTCCCAATGTATAGAAGACACAGAACCAAGTCGCTCTGGAGTGCCACAGTATGGAAAGTCCCTGAAAGGAGGCAAAGTCTAGGACTGTTTCCAACTCGAATACTTTGGTTTGTCATTTTTTTTTTTGCTGTCTCATTTTATATGTGGCAGTAAAGGACGTGCACAGCCCCAGGGTTGTGCTCACGCTGCAGTTCTGGAGCTGCTGCTCTTATGGCAGGAGAAAGGGCACAGTACCCATCTGTGCTCCTCCTCACACGGCTCTGGCCTGACGAGATAACCAGGGATTCGGAAAATTTCCATGGCTGATGATGAAGCAGTTTTTTCCCTCTGCCATGCTGAGGCTTTGTGTGCACCTGCAGGATTTTTTTGAGGTTTTCTTTTTTTTTTTTTTTTTAAATTTTAATTCCATTTTCTGCCATGTGCAGCACTCTCACCTTGGGTGTTAATTGAGCCCCTTGTGTGTGCAGACTTCTCTGGCAGTGGCAATAGGCTTCCCAAATGCTTGGTTTTTACCAAAGAGAAAAAACCCAGTTTCAACTTGAAAATAGGCTTTACTGAAAGCAGGAATTTCAGACTTTGTGTTTCATAAGTTTACCAGCCCTTCCTGCCCCATGTGCTCAAGGTGACATTCAGACCACATGTGAAAGAAGCAGGTCCTGACCAGCAGGTCCCAGGTGGATGGAGAGCTCAGCAATTCCCGCTTCTGGGATTCTTTGCACAGCTCTGTGATTTTGCTTGGGTGTTGCCCTGGACTCTGCTCCATTCAGCACTCATGTTTCTCTGGCTATTAGATAATTTTGAAACCAGTCCTGTCACCTGCCCTCTCTTTGGCACGTGTTTGGTTACTGCAGAGTGAAAAAGGAGCTCAGTCTCTGTGGTGAGGAATGTGTTGTTCTTTACTCCCTGGTCCTTGCCCTGGAGTTACTCAGTGTTTGATTGTTGCTCGTGGAGCTTCCTCCCTTCTGGCAGGTTTTCCAAGTAACATGAGAATCAAATTGATATGATTTGTCTGTCCTTGAGTTTGTAAACAGAGATAAGAAAACTTCCCATAGTCTTGAAAATTCTAGTGTAGTGTTGCTTGTGGGGAGTGCTGTGCAGATCAGGGAAGGACTCGGGATCACGTTAAAGAGGATTTCCCTGAGTGTGTCAGTTAGGGACACCTTACAGTTGTGACTTCCTCTGCTGGCTGCTCGTGTGTTTAAAAATTATGCTGGTTTCTTATCAGGGAGTTTCACAGATCAGGGTATTTCTCTAAGCCGTGGTGTGTTTTCTCAAATTGATACTCCACAGAAGTTGATAACTTGGCCCTGTTCCCTATCCAGGAGAAGTGTCCTTTGGCAGTAAATTGGTCATGCTGACTTGTGTTCTGGGTAGTTAGTGAAAAATTTGTCTAGTAGAAGGGTGTGTCTAAATGCAGATTGGAGTGTTCTGCTTGCATTTATGTGCAAGGTTGCTGTTCTTTCCTTATTTTCAAGTTGTTTCTTTTAATGGGATGTTTTCTTGCGTGAGGTTTGAAGTCTTTCACTTATTGAGCTGGGTGAATATCCATGATGCTGTTGATCACAGGGACGTGAGCAGTGCTGCAGCCTTTCTGCTCACTGATTTTCTAAATTTATTTCATAGGCTAGGAGCAGCTTGTTCAATTCTCAAGTAGCAGGCAGCATTTGGAGAGGAAAGGACCATTCCAGCGAATCGTTTATGGAGCAGCAGATCCTGCTGTGTGCTGTCGGTGGCTTGGAAAAGCGAGACTGAAATAAATGCTCAATCCTGCAAGCCCAGGCATGAGGCTTGTGGTGATGCTGTGAGCCCAGTCTGTATCACTGTGTTTGGTGCACAGGGGTGACTGGAACCCGGGAATGTTGCAATGTTTTTTAGGTGTGTTTTTAGTTTTGTGTGTAGGAATTGCCCAAAGGCATTGTAGGGCAAAAGCCACAGATTTTTTGCTTTTGCTTCAGAAATCTCTTGAAATGAAGAGTCCTTGGTTGTGGTAGTAGGCTTTGCAGTGTAAACCACTGCGTGGTTGTTTTGAGCTCGCAGCCAAAGAGACTGGAATAATCAGGAGAGCTGTGGTATTCTCTCCACAGCAACCAGTCTTGAATCCTAATCACGGTCCTCAGAGTGACCACAGGCTTGGTAGGTTTAACAGCTTAACTGGAAGACTTCATGCTTGACAAACTCGAGATGCGCTTGCCCTAAGCAGCTGGATGTGCAGACTTCTCCTAAAAATGTCCAGGAATTGGCTGTTGGGTTGCCTGGATGTGTGCTTCCAGGGGGATGTTGACTGCTGATTCCGAGGAGATGCTCTTCTTGCTGGGTTAGAAGGAGTGAAGTTGGTTCTCTGTTCTCTTGTCCTTCTTTGACTCTAGTGAGATTGACGTACGTGAACTTCTGAACTCTCAGGCCATTCTTTTCAAGCTGTGTTCCAGGAATAATTAAAAAATTAACAAGTAATGAAGCCAGAGCAAGTCAACTGCTCTTTTCCTTGAGAGGGTTTTTATAGGTGAAGAGGACTTTCCATGCCTTGGGTTCGGTTAACTGGCAGGAAAAACAAATTCTTATGAAAACCTGGATATTGAGGGTTGCCAAAACACACTAAATTTAGTGTGGTGACTGTTTTATCTATTTTCAGCTATTGCTTAAATAAAACCCCATAATATTTTCCCTTTATTCTCGTGATTGGTGTGACCTGAACATCTGATCACAAAACGATATTTAAGTCTACTGGGTGATGATTTTCCTCAGGCCTAGGCTTAAAGAATTCAGACTCTTAAATTTAAGCTGTTTATGGGAGCATACTTTATCTTTAGGTTCTTTTCTTAAATCAAGGAGATTTATTGTCTTGGTTCCTGCTGTCTTTGGTTTGTTCTGGGAATATGTAATGCTGGAACTTCTGCAAACAAAGAAGCTTTCAAACAGCTTGGGGATATTTTTCTGTGCATCTGTGTAAATGGGAGATCGTTAATACGCATTTTCGCAGTTCCTGAATGCCTTACAGTGAGACAATGGGAGTTGAGTTTTTTTTTTATGCTGTTCATCTCTACAAAACACACTTGAGGAGAGGAAATTAATATTTTCTGAGGGTTGTGTGATTGTGGTGATGCAGTTTGAGCAGTCCAGGGCACAGAGGGTTATTATCCAAAACACTGCTTGTTTGTGGTTGAGTCACGTCCAATGAGCACATACTTAAACGCTGGGGGTGGGGGGATCTGGGCTCCTCTTAAGCCATTTACAGAGCTGTTCATTAAAAGTTCTTATCAGAATTAAGTGCCAAACCTTCCAGTTTTGTGCTAGAGTAAAGCCTCTGCTTGCCTGAAAGGAGATAGTGTTGGTCTTGCAGCAGTGTGAGAGCTGAAAGCTTCTTACTCTTGTAGTAATCACGAGCCAGGATGGTCATTAGGCTGGTGTAACGAGCAGGAAGAGATAACAATTCGGTTGCCGGAGGTTTGGTATCTCCCCAGTTTTCACTTTGAGGGAAGAGGCGTGTGCGCTCCAGCTGCTCCTCCAAAGAGCGATGCCGCAGCATGGGCCAGCTTTGGAGTAAGGCTTGTCTTACTGTACGCAGTTAAATGGGCTTTAATGTGGGGAGGGAGGAGTTCCGAGCCTTGTTTCCAGGTCAAAACACCCCTTTCATTTGGTTGGGGGCTGGGAATTGCCAGGAGCCGAGTGGGCTGTTAACTCCAGCTCCGGGCTTGACCCAGTTCCTGCGCAGAGCTCCGGGAAGCGCCTGTGCTCCAAGCGGGCAATTCCAGCTCAGCGCTTGGAAGCCGAGGAGATGGATGGCAAAGACAGACGAAAAAGAATTAGCTGCATGCTGTTGTTTGAATCTGAACTACGTGGGTTTAGTGCATTGGGGAGGAGGTGAAGAAGAGATGATGCTTGACCTGTACTTCGTTAGTTTTCCTTTGATTCTGGTAGTTACATTTTACCCTTTTGTAGTTTCCATGGGTAGGAAGCTGCCAGTGTTTTAGTGAAATGCATGAAATTAGGAGGATTTGTGTGAGCTTTTAGTGCTGCAACATTGTTGCCTTGCACAGCAGCCTCTTCTGTTTATATTTTTATAGTGACTGTTTTTGTAATCACAGTATTGGTTAAATATGTACTTTCAGTGCCTTTCAACACGTGATGTTAATAAATGTCAAGTTCTAAAACTGGTTATTCCTGCTGTCGTAAAATGAGGACCATCGCTATTTTACAGTGTTGGTGAGACCTTGAAAGGCACGAACAGGAGCAGAATTTTAAGTTTGTCTTTATTTTACTCTTTTAATGAGCTCAGCCTTCAGCCCGTGCTAGGCTTGGCTGTCTCAGTGCAGCCGTAGCACCGGCGGCTCCTCGCAGGGAGGGAGTTGTGCCAACATTTAGGAGGGATGTTTGTCTGCTGGGAGTATGTTCAACCATACAAGGCTTTCCATGGACAAAGCTGCCTCGTCCATAACGAGCCCAGCAAAGCCAGGATGTGTTTTAAACAGAGTTGGAATTTCTGGCCACTGTAACTGTTTGATATTTCATGAGAACACTGGGAATTCTAAATTGACCCAAACGAGCACAACGGGCCCTTCTGCTGAAGCTGAGCAGCACGGCTGGCTCGCTCCCTAACTGAGGGACCTTACGGAAATGTCACTGTTGTTATTGTTGTCAAACAGTGTCTTACTGTATTGGCACTATTGAATGTCAAATATTAGTGTAATCTGTCATTAAAATGTTTTCAGCAACATGATGGCTGCAGAGTTATCTAAATACCATCCTGTTCCTGCTGTAAACATGGTACAGCGTGGGTTTTTTACACATTGGAGCAGCAGTAGCAGTTATGTCCAAGGGAAGCTGTGGCTGCCCCATCCTTGGAAGTGTTCAGGGCCAGGTTGGACAGGGCTTGGAGCAAACCTGGTTTGTGCCCCTGCCCATGGCAGGGGGTGGAATGAGATGAGGTTTAAGGTCTCTTCTAACACTTCTGTTCTTCTATAATAGATGTATTCATTTATCCAAGTAGTATTAAGTATTTCTAGAACGTATGGATGTATTGTAATTCTTACAAGTCATCATAATGTTCAGTTAGTGTTCTTTAGAAAATGAATATTTTAAAAAATAATTAAATCACTGCAGCTCTGTGGCTGCTGTCTGTGAAGAAGAATTAAATGAATCACTCTGATTACAGCAGAGTTTCCAGTACAATTTCAGGTCTTTGTTACTCTCCTAAGTACAGTTTTAGTCACTGTTCCTGTGTGGCTGTGTGAGGCTGCTGGAGAGGTTTCCACGTGTCTGACCTGCTCTCACTTGACAGGGCAGTGATGTTTCTTTTCCTCCTTCCTCAAGTGGGTGAATCACAGCGCCCATCGGAAACGCTCATCAATAGTTCCAGGTCAGCATTTCAAGAAGGTCAGGGAGGCTGCTTTCTGCCTCGTGAGCATTATGCTAATTCAGTCGTTAAACATATTGGAATTGTGCTTCCTTTTACTTCTGCAGTGCTTGCAGATTCCATGGGAGCCTTTTCCCTGAGCTCGGAGCACAGAGGGTTAGTTTTGGGCAGGGAGAGGTTTTCTTATAGCCTGTGTTGTAGTCACACACGGGAAATGTGCCTGTAGATCTCAGTGTGAATCTGTTCTTCGTGTGAAATATTTGCTTGAATAGTGTCACTGTCATGTTGGTGCTCATGCATGAGGAGGAAATCGAAGAGGACGATGGAGAGGCTGAAGCCTTAAGATGAAATGCCTATTTTCCTCTCCCAAAGGTACTTTACTGAAGCACCTGTGTAACTTAGGCCCCAGTACTGCCACCTCTGACAAACAATATTGAGCCTTTTCTCTCTTATTTGTTCTTAAATTCTGGGAATGTATTTTAGTATTGCTCCGACACCAGCACGTGTAGAATCTTCAGAGATTATTTGTGCTGTGTGTGATATAAATTAATGATCACACAGAGCATTGTCTTTGTTGATACTGGACTGTTGCACACAGTGTAGAAAGCAATTAATCTGGAATCCATTTTTTTTGTACTGTAGATTTATGGCTGACTAAGATGGCGTTTTCACAAGCTTGACTCTGTAGGGAGCAGGTTCATATATTTTTCATATTGTCTCCAAAATTCTTGTTTCAGTTCCATTGAGTTCATTTTATTTTAAATTTAACAGCTTTTATGCCAGATTTGCGCACTTCAAAAATGCTAAAAATGGTTACTTTAAGGTTAAAGCTCTTTCCATCTTTGTTCAGTTTGACTCTAGAAGTGGTTGTGCTCTCTTCTCTGTCATGTCTTGTCTAATAATCCTGGAAAACTGAGCTCCCAGAGCCCGGGGTTGGAGCTGCTCACAGCTCGTCTGCAAACAGTGCCCCTGGCTGATCCAATGGTTCTGCTCCCACTCACATCTGGACAGAAGGCTGGAGTGAAAAACTTGTTAAGGCATGAGTGTATATTTTAAAATATATAATTAACAGAAGGTTGTTTATAACTGTTTAACCGATGTGCAAGACAGTGTTTGTAGTAGGTTGGACTGGCTTTTATTAGACTTCAGAATCTGCGGCGTTTATCACTTTGCTGCAGAGCAAACAGGCCACATGCTGCCTGAGCACTGGGCAGGTTTGGTCAGGCAGAGTTCTTCCATCCTGCCTCTCTGCTTTTTGTTAATCCTGATTTTTGATCACTTTGGCTCTTGAACCGGATGGCTTTGGAGTGATGAACTCATGAGGCTGACCAGGGCAGTTCCTGGGCAGAATTTGTGTCCAGTAGGTCACATGGACCTTTTGCCCGTGGTTTGCTGGTTGATTCATATGTGGTGAAACAAAATGAAAAAGTTGCCCAACTTCTTCACTCAGCAGGTGTCTCCTGTTGGCTGATCAGGTCTCAAAAGTGCAGATTACTAGAAAATGAAAATAAATTAGATTTTGTGCCTAAGTCACTTCTGAAGCATCCTGCACCAGCTGCTGTCTCATTAAAGATGTTGGGAAGTGTGGATCTTTAATTTCCTTTTCAGCTTTACCACTTAACATTCAGTTGCTTGGATTGGCGTGGCTCCTGTTCTGTAACGGATTTGGCTGAGGTGAGATTCCTCCTGCAGAAATTCTGGATGCAGTGCCAGTTACCTGTTTTTATGACAACTTTATGCCACCCTTTGAACTCGCAGATCTGTAACAAAAAGGCCAGCGAGGGAGTTGGCTCAGCAGATTCCTCAGTAGCTGCAGGACTTGCTGTGCCTCTTGAGGCTGATGAGTGTCTCGTGCCTTCCAGAGGCCTCCAGCGGTGCTAACAGTGATCACAGTGGGATCAGTGGGTTGTGCTTCACTGTGGGGCTGTGTGGGAACAGGCATGAACAGAGGTGGGGAGCTGGGAGAACTCGGAGTATCCTGGTTTTCTTTTGAGTCAAAGTTCATTCAGTCCAAGGATCCTTCTTTGTAATAACTTTGGAAAGGTGTTTCTAAATTCACTGTGAGATCATTCTCAGGTTACTAAATCCCTTCCTTGGATATGCCCTGAGAAACTGGGATTGGGTACCAGGGCTGCTGTAATTGTGGTGTGAGTGTGGCTGGGTGGGGGTGATTTGAGGGAAATTTCATGGTCTGGCTGCTCATGGGCAAGTGAGTGCTCGTGCTGAGGTGCTCAAGTCTGGATGAACTGGTGAGGACAAACCTGTGATCTTTCACTCCTCCTGATTTTTGTGAGCTGTAAAATATGCCTGTGTCATCTATTTATTATTACCCTGCCTTAAAGTGTAGGTGATCTCTACATTGGACCATGAGTTTCAAGTGCTTTCATGTTATTCTTCTACCTTCATTTTGATGTGTTAAAATGCCTCTCTGCTCTCTGTGCTTAAAACTTCCCAAACAGTTAAAAAGCCCCCGGGGTTCACTTAATGGTTAAAAATGCCCTTTTGTGCCAAAGCTGTGAGTGTGGTTTGAGCAGCCCCTGGGGTTCCCTGTGCCTCCCTGTCCATGTGCTGGATGTGGGGATGTTCCACACAAGCGCTTGTGCACATCCAGGCACTGCCAAGTCCCCACTGCCACCGTTTGGATTTCAGAGCTGGTTTTTCCCACTTTGGCTATTTCTTTTTTTTTTCACCCCTCTCAATAAATATGTTAATGTTTTTTTGTGGTTGAACTGTTGTCTTTCAATTAATAGGCATTTTTTCCCCCTTTCTGTGCTTTCTCAAGCGTGTAGGGAGGTGAAGGGGATTGTTTTGTACTCACAAAGCTTCTAGATAGTGTACGTGTTATCAATAATTCATTACAGGCCTTGATTTTGCTGAATAATGTTGTGTTTCTGAGGAACAAGGCAGTGTACAATGCATGTTCAGGCTTGTTGCTGTCAGAGTTCTTGGCTTAAACATCCTTTTGTTCAGAAACGGGGAGAAATGCAGTGTCACTGCTCTGGCTCCTCACAGCCACACACAACCCCTCTGTGCTCTGTTCCATTCGTGGGGCTTTGGGGGAAGAGGAAGCTCCTTTGTGGATTGCTGGTGACAATGCCCTGCTCACAGGCAACCAAAGGAACACTTGTACAAGCTGGCAATACCCAGCCAGTGGTTCTGAGGTGGGCATTTGCATTAACGGGGGGAGGAAACTCATTTCCTGCATATGTGAGAAGCCAGATGTGCCCACTGAAGGAAAAAGAGGAGCCTTATCATCAAGGCGGCAGCAGCAGCTCCTCTGGCACAACGTCAGACATTGTTGACAGAGCAGGTTTGTTCTGGGTGTGCAGCTCAGGGCAGTTTATTGATGGCTGGCAGGAGGCAGCACCCTACTGCAGCACCATACCCTAACTGACTTAATGCCAGGTTCAGTACACAAGGAAGAGATCAAAGAGCTGTTGGAACACTGGGAACAACCTGAGAGGCAAAAAGATTCATGTTTCAGTATGTCAGTGTGTTGTAGAGCAGAGGGTGGCATAAGGGATTTTGGCCCAGGGAATGATAAATGCCACCAAGTGTTTGACTTTTATAGCGGTATTTTATTTGACTCAGAATAGATCCACTCATCTCCCCTTAGTCCAATGCTTTTTTCACTATTTATGAGATGGGACTGGAAATCAGGGTCATGTCCATTTGGTCTGAATGAGTTTTAATGGCTCCATCACTATCCTGAAAGGCATAACTGGAGTAAAATTAATCCAGTTTAATAGTGTTAATAATTTTCTGTTCAAAGTTGGGTCATCTTTTCTGTGAAGTGCTTGAATTGCTGCTGTAGAGCTTGGGCTGGAGGTGCTGCCTGGGAGATGGAGCTGTGTTGTTTCTCAGTGCCAGCTCTGCCAGTCTTTTGTCACAGTGCTTGTCTCTTGCAGCAGTACCAGGGACATCTCCTTGTCTCTGGCTTGGTACCTCCATGCTGTGGCTTTGCAGGCTTCGTCTCCAGGGCAGAGGTTGCTGTGACTCAGAGGAGCAGGCTTCGAAATTGTTCATTTGTACATGGAACAGAATCATCTGTTCCTGGGAACCACCTGGTCCAACCCCCTGTTTATCAGTGTCTTTCTCCCATGAAGCTGCAGTTCTAGAGAAGTGCCTGGTACGAGTATTTTGGGCTCGAGTGTATTTGCTTGTTGACTGAACTCGATTACATGCTTATGCTCTGACTAATCAAATATCTGAAAGGTGAAATGATGGACTGAATGGAGAAATTGCTGCAACACAGTATTGGCTCTCTGTTTTGACAGAAAATGTGTCATTAGCAGCCAAATCAAAAGCTGTTGAACACAGAGCTTTTTGCATACGATTTTTTAAGATCACAAGTGGCAAACCAGACATCCAAGAAGAAAGACTTCAGATGGCAGAGCTGTGAGAGCTGAAGCAGTACATAAATATTTGTATCAGAAATGTGCAGTGAGAGTTTTCCCCAGATCGCCCAGAGAGGTTGTGGAGTCTCCCTCAGTGGAGTTATTCCAGAATTGTGCCGTGTGCTCTGGGATGACCCTGCTTGAGCAGGAAGATGGGACCAGATGACCCTCTGTGGTCCCTTCCAGTCTAAGCCAGTCTGTGATTGTGATTTCTTTTTGTCCAGGTGAAAGCTTAGGAGCGGCGTAATCTATTGCAGCATCTCTGCTCTGGGTGTTTTATCAGTAGCTGCCACGTGCTCTTTGTGAATGAGCCTTTGCAGCTTCCAAATGTGTCTGTCAGGAAAAGTACAGGTATAAAAATAATGCACTGTAAACCTGCTTCCTTGTTTCTGCAGAAGTGAAGGAATGTTAATTCTTAGCCCTCGGGTACACATTAGTCACCATAGCTATGTATACACGTATATAATTTTTAATGTCATGATTTTTGATGGGTCTTCTATCCCATCACTCTGTTTCCTTTGTCCTCTGTTTCCTTTGTCCTTCAGTTTTGTGGGTTCTGGTTTTCTCCAGATGGTTAAACTGCTGAAGTGATCTCTGTGTGTCCAAGGTCGTGCTCCAAGGCCAGTAGCCTCAAGTTTTCTGAAAGTCTGGATGAAACCACTTTTTTTCCTTTCCATATGGCAATACCTTAATTAATTTTTCAGCATTCAGATGAATGTATAAAGGCTCAGTATTTATAAACTCGTCCTGGTGACCCCACGTCAATCACAGGACAGCTCGGGCTGGTTGTACTTTCTGAAGGTGGTTTACTGTGCCAGGCCACAAATGCGTTTTCCAGCGCTGGAAATCCTGTTAGAATTTGAGGAGGCAGATCAGAGGATTAGGGGCTTTGTCCTTCTGACACAAAAGCACCTGCTGTGCATGAAGGCAAGCAGGAAATGTCTTCTCACCTCGTGCTATTTCTGTGTTACAGTGACCTTCGGAGGCTGGGTTTGTGTGAAAAGATCCATCCGTCCCCCGGTTCCTGCCTGGGGGCACAGGGCCATGGGTCAGCTTTATTTCTGCACGCTTCAAAGTGCTGTGGAGGCACTTGCCTATTTTTGTAACAAGTAGGTGGACTTTTTCAATAAACCAAAGCCCACGGATCTGCTTCACTCAATCCTTTGACTTGAATTCCTCAGCAGGTCAGCCAAGCTCTGTCTCCCACGGGAGTGCTGCATCTCCTGGGCTTCACATGAGCTTCAGTGTCCCCACACTGGCTGCCAGGCTTAGCAAGGTGCTCTACTGCAGGGCTATTTTAACTATTTTAACTGCACCTTTGCTCATCAAGGAGTTCCAATGTCAGTGTCCAAGTAGCTTCCACCTCTGTTTTGGGAGGAAACTGTCCCAATTATATCATTGCTGCTTTTAAAACATTTGGAGCAGCTGGTGGTTCTGAAGGCAGCAAATAAAATCCAGTGGTGATACCCGGGTCTTGTCAGCTCTGAGATCAGTTGTCCTTTCTCTTCCCTTGCTGCCAAGAGGACAAGAAATATGCACAGTTACAGTAAATATTTCCAGGTGTGGGTGGTCTCTAAGCTGTTTTTACTGCTGAAACATGGTACTGAGCGTGGTGTTGTGTAGGGGAGTATCAAATGGAAGAATGCCAAAGTTGTTTTTCAATCCCATATTTCTGTCTATGCTGCAGCTGGCTCATCCATCTCCTTACACTCCTTCAGCTGTGTCCATGGTTTGCCTGCCAAATGAGAGCATTCCCACCCAAAGCTGGAGCCTCTGGAGAAACACAGCCCTGCCTCAGTTCTGGGGGCTTTGGAAAGCACTGCGTGCTAGAGGTCAGAGGGATCAGTAGCTGCTTGTTGTATTTCTGAAACTATAATGAGCCAAATTTCGCCTTTTTAAAGCAAGGTCGTGTAGATTATACACTCAAAGGACACATAAATAAATTAGCTTTTGATTAATTCCATCATATTCAGGATGTGTAGCGTAAGATATGGAAAAGAGAGTCATGGATGTAACTCATTCCTTCAGAATCTGTGCAGAAAAACTTAACTGTAGCCAAAATTTATTTTAAATATAGTTAAAAGTGAAGTTAAGCTTCCTTCAGCAAGAAGACTGTGTTAAAATTAACCAGCAGGAAGTTTCATGATGATTCTGAAAAGGTTTGAGGTGAAATTTGCCAAGCTGCAAATTCAAGTGCCCACCCTCTGCTGTGTCCAGGACGTGACCCTGTTGACCTTTGGGAGCTGCAGATAAGAATAAAGTCCTCCCTGAAACAACCAAACATCTTCATGGAAGAGCCTTAATTTGACTTTTTTCTTTTTTCATTTCCACAGTCCACTTTTCTTGCTTGTAGCCAAACCTTATCATTAATATTTCATCTGGCACGCAATGCAGTTTTTTCTGGAATGTCTTTTTTCCCTGCTAAACTGCGTGGGGAGGTTATTTGCAGGTCTTGTTTGTGGTTTAAAAGCATTTGCAAGGATGAAACCTGAAAGAACATTAGCAGGAGTTGAAGCTGACCACAAAAGCAAAGGTTTGATGAGAGAAGCAAACAGAACAGCACTCTGAGGCCTGCTGGGAATACCCACCTTCTGCACAAACACACTTTTAGCCTCACTTTAGCCTTATCCCATAATTAATGTTGTTCTGCAGAATGTCATCCTCAGCTGGCAGAAATCAGAATTTTGCTTTTATTCCCTATCTCAACTGCCAGAAGAATTGGACTTTCTGAAAATACCCACCCACTGATGAGCTGGGTGGAATCTCTCGTGTGGAATGCTGGAAGTAAAAGATGATTCACACAGGAGGGTGAGGATATGCAGCTTCTGGTACCAAAAAACGGTGATTCACCTACATTTAATGTAATTTTCCTGTGGTTGGGTTTTTTTTCTACCTGAGACTCAGGAGAGTTCCAAAACAAATCAGGCCTTCTGTGAAACTGGGAAGGGAAGAGAGTTTCCTCTGAAACTGTCAATGAGAGGGTTGGGGAGAAGGAAATTGTGGAAGATGGAGGTGTAATGAGGCAGTTGTGCAGGTCAGAGGAAATGCCGAGCGTGCTGTTAGTCCCTGTGCTCTTGAGGGATCTCTTGAGTAGAACATGATGTACAAAGAGGAAAATCTCCAACCAAGACCTGGCTTGGCCGAAGTGGGTCTTGACAGAGAAGGAGTTGGCCTGAATTGTTTGTAGAACAGTGGTCATTGCCCCCAAAACCCAGTGCAGAAATTTTTGGAGCTTAATACCCAAAAAATGGGTACTTGATAATAAATCTATGGTCACAAACTGGATCTTTCTAAAGGGTGATATTCCGAAGATATTTTCTAGAAGTAACTGGAGCAATCTGCCCCTTTTGTACATTAATCTTGTTGGGTTATGTTTTATATGTGACACAGACATTGTTATGAAAATAGCAATGGATGGACAGCAAGGACCAACAGCTGTGGAAGCAGATTATTACATGTAATTTTTTACCCAAATCATTCTCTCCAGGCAAATCTCTGTCTCATAAATTCAAGGAAGTTTGGAGGATGACTCCCTGTGCCCCACAGCCATCGTGATGCATTCTTCCCTGGTTACACCTGGATCCTATTCTACCATAGATTAATCACAGAATCCCAGACTGGTTTGTGTTGGGAAAGGACCTTAAAGCTCATTGTCTTGGTTTAGACAAAACCCATGACACTCATCCAGTGCCACCCTTACTGTGGGCAGAGATATCTTCCGCTATCCCAGGTTGCTCCAAGCCCTGTCCAGCCTGGCCTTGGACACTTCCAGGGATGGAGCAGCCACAGCTTCTCTGGGCACCCTGTGCCAGGTCCTCACCATCTTCTTGGTGTTTTGCTGAATCCCTCTCTCAGCTGATTGTCCTGCTACATCAGGAATGTGATCTTAAATTCATGCTGATCATGCCAGTGTATTTAACACTGAATTTTTACTTTAATAAATAAATATTATGGCCTCTGTGAGGCCAGCTTGAATTACTGAAACTGCTGCTCTTACCATTTTTACTGCCCAGTCTTTGGAGCATGGAGATCAAAATACAAGGTGTAAAGTTCTCACTGTGGCACTGAGATGGCAGCACTTAGTGGAAAGGGTGGTTGAAAGTATTGGAGTTCTTTAGTGCAGCTGCATGGGGGTGAAGCTCTGGCAGGTGATGATTGTTATGCAATTGTGCTGGCAGGAGTAATTAGAGATTTACAGGTGCTTGTAAACGCTGCTATTTATAGAATGGACACTTTATTTAAGGAAATTCTAATCTTTTCTGCATTGGGAGGAAATGTCAGAGTGCAGTGTTTCATCCTTAGGTTGCGACTGGACTGTAGTGTTCAAAAGAACAGCACTTAGTTCTTTTTTAAAAGAAAAGTGTAAGAGACTTGGACATGAGAAATGGAGGAAGAATATTTTGAATTTTGCAATACTTTGGAATTTTAATATTATTGATTTGGCTTGTGAGATTTGGAATATGTAGTTTTAATTCTCAGCCTTCTAGTTTTCATTAACTCTGGATCTGGGAAAAGATAATTTAAATGCATTTTATTAGCTGTTTTTACTTTGTGAATAAACTCTTCCTGGCAAGTTAAAAATGAGAGCCATTATGAAAGTATTTTTGATAATCTTTCTCTTTAAGAGACCCTGAATGTCCCCTTAAATACAACTGATGGATCCCACTGCAGTGAATAGTAACATGAATCAGGCTTAAACCCAAAAATAGAAAAAGCTTGCTTTTTACTGAATTAGTTTCGTGATCTACTTGGTTATGAAAGTTCCAGAATAACTTTTTCTTTCCTTCTTTGTGTTATTTTTGTTGCGCTGTAGTAAGTCTTGTTCTTGTTAGCACTCACACTCGTACGTGCGCAGTAAGTGATAGGATCTGCTCTGTTAATTCTTATTTAATCTAATCAGCACCTCTCCAAGTGCAGGAAGCAGCAGAAGCAGGATTTCTGGGGAGAAGGGACAGGGATTGCTGCAGACTGACCCCAGTGTTCGGTCAGTGAGGACAGGACGATGAAAGGAGAGAAGAAAAATGTTTGTAAAGACTGAATCGTTTTAGACAGCGGGGCAACCTTTTCTAGGAGGGATGAAATAAATCTTGGTTTATGGTCATCTGCTCCCAGTAGCTCCTGGGGCTTGTTGAGCCAGGGAAAAGCTGCAGGCCAGGGGAATGTACAGAATCACGGAGTCCCAGACTGGTTTGGGTTGGAAGAGTCCTTAGAGATCATCCAGTCCCAACCTCCCAACCACAGTGATAAACAAAGCCATGTTTTCAGAAGCTGCTAATATATGTTGTTATACAAACTTCTTCCTCTATCTACACAATAGGGAAGTAATTTCTGTACACTGGAAGCAGATTTGCTGATAAAGTTGTATATGAAGAAGAAAAACTTTGTGTTTATTAGATAATTTTCTATGGTGTATTTTTTGTGGGTGTTCACTGCTGGAGCCAGGCTTTCTGCTTGATCTCTGTGTCATAAACATGCTTGGTTTTGGTTTTTATTTTTTTGTTTGTTTGGGTATTTTAATAGCAGAGAGATTTTTCTTAGTGGAATTTTTCTGCTTTCCACCCTTAGAGAAGACAGATGGACTTGTTTATCTGCTGCGAGGTTCAGGGCCAGATTATAGATGATTTTGCTTTGTGTTGTTTTAAAACATTCTTGTTTCTGAGCAAGGAAGTTGGCAATAGTCACGTGATTCATGGTGGAAAAATTATCTGCAGGCTGTTGCCTTAATAGGCTTAAAGGAATTAGCAGTGATGTAAATAATAGTTGTGTGTGTGGTGGGTGGGCAAGTGCCAGAGCGAGGGCGTGTTTGGGGTGAAGCCCTTCCCAAATGATTTTCTGCAAAAATAACCCTGTGAAGTGAATAATCCATTTTGAGTCCTTACGAGCAGTGTTGAAAATCTTTGTAATGATAGATCTTTTTAATTAAAAATGCAGGCAACACCTGAGGGCATTAAGATTTGAAGGAGCCTGGGGCTCTGTTTGTGTGCGCGTCTCTGTGACACCCTGTGGTGGCTCAGCTTGGCCCAGGAAAAAAAAAAAATCCCAGTCGCAGGTGTTTGGAAGCTGAGGAAGAGGAGCAGCAGGGAAGAGCCAGGCCTTCATGTGCCAGCCTTTCTGATAAAAGCAGGAGGGATTTCAAGAGACACTTCAGTGCCATTTATGATTTTATTTGTGTGCAGAATCCACCCGCCACAGCTGAGAGGAGCGTGAGCATTGCTGGGGAGGCACAGAGAGGTACAGTGCCCAGAAATGGGGACAAAGGTGCCCAGAAATGGGGGCAAGGTGGCTTTGAGGCTCTGCCACCCAGGATGGGGACATGCAGGGCCAGCACGGGCAGCTCAGCTGACTGTCCCTGGGCAGAGGAGGTCAGGGAGGGAATAACATGATGTAGCTGATGATGAGGGATTTACAACTATGGTAGTACGATTACATTAGTATTATTAAATATTAACAGCATCTGAAATCCTCCTGCAGTTTAATTTACAGTGATCTTTATAAATTGCTCCAAATTTTGTACATTGCCAACTGGACTAGAGATATTTTATTAAGAAAGAAACAGGTTTATCTAAACCAAGATACGTGTTTCAAAACTTGAGACACAGTGTCTAGTGTATGTTACACTTGGCATTGATTACATGATTCCCCTTTATCAAGGGTACTTGTATCAAGGAGCTTTATCATTTTCAAAGTTGGGAGATTATTTTTTCTCCTAAATATTTTGTTCTTTTTCAAATACTTGTCTGTTTGGGGCCACATGTTTGTTGTAGGGCAGCTGAATTTAGAACACAAAAACTGACTTTGGAAGTTTATGTAGGGGAAAATGGGGTCATGTGAAGGGGGAGTGTAATCAAACTAAAGAGGGCATAAATTTTGTGTTAGGAGTATTGGCTGGAGAAGTGAGTTGTACTGTTACCAGGGATTAGGTCCCACACTGTAAATTCACTGCCCTGCGTTCCACTGAGGATCAAGTTTTAGTCCATTTAAGAAGCTCTGTGCCCCCTTCTTCTTTTCCAGAGAAACAGGGAATACAGAATGATAGGAGAGAATTTATCCTCAGCTACTGCAAGGCCGATGCTGTTTTCACAGCTGAATTTTTCCCTTTGCAATGTTGCCTGTGAGCATCAGCCTCGTTCCTGCAAGTTTCCTTTTAGAGCACCTCCCAAACCTTTGCATCCTTGGAGTGTGAGAGCATTTTAATCGGATTTTGATGGCGTTTCTTAGAACAAGGAATGGGAGAGGGAGGAAGATTTCATGGAGATCTGTGAGATGGTGGAAGGGACAGATTGATGTGGATAAGCTGATTGGGTTAGTGGCTATTTTGGAAAGACGAGGTCATGGACTTGGGAGGGAGGGAATGGCGTCAGGGATAAGTGGTTGAGACAGAACTCCAAGTGGATTGGAAGATGAAAGGGAACTGACAAGGTGAGTGGAGTTCATTCTCCTGCCTGAGAGAGGGTGCTCAAGCAGGGACAAAAATAAATCCCTGCAATTTCGGTGCCAGTGTGGGCTAAGTCTGGTCAAGGGAAGCTGAAGGTGAAATAACCACTTCTCCAGACTGCAGACTCAGGAAGCCAAGATCCTGGTTGGGTTTTTTTAATAATCACAAGCAGGAAGCTCCATATTCCTCCGAATCTTTAAATAAGTTTATTTGCATGGTAAATTCACACGAATATAGGATCCAGTGAGTGGAGTCCAAAACTGCCCCTTCAAAGGCTGCCCAAAAGAGACAAGAGGGTGGCAACACAAATTTGGGCCCCTAGTTACAAAGTACAGTGTGAGTTTTCTAAAAATGAAGAGTATGACAGCTTTTGAAAGAAAAAATAATCTAACCTTACATAGCTGCCTGCATCTGCTACAAGTTTAAATATACTTCTGTTAGGAAAAAATTCAGGTTACTTCTTGTAGCTGAAATTCTAATTACTGCTGGTTTTCCCACTTCTCTGCAGTAAGAATATAATTAAAGCCAAAGCTCTTCTCCTGCCTTTGCTAGCGAGGTACAGAACTGCTTTGTCATGGTAAAAGTCCCATTTTGATGGAAAATCAGCCGTTTGCAGGTCAGCTGCTCAGGTAGCACTTCACAGACTGTTGCCCCAGAAAAGAGCTTTACAATAGAAAGTAAATTACAGTAATTGAGATTACACTAATGCAGAGCTCTATGTTTAACCAGTGATTGACAGCATTTGAATATGCAAACAGTCTTACCTAAATGTGGTTTTAACTGTTCAGACCTGGTGTGTCCATGCAGTCCTGGAGTTATTGCCTGTTCACCTTTCAGTTGCACCTTTAAGTGGTAATTTCTTGTTGGTTCTTTAATGGCTGTTTGAAAAATAAACATTCTGCTTTTACATGAGGTGGCTTTTGCTTGGGAACCAGCTTCTTCTCCTTAGAATGCTCTGGATTTTTGTCTCACATGGCATTGCCTGTGTAGGTCTGGGTATGTGCCACACCTGAGTCAGAATATTTTGTTTATTTGCAGGTGAGGTCTGGGCAGTGTGTCTGTAGTGATCGCATTCCCTGTCCTTAATGCGCCCTTGGTGACCAAGCTCTTGTCTCTATGAGAAAGGATTCAGGCCCTATGGATTGGTTGCAGCAGGAAATTATGGTAAGTGGGAGTGTGGAAATTTGTCGGATATGTTTATTTCCATTGTATTTGGTTGTTGGGCCAAGTCAGTAAATAATGGTGTGTTTTAGAGAAGGAACACTATGTCTTTCAGTGTGATAAACTCTGGGATCAGCATATCTGAAAGGCACCTTAATCTGAGTTTGCTTCCTTGGGAATTTATGTGAGAATGATGTTATTTGATGTTCATGCTGACTCTACATCAATACTTGCATTTTTCTCTTCTTTTTTTTTTTTTTTTTTTTTTTTTTTTTTTTTTTTTCAGATTCTTTTTCCCTGCTGGAGTTTTTCAGTTCCGTTGAATGTGTAATTCCAACTATGGCAACAAGAGTAGAAATAAATTCTACTTTGGCGTCTTTGACGGCAGTCCCTGACCTAGCTGAGCTCAGGGCTGAGGAGAAGGCACAGCGTGTGTATGTCAGTGTGCTTTCAGATGCCAGCAACAAGGCAAAGGAGGCCTCAGCATCACTGACCCTCGAAGAGAACAAGAAATTTGGAAATTCCTTGAGATCTGCAACGATGCCCTCGCTGGGATCAAGGCCGAGACTTTTCCCAAAGCCTTTTTGCAAAGAGAAACCTTCGGATACTTTTGCAAATGTCAAACCGCCCGTCCCAGCGCTCAGATCCAGCAGCATGGTGAGAAAGACCACTGAGGAAACGTCCTCTGTGAAGGTGTTGAGTGGCAATGTCCCTCCTTTAGTGGATCAGAAGGCCATTGATGCTGAAAATCAGGCTGACAGTGACATGGTGACAAACGTGACTTTCTACACAGGGCCCAGCGCCAACACGGTCATTCTGTTTGAGCCAGCGGGCCCTGAGCAGGCCAAGGTCAGCCTGGCCCAGGAGAAAAGGGCTCAGGAGCGCAGGGGATTTACTGCTCTGCAAACCAAGGACCTCCAGGGCTCTGTCAAACCAGCAGAGACACCCAGGAATCCCGACGGGTCTCTCCATAGGCACATGTCGTTTTCCTCCAGTCTCAGACCAGACTCCTGGAACTCCCTCAAAACCGGTGAAAAGAAAGATGCTCGAGAAGTTCATCCAGGGGAGAAAAACAACGATGATGCAAATAATCTCAACAATAAAGTTGATTTCTCTGTTGATGTCCAGCAAAGGGCAAAACATAGACCAGTGTCTGCTATTTTTCTGGAATCATTACGGGATCAAAAGCATCACAATGTGGAAGCTTCTGAGGAAAAATCTCCTACGGAGAAATCCGGGGTTAGAAAACCGAGGCCTTTGTCCATGGACCTGACAGCTAAGTTTGAACATAAAGACCTTTCTTCTTGCAAGAAGGCTGGTTCATCCCACGAAAGCAAGGAGAACGTATCCATAATTGCTTTTACTGATGTGGGTAGTCGTGATCAGTCTGAAACGGGGCCAAAACATGAAGAAACTGAACTTAATAAAAGCAGTTCTTCTAAAACAAATCTGAAATGCAGTAGTCAGGACATTGGCGTCCTAAATAATGGGAAATACACCTGGGAAACAAAACTTAAATCTAAAAGTGAACAAATTGAGACAAAACCAGAGATAATAATTAACTTGCATGGTCCTGAAAGAAGCCCTGAAACAACCAGTGAAAGCAGAACTAGTAAGGGGGGGAAAAGACCAGATCAGAAGGAAACGTACGTGTTCCTGGGCTGTGAAAGTCCTGCAGCTTCCTCGGAAAAAGAGAGTAATATCTTAAGAGGTAGTGTTAAAAAACACATTAGTTTGTTTACTTCAGAAAATCCCAGTGTCACAGTGGATCCAGATCTTCTCCCAGCAGCTGGTGAGAAGGAAAACAGGTGTGTGACCATCCAGCAGAGGATCAAGGAGCTGACAACAGAGAATCCTGACGTTAAGGGAGGAAATCTGCGCCGGTCACTGCAGTCACGGCCACTCTCTGCGGACTTAACCAAGATGTAGGTTACAGAGAAATACTTTTTAATCCTCTTGGCTTCATGTTGTTCAATAAAACTGCTTCTCTTAGTCCAGTAAAAAAAACTTGATCATTTTGCTTCCACTTAATGTGATTTTTAAGTATTATTCTTAAGCTCCTTTCCTGCCTTTTTTAATCCAAAAAAGGAAAAATTAAATATATTCTGACAACAGCTGAAAAAAAAATAAAGCTGTCAATATTGTGACCTTTGCATGTAACTGTCAATGAGAGAGATTATAGCTTATTATGCATCTCTAAATCCTCTATTATCAAACAAGGTGCATAATTAACAATTTTTTGGAAATTCTTTTGGTCTATTAACCACCAAATACAATAATTTACTCTGAAATAATGATGTTTCTCCTTTAGGAAATGTAATTTGATGGATAATTTCTACCAGCCTGCTTTGGTAGGAAGTGACCCTGCTCGCTGACCAGCTGGAGTAAAGAAGTAACACCAGTCCTTTGTTTTAGGTTTTCTAGTCCAACGTCAGGTGGTGAAGCAAAGCCTGAGAAACCTGGGGAGGCCGGAGCTGACTCGATCCACGACCTGCAGGAAAATCCCAAAGTAAGGAACTGGCAGCAGCTGGTGGGCTCTGCAAGGAGAAGGAGCTGTTGTGTGTGGCTTTATCAATCAGTGGCTTTTAAATGGGTATGGAGAGTATTAGGGCTGACACAGTTCCAGTGGATTTGCTGATGTGAGTTTGTCTTTAGGATGTGCAGAGAAAAGTTCAGGAGTATTTTGTCTGCTGAGTTTGTCAAGCTTGTTGTGCACACTGTTCAGTGTAGGAGTGATAGAGAGGGAAGAATATTTTGTGTACTGTTTTTAAGGGATTTCTAATGCATGAAACCCCAGTGAATTGCCTGGGACTGTGATGGGTTTGTGCAGTGATTATTCTTTATTTTCTCTAAGCAGAGCATTAGGATTGTGCTTTCTGGTATCTCTGTCCCAGCTCCTGATAAATCCCAGCCTGGACCTTTGTCAGGCTCCTCAAGAACATTTACCTGAGCAGTTTAGACAACAAAGTGTTCCAGGGAAAATGGGGATTTGCTGTGGAAGCTTTAGGCTCTCTCTGTTCCTAAGCAACACTTCAGTATTGCAAAACAGAACTTCTCTGGTGACAGTTCTTAGTAGAGGAGATTTAATGTAGTTTAAGGGTGTTTGCAGTAAGTTCTCATGGCTTTTTTCCTGTCCAAGATAGGAATATGTGGTAAAGAAAAGCTACAAGTGCAAAGTTTCTGTAGTTCAGTGTTATTCTCAAGGAGAGCAATTTGTTTTAAGAAGAAAATCTTTCATTAATGGAGGTGCTGTTTTCAGAATCGGACAATAAAGTAGAATTAAAGAAATTCCTTGAAGAATATAGCTCAGACTTAAAAATCTTTATTTATGAATACCTTTAGTGTTAATTTTCTGATGTTCTTCAGCTTTTTTTAAGACAATCTTAAGTCAACTCTGAGTTTTAAATTTTAAAACTTGAATAGAAGATTGAATTCCTGTAAGACCTTTAGTTTTCTTTGATTCCCTTTTATTATTTGCATGCTGGGCTTTTTCAGCAAGCGCTGTTAAAAATACCATCTTTAGGATGCTGCTTGTATTTTCTGTGAGTAGATAACGGTGAAGCATTGGTAATAAATATTAATTTCCATCTTTCCTTTTTTTACTTCTGCTCAGCTTAACGTTTCTCATAGTTGAGCAGCTCCAGCTGTGATATTTTCTCAGATCTTCATGCTCCTTGCAGTTTGACCATGTAACTGGTTATTAGTGAGATAATTCTGTTAAAATCAAGATTCAGGAGCTGGAGCTACACATTCCCTTAGGTTACCTTGGTCTCAGTGGAGTTTGTGTTCGGGGAACATGGATGTGTTTGACTTGTACAGTCTCTGTTGCACAAAGAAGACGCAAGTAAGTTTTAAAACAAATTTTATTACGCATTTTTTAAAATAAACTCAGATAACGGTTGGATTTTGTTGTTCCAGAGCAAGGAGCTGAAGCTCACCCATGGCACAGATTTCACCGAGGCAGTTGCTCCTGGGAAGCCTTGGAAATCCCGGCAAGTTTTAAAGATAACCAACAAACCTGATCAGCTGGAGAGGAAAGGAAGCTTCCTGGGAGATGGTCAGCATTTCTCACAGCAGACTGAGAGTTCTGTCTCATTCACAAGCAACATTGAAAAGAAATTAAACCCAGCACTTCTGGAAAAGCCCTTTATTAAAACTGTCCGGGCCACCCTGTTTGAGCACAATGTCCAGAAGCACAGTGTTGTTGCTGAGCATTCTGGGGCTGATCCTGCACCAAAAAGGAACCAGGAGCCTGAGGCAAAGCAGGATCTGGTGGTTTCGGGGCACAGCAGACGCTCATGGATGGGAGAAGGGGAGGAAGCCACTACTGCAAAGGAGCATCACAAGCAGCCTGATGCATCAAAACATCCAGCACATGTAGAGAAAAGTCCAAAACCAGCTTGTTCAAGTGAAGACAAGAAAATGAGTCCAGGAATTGTCTTAGAAAAGTCTTTGGTTGAGAAAAGTGAAAAACCCGCTCCCAAAAACACAGAAGATTCTCAAATTTACCAAAGAATAGAGCCCAGGTATGAAATCTTTCAGACGTGTGGTGAAAGGGCTCTTAGTGAAGCCATCACGATGGCTCCTGAGAAAAAGGCCATGACACTGAGAGCTAGAAAATCATCTGTGAAAGAGACTAAAACTGAGGAGGACGTTGTACCCACACAGTCAGTTAAGGCAAGTAGTCACACTCTTTACTTGAAAGAAGAAAATGTTACTTCAGAAGCCAGAGAGGCAAAAGTTCTCACGAGCAAGGTTGTGTTGAGAGAACCTGCTGGTTTTCTCTCCAGTGAATGCACTTTACCTGAACAGAAAAGAGACTCTGATAATCCTGAGCCACTGTTCATAACTGAGAAAATACCTTATTCCACAAACAAAAGTAAAAGTTTGGGAATGAGTGAAAAAGTTAACAAGCAACATGCTGAAATGAAAGGTGATAAGAGTGAAGTCTCTTCTGTAGATAAATCAGAGAGGATTAATGTTATGAAATGCTCTTCTGAGAAAAGGAGTTTCAGGGCAGGTGGGACAGACGTCCAGGAATTCCGAACCAACTTGGATCGTGAAGTGATTTCCGCAAGTGTCAATAAACACGGGGCTCAGGCTTCAGTGCTTGCAGGTGGGCAATATTTTAAGTCTTCCAGTAGCCACCCCCCTGATACAAAAGGACTGAACGTTACTAAAGAGGAATCTGGGGCCTTTGGGTTGAGGAAAAGTCTGGACTTCAATTGCAAAGAGCAAGACTTTAGCTTGGCTTGTACAGCTCCTGAAAACAGCGCGAAACTCCGAGGAGGAGATCCAGAAGAAAAAGTCAGGAGAAGCAAAAGTAGCGTTTCTGACTTGAAAGTTTCTGAAAGGTGGAGGAGGAGGACCTTGCCTCAGGAGTCACTCAAGGTAGAAGAAGTTGTGTGGCTCACTCCTGAAAATATCAAGAAGCTGAGCCGGACAGATTCATTGCAATTGAATGAAAGTTCACTGAAGAAGAGAAGCAAAAAAATCAAAGATGGGGTGGAAGGGAGTGAGGCAAACCAAGCTGTTCTTGGCAGTCCTGATGATTACATGAAACATCAGAGTTCTGTCTTTGAGCCAAAAGCAACTTATTTTGCAGTGACTTATCAGATTCCTGGTATGAAAAAAGAGAAAAGCTTTGTTGGTGCTCCCAGTGCAAGTGAAATTAATACGGTTTCTGGTTCAAGCGAGGGAGCAGCAATTAATCTGGACCCTGTTTTTCCTGGAAGGTCCAAACCTTTGTTGCAGCAACCAAATAAAAATGTGACAAGTTCAACTTGTAGAGAAGACTCCTGGGAAGTGCATATTAACAAGGATTGGGTCAAAGAAGAGGAAAAAGATGCTGTTTTCTCCAAAAATGCTGCATTTGGTAATTTTCGTATGTCTAGGAAAGATAACCAACAGCATCCCGAAAAAGGTCTGGATCATTCTAAAGAGAAAATTATAGATGTCGATGCTTTCCTGTTGAAACGTGATCTGGAAAACCCAGCTCAAGCTGATCTCAAGAGTGGCAGAAGGAAAGTCTCCTCTTACCATGAGCCCTGGTCCCCACCACGTTCCGCACAGGTGCATAAGGACAGCGAACTGGGCCCCCAGAAAAGGAGTGACAATAATTCTGATTTCCCTGGAAGGAAGGCTGAGGATGGGTACAGATCCCAAATTCTCGATATTGATGCACTTATGGCAGAATATAAAGAGGAATCAGCAAAAGCCAGTAAAGTTCAGGAGAAGCTCTCTGAAGATCTCGGCTCACTGAGTAGGGAGAAATCAAAGAACAAAAGGAATGTGTCGGATAGAATGACTCTTACCTACAGCTGGAATGAGTGGAAGAGTGGATCAGACTACTATTCAGTTAATAACAAACCAGGTGAACGTGCAGAAGAGCAGCACAGGCCAGAGAAACTCATCGTAAATGAAAAGAGCAAAGAGAAACTGGAATTACGGAGCCCTGAATTTGATAAGCAGAAGTCCAAAGACAGAAAGGTCAGCCCTCCTTACTGGGGAAACCCCAGCAGCATTTTTCCAGAGAAGTTTGTAAATTCACCTGTGGAATTTGCTAGGAAGAAAACTTTCATTGTTGACGAGGATGAGGAAGTGAGCTTGACCTCCAGAAATCAGGGTGCAAAATTTGTAATTGAAAAGGTACAGCCCATAAATGTAGTGAGCACAGAGCAGAGGCTGGAAGTCAATCTGGCCTCCAAGTTGTCCCTAAAGGCTGATGATGGGCTCTCGCAGAAGAAGTTGGTGACAAAAGAACAGTTCTTGGAGGTGTCTCCAGAGGGCAGTTGGAGCAAAAATGTAGTGAGGAGCTCTACACTGAGAAGCAAAGACAGCACAAATAAAATGTGTGAGGGTGACTCTTTCAAAAGTAAGGGTGATTGGAAGAGCTACATGTCTGGGTTTGGGACTGTCCCCGCAGATCTCAGACGATCCTACTCGGAAAAATGCCGCCAAGGAAGGGACAGCCTGCCCCTCATGCAGGAGGTGAGGGCAAGGAAGGACCTGCATCGATCCAGGCCAAGCTTCCCCTTGGAAAGTGTGGATAACTCGTGGAAGCACAAGGTGTCAGCTCAGTCAGAACCATTCTTCCATGAGGATAAAAAGGTATTTTCAAATGGTAGCCAAGTGTTTCATGTAACTGTAACTGAGCTTTACCTTGTTAGGGGTTTTATTGTGTCCTTGTAGCACTTTTCAGCACTTTGCAGCAAGGGAGAAAATCCATACTTCTCACTGGAGTTCGTTTCTTTTTGGGTTCTCTTCTCTTGAGCAATGGCTATTGCACTAGGTGGCCTCATTTTTTGCTTCAAGTATAGAAATACTTATTGATGTTTCTATGGAGAGCTTGAAAAAGCTTTAAAAAGTGTGCTTGTTAGTTTTGTAATGCTGTGAACCTGGGAGGTTAAGTTGTTAACTCTGCAATTTTATATTTACTTGAAAAGAAGTAATTTGGGTTTATTTTACGAGTTGTCAGCAGTGATCTTTTTGGACCTCTCTTTGTTTTTTATCTTTATCTGAAGGAAGCAAAATTTATTTTTATTTTTACTGGTTGAATGGCCTTCATTTGTCTGTGAAATTCCACTGCTTTCCTGATTTTGGTGTGAAGCAAGAGATTCCCTTCACACAGTGACATGTGAATGAAATCCAGAGGTTGGATTTGGTTGGAAAAGACCTTAATGGTCCTATAATTCTGTGATTAAAGTGTAGGGTGTTCATGGCTATCGTGTTTTTCCATTTTGTATTTTCAGCTTTGAGTTTCCTCTATTTGGTTTATTTTTTTCCAAAAGGTATTTTAAATATGTATAAAACATGTATATATGTATGTGCATATGCATGTAGATTTAATTACATTCGTAACTATATTTTACAGGCTCCCAGGAAAGAGTGGAGCAAGCAGAGCTCAGACAAAACAGAGGGAACAGACTTTTCCTCAGTGTCTGCACAGAGGAGCCACCACAGTTTCTACAAGGAGAGAAGAGCAGATTTTGGGATGGTATGTGACCCTGGAGGAGGGGTTTGGGGTGGGATCAGGGAGCTGCAGCTCTGTTTTCCTTTTTGCAAAGGGCTGTGGTAGAAGGATGTGCTGCCAAGCAGGGAAGTGTTTGCAGGGGGGGTTGAACTGGTGAGGCTGCCCCTCCCTGGGATCCCACCCCACTGCTCCCTGCCAAAGCTGCCAGCACGAAGCCTCAGCCTTGCAGCTTGTTCAGTTTGTTTTCTGAGTGAAGAATTCTCATCCTGAACTCAAGATGGCTCTAGAGCATTATGGTTTTTGTTATTTTCTCAGCTTGTGCAGACAAATAGAACTGTGTCCCAGCCTGAGAAATAATGGGTTTAATTTTCTTTCTGTTGGCAACACAGAGAGAAGTGTTTCTGTGAAGGATCACAGCTGACATTTTGGGTGGTTTGATTCGTCTCTAACGCACAAACTTGGGGTGAATTCCTGCTTGATGTTGTTGGGTGCTGTTTTCCTCAGTTTCAGAAGGATGTCCTGACTTCAGCCCTCAGAGAAATTTTACGTTGTGAAATAGCATCCTACATCCAGCTGTTGTTCTGAAATACGAAACAAAGGTCTGGATGTTCCAAAAGATGTACAATAAATGAAATATCAACGTTTTCTGAGGGAAGTAAAGGATTTGGAAAGTGGAGACTGAAGGATGCTGTCCCATGGACTGTCCCAAGGTCACACCTCCCCTGTCATATCTCTGCCAGCACACTCTGCAGTGAGGTGCTGTGCTGCCCTATTCTGTCATGGCTTACTCTGCTGTTTGCACCTCTTTAGCAGAGAACACACAAAAATATAAAAAAGAGAAGAAATTCAGTGGTTTCTTTCCTTCTAGCAAGGAAAAAGAGAACACCTAAACCTGTAAGGATTTTATAAACAAGTTTCCTAATTGGACTTTTGGAAATGGGCTCAGTTTATTCTTCAGTTCTAGTCTTTAAGCTTCATGCAAGGTATCCAATGGCTAATGTTTTAGCCTTTAGCTTTAACCCTTTTTTCCCCCATTCTTAGCATGGTTCATCTTAGGGAATTTGGGTTATTGACAGAATGGGCATTTATCCAACCCTTAAAAGTTACGTGCCATCAGCTTTTAGTGCAAATATATAAAGGTGGTGCTGGCCAGGTATGAAATGTGGGACAGGAGGGCTGTTGGAAGTAGTGCTGGGATATCTGAACTGTTCAGGTGCTGTACTCGGGTGAATACAAGTGTTGTTCTCCAACTTCACTGGTGATTGGGAGGTTACTCAGAATACTTCAACTTTACCAAGTGTAGCCTGAGACAGGAAGGGAAAGTGAGAAAGAGAGACTCAGCTCCATGAAAAGGGAAAACTCACCTCTTGTGGAATTCAGTAGGATCCGAGTTCTTTGCTCCTTTGTGTTGCTTTGGAAAAGCTCCTCAGGGCGTGTTTGTTGTGCAGTGCCATGGGAGCCAAAGGGCAGCCTGGTCCTCCTGGGTGTAAAGTGCAAGTGGGTGCATGCAAGGGGCTTTGACTTGCATTTGGACCTGGAAAACTCACCGCACTGATGTTTTCCAAAGCCGCACAGAAATACTGCAGAAGATTATGTAGAACCAAACCATTTCTTTTTTGCACCAAGGTTATGCCTTTGTTTTCTTTGGAGAAAACACCGATATGGGGTGCGGAGTCACAGCTCCGTCAGCGCGTTCCAACACTCCCCTCTGCTGGAGACACTTCTGAGCTGTGTGAGGTGGACAGACACGAGGGGTCAGGAAAGAGCCACGGGAGTCACAGTTAAATCCCCTATTTCCCTGGAATCCAAGTGCAGTCTGTATTTCCCTTGGTGCAGCTGTGAGGGGGAATTAGATAGAAATTTAACATCGTGCTGCTGTTTGCTTTGAGCGGTTTCTGGTCTGTGTAGTTGGGAATTTACTTATTTTTCCTTGTGGCGTAGTGACAAAGTATATTCTCCAGTCCATGTTGTTGGTCAGTGAGGGTATTGGTATCGTTCTAGTGAGACTGAGTGCTCAAAGTGACAAGTCTTGTTGTAGAATAAACAGTTCCTTTTGATTTGCATTCACCACTAAAGTAGTGAAGAACTGATACTGATATCCTTTTTTATATTTGCCAAACGAGTTTTCAAGAGTATCCATTTGTTGAATTATTCCACGCCTGTCTGTGATAGTAAACAACTGCTTGAATGGCATTTTCCATGATGAGCTAGGTTCTTATGGATAGTTTCCTAGCTGATGAGCTAGTTTCTTAGGGATAAGCAAAATTCCAAGTGGAAGCAAGGTGCAGTACTATCATTTTACCTCTGGAGAAGTCATTTCTTTGTGATTATATTCCAGAGAATCTACTTGTAATTAGGCTTTTAGAACATTACCTAGGATGGCTTTGAAATCAGCTGTTGCAAAATACAAGTAGCAAAATGGGATTGGTGTTTGAAATTGCAAAGGATGATGCTTTGGAGATTTAACAGTCATCAAGGTCACATTGTTGAGCTGTTTTGAGTTTGTATTGATTAAAATACAGAGTAAGGCTTTTATAAAGATTCCAGCATCACTGCTGGACTGTCATCATCTGTGGTGTTACTATGGCTGGTACTTCCCTTTCTTTTAGCCCTGCTGCAGCACAAAGTAGGTATAAAAATGAAGTTTTGTGCTTTGAAGGGGTTTCCCTCACCAACTCAGCAGCAGATCTCAGAGCCTGCAGCAGGCTCAGGGCCTTGGGCTCTTGTAGGGATCTTTTCCTTTAGACCTGGAATGCAGGTGGAGGGACAGGTATGAGCACTGAGCAGTCCAACCCTCTCTGGGCTGGTACCTGTGGTTGGATGTGGGGCTGTTCCCACCTGCACATCCAGGGGCAGCCACAGAGCTCAGGAGGTGTTTCCATAAATTGTGTGATGCCATCAGAGCTGACGTCGGGTCACAAGCCTGGATTCCTGATTGAGTCATCCAGACCGATAAGAGTGTTGGGAATTAAAACGTGAGGAATGTGTGCTGGGACTCATCCTCCAAAAAAAGGAGCTGTGGTTGTGCTGTGGGGATGGAGGAATTGCACCTTTGGCTGGAAATGGAGCAGTTTTAGTGCAGCTGTGGGTTATAACCCAAACTGCTGCTTTGGGGACTTAGAGCACTGCTACTAGAACTGGTATAGGCAGGAATTACTTTGAAGCCTCTCAACGTATTTATTTATTTATTTATTTTATATTAAACTCTGGGGGTTTTTTGTCATTTAGGGAGGAAAATCTCTCTAATGGCCTCCACAGAAAGATGCATTTATATGAGACTGCGATGTGTGGGTGGAGAAGGGTTTATTGAAGAAAATCGTGAGCTGACTCCTAAAATATCTTGGAAATGAAGTGCAAGGGAGAGAAGATAAATATTTTATAAACATGTGCAGATGAATTTATGGTTTGGCTTGTCACAGTTCACCAGTTGTTTTCAGTTCTGCCCATGACAGGTCTGTCTCCTACCCACTGAAAACCCCACCTTCTCTTTTTCTAGATTGTGTAAAGCCTCTAATACTGGAGCTTTGTTCCTTCTGAAACCCAGCTTGAGTTGTTCTGTTACCCCAAAAACTGACTCAACCTGGAAGAAAATCAAAATATTTTGTCAACTCTACAGGAATTCATAGGTGATGATTAGAAAAGTGAGGTGAGGAGTAGTTCCCTTGAAGTACCAAAATTTCAAGAAGAGGAGGCTGCAGCATCCCGGAAGCTGTTTTGTGTCACCTCAACCTTCTCCCTCCCTGGGAAGGGTGAGAGCTGGAGCAGTGCTGGGAGGGGACAGGCTGCAGGGGCCCTCCCTGGAGGGGCTCCTGTCACTTATCTTTCCTTTTCCTATCAAAAAAAGGACGTATGTAAAAAAAAAGCAGTGTTACAATTCCCATTTTTGCTCTTCACAAACCACCCACTGCTGATGTCCAACAACTCCACCACTCTATTTTAGACCCAGCCCGAGGAGGACGACCCGGGGGTGGGTAAAGCTCTGCCTGGGCTTTCTTCCTTTTTTGGCAGTTTTCATTCCCTGGGAACATTCCAGGGGTGTATAAAAAGCCACTTGGTTGTGTCTATTTCTTCTCGTTCACAAAAGACATTTTTATATTCAAAGAACATAAAAACAGCAGCTCCTCTTGTTACACGTGTGGGTTTTTTGTCTTTTCCCTGTACATCACCCAAAACAAAGTCAGCGAGCGACCCCGCCGGTGTTCGGAGCGTTTCATAACTGAGGGAGTTTAGAGCTTCCCTTTCCTTCTGGGGGGCCTTTACTGCAAAACACCAAGTCCTGTCACTAATTCCAGCCTGACCCACTCCAGATTACGGAGCTGGGAGCAGTGGGCTGCTCAATAACAAGTGGTTAAGTCACATGCTGCCGTTAGCTCAGCGACTGCTCCTGAGGAGCCCCAGCCTGTGGTGAAGGCGCCCAGCTCGGTGACGTGGGGCCAGGCACACTCGGTACATTATTCATGGTGCTTTTAATTGCTCCACTCTGCTTTTAACTGGTGCTGGAGGCGGGGAGAGCCAGGAGCTGCCTGGAAAAAGGATGGGTTGGCGTTAACTCGGAGCTGTGGAAAATGGAGTATTATTACTGTCCACGTCTGCTGAAGTTCCTGCAGTATCTGTGGGTAAGTGTGCTCCCAGAGCTGGCTGCTTCCACTCTTTTCAGAGATCCTGGGAGTGTTCATACGTGCTGAAGGCTTTCCTCAGCAGTTCCTTTTTGAGTAGTAACATTAAACTCGGGATTTATTTTGAGTGAGAAAGGCTGTTTTATCTCTAATACTCAAAACTGTAGACTACCGGAATGTGCCTTGGAAAACCCTTTTAGGAATCAACATTTCTCCCGTGTTTATGCAGAACCATGGGAGTTGTGGTTTAGTTTAGTGTGTGTTAGGAATATTCTTCCCTCTTTGTGTAAAAGCTCTCCCTGCCTCTGGAGCTGTTGCCCCAGAGCCCTCCTGCCTGCTGCTGGTACAGCCACTGCCTGCTATTCCAGGAAAACAGCCGTGCTCCTGGCTTTAGGAGTGTGTCATTTTACAGTTCCTTACTTGTTTTTAATTTGACTCTTCATGGGTTTCGATGTCTCGGTGAGCACTTCCTCTTCCAGCACTCCTCAGGGCTGTCTGTCATGAAAAGCTCTTTTTAGCAGGCTCTGGCTGTGCTGCCCTGCCAGCTTTGCACAGGGACTGCTGTGTGTCTGGAACTTTCACATTTATAAAACGTGCATTTTGAGCTAAAAAGCCTTTATGAATAAATACTGTATTGCGTTGAACTAATCACTTAATGTTTTAATTTCTCCTGTACTCATCAAAGATCAGTTTTCATTTGCTTGTTGTAGTTTGCATTGATCTTCATTTTTTCAGCTGTCAATTCAGCGTGTAATCAGCACTGACACCGAACCTTTTCATATTAGCTGTTTGCTACAACATTTTAAAACTGTAGCAAAGAGTTTCCTTCCCTCATTTTGAGATTAATTTTGCAATCGTTTCCTTTGATCAGTTTTAAGGTGAGGTTCCCACTGCAAATTTCTTGCTGCTGGGAGAGAAAATGCTACTTGAAGAACTGGGGCTTTTATTAAAAACCTTTTCCTGCTGGAGACTGTAGTAGCGTAAAACGTGGAAGTGCTTGGACATTAATTAAGGTTTTTATTTGACCAGCTGTATTTTTAAGAGACAAGCTTCCTTTAAATTGCAGACTAAAAAAGTTAGTCATTAGTGTGACAAGGGGGTGGATGTTCTTTGTGCTTTGTCAGTGTGAGAAGTGAGAAAGAGCTCTCTCCCTGCTCTTGCTTTGACATGGGATTTTCCATAAGGCTAGGGGAAAAATCCCAAATCAACCCAAACTTTGGTTCAGTCCAGATGGTGCCTGGGATGGCGGGCTCCAGTATTGTGCAGTTCTAGGCTGTAACAGAACAGAATGTTGTCTTTTCTGGGTGTGCATTCTCTTTTAGAGGCCCTGGAGCATTCCTTAGGCACTTTCATTCATGCACACTTCCTGATTTACTGCAAGAAAATATCAGAATGACAGTTCTGATATTCGTGTTTTTAAAAAAAGAGGTTTAAGGGGCATACACAATTGTGCCTTCTGTCACTTTCTGTGCTGCTGTTGCAGCTGGAGGCTACTAAGGAGATACTTATCTGTTCTCTCTACTTACAGTCAGGAGTAACCAGAGATGTTTGGGTTGACTGTCAAGTGCTATTTAATCTGTCTTGGGGAGCTAGGATGCCTTATTCATTAGGCAGGCATACCTGAAGAAGCTACAACTCTTAATTAAAAAATATTATAACTAAAATCTGCTTTTAAAGCTACTCGATGGAGTTACTGTTGGGTTGCATCTCCTGTGCTGTGTATTTGCTTTGCTCCTACAGTGGTGGAGTTGTGGGACATCACTGGACCCACTCAGTGCCAGATCTCTGCTAATTCCTTGCTGATTGCTTTCCTGATCTCTGGGCAGGATGTGTCTGTCTGTGACAAACAGCATTTTCTGAGCTCTGCAGGGTCTGTGGTCTGCCCCAGTCCACGTGCAATGGTGTGACCACCACACGTCCTGTGGGTGGGTGACAGCTCTGGGTTTCTGAGAAGTGTCTTTGTGTCCAGCAAAACCTTTTTTTTTCTACAGCTTGTATATATATGAGTATTTTCCAGTGTGCATGGGGTATCCATCACCCCTTTTCCAGCTGGTGAGGAGCTGTGCTGCAGTTGGTACAAGACATCTGTAGGTCTGGCTGGCACAGGAAGCCCTGTAGGTGCAGCTCCATGGTCTTTCGTCAGTCACAGGGTCAGACTGGTCATGCCAGCTGTGCAGCCACAGCACTGGGGTTTCCTGTTCCAATGCCCTTTGGCCAAGAACCAGTTTTTTTTTTTGGCTTCCTGGTGGACACAGCCTCTACTGGACTGCTCTGGCAGTTCTGTTCCTGCCCTTGGCCTTCTCAGTTCTTGCTCTGGTTCACTGCTCAGTTTTGGCCTTCTGGAATGGATGTGGTGGTGGGTCACCTGCCCAAGCTGGTACCAGTCCTGATGAGCTGTTTTTTCCCAGTCTGGCACTTGTAATTTTTCAAACAGCAAAGAAATGCTACATCCTGAAAGCACTCAAAGCAAATGGTTTGTTTTAAATAAAACGTTCCTCTGCAGCATTGTGATGGTTTAAAAAGACCTTGTTCTTTATTGATAGTCATGAGTTGAATAATTGCAAAATCAAAAGAAAATTAGGGTATTTAAGGAAGAAGTAAGACGTAGAGTTTGTTTTGACAAGATTTTGGTTGCTGCCTTTAAAGAGTAGTTTTGATATGTTTTGTCAGGTGACTCTGAAGGAAGCGGCAGCTGGTTAATAACCACTGTCCTGACGTGTCACTGTGAGAGGAGGGAGGTTGGTGATGGAAGGAAACTGAAACCATCAGCCTGGAGCCACGGGTGATAGTCATCCTGCTCTGAGGGGGTTATCCCTGCTCTGAGGGAGGGAAGGGGCTCTGTGCAAGTGTGCTCTCCCTTCCCTCTCTCTGCACATCTGGAAAGGTCCCGTGGACTGTGCTGCTCTTCCCTTGTGGGATTTGTTTTTGTGGGGATGTTTCTTCCAAAGAGTTAAAAACCCCTCCCCTCCTGCTCCTGTGTCAGCAGGAGCACATAACCTGGGTTACCTCTTGGATAACCTGGGTGAATGACTCCCTTGCACAGGAAAATCTGGAAAGGCATTTCCCCAATTCGCAGCTGCTGCTGTAGAAGAGGAATTGTGGTGTCTGTGGCATTGCTGAGAGCAGGCAGACGGGTCAGCCCTGGCTGAGGAGCCCCATTCCCAGTGGGAACACGAGGGAGTGCTGTTCCACCACGCAGCGCTGCTGGCCCACGGCCACATCCCAGCTCCCAGCCCAAGGACACGTGCTCAGTGCAAGGCACTTTGTTCTAATGAGGTGTGGTATTAAGTTTAATTTACCATAAAATGCTCACATGGAATAGCACATTCTAGGTTAACTTGTCGCAATAAGGGTTTCATTGAGTAAGATGTAATCGTTTATAGACCTGGTAATTTTTTTGTAGTGACTGTGTTGTTCCAGGCTCAGAGTAGCTGGAAGTAGGGGCTGACTGTGCCTGCCCTCCTCCCCCTTATTTGAAGTCTGGAATTGTGAATATGCTTCTGAAAAAGTTCTTCCCTGTGAGGGTGGTGAGGCCTGGCACAGGTTGCCCAGGAAAGCTGTGGCTGCCCCATCCCTGGAAGTGTCCAAGGCCAGGTTGGATGGGGCTTGGAGCAGCCTGGGCCAGTGGAAGGTGTCCCTGCTCATGGCAGGGTTGGAACTGGATGATCTTTAAGGTCCTTTCCAACCCAAACCATTCTGTGACACGAGACTAAAGAGGATTGTTCAACCTCATTTTTACACACAAAGCAGAGGTAACCTCACTGCCTCCCTCCTAGTATTTTGATCTAAAGTTGTTTTGACTCAGTTCCTGCTTTCCCAAGCTGTTGTCAGTGTTGCTGATGCTGGGAGACAGCCAAGTTCCCACTATTGTTCCTGTCCTTTCAGCAGTGGTGACTTGTTCATGCAGCCAGTGTTTACTGTGCTGAAAGGAAACAGCGTTTTTAGGGAGATACTTGAGCATGGGGAAAGTAGCTCTTTGTAGAGGGCTTTCCTCAGGATACCACAGCACTTGTGGTATCCTGAGGATACCACAAGGCACACAGGTGCTCTTAAAATGTAACTTCAGGTATATCTGGAGCCTGAATGAAGCTTGAAAAAATGTAGCGTTTGGTTTAGTGATTCACGATGGGCACTAATAAATCCCTGGCACCTAAGGGGAGGTGGGATGGATTGTGTGCTGTCCGTGTCCTGGGGAACGTGGGAGCATGGGGCTGTTGTCCTGTGTTTGGCAGGAGGAGGACAAGGCAGTAAGAGCAGAGAGACCTGGAAGCAAAGGAAAATGAGTGCACTTAGGTTATACAGCCATTGCAAATAAATCCAATAAAACTCAAAATGGGCGAAGGAATTATTGTATTAACTCACAGCTGGGGTTTGGTCAATTTAGTGCCATCAAGCAGTGCCTGATAGGAGTGGAAGACGTGGAATGGTGTTCTGTAGGGAGAACGTGGAAGAGCAATGTTCAGACAGGCCTTGGGCAGTGTGTGATCACACTGGGAACACCTGGAATGGGTTCAGAAGCAGCTTCTTGTTACTGATCTTTGAAGAAGGAAATCCCTTGCATGAAAAAAAAAGCTCTTCCTTCAGAGTGTTCTCTGAATTTTGTGAGTCAGATCTGAGCCATCAGTAGTTGGAGATTTCCTGAGCACCCTCAGTGAGGAGAACAAATGCTCTGACATCTCCTCAGGCAGGTGGTGTGGAGCAGGAGCAGCGTGTTCTCCTGCTTGTTTCTGTGCACTCCACTCACCCTGTGTGCCCTGGGAGAAAAGTTCAGCAGGTGAAGGTATTTTAGGCTGTGTTCTGTGCTCGAGAAGTTTCTTTTGAAGATGTTTTGTGGTTATCTGTGCTTAACATGTCCATTGGGTCAAGTGAGGGGGCAGCAGCTCTTCCATGTTGGATTTCCCAGGAGAGCACTGGCTGTGGCATTACTTTGTTTTCCCATCTGGTACAGGGAGATCCATTGCAGACATCTTCATCCTGGATTTTTGTTTGTACAAATTAAAAACAACCTGTAACAACATCCATCTTCTGCTTGGCTTGATCCCTTGGACATAAACAAATGTAAAGAAAATTGTTTTAGTCCTTTCCAGCGTATTTGTGCTGTAGGAATTTCCTGTTTCTGTTTTTTCAGTTTTTCTTCCTCCATTGAGCTGGAAGGGAAGTGCCGCAGGATTATGGACATGGGCATGCAAACAACCTCGTATATTTTTAGCTGGTTTCCTCAGCTTTAACATTGATAGCTTTGTTTCAGACAGAAACAATTCAAGGCACAAAAGCTGTGTATGTTCAGGATGTTTAACTGGGCCTTGCTTGGGTTCAGGAGAAACGTAGTTTGGGGGACAAAAGAATTGGCATTTTCTGAAATGCTATTGTGCTTTAGTTGTTGCAATTATTACTGGTAGTTGTATTTAAATGGTTTAAAAACTTAGAGTAAAAATTATATTTCACAGTTACCTTTATTTACCAATTTTTATTAATCTTGATTTAATGATATGGTACTGCAAAAGTGCCCAGAATCAGATAAAAGATGGCTGACTTTTTGATTTCAAATAAAATGGGAAAGTGCAGTTTTTCACTGTTCCCATCAAGGATCACCATGGCAGTAGAATGGAAAAATTACTCTGGCAGGTATAAACAAGTATGTTAGAGCATTCATTCCGTCATGAAAACTATTAATGTGCTTTCTTTATCACAAGGGTGCTTCTATAAGGGATACAAGGAATGCAGATTTATATAGTTTTTATGACTTTTTACCAGTTCTGTTTAGAATAAAGATTTTTAAAGTAGCTATGTACTACACTGATGGGATCTTTTCTGAAATGCTTTTGCTCCTTTCTTTAAAAGTCTCTCATATCAGTGTGTGCTTGTGTAAACTTCACCAGTATTGATGCAGAGCCTGTTGCCTCTGCAGCTTCTCTCCTTGTTCACTGATTTATGAGGCCTCTGGGGACTTTCAAAATTACCTAATAGAAGGGAAAAGTCTGGAAATGAAAATTCAGCCTCTTATAGATGTTGTGTGCAAGAGGAACACCTTTAATTCCAAGATGTCTCTGCAAAGTGTCCAAGATTGTGAATAACCACTAATTAGAGGTGTGGCTGTGCAAGTAACTTGCTTCTTTTCAGTAGAAAATGAAAGTAGGAATCAAAACCAAATATTTGGTGTAAATATTGAGATATCTGGGGTTTCAGGTTGCAAAAGACATTTCTCTGTATGGACTCTGTCCAAAGTCCTTGTGTTAATACACTTCATCCATTCCGCTCTTTTCCCTCTCTCGGTTTCTCCCCTTTTCCTTTGACTGAAGAGTGCCTGTCTACAGGTGAGGCCGTTTGAACATCTCAGTGAATTGCGTTATCACATCACCCTGAAAATTTAAAAAAACCCACAAAACAGAACAGATAAAACAACCAAGGCCTTTTGTCTTTGGCTGTGTTCAGTGTCATGGGAATTCCTGGACTGGAATGGTGGGCAGGCTGGGTGTCTGCCGTGGAGCAGATCTTCTGCTCCAGCTGTTGAGCTTTGGTCTCTCTCTGCCAGAGATGCAGCCAAGTATTTCTTTTCTTACTTTAAATGAGAATTTGAAGGTGACGTGGGCAAAGTCTTCATGATGGAGTGTTGCTTGTGAAAAATTCAGGCTAGGAATGCTCGCTGCTCCTTCTTGGAATGTGACAATTCAGTTGGCAAAACACAGAATACAGAGGCAAAAACAAGGGGCCTAAAAAACTGTGAGTTGTTTGTCGTGTCTGAGGAGCCCAAGAGTAATTGAGTCTGGAGCCGTGCAACGGAGCCCAGCCCAGTGCTACATCTTTAAATAGTCCATCATGTCAAACACAAGAGGTTAAATTAAGTTCTCTTACTAATGAAGCAGAAGGGTAGTTGGTGTGGAATGCAGGGCCAGGACAGCCTTACAAGGGCAGGCTGTGCTCCTGGGGGTGTCACAGAGTGGGGCTGGAGCTGCCCGTGGTCCTCACAAGTGCTAAGTCCTGCTGTTTGTAGGTGGGATGATGCCTCACAGAAAACCCATTGGAAATTCCTGAATTAATGCTAATTGCTAATTGGAGTGAAGTGATTGGAGGAACCCATCAGAGAGTAAATTTCTGACTGGGGTTCCCACAAGGGAAGAGCAGAAATTGTTGGCACAGTTGGTGCAGACTGAGGTTGCCCATCCTTCTGTCCCGTCTGCCTTGCTGGCAAAGGATCCTTCAGGGGACCCAGCTGATGTGGAAACTAATCCCAGATGTCTTGGTGGGTCTTCAGCTGGATTTCCATCCCAGTTCCATGGTGCTGGGGTGGAGCTGGTGGCAGGGGAACCCCATGGGCTGGAAGGACTCACACCCATAGAGAGGCTGCAAGTCCACCTGCCCCTCCTGGGCTGTGTGTTCTGTGCTCTGCTGCTTGTAGGCCTTCTTTAAATTGACCTTTGCAATCCCACAGAGTCATTAACATAATTACATGTATTTGAGAGCAGGTGGAGCTCCAAATGAGCTGTAAGAGGCTTTTGGAAAATATAATGTAACCATGGAATTTTGTTTTCTACTGACTAAGGGGAGAAACAAGGGTTGTTAAGTCTTTGTGCAGGGTTGTGTTTTTGGGCTGGAGGTGGAATAGATGTTAATAATGAAAGTATCCAGCCATGTTTAAATAACGAGGCCCCATTTATACTGAGGTAATTAGTCATGCAGTTTGGGTAGCTGTGTGTGTGTGTGCACTGTTTTCTGGAGCTGCGGATCCTGACAGACCCGGGGTGAAATAATCACTCAGATTTGTCAAGGGCAGAAGATCATCTTGTGCTGTTCTGGTTCAGGAACAAGCCTTCATTTTGCCAGGACTGCTGGGCTGGGGGCCAGTTAGAGGGTGGTGAGGCCCTGGCAAAGATTGCCCAGAGAAGCTGTGGCTGCCCCTGGATCCCTGGAAGTGTCCAAGGCCAGGCTGGATGAGGCCTGGAGCTGGGATGGTGGAAGGTGCCCATGACCTCCAAGGGAAGGGACTTCAAAGCTCATCTTGTTCCACTCCCTTGCAAGTTCAGCTGAAATGCTGGAAAAATCTCCAACTATTTGAATTTGGTGGTGAAGGTGCATCTGGATTGTTTTCTAAAGTGTTTTGCCCTGATGTTAATTGAGGTGTAAATCTAAGCAGTAATTTAGATGCTTCAATACCCAGCAGTGTGTTCACATGGTGCCAGAAGATCCTAAATTTAGAATTGCAGAAAGATTCAAATCAGCAGTTTTCCAATCTTCTGAGGACAAAAATGGTATATTTGGTATAACATTTTTTTTTCAGGGGAGATATAATAAAAAAGTGAATATATTCTGTGGAGCATTTTCAGATCCTTCAAGTTCCATGCACATGGGAGGAGTCCTTACAGCGAGCTGTAGGAACGCCTCGCTCTGTGCATCCTGGGTGACATCTGGCTGTGCCTCTCTCCCTGTTTGCCCCAGGTGATATTCCAGAAGGGGAGTTAAATTCGGGTTCTGCTCTGCCTGTCCTGGTGAGGTGAAGGAACTGCTGACTAACTCACATGGCGGCTCCAGGCAGAGCTCTTGGGCTGCTATTTCAAGGGCTCCCGCATCAGATGGAGCCTGAAACCCTCTGGAATGGCAGAGTGCCCCGTGCAGAATCCCTGCACTGCAGCAGGCACAGAGCTGCTCTTGCAAAGGCGCAGATGTTTGAAATATCACACTTAAATTTAACAGCCTAAAAATGTGCAGTAAGTCTTAAATTCCAGCCTTGGGTGCAGGACCTCCATCGTTTGTGAAGCGTTATCCATAACTCTGGTAGATAAATTTATTTTTTTCCTGTTTACAAATCTGAGAAACACCCCGCTCTTGGGGAATCTGGTCAAAACTATCTCTTTCCGTTTCTGTACAAAAACAACCCTGCAGTTCTTTAGGAGAAGAGCTGTGTGAGGGGGGAAGAAAAAGGATTTTTTTCTCTTTTGGCTGGATTTTCTTTGATTACTGAGGGGTTTTATAAGGCTGCTAATTTGTGAATGTTCAAAATATTCGGGAATGAGAATAAGTTAGGAAATGCTACATAGTTATCACTGAAGTTTTTCCTGGAGATAAGTTACAGGTTGGTGGAGCTGAGCTCCTAAAAACAGGGATTAAAAGGGAAGGCACCCCGTTTCCTCAGGGCATCTTGGGTTCATGCATGTCTGCAAGGCACATTTCTGATAGAATAAACCTTATGCAAGAACTGTTGCATCAAATGTTATCTAGAAATTCTTTGTTCCATTGAATCTCTTCCTGGATAGTTCAGAGGAGCAGAGGGTGATGCAAGTTCATGGTACTTTGTATGGCAAATTAAGCAACATCCACAAACCCCCTTGAACAAACAGAAGAGCAAGCAACTTCCAACTTGCCTATCTTGCCTCTTTTCCCTTGGTCCTGAACTAGTCACAGCTTGACTTTGGACTTTTAAGTCCAACCTTACGTCATGAGCTTAGATTTATTGATTTAAACCCATAGCTTTTATTCCTGCTGTTCTCCCAAGTGCCCTGTTCCCAGGCATTCCATGGCTGGTGACACCTGGGGTCCTCTCATTACCCTCGATCATTTTGGGTTTCTGGTACCAACCCCATGGTCTCCCAGCAGCCAGGGAGGGTGCAGAGCTGGGGAAGGACACGGAGCCCTTCCTCACAACAGGGAGCGGTGTAGAAAAGTGATAAAAAACGGCTTCCAGTGGTCAGGCGTGTTCAGCTTTGGTTTGAGCCTCTGGTTTAATCATTATCCTGTGCTGATAGCGCAGTCGCGGATTGGGACGTGTCCTCTTTGGGGCCATGAATGGCACAGTGAACCAGGTAGGGGTGCTGGCACTGCCCAGGTGCCCGTTGAACAGCAGCAGGAGGGTGTAGGTGCGGCCCCATCCCGGTGGGGAATCTTCTGGTGTGAGTGTGAGACGTTCCCTGGCAGAGCCGCGTTCCCCAGGAAGGGTTAAAATCACGAAGTCCACGTGACATGTGCAAACTATGAATCATTCCAATAGATCTGTGCAACTCCTGCCTGCTCCGGAGCCAGCAGATGCTGTTCCCTGCGTTGCCATGGTAACCCTGCCTGTACTATAATAAAGCCCAGCCCAGATCCTTCCTTGGGCAGACCTCTGCGGCTGGTCACCTCCTCATTGTTTCCTCCCCGGAGCACAGGCGAGGCAGGGACGGAGAGGAGGGATCGGCATTCCAGAGGCAGCAGCGTTCTCCTGCTTGTAACCTCGTGTGCCTTAGCCGGGAGCGCGGCAGACCCTGCCTGGGCGCCAGACGGGTTACAGACAGCTGTGCATCCACAGCTGTTCCGGGCCGTGCGAGGAGGACGGGGAGGCGTGGGGACAGTCCCTGCGTTTGTCCCTAGGCTGGGAGCCCCCCTGGAAGCAGAGGAGCTGATGTCATCCAGCAGCTCTTTTGGCAGGCTCTGAGCAGGCAGCGAGTCCCGCGGGGAAAGCTGGACACGCTTCCCCTTCAGCCTCCCCCCGGCTTCGCTCCGCAGTTCTGTCACGGGAGAGCTCCAGGATGGTTCCGAAGGCAGCGAGGCTGCTGAGGAGGGGATTCTGCTGCTGACACCCTGCTGCAGAGTTTTTTTGAGAAGAATCTGGATTTATTGTTTGGAAGATCTAATCGATTTGCTGCTAAATGGATTGTATAGGAGCACCAGAACTTTGGTCAGTGTACTCTCACCTGACGAGTGGCCGAGCCAGGAGAATAAGATTTGTTTTATCCTTCTGATATTTACAGCAAAACAAAAACTTGGCTTAAAAAGGGAGTTGCTTTTCCTGCTGTGAAATGAGAGAGTAAGAGCCTAATTCTCTGCTTGTAAATGGACTCGTTTCAAGTGACTGTGACAGGATTAAAGCATTTATCTCTTTAACATGGCTGAATTAAACATATTTTGATGGAACTCTGCAAAGCCGATTGTAAGTAGGAAAAGTCTTTTATTTTTTCCTACTTGACAAATACCAATCTCCCACCTCACGTCTTTGGTTATTTAATTTTAGGAATATGCTGAGAGTGATAGTGCAATGCTGTTTACCTTAGCTGGAAATATTTTATACACGGAATCACTTTCCGCAAAATAAATCAGGGTTGTTAAGGAGAGTATATTTTAATTGCTACTGAATATTGATATTTCATCTCTGCTGGAGGAAAAAAAAAAAATGGATTACCTTGGAGACAAACTGACAGTGGCACAAACTCACATGACCCAGTGGATGGGCACAGTGCGGAGATCCTTGCAGGAAGCACTAAATTTAGTCACTACTGCGGTGGCTCATGAGCGGAGTGGAGGGGAAGGTGGCACCAGGACTCCCTTCAAGAGAACCTCTTCCTTCAGGCACTTTGCATCCCGGAGCAGAGAGTCCTTCCGAAGGTTTTCAGTGCGGAGTCAGCAGAGGTTTTCCTCTTTGAGGAAGAGGCAGCCCAGCTCAGAGCCACCCGAGCTCGTAAGCGATGCACCTTTTTGAGACCCTCAAGGGAGAGAATTCAGTGCAAACCCTCGGGTTTGTTGCAGCATTTTATATCTCCTAACAAAACTTCCCTCCTGTCTGCTTTTCCATCTAAAAACAGCCCCCAAAACACCTCCAGATAGTGCTGTCTGTCTGTCTGCTCCCAGCTGCTTTCTTCCTGCAGCGCAGGTGGATGTTTCCATTTGCCAGGGAATCAAGGTTTGGGGAATGGGAAAAATGTGGTTGATTTTGAAGCAAAGCAGTAAGGTAGGACATGTATCAGTCTGAAATTAGAAAGTTAAACTGAAACTGGGGTGGTGTTGGTTGGTTCCCCAGCACAGGCCAGCATGGCTTTGGGTGTGCTTCAGCATTTGTGATTTTCCAGTAAAAAATGCCTGAAACTAAATTTGTAAGAAGAAGAGCGAAGTGCTGTCACCGTGCAGGCAATGTAAATGATCATTATTTCCTTCTTTTATTGAAAAACAGGTGTTTTTTTTCTCAGAATGCCTCCTACTTTGTCATGCCACGGAAGCATTAGGGTCAGTATGATTTGTGAAGGCTGTGGTGTGGCAGAGCCAGGGTGCAATTCCTGGCAGCAAAAGAAAGGTGAAGAGCTCTTGGTTTTCTATTGCTCTGTGCCAGACAGAGCCCTTTCCCCTCCCTTTTCCATTAGTCTCCAGGTTATTTTCAGGAAGGACTGTCTGTATTCCATGGCATGGCAGAGAGGTGGAGGAGAGGCTGGTTTCCTGAGGGCTGCTGCTGCCATGATCCTCCTCTACATTGTTGGCACCCCCAGTTCTAGTTCTGGCACACCGTGCAAAGCAGCAAAGGTTTGGAGTGATAGGGAGTGAAAGGGGAGCAAATCTGGTTTATTCTGTTTCTTTTTATGGAGAGGAGCTGAAACCAGTGGTTTGAGTTGTACCTGAAACTGGTGATTTAAGCCCAATGTTTGACTAGTGGCTGTGGTTGAGCTGTGTGGAAAGGGGCCCCAAGCCTTGGTGCCAGCATGTGGGTAAATCCATACTCTCTGAAGTGGCTAAAATGTTTTGGTTTTTTTTTTTTATTATTAAACAAAACAGTTACTCATTGTGAAAAGTAAACACAAGCAGCTCTGCTGTGGCCTGGCTGGGTTTACTCAGGGAAGGAGCGCAGGTGACGCTGCATTCCTTGGGCAGGTGTGGTGTTTGAATATGGCTCTTTCCAGGGCTCTCTGTCAGCACTGGGTAGAGCATTTCTGTCCCAGCTTGCTATCCATGTCCTGTTTGGACAGACTGGGAAAGAAAATAGCGTCAAGTCAGCACAAAAGAATGAAGAAGAAAATATTTGGTAACCACTGTTACAGTGTCAGCATGGTGAAGTTCTCTTGGCTTCTTTTTTAAGCTGCTCTTTTAGATTTATTGGGATCATCTGAATGAACAACTCGTGTAAAAGAAGGCTGAAAAATGGGAATGTGAAACCTGCAGAGGATAAGTGTTCTGCTGTCCTACACAGCACTGCTTACAGAGCAGAAATCAGGAGACACGGGGTGACCTTTTCACTTAAGTCACTGGTGACAGTGCTGGAGCTGCTGTTCTTCTGTTTCAGCAGGAATTTTGCTTGTGCTCGGCTTTATGTGTGAATTTGGTTTCACTTGGGCTCAAACTTAAGGTCTGAGCACTCCAAGAAGTTTGTGGTTGGTGCCATTATGTCGGTGGCAAATGACTGGTGAATATAGACCCAGAGCTGGTACAACAGGGGTCCATTGAAACAGGGGTCCTGTCTTAGTCCTTGTAACTACTGGCGTTGTGCTACAAAAAACTAGGGAATGAGTAAAAAGTGTGTTATTTATGTAAACTGACTTCTGTGCTGCTTTAGGGCTGTAGTGTAGAGCAGTCACTTGGGGCTAATGAGTTTTTAAACAAGGGGCAGCCGTGCTCATGAACTCCTGCCTGACACAGCCAGGGGCTTCCAGTTCCCTTCCCTGCTGCTACTGGTGGCTACTGATGGAGAACTTGGCACATACAAAGCACAGAAAGCTGTCCAAAATCAACTCAGGCAGCACAATTTTAGGCAGCATGAGTAAACTTCTTCACCCTCACATCTGCGACTCCATAGCTGAGCTTGCAGAAGTTTGTACTTTGCAGTGAGACCTTTTAAATAGAGGCTGATTTTTCTTTCAGGTATTTTGATGGAGTTAATTGTCCATTTTCATCTCATGTCATCAGCTTGGTGTCTTTGTAAGAGGAGCAGAGATACATGCATTAAACATGGCCTCTGATTTAATCAGGGTCTATCGGTCACGGTTCTATTATAGGTGTGAGATCTGGTTTCACAGCCAGCACTGTTCTAGGTCTCGAGGTTTGTTGCCATACAATAAAACCAGGGCAAGCTGTTTGGTTCCCTTGGCTCCACTTACACTGCTAAAAAAAGGCATGGAAAAACCTCAGAGGTGTTTCACACAGAACAGGAAAGATGAATTCTGGGGCTGAGAGTGGTCGATGTGTTTTACCTAAATTGCTCCGATACGTGCTAAAAATAACACCAAAGTGCATTTAGTAGTGGTTTGCTTTCGGTGTACTGGGCAGTCAGAGAAAACGGTGTTTTCATTCAAAATTCATCTGGCAGCCTTACCGTTAGTTTGGATTCAGTTTTTAATTCCAAAATAAAGATGGAAGTGATTTGTTTGATGCATGTGTCCCAGAAGTGCTGGGAGGGCACTTAGTCCTTTTGAGGTTTTTTGTTGCATCCTACAGCCCTTTCCCTGCTAGAGGCTGAAATTCCCATCCTAGTTTTTATTAATCTCCCCAGGTGTTTTGTTCTAAGCTTGTATAATATGTTGCTGGGAAAGCTGGTTGACTCTGCCTTTTCCCATCGAACAGGATCCCTTTCTGGAGCCAGGTGAGGGTCCTGGTTTGAGATCCACACCTGTATTCACCTGGGACTGTGTCCCTGCTTATAAAAGAGCTTTGATCTGCAGTGCCTGTTATGTTCTACCCAAGTCTGTCTGCAAAAAGTTTGTCCTTTGTGGTGGACATTCTTCAACAAACACTTTGTAAAGAGGAATTACTACAAGTTGGCACTTTGATCCTGAACTTGGAATAGGTACAGGCCCTATGGTGAATAGTTGCTGAATTGTTCTGCGCTAATATTCACCGAGAACACAATGAGTTGTTCTCAAAAATACTATTTTGGTACTATCAGTAAATGGAATTTTAATCTTTAAATTTCATCTTTAACTACCCAGGGAGCTGTTAAAGTAGGGGGAAGCAAGTTTGCAGCAAGCAGGCTTTAAAAATGAGTTGTTTGTCTTGTTTGGAGCTGGGGGGAGGAGTGAAGCTGTTCAGTTTAATTAATGAAGATACAAGGGCCAGTGCTGAAAGAGTTCCTGCTTTTTCATTCTTAATAACTTCTCTTTGGTTTAACAGGCCATGAACGTAGCTGGCAGATAAATCTGGGCCAGAAACCCATAGTGATGGGCATTTGGTAGCTGCCTTTGTTGTTCTCTCATTATTTTGACAGGAATAATTATTTAGACGATTTTACTCAGTGATTTCACTTAGGCTGACTGCAAGGAGTTGATTTTTACCATGCTCTTAAACAAGAAGAAAATAGCACAAATAAATTTAGAGCTGATATTTTGATTGCAGGTTGCTCCAACCTGGCCTTGGACACTTCCAGGGATCCAGAGGCAGCCACAGCTTCTCTGGGCAACTTGTGCCAGGGCTTCAGCACCCTCTCAGACTCTCTATCCTGGCAATCCATTTTTACTGAAATTGATAATATTGTGAAAGTTTTGGGAAACACTCCTGGCTTTTACTGGGGGGGTGACTGTGTGTGTGTTTTGTCTGCTGTCTCCTAAAACATCTGAGCTGTGTGTTGAAACGAGCACGTTTGTTATTCACTTGTTGTCAGGAAATCCTATCACTTTCTGTACATCTTTAATTCCAGGCTTTAACTTAACGAGCGCTTTTTTTCCCAGGAATGTTTGTTTGAAGTTTAGCTTGTGTCTCATGTGGAGAGACGTTAACTGTGCAGAAGAGCTGTGAAATGCAGCCTTTCGAGTAGGAGGTGTTGATTTCAACTATGCAGCTTTGCAAAAAAAGCAAATCTATTCCCTCTTTGGCATCCCAGTATGAATTTGCCTTGTTCTGGCTTGTGCCTCCTGCAGTGTTGATGTCGAGGGATCCTGTTCCACGCTCGGTGCCAGGTTTTATTAATGCTGATGGGAGTTACACGTGCCCTGGGGAGAGCCTGGATTCCCTGTCACTGCTCAGGATCTTCCTGATGGAGCCTCTGGCTCCTTCCTGCTGCCTTGGCTTTGTTAGGGGTTCATTCCTTATCAGCTTGGCTGCCTGAGGCTGAAGAGGAAATTTAATCTGATGATATAGGAGAGGTTTTAAAGACTAGTTCCTCTGCTCTGCTGTGTTGTACATTCCCACCTCTCAGAGGAAGTGCTGTTGTGGCTCACTCAGCCCTAGCAGGGCTTATATTTAGAATTAGATTTTCGTCTGCTTTTTGCACATCGAGTCAACCTCTGCTCCAACTTCAGCCTTGCCCTGAACCACTTGACATGTGTGTGGTGAGTATTCACAGCGGGGCAGAGCAGCTCAGTTTGCAGGGTAGAAAAAATGACAAACTCTCAAATGTCTTTGAAATCCTCTGTGGAATGAGGACGATAACAGCACCAGGAGTCACTGCAGGAGCAGGGAGCTGATGTCACTGTGTGATCGTAACCAGATCCCTGGCAAAACCAACTTCATCTGCATTCATTTGACCACATTCTCTGTTGCGACCTGAATCGATGCAGGGTAGACTTGAGGTCTCTCTTTGGTGCTGCAGCCTGTGCCAGGGCTTCACCCCCTTCAAAGGCAAGAATTTCATCCTAATAACTGATCTAAACCTACCCTATGACACTTTAAAACCATTCCTTTCCACGTCCGTGTCCAAAGTCCCTCTCCAGCTCTCTTGGAGCTCCTTTAGTACATCTGCTTTGCTGCAGATGTAATTTTTGCTGTGCCTTTTCAGGGAGAAGGGGTTAGGATTCAGTCCATTGCATCAATGGGGAAGCAATGGAAAGGTGGAGAATTAGACCAGTCACCCTCTAAAAACAACTCCTGTTTCATAAGGAAAATGCTGTCAGGCTTTGGCATCAGGGATGTAATTGGTGGTTGGGTATCGTATCCCTGTGGAAGAGGCAGGGAAAACTCGTATGGAGAGGCAGCCCAGGGTTGCATAGCAACAGGGAGGCTGTCAGGGCTGATGGCATTTATGAGATGCTTGGTACTGTGGGACTGGAACGCACTCCACTGCCCATGGGAGAGAGAAACATCCATTATTTAAAGGATTTTTGAGCAGAGCAGTGGAGCTCCTTAGGATCTAAGAGAGCTAAATGTGGTGTGTGAGTGCTCGCAGTCACATGGGGCACACGTGTGTTTCTCCAGGCGTTGTTTGTGCATTCAGCAGCAGCAGCTCCAGTTTTTCCCATAAAACCGGCTTGTCCTGCCCAGCCCAGGATGCACCGGGGCCAGCGGGCTCATGGAATGGTCTGGGTTGGGAGGGACCTTAAAGCTCATCCTGTTCCAGCCCCTGCCATGGGCAGGGACACCTTCTACTCTCCCAGGTTGCTCCAAGCCCCATCCAACCTGGCCTTGGACACTTCCAGGGGCAGCCACGGCTGCTCTGGGCACCCTGTGCCAGGGCCTCACCACCCTCACAAGGAAGCATTTCTTCCTGACATCAACATGAACCTTCTCTCTCTCAGTGGGAAGCCATTCCCCCTTGTCCAAAGTCCCTCCCCAGCTCTCTTGGAGCCCCTTTAGATACTGAAAGGCCATAGTAAGGTCTCCCTGGAGCCTTCTCCAGGCTGAACCACCCCAGTTCTCAGCCTTTCCCTATGGGAGAGCTGCTCCATCCCTCTAATCATCTTCACGGCTTCCTTTGGACTCACTCCAACATCTCCATGTCCTCCCTGTGCTGAGACCCCAGAGCTGGACACCCCACAGAGGAATGCTCCACTTGAGCAGACACCACGGCCACTCACTGCCATCTCCTTACCTACTGACCACCCTGGGGGTGACTGTGTCAGGGTGTAAAGCCCTGGAGGTTCCGAGATGGTAATTCCATTAATTCTGTCCCTGCTCTTGGGGCTGGTCTCCAGGGATGGGGCAGTGCTGTCCTGTTGGAGGCTATTGTGCTGGCTGGGCTGTTGGGGAGGGCTGGGGAGCATTCCCTCATGCTGGAGGTCTGGAAGTCATCCCTGAGCTCAGCTGGTTCAGTTCCTGGAACTCTTTATCTGGGGCTGCAGCAGGGAGGGTGGGGGCAGAAGGTGCTGCCTCAGCCTGGAACGTTCCCCTGGGCACTGACTCCATTCAGCAATTAATTAAAGCACCGAGTTGGCCGATCTCACCAGTCTGAATCCCACCTGATTGCTGGGAATTAGGAGGAGCTGGAGCCATGACTTACTCCTTATGGGCAGCATTCATTGGATGGATAGTAAGTACAGATGGAAATCCTGGGATCCTCTTCCCACTCGCTGTCTTGGCATTTGGGTACTTCCAAATTAATATCCATGGGCTGTGACCCATAGACCCTGTTACTGTGCTGGAGTTTTCAGTGTTGGTTAGTTTTAATCTGATGCTGTGTTCTGATAATTCTGTTAGTGCCCCAAAACATATAGTTCAGCGCTTAGTCCTCAGAATCCTTAGAATAATTGTAGAATAATTTAGGTTATAAAGGACCTCTGGAGCTCATCAAGCTCAGCATCCCATTCAAGGCAGAGTCAACTACAAAATAATATCATAAAATATGAATAGGTGGAGGTCTATGGCTGTCTTCCTGTCATGCTGCAGGGGAACGGCTGGAATACTTTCTGGGATTTGTAAGGACTTGTGAGCTCTGCTAAAATGCGGTGTCACACTTAAGGGGCAATTTGACCACATTTTTTGCTTCTTTAATTAAAATGAGGAGAGGGGAAAATGAAAAATAAAAAAGAAAAAGCAGCCCTTTTCAAGAAATCAGCACCATTTTTTCTCTGACTTGTGTATTAACAAGGCAGATGGTCAAAACTTCCTTCCATTGTGCAGTTCCTCTTCATACCCAATCCATGCCAGTGGAATTTAGCTCTGAACATTCACACTCAAGCTGTGGGCTGTCACTTTGGCTGGCTGATGTCTTGGGCTCCTTGACAAACAAAGATATTTTTGAAACTGTCTGTGCAGCTTCTGACTCAGGAGATCTCTCAGAGCTGGTGTTTCTCCTGTGCCAGGTCTTCATTTCCCATCAGTGCAGGAGGGTTTTGCACAGAAATGTCTGCATTGACCCAGAGTTAGGGGTAGATTTGGGGCTGCTGGGACCAACACTGTGTGTGCATCATTTTCAGGAACGGGAAATTGCTGGAGTAATCAGCCCTGGACTGTAGCCAAGCCCAACTTAATTCCAAGGGAGGACTGAAAGAGGCATAATCATAATGGCTCGTTTTAGAAGAAGAACCAGAGGCAAAGCAGGACACAGCTCAGCTGCTTTATTTTATAGAAAAATTAAGTAGTTTTTTTTTTCCTGGCTGCTGGTGTAAGAATTGGGAAGTTAAAGATCAAAGCTTGGAGAATTAAAGCACTTGAAACCTGGATCAGGTGTGGGTTTTATTGGATTTGGGAGATTTTTCTGTCATCATAAATTAGAAAAGTTGTGTGCTAAAAAGACACCAGACCCCTCATTACTGCTCTTTGCTTTGGAATGGTTGGTTTTCCAGTTTCCTGAATGTTCTGTTTATGGAGGAAATGTCTGTACCTTGCCTGGCTTCTTTTGTTGACTGCCTTGAGTCTTTCAGGAGTGTGGTGACAATGATAGAAAAGAGATCTTAAAAATAAAAGCTAAAACTCTTCATTCTTGCTAATAATCCTTCTGGCAAGGAAAATCTTCCTGGCTTGTTGTCATTTCCTTCCTCAGCACCCCCTCTCCTCCGAGCTGCTGCTCAGGCTATAAATTGCTTTTCTGCACCACCCTCGGTGCCCCCAGCCAACACCTCCTCCACCAGCCAAGGAGAGGATCAGCTCCTCTTCCCACTCCTTATTTTTGTGCTTGGTACCTAGAGAACGTTTATTTATTTTTTTTTTCCAATTAATCATTTGACACCTTAAAACGTACGTGTTGAAATTGCCTGTCGGGGAAGGACACAATCGTCTTGAAATAAGCAGCTTCCTCCAGGAGCAAAATGAAATAGTGGTTCTGAATATAACAAAGTCTTTAGAATGTAGAGAACTCTAGATTTCCTAGAGTTTGGAGTGTTTGATTCCTGACATTTAGACTTCGTTTGTTGTATTGAACTTAGCTTCACAATGTCTTCAGAAGCAGTAATTTTATTTCTTTTCCGGGCTTGTTTTGGGTTTAGCACAGAGAAATAACTCTGCTAACGGTGTCATTCTGGCCAGCAGTGCAAAATGTTGTTAGGTATTACTGAGCCTTCACAGGAGTGGTGTCTTTGCATCTAAACTTGACCCCTGTGGCTGCTGAGCCGTTGTTATCTGGGCTGTCCACACCCCTCCTGTCCGGCCCCCACGGCCCGATAACTCAGCGCTGTGTAAACAAGGGCTCCCCACTGCAACACGATAAAAGCTGCCCCTCTGCTGCTCCTGCTCCTGTTTCTAAGCTTTTTAGTCTAATTTCTAGTAGAAACAGCGTGAGTGATTGCAAATAAAATGGTGCCTTGTGTAGAGGCAATGGGCTTTAGTCATAACCAGTGGAAAATACTGTACAAATTGTTTATAAGAGTGGGATTGGCATTGAAAAAAAATCATAATAAGCATCAAGGTAGGGAAAAAATAATAATAAAAAAAACAACCCTGAATAAGCGTGGACAGTTGGGAGGGAAGTGAGAAGAGCCACTGGTATTTTTTAGTGCCTTTCCTAGAAGGGCAGCCACCGGCCAAAGGTGCTGTGGCCACTGGGTGAGAGCTGAGCCCAGGAGTCCCTGGAGCAAATCATGGGATTGGGAAGCTGCAGAGGGATTTTGTGGAAGGCAAAACATACAGCCAAGCCAAGCAGGAGGAAATGCCCTGTGGTTTCTAGGAAATACCAGACTATCTCCTGTGTTGGAAGCAGCGTGTGCCTGGCTTGCATTTGGAATCTTGTACCTGGCATGGGTAATGTAAGAGCTTAACTTGCCTCCAGGCATTCATGTACATATCTCTATTTAGATATCTATGTAGGATAGGTTGGACTCCATCTTTTTGTGGCTTTTTTCCAACCTTAAAGATCCTATGATTGTATAAATGGTAAGAACCAGTGAATTCTGGGGCTGCAGGAACATCTGGAGTGTGAAAAGCAGGAAACGTCTGTTCCGTGTAACTCACAAACCGAGCCCGTTTTACTTGAGTATTGCCAACAGAATTTAACTTGGTCTTTAACTTTGAGGTGGATGGTGATAGTTGGAGTAAATTGTGGAGCCTTTTGTATTTTCTTTGTATTAAAACACAAACACTTTGTCAGCAAAGAGCACGACAGGGCTGAAGAGTGGCTGTGGCCACTGGGAAATAAGAACTGGTTATGAGAGCTGGAAGTGTGGGACTTCTTCAGTAGCCAGGTGTCAGCATTGCTGAATTATCCTTAATGGTTTTATAGCCTTAAGGCAGCATTTTTGAGGTGTACAAAATTAAGGAAACAAGTAAACATGCAATCTTCTCTTTTTTCCCCTCAATAATATGAAGGAATTCTATGCATTAAATATGGGATTTCTTAATTATTGCTACTTTGTGTGTGCTGCCTGAAGAGAGAGAGATGTGTTCTAGTCCCAGCAATATGTTCTGCTCAGTGGGTCAGAGGCAGGGGGTACTTACAGAGAGCGAAAAATCCTTGGATTTTTCCAAGGGCAGGTGGAAAACCATGTAATTTGCTGTCAGATAAAATCTTGATAAGCATAACTGATCTGGAGCTGAAAGCCATGTTTGTATTTGTTCAGGGTAATGAAGGTGAAAGGCACCAACAGTTAATTGTCTGCTCCCAGTGTAGGATTTCAGGAACTCTTGAAGCTCCCTGAATAACTGAGCACAGCTGCAGGGCTGGGTTGACATTGGTGTGCTGCAAATCTGGGGTGCCAGCACTGACCCACTTCTCTCCCTGGAAAGGTGAGGGCCTGGCATCCACTCATTCCTTCTTAGGTAAGCGCAGATCCATGGAATAAAAACCATCAGGAAAGCAGAGGTCAGAGTAAAACAAAGTAAACCCACTATGATCTGTGCTGCATTGGGTTTGGATGTTACATCAGTTTGTATAAAGCTTTTTGTGTCTGGCCCTGTGCTTCTTTATTTATTTATGCGTTTTATTTTGAATGTTTTCCAAAGAAAGCTTGGAAAAAAAAAAAAGGATCATTTTATTAAACCCAGAAAAAGAGCACTGGAGTCAATGTTTGCCTGCTGTGCTTGAGGAGATGAAATGTCATTCCCAGCAGAATTCCTTCTGCTTGCATAGGTGCTTTGAGAAGTTCTGTGCAACCTGAGATAAGAGCAATATTAAAGCAGCATGGAGTTCCTGAAACCCGGGAGTCAGCTCCAACCTCTGGAATCCATTATTTGCCCAGGAAAACAATTATTGTAATTATTGTACAGAGAGTTACTGAGAGTCTGTTCGCTCCGACTTCACAGCAGCTCTTCGTGTTTAAGTTCATTCCCAGTCGGCCAAGTTTAATTGTCAGATTCCAACCCTTTTATTGCCAATAAAGCCTGTTAATCCCTCAGCCGGGGGCTGGAGCACTGACGGAAGGTTTTGTTGCAGGACCAGCTGAGGCAATGCTTCTCCAGGCAGCCGCCGGGGGCGAAGGACACGGACACGCTGGTGCAGGAGCCCGACAGCCAGTACGGCACCTGGAACGAGCAACGGCACAGCGGTGACAGGTGAGGGCTTTCCTCAGCTCAGGGATGAGGGGAAATGCTGGAATCCCACTATCCCAGAATGGTTTCGTGCTGGAAGGGCCTTTAAGATTATCTCATTCCAGCCCTCGGCCGTGGGACACCTTCTGCTAGGGCAGGGTGCTCCAAGCCCTGTTCTTGGACACTTCTGTTTGTTTTCTTAGTTTTTAAATCTGATTTTCTGTCATTGCCATTCCTTTAACAGTACTACCAGGTGGGTTGAATGGCAAAAATCCCTCTGGAATAGCAGAGTGGCAAAATGCCTCTGGAACAGGGACCCTGGGCCTCAGGTGGGGTGACACAGGGTGCATCTCTCCCTGCCCACATCTCAGACTCACAACTGTTTTTTGGTCGTGACGTGGAGGATGAAATGGAATATCATTGAGTATTGCTGATGCTTTTCTGTTCTTAGAATGATTTAGTGAAATAAACCTAGAGCAGCAAAGTGTGAGGTTTTTTTATAGTTCACACCTGTTGTGTAAATTACAGCTTGATCTACCCTGAACTCATGTCCTGTCTGCTCAGTGTGGTATGAAAATAGCATTTTATCTGGTTTTTAATGCTGTACTTGTTGGGATCTTACAGCAGACATTAATGTCAATTACGTTTGGTTTGTTCTGCACTTGAGAACTGTGTGTTATAAATATTTTATTGCTTATGAAATCAGGGTAACGACCAGCACGAGGTTCAGCAGTCGAGTGAGTGCCAACAGTGACAGCCAGGCTGCTGTAAAATTAACTTGGATTCCAGGATGGTACAGACATTTCTGAGATCAGTTTCTTAACAAAGGTGCTTGTCTCAGCTTCAGAGCAGACAACACTGGAGAGTTATTTCAATCCATCCATCCTGATTAGAACAGCTCCATGTAAACATTCTGGTTCACTGAAGGATTGAACTCAAACCCATGTGCTGGAATTTTGTTTGCACTGCAGGAAATGTTTAGGTTTTGTCTTTTTTTACAGTATAAGGGTGACAGTGTAGAGACTCTTCAGCATTTTGCTACCCCACTGCTCTGCTTTTTTTTGACTTACCCCTCATGGCAGAGGAATTACTGCTGGATTAATTCAGGCACTTGAAGAGAAATGAGATTAATGTACTTTTAAATAATGGAAGTCTTCCTGGAATATATCGAACGCGCATTTTGTCTGCAGTTTATTTTGGATGAAGTCCCTGCCAGGAGCAGTGCAGACATTCTGCTCATGCTGTGGGTGCTGTGAGCAGGGCTCTGCCTTTGGTGCCTCCTCCTCGCCCCAGCTGGAGGCAGGAACTCACAGGAGATGTTGATGGTTCAGTTTTCCTGTTTGGCCTGGCTGGCTTCCCTCGGAGCATTTCCGCTGCCAGCCCCACGGTGTCACATCCCGCGGGGACCAAACGGTGTCGCAGCCTCCTGCTGTGCTGGGGGAACCTCCAGGCTGGGGCATTTCCCAGTATTGGAGCCATTGAGAGATTATTTTAGGAGTGTTCCATTAGTGCTTCTGTGAATGACGTCATCTGCATGGAACCACAGAGTCCTTAAGGCTGGAAAATCCCTCCGAGGTCACTGAGTCCAGCCTTCACCTGAATCCCACTGTGGCCATTAAGTCAAGCAGTGCCACCTCTGCTTGGCATTTGAACACTTCCAGGGATGGTGACTGCACTGCTTCTCTGGGAAAGGAAGGGAATTTTGAACTCATAAGCTGTAACTTCAACAGGATGAACATGGTTGTTTTCCTGGATGAGCTTTTGGAAGGTGAAGAAAGGAGTATTTTTCTCTAGAACTGAGTAACCGCTGAACTAGTATAAGGAGCTCCTCTGGGTTGGTTCCAGTGGGCTTTGGCCAGTCACTCCTTGGGATGGACAGAGTTGAAACCATTTCCTCCAATTTGGAGGTGTTAATTGGATTTTTCTTAGTTTATTTAAAAGACTTTATTTAAATTTTTCTTAAGTGCTTTAATAACCTTTTCCAAGTTGGCACTGTAGAAAACTCTTCTAGGTTGGAACAGTCTTCATAAGGAAAATTATTGCTTTTTACAAGAAAGGAATTGGTTTTAGGTGGTGGATCCATACAGCTGACTCCTCATTTCATAGGCTGAATCAACACCTTCTTTCTGCTCTCTATACACTGTCTTGCTAAAACTAATTAAATTTAATTGCAGTTGAAAGTGAGGATTGCTTTCAGTTTATTGCCTGTTGTGATAACCATCCTGCTGGGTTTGTGTGCTCCACGTGAGGGATGATTTCTCAGAGAAGTGTCTATAAATGCACCTGTGGAACATCGGGGGCAGCTCGTGGATGTGCTCACAGACCCTGAAATCTTAATGAAGTAATAGAAAGAGGTGCATGATATATCTCAGTAATGAGAACTGAAAATACGTTTTCAATTTCATTTTCCTGAAGGGAATTTTCCCCCTAATTTGCCGTTCACTGAAAGAATCCACTGCACATAACAGGGTTTGGACTCCAGGCATCCTTCTCATGTTTGGGGATGAGCTGTGCCACAGGGATTGGTGTGTGGGGCTGTAATTGTGCGGGAACTCCAAAGGAAAATCAATTGGGGAGGTTTGGCAATGAGGAACCACCAACCAGTGCTAATTCAGCTGGATTTCTGTCACATCTTGCTCTCAGATATTTCAGTTTTAAAAAACCTCAGTGAATTGTATCAGCTGCAGCCCTAGGATGTAGCAGGGAAGAGACTTTTTGGAGATGTGCAAATCCAACAGGATCCTTTCAACACATGCTTTAATTTCCATGAAAGGTCCTGCAGATTTTCCCTCCCCTCTCCATTCCTCCATATTGCAGTGCCTCTAAAGCCTAATGCTGCGGATACCAAATGCCATTTGAAGCAAAAATCCTAGACAAAAACTTTCCCCCAGAGCTCATTAGTGCCATTCTTAATTATCCTGGGGCCCACTGGTGAAGGAGGAAAGCAGCATTCCCTCTGCTCGTGTGCTGGAAACTCTCTGGGCAGTGTCTGCTCTGCCAGACTGGACATTGTACCATGTGCTGGTGCTGATGGAATGCTGTTATCCAGCAGTAAACTCCTGAGTGTTTTTCTCCTGGGATTGCTGTACCAAATAGTAAGGTTTATTGTTTAAAATATGTGCCTGTTGATGTATACATGGGTTTTTTAAGTTTAGAACAGTTTTCCTAGATCTGTGCCCAAGAAGTGGTGCTCAGTGACAAAAGAATTTTATCAAGAGGAAAAAAGAAATCAGAACTAAATCCTTTAGGTTTTTGTTTTTTCAAAATGGGAATTAGAAGCAAGACAGCCCAATTTTTATTGATAGTAGTCTTCTGTTTCAAGGAATCCTCCAGCCCTTGTGACAAAGGCAGACACAATTGTGTCCGACTTTCAGTCCTGACCCTGTAGCTCATTCCTGTGAGTCTCGGCCACGGGAGGAGTTCTGGGAATACACTGGGAGCATCCCAGCCGCGGGGAGCAGGTGCTGCTGCCCTCCTTCCCGAGGCACCAGAAGCTCTGCCCATGGAGCCCTGCCTTAGGGTGCCACCTGGTGCCCAGATCTCTTCAGCTCCAGCATTCCCAGAAAAAAATCCTCTGGCTGGCTGGAATACGCCCCAATCCCCACCACACTGAATCCGAGGGGTGAAGGCTGTGCCGGGGAAGGGATCCCCACCCTGCTGCTGGTACTCAAACGTTCTGTCCCACTTCTATTTAACTCTTGCTGACCACGTGTGATCCAGCCTGGCCTTGCAGCTCTTTGTTTGCCCCCAAACCTCACAGATTCCATCTGCTCTGTTTGCAGCTTTGTGGGAGAATCTCCTTCCCTGGACAATGAGGTTGTGTCAGGGCGGAAGCAGCCCCCGGGCAGCCACCCGTCCTCGCTGTCCTCACAGACAGAGCCACCCTCCCTGGCTGAGCACCATGACTTCTCCAAAGACCAAAGGAGCACCAGCCTGGACCGTTCCAGCACGGACATGGACTCCACTGATGGGGCTGATTTGCCTCCTGCAGGGGACACGCTCCCTGAGGACAAGGGTTATTTCTCCTTCATTGATGTGAGTTGCCGTTGTGTGTTCCCTCAGTTAATCCCTGCAAAGCAGTTCCTTCTGGAAACCTTGCAGCTAGTTTTGCCCAGCCTTTCCCACACTGAGTTTTCCCAGCTGCTTTCCTGCCTGAAAAGTTTAGGATCAAAACTGCAGAGTTCTTCTAAGTCTCTGTAGTGTTCAGGTTCTGAGAGGTTCCATAAAGGTGATGGCCTTGGATAATTTATCATGGAATCCCAGACTGGTTTGGGTTGGAAGGGATCTTAAAGCTCATTCAGTTCTACCCCCTGCCATGGGTAGTGACGCTTTCCACTAGACCAGATTTCTCCAAGCCCCATCCTACCTGGCCTTGGACACTTCCAGGGATGAATATTGGAAGCATAATTAAACAACACAAACAGCCAGTGACTGCTGTGCTGTCAGCCATGCAGATTTAAAGCTGTAAAGACCTTCACTAATACTTTTCTTATTTACAGTTAGTTTCTTCCCATAGTAGCTCACAGTTGCATTTTAAAGGATTTTTTATAGTGAAGAATCTTGCTGTTGGTGTAAGACCAGGAGTTTCAGGCCATAGACAGTTAAGGAGGTCTAATGGTGCGAGAACTTTCTTTAGTTTGGAAAAGCCATCTAAGATACTGAGTCCAACTGTTCCCTCTGCACTGCCAAGGCCACCACTAACATGTCCCTAAGTGCCACATCCACACAGTGTTTGAACACTTCCAGAAAGTTCTGTTTTGTCCCTGAACCACTGTAAAACACTGTTAGCCCCAAGTGCAGCTGGAAAACGCTGTGTGATGAGTAGTTTATTCCTGACCTGAAATCTTTTGGAAAAAGAGCAAACTTACATCTTCTGGAGAAGGGGAGACTCTGGGATATTTGGTGGTTACAGGCAAATCTGTTACAGTAAATTGCTTTAAACAAGTAAATAAATTACAGCTCCTTGGTTTGCTCTGTAACTGTTACTGCTTATTGGACGTGTTGGAAATGACTGATCACAGAAGTTTTCTGAATGCTGTGACACTAAACTTGGAGTGTCCTTGTTGCTGGTGAGTGGCTTTGAGTGTTTGTGGCTGGCAGGGAAGCTGCAGCTCTGCACTCCAAGGGAATTTTGTGTAGTTGCTCTTTTTAGATCCCAGTCTTGAGATTTGCCTTCAGCTGCTACTGGCTAGCAAGGTCTGCATTCATAAAACACTCTAGGAACCAAACTCCTGATTATTGCAGTTACTTTTTATATTTATTTAGTGCAAATTATTCATGCAACTCAGGAATCCACAGCCTAGAGAGATCAAAGGATTACACCCAGTTAGCCACGAAGTACCATGTCCTCATCATACACTCTCTTCAGTATGATTTTAAGTGACTACAATAATAATAATAATGCAAATACATCTTTTAATTGGTGAATGCAATCAAGTGGGTTGGGATTTCACTGTGGAGGAGGTGGGGCTCATTCCCAGGTGTGTGTTTCTCCAGCACACGGCTGTCCTGGACTCCAGTGCTCTGAAGACTCGGGTGCAGCTGAGCAAGAAGCGCCGCTGCCGGGCGCCTGCGTCGCACTCACTGCGGAGGAGCAGAGGGCTGGACCTGGAGAACAGGTTTTCCTTGACAGAAGAGCAAGATAATGGCTGGATGTTCAAAGATTCCACAGGTAAACCCCTCAGCTACGTGGAATAGTTGGTTGTGATCAGCCTGGGTGGAAGGGCAGGAGTTTGTAAAAAGCATTTTTGAATGACTGCCCTTCGTTCCTGCTTGAGTGCAGGAAGAGATCTCAGACGAGGCAGAGATGAAGAGCTGGCTTATGGTTTCCCCCTCTGCTTCTTTTTCTTTTCAACAATTAATTAGAAGAGAAGAAAACTATGCAACAGGAAGATTCTGAGGAGGAAGACAAGATCCAGCACACTCCAAGGTCATCTGTGCAAGCCCAGAGACTGCCTGTGTTCCCAGGGATGGATCACTCTGTTCTCAAGGTGAGCTTAGGCAGAGCCCAGTAGGTGCGAGATAAACCAGTTCAGTAGCTGCAGATGCTTTTTAAAGAATTCCCTCACTCATTTCAGGGAATTTTTTTGTTTTTATAAATCTGGAGTGATCCATTCTGCATTCCAAAAAGAAAAAAAAAAAGCCTGGATGCTGGCTTAAAAGGACCCATTTCTTTATTTTTATATTTAGGCCCAACTGCGGAAAAGACAGGAGTCTGAGAGCGCTGGTGACATCGGCTCTGCTCAGCTCTTCAAATCCCCCAAAGCACAGCTCGGCACTCCCGGCAGCCGAGTGCTGCCCTCCAGTGTGGAAAAGGAGGACAGGTGAGAGAATCCCAGCGTCAGGAAAAGGCTAATGCTCTTCTTAGTGGAAGGAAAAAGTAATGCAACAAGCTGTACCTTTCTTTTTTGTTGTTTGTGTCAGGAGTTTTCATATTAAAGGAATAAAGAGTATTTTGATATATCCTAGGTCAGAAGAAAAGTCTCCTCAGTGGCTGAAGGAGCTGAAATCAAAGAAGAGACAGAGCCATTATGAGAATCAGGTTTGAAAAGGTACTTGGGTAGGAAGGGGGGCTTTGCTGAGTGCAGGTGTGCAGAGACAAACTCTCATTTCTTTTGATGTGTTGGTGTCACCGCTGCCCTTACCTTGCCCTGTGCACCAGGGATGTCAGTGCCCCTCCACTCCCAGTCACAGTTCCACTGATTCTCTGCACATAATTTGATTTTCATAACCGTCTCTGTTGGGACTGGGATTTCCCAAAGTTTGAAAACCTTGTGTGTTTTCACCACAATTCTGGGCAGCTCTTAAGCATTTATTGCATTAAATAGAAGAGACCCAGGTGGCACTACAACAGAAAACACATTTTAACGGGTTCCTGTTCCAGCTGCCTGACCATATCACACCCTTCCTTCTGTTTTCCTTTCCAGACAGTGATTCTAACTAGGAGAAGATAAAGAAGTTTAACAGAAGCCTTAACTCATCTGAACCTAAACCCCCATGTCATGTTGCTGCTGTTTGCTTCCTGCCTCAACTGCTCTGTGCATGGTGCCTTCCTGTTTTGTGGAGAAAAGCTGCTTCAATTCATAGTCAAATACAAAGCTGTGTCTGTCAGGTTGGGGGGACAGTGGCACTTCAGACCTGCCTGCCAGGAGAACCCCCCTGGGTCATGGTTAGCACTTCAGAAAGTCTTGGAAAACAGAGAGATTTGGGAGTGCTGTGATCCAGGGAACTCCCCTCGCTGTGGGACAGACTCTGTAGGTGTTCACCTCTGGGAGATGTGTCTGGCTGGGCTTTGTGTTTGTTTATGAAAATAATAATTTTAATCAAATTTATCCTTTTTTTTTCTGTTTGAGGTTTTTTTTTTTTTGTGAACAAATAGTAAGCTCCTATTTAGAATGAAATTTGTGGAAGGTGAGAGTGGAAGAACAAATCCTGTTTACTGCCATATTGAAAAAGGAAACTTGATTATTTTTTGTAAAATGTATTTTTGATTGGCTTGTATTTACATGTGATCTGCTGACCTGGCAGATGGAGATAATTTTTAGATGAACAAAATGTTAACTTTTGTCACTCTTGAAGTGGTATATTCTGTGTTTTGTCAGCATGTGGAATAATTGCTTCATTGGAATGTCTTTCCTAAAAAGGATCAAGCAATAATGTCAATCAGTTCTCTTAAAAAACAAAAAAAAAGAAGTAAAAATATGTAAATACTGTTTTTATAACAAAAAAGGAAGGGAAGAGGGAGGATGTTACACTCATATCAGGGTTCCAGTTAATTGTTGAATGTCACTTTAATAGCAGTTCAGATAGTCCCACTTCATATTTTTATTTGTTAATCTGTAAATACCAGGTTTAAGTTTTTATTTTTATGCTGATTTTGTGGGATAACCTAAATGTGATCTTCAGTTTCTCAGACGATTTCCTGTCTTTCCTTTGGCGAGATGTGCTGATAGCGGAGTAGAGATCTCCTGGACCACACAGGTGTTTGAGTATCCCTAATTCTCAGATATTCCCTGTCTCTGGACACTCATTCTGAAACACCAACCACCGTGGCCATGGAAGACAAACTCAATTCTTGCCCCAGATAAGTGCTCTTTCAGTAACCTTTGAAAGCGTAGCCCAGGGAGGGAGGCGATTCCAGGTGTTCCACCAGGAAGAGGGAAAAGGAGAGTGGAAAGCTCCCCTCACCTAGCAGAGCTCCTTGGGCTGCACTCCCCACGTCCTGCTGAGGGGCTCCTCTGGATACAAACCATAAAGCACCAGCACTTCAGCTCCTTTTCCTTTTGTCTTTTTTCCCAAATCAGCGTTTCAGGAGCGCGGCTCCCGTGGGGCCTGCCCGGGCCGCTGTCTGTCAGGCTTGGAGCTGCCAAAACCATGTGCCAATTCACCTCATGGAGGAGTCACAGTGGGGGGAGATTTGCAGTCCCAGTCTGCAGGAAATAGCAGCAGGATGGCAGGAGACAAGTCCCATCTGCACATCTCTCGCTCCTGGATTTTATTCCGGTGGCAGCTCCCTGTGCTCCCTGGAGATGAGATGGAGACATCTGTCTGATGTAAAAGTCTTTTTCCCTGTTGCTTTACCCTTTTTTCTCATGGGAGCTGTTGCCAGTGTTATTTTGGCAGCCCCTCTGCTCCCCATGGAGCAGAGATCCCCAGGATTCCAATGGAATTTGGGGATGGCCCGTGTCATTGCAGCCACCACCATTGACCAGCTCCTTGTAAAACCTTGCACAGATTCCCTTCCCTCTCCTTTAGATAATGGTGGAAAAGGTGACTCTTGGCTTGTTTTTTGCGTTGTATTCCTGTGGCAGCACCCGAGGGTTCCATGGGTGTGTCCTCACCTGGGCCAGCCTGAGCAGCACGTGCAGGTGAGGAGGATGATGGTGGCTGTTCTCACTCACATCAAGTGGCGATCAGGCAAGTCCCTGCTCACAGGAACATTCACACAGGCTGGGTTTTCCACTTCCACAGGTGACAGTGCTGCGTTCCCAACAGTTGGAGGATTTCCTGGTTCTTAGTCTAGGCCAGAAATTCCATAACTGTTTGTGTTGAGGAAACTGAGGGGATTGACACGAGGTTTCCACAAAGCCCTTGAATGTGTTTGCATTTCCACGTCTGCTTGGACAATGCACTGAAATTACTGTACTGAGTAGTTTAACCTACTACTGAGAAATGTTTAATGCTTAAATGTCTAATTAAAGAGCATCTTTAGAATGTTGTTGAATGGGAAAGTGTTTCTTTCTGCTCTGTTATTTCTTTATATTGTACATGGATTAAATATCGACTTCCTTCTCTTCGGGTTATCGCTCTGTAATAAAAGATATATAAATATGTTATTACTTCTCAAATGATAGACTGTAATACACTTTATATAATTCTATTTTAATTCCAAATGGTGCTGCTTGGAATTTTTTATGCTTTCACTTTTGTTGCCATTTACTTTTTCCTGCTGTTTGTTGGAGATGGAAGTGAGCTCTAAGGTTCCTTCAGATGTGCTGCTTCCTTCACTCCTGGATCCTGCCCTGGAGCCAGGTTCAGCACTTGTCCAAAAAATGATGCTGTGAAGGTGATGGAGGCCCTGGCAGTTCCTTTGTCTCCCCCTCACAGCTCCTCAGCTGTTTCTCCTTCCTTAAAAAGCCACATCAATATTGGGTTTTAGAGGTGGGATGTTGTGTTTTGTGGAATTCAGAAACACTTTCTGACTGCCCTCCTCTCACCATCCCAGCTCCAGGTGTCATGTCAGCAACTTGCACGGCTGCTCCATTGCTTTCTATTGGAATTCCCAGTTGTGGATTTCTTCCTTTTTCTGTTAGCAAATTCTCCTTTTTTAACATCTGTGAATTTTCAGTTTGGTCCTGATCCACCAGAGCCTTTCACTTCCTGCGGAGAAAGAAGCAATTTTTGGTTCTCCAACCTTTGACATTCCAAGACTCACCCCCACACACACCATCCCCTTTTCACTCCCACAGAAGTTTGTTTCACCCTGTTCTGTGTTTGCAAAGAAGTTATTTGCAAACTGAAATGCACGTGGGGCAGATGTGGGAATACAAAGTGTGACCTGTAAAAGGTTTGGAACAACAAATCCCGGATTTCTGCAGGGATTGTGTGTTTCAGGGGGAGCTGGGCAGGGTGTGACTCTGCCTCACAAGGTGTATCCAGGTACAGAACCTCTGGGGCGAGTTCCCAGCACTGGCAGTGCTGTCCCCAAGCCAGCTCTGGGGGTAAAACAAGCTATTCCAGTGAAATGCAGAGCTGTCACCATAACTGTGCTCCCTGTCAGACCGAGGTCACTGTCTGCACCTCCCTGAAGGACGCTGCTGCAAGAGCAGCTGCAGCCAAGTGAGGGATGTGTTGGATCCATCCCTTCAGCCCAGTGCTGAGAAGGAAAAGCAGGTATTTGCTTTAATTCCTTTTAAAGATGGAGGTGAATGCTTTTGGGGCCAGGTTGGACAGGGCTTGGGGCAACCTGATCTAGTGGAAGAGTGGGGGAGCAGGGAGGCAGAATGAGATGAGCTTTAAAATGCCTTCCAACCCAAACCATCCTGTGATTCTATGGAACCACTTCCATGGAGCTTTAGTGGGATTTGGGGTGTTCTGGCAGGGGCTGCTGAGTCCAGGCCTAGTTCTGCTCACCCTGGGAGTGGAGAGGGTGGAGGGTGGGAATCCTTCCTGAGCTGGTGGTGAGCTCAATTCCTTGGCTGTCCTGTTCGCTCAAGTATAAATGTATTGCAAAAATACCATCTGAAATAACTTCTGGTGGGATTGGCAGAAGAGGGGAGAGCCAAGGTCTGGTGGTTTATGAGTTTTTCTCATTCCATATTAAACAAAATGGTATCAAATCTGATTTTGAAGGAGCTCTTGTGGAGATTAAGCTTTTATATTGCTCACATAGCCTTAGAGTCTGTCAGTCTGGGTCACAATAAATACATTGTGTGATAGAAATCCTGTATTTTCTATTGCAGTTTCCTAGGGAGTAAAGATATTCTGTCTGCTGTATTTTGTCCTGAACCATTACAGTTCCAGTTTAGCTTTGCCAGGTATTAACAAAAAAAATCTATTTTCTAACAGTCATTTTTCAAAGGGATTTAAGAGGCTGACAGCGAGAGGAAATTGAGGTCTGTTTGGGAGAGGCATTCAGGAGATCCAGTGCCCCTTCTGTCATGTTTTTGGATTTGCCTTGTCAGTGTGGAGAGCTGGGAGAGGCAGATCCAGGGCCCTGCAGCCCTGGCAGAGCTCAGTGAATTGAGAATGCTGGGAAGGAAGGGACTGGCACAAGAAATTCTGTGTTTCTAATTTGTTGAGGACAGATGATGTGTTTGGTAAGACAGAAATGAATCCATTCCTCCTCAGCCTGTGCCTGTTGGAGCTGTGGCACCCTGTGGGACAGCAAATCTTCATCAGGAGCCACAGGATGGGCAGAGTGAGGAAGAGTCAGTTGGAGACACCTCCTGGTCATGCCTGTCACACCAGGCCTGGAGCATCACCCAGCAAGGCCAGGGGTGGGATGGGGCTGAAGGGCCTCATTCCAACACGTGTAACAGGACAGGTTTCCATCCCTCTCCCATTCCGTTTGTCCAGCCTGGCCCAGGGGATTCACTTCTCTGGCAATTTCAGTAAAGGTTTCATGGATAGTTCTTGGTTTGAAGATGAGCCACACTCAGAGCAGGTAGAAAAACCTGCAAGGGCCGTAGTGAATGGGGTTATGTGCAGCTGAATAAAATGTTCCCTGAGCAATCAGGACCTTTGGGTCTGAAGGGACTCTCGGAGGTGAAGGGGGAGTCAGGCCTGCTACCAGCAGAGTGAAATGCCCCAGTTTGGTGCCTGCTGTGGAAGGGCTGCTCTCCCCCCTGACATCATCCTGTGCCTGTGAAGATGCACAAAGCCTTGTGCCAGGCTCCAGAAACCCCTCGTCACACACCCCAGTATCTGTTCCCAGCGTGTTCCTGGGAAATGCTGGGGAGGGAGCCAGACTGGGGGCAGAGAAAGAAAAGGGACTCACTGGAGAGAACCTGCTTGGGGCCAAAGTTTAGGCAAGAATGTCAATCTGAAACTCCTGAGCTGCTCCAGCTTCCCGCCGAGCTCCCGGAGCCGACCCCGGCCCTGTCACACCTTGCTCGGGAGCCCGCACAAACGGGGATATTCTGCCCGGTTTTTGCTTCGCGCTGCGCTCGGTTTCCAGGCTAAACCCTCCCGTGAACTGCTGACGGCAGAGTTTTCCAGAGAACCTGGCAAGAAGCAGCGTGAACGTGCTGATGTGAATTTCGACGTTAATCTTCTGTAAATCGAGTGGCCCGTGGCCGAGGGACGGCCGGGAGAAATCTGCATGACGTTTCCATAGCTCGCTGCGCGCCCGCGCTATTGAGATGAAATCTCATGGATGGAATTCCGTGGACGCAGCTGCTGTATCAGCGCTCGGGGATTTCTGCTGTTCTGTTCAGAAGCAGCCCATAAATAGCGGGGCCACCCGCGCCGCCCCGGCACAGCGGAACCAACACGGAGAGGTAGCGGCGGCACCGCCGGGGACCGCAAGGGGCTTTTCACAAAGAATTTTTGTGTGTGTCTGAGCCGAGGTGTTCCCCCAGCGAAGGGTTTGGCGAGAAGTGAAAGCTGCGGGGTTTGATTCGAGGATGTTGATCAAAGTCCTTTATTCGTCTCTTAAAGCCCCCCTTGTCAGCGTGGCGTGGCCGGGGAAGGCGCGGTCCAATGTCTGAGCAGAGTTGTGTGGATGTTCCTGGAGAGCGAGGAGGGGGCTCTCACCACCGTCCCCATCCCCCGGCTCCAGCTGCCGGGTTTGGTGTCCCCCGGGATGCTGGAGCGAGGGAGAGGTGTCGGGTTTATGTTGTGGGGAAGGATGTCAGCAGCTTTGTTCCTGCTGGGAACAAAGGCCGGGATGTGCGATGGGAGTTTAGTGACAACTGGGCGAGCTGCCCGGGGCAGAGGGCTCCGTGTCACTTGGGACGTGGCTCGGTTCAGTCCTGCGGGTGCCTGGGTGAGGATTTGGGGCCCGTGTGCAGGAGGGACAGGAGGATGGATAACGGAGCTTGCTCCTAGCCTGGACATCCCTGGGGATTTACAGCTGCTGCATCGCGGTCTGTGCTAACCCGTGCTGCCTCTTCCCGTGCCAGCTTCATCCTTTGTGTTTCATTACCGGCTGTAGATCCCGGTGCCTCCCGCCTTAACCTCCTGCAATTTGGGTTTTCCAGGCACAATGACCGAGCAGCAAAGTCCCCCCGAGCAGATGGCGACTGGGGAGGGTGCTGGCGAGCGAGGTGGCAACTACAAGGTATACTGGGCTATACTGGGGACAGGTGGATGCTGGGTGGAGCCGTGGGATGCAGCGCCAGTGCCAGCACTGCAGGTGGTGCTGGGGACAGGAGTGGCCTCCAGCTCTCCCGCAGCAGCAGTGGGTGGTGGCCCCGGGGGTGCCGCAGGTTGGGAAGCAGCTGGGGCTGGGAATCTGCTGCTGTTGCCTGGCAGGAGGGACACTGCTCCCTTGCCTGCCAAGGACATTGGCTGGCCGGGCTGGTGTGCAGCTGCCCAGGGATTTAATCGAGGAGATGAAGCATCCCAGCACAGCGGGATCAGCTGTGGGCCCAGGCGCTGAGACTACCCGAGTGTGTTTGTAGGTTTGGATTCAGCTCATAGGTTGAATCAGCTGGAGAGGATGTGGTGGGTGCAGAGCTTCCCACAAAGCTGCTCCTGGACAGGGAAGGCTGGAGATGGGAGCAGATCCTGCCAGTGGGAGAGGGGGACGCCAGAAGCTGGAGCTGTTTATTGTTGTGGGGTGCACACAGACTCCTGAGGAACCTGGGCGTAGCCTCTGTCCCCCATTATGCGGTGTGTGCAGGAGGCTCTGCCCTTGTCCCAGGCTCAGGTGTTGCAGCTGGGACCCCTCTGGGACAGTGCCAGGGGATGCCTGGTCACCCCACTGACCCTCCTGGTCCCTGAATGGTGCTGGGCACCCTGGGCCCTGCTCCGTGCCACACTCCAACCGGCTCCAACCTATCCTGCAGCTCGGCCTTGAGGCTCTGCTGAGAACAGAGCAGCCTGCTGTGGTCTCTGGGGAGGCACTGGGGTCTCAGCACCTGGCAGGGCTTAGAAGGAAACTCTGAATAAAGAGCTTGTGCCAGGCCAGGTCAAGGGGATGGTTGGATCTGGAGGGAGCAGTGATAAGGAAAGGATGGGCAATGAGCAGGCTGGGGTAGGAGAGGTAGCCGAGAGCTCAGGAATTCTCTTAGCCCAAACCTTCTGTGTTTTCAGTACTGTGTTGGAGCTGGTTTTCAGCCTGTCATGGACAAAATTCCAGCTTGTGCTTTACCAAACCAACCCCCTTGGCCGGAGCTCGGCCCAGAGCTCTGTCAGGGTGAGGAGTGACATCGGCATGGGATGGCCGAGATGGAGGGACACGGCCAGAGGCCTTTGATCCACTGCTGCCCCCATTCCCTGGGGTGTTCCCCTGCTGTGCTGGCTGACAGCCTCTCTCCCCACCTTAGATCACGATCTACGAGCTGGAGAATTTCCAGGGGAAAAGGTGTGAGCTGACAGAGGAGCTCCCCAACATCACCGAGAAGGAGATGGAGAAGGTGGGCTCCATCCAGGTGGAGTCTGGCCCGTAAGTCTGGGGTGGGGGGAGACAGAGCAGCCCCAGGGGGTGGCAGGGAGAGCACCCCCCTGACGCTGGGCTCCTGCAGGTGGCTGGGCTTTGAACGCCAGGCCTACGCCGGGGAGCAGTTTGTGCTGGAGAAGGGCGACTACCCCCGCTGGGACTCCTGGTCCAACAGCCACAGCAGCGACAGCCTGATGTCCATCCGGCCCCTCCAGATTGTGAGTAGGGCTGTGCTGGGGTGGCCACAGCCCTGGGGACCACAGGGGGACTCTGGGGGCAGCCCCTGAGCCGCCCTTTCCCCCAGGACAGCGCCGACCACAAGATCCACCTGTTTGAGAACGCGGGCTACGCCGGGAGGAAGATGGAGATTGTGGACGACGACGTCCCCAGCCTGTGGGCCCACGGCTTCCAGGACCGCGTGGCCAGCGTCAAGGCCCTGAACGGAACGTAAGGATGGGGACACAGGGGACACCCCTACAGGTTCCTGTCCGTGGCACTGTGGTTTTGTCCCCCTGCCCCCAGAGTGGTGGCAGGGACACCTGGCACAGCCACTGCATGGTGCTGCTCATGCCCATCATGTCCCTTGTTCCCTCCCTGCTGCCACCTTTTCCCCTGGCCCACAGGGCCCATAGGGACTGTGGCAGTGTCCCTGGGGCTGGATGATGGCTCTTTGCCCTAACCCACCACCCCGGCAGTGAAACTGTGGCCACTTCTCCACGGATTCTCCATCCCCTCCTGCCACACGGAATTTCCCACCTGGGCATTGTGGCTGCAGCCTGTGGGGTGACACTTGGTGACACAGGAGTGGCCCTGGGCAGCATCACCTGGCTGTGGCATGCAGAGACACGGGCACTGGGATGGGGATGGAGACACTGCCCCTGCTCCAGGGGATGTGAGGGTGTGGTGTGGGCACTGCTGAGCACCGCCTCGCTCCCCGCAGGTGGGTGGGCTACGAGTACCCCGGGTACCGGGGCCGCCAGCACGTCTTCGAGAAGGGCGAGTACCGGCACTGGAACGAGTGGGACGCCAACCAGCCCCTCATCCAGTCCGTGCGCCGTGTGCGGGACCAGCAGTGGCACCAGCGGGGCTGCTTCGAGAACAGCTGAGGGACCCCCCGCCCCCGCCGGGCCCCTCGCGGGGTCCCCCTGCTGCTGCCGTGACCGTGGTGTTTTTTGTGCAAAAACCTCAATAAAGCTCTGAGCTGGAGGCTGCCGGGGCCTGCCTGGTCCTGGGGGAGGCCGGGGAGGGGGGCAGAGGGGATGGATGGGGAGGGGGCCGTGGCCGTGCCCAGCGCACAGGGCAGAGGGGGAAGCGCCGGTGTTCGCAGCGTTACATAAAGGCTGCAGCTTTCCAAAAATAACCCCCCCTCGGTGCTGCTGAGTCAGGGTTTTTTCCAGTGCCTCTGTCCCTTTCCACAGCATCTCCTGCCCGCTCCCAGGGCTGGTGCCAGGCCCGGGGCAGGGAGGGGGCCGGGGGGGATGTGCAGAGCGGCCATCCTTGGGTTGTGCCAGGTCCAGTGCACTCCCAGCAGGGCTCATGCCGTGGTGGGATGGCTGTGCCCAACCCCAGCGTCCTGCAGGGTCCCCAGCCTGTCCCCAGGGAAGTTTCCCACAGTCCTGGGGTGGTTTGTCCTGGGGGATGGGCTCTGACATGGGGTGGGGGGGGGCTGTTCTGGGGATGGAGGTGGGGGGTTGAGGGGTGCCACAGGGTGCTGGTGGGACACTGAGCTGCCCTGGCACTGCCCTTCCTCAGGGTCCACACTTGGGGACACACTGGGCTGGGACAGAGATGGGAGATGGGCTTGAGTCCACCTGAGGGCTTTGTGCAGGTCCCTGAGCAAACCCTTTGGGGCTTTTCCCTTTGGGGAGGGGGGGGGGGGGGGCGGGTGGTGGCTGTGAAAGGCGAGTGCCCAGCCCCGAGTGGCAAAAGCTGCTTCCAGAACAGTCCATGGGGCTGCCACGGCCGGGGGGGGGGCTGTGGCACCCCCACTGCCCGGGGCTGGGATGAGCTAAATCCAAGAGAGCCAAGGGAGGGAATCACAGGAGCCATGCTGAGCCCCTTGTTGAAGTGCTGAGGGGATGGGATGTGGCTGCAGGGCCCTGCACTGGGACCTGGGACAGGTCCATGAGGGTCCAGGACTCGGGATCCAAACGGATTAACCCAGGAGATGGGGAGGGCAATACTGGGTCCATCTGTGGGGCTACAGCAGGAGACATAGGCAAGAAAGGAGGACTCCAGGGCTGAGAATGCTGGAAACTCTTGATCACACCCTGGCCTGTCCATGGCCTGATGGGCTCCTTGCAGAGCTGCACGGTCACCTTGGCCCCTCTGGCCCTGGAAACCCCATCACCTGGAGCTGGGGCAGCTGCAGACCCCAGGGATTGACCCCTCCCCACCACATGTCACTACCAGGGTAGGCTCTGGTGATGACACCCTGTGGGTGACCCAGTGTGCAGCCATCCTGGGGTAGGGGATGGGGCAGAGGTGACCCTGGAGGGGGCTGCAGCCCATCACCGGCTGTGGGACCCTCGGGAGGTGCTGTATGCAGGCAGGAGCAAGTCTGCGGTCTGCTCATGCCGGATGACACTTGTTGGGGTGACAGGGGGAATCCAGCTGCTCTGTGGGGTGAAGGGGGCTGTGGGTGCTGCACAGGGAGCCTGACAGTGTCCCCCCTCTGTGGAACCTCTTTTACTGCAGCCTCCAGGAGCCCCCAGCCCTGGGCAGCCTCCTGGCTCAGCTGATGGGACAATGCCAGCAAAGGGCCCCCTCTGGGACCCCCAGCTCAGCCCAGGCTGTGCTGCCTATCCAGGCACATCCCAGCCATGGGACATGTCCCAGGCTGAGCCCCTCGTGACCTCAGCTTTGTCCTGGTGTCACAGGTGTCACCCTGTGCTGCCGCTCCTACTGCCCCGTGGGGCTGGGGTGCTTCTCAGGGGCCCCAAAAGGGTGGGAATAACACGGGAGGAGCCCAGCACCCAACACCTGAGTGACCCATGCTCAGCCCCGGCTGCTGCCCTGCTGCAGCTGCACCCAGCACCGGCCCCAGCCCCTGCCCGGAGCCCCGGGCCGGTGTCGGGAAGGGGCTCCCGCCGGTTCCCCCCGGCGCTGGCACGGCCGGGCTGCAGACGGGCAAAGCCAGACGTTCACCAGCGCTTTGAGGCGTTTTATCTCGCATGGAAAGAGCCGAGCTCAGCAGCTCCGGCGGCGGCTGCCGGGGGGATCAAGTCTCTGGCCCCGAAACGCCTGAAGCGGGGCTGGCAGGGCTTTGTTGGCCAGGGCCGCCCCGGCTCTTGGCACGCGTTCGGCTGATGCTTGCAAACTCCAAATCTCCTCGCCACCAACCCGACAAAGCGGGTGACTCGAATGTGACAGGTAATGAAATAACTCGGGCTTGGTGCTCGGGCAGACAAAGGCTGCGGCGGATCAGCTGACCCTGGTTTTCATTGGGGTTTAATCCAGCATTCTCGCTTTGAATCAGGCTTTAACTATTTTGTAAATAGTTTTGGCACCTCTCTGCTGCAGCTCGGTATAAATTCCACCTCCCGGCCCCAGCCCGTCACTGGCTCAAGCGGGTACTGGTATAACTGGTAAGACTTTGCTATTTATTGTCCTGTCTTTTGCCGTAGCCTCCTCCCGATCCCCGGGGCCGGGGTCCCTTCCCGGTGCCAGCGGGGTGTGGGCACCCAGCGGCTGAGCCGGGGACAGTCCCGTCCCCGCAGCCCAAAGCAGGATATCACCACCCGGCCACGGCTCCGTTTCTGTTTTGTCAGGAACGAGTTTTCACCTGTTTGGGACCTGCTCAGACACTGAGGGTCCCTCTGGGCTTGAGGACGGGGCTCCTTCCGAGGAGCGGCGGTGCCAGGCCGGGTCGGGAGGGCTCGGCACAGGCTCCTTGGGGCTGGGGCAGGTGGGGGAAGCCCCGGTGCTTCTCTCCATCACCTCTTCAAGCACCCACGTGGGACCGGGATGCTCAGATGTTACTTGCTGGACAGGGACAGCAGGAAATCCTCGAGGACAGGGCCTGGGCTCCACTGGGAACGATTTAGGAATTCCCTGGGCTCACTGGAGACACCGGGCAGGTCCCAAGGACTGTGCTCTGAGCCTGGGGAGGTTTGGGGTGCTGAGCAGCCCTCAGCAGAGTTTGTCCCTGGCAAGCCCAGCCTGAGCCCATCCTGGTCCCAACAGCCTCTTCCCTGGGCAAACTGCAGGGTACAGATGGGGGCACGGACACAGGGCACGGACACGGGGCTCTGAGCATGGTCCCCTGTGTGTCCTCAGTGGCAGATTTTAACGTGCTGAGTTTCCCTCCCAAGGCAGCAGACAACCCAGCTGATGATGGCTTCCGAGCACCAAATGCCAGCCTCCAAGCAGCAGCAAGCCAGCTCCAAGGTCAGTGGGACGGTGCCCAGCCCTGCAGGGCACCCTCAGCCTCTCTGGGTGCCCAAATCATACCCAGAGACACTGTTGGGAGCAGTTGAGCTCCCCTTGCCAGCACCCCTCAGCACTCCCAGATGGTGCCAAGCACGGCTGGCTGCCCTGCTGAACTGTTTGCAGCAGGACGAGGGGAAGGGGAATGGGGGTTTTTTGGCATCCCGGAGCCTCAGGTGGAGTGGTTGGGAGCAGATCAAGTGCTGCTGATCTCCCACCACCGCTGCAGACACAGCAGGTCTGTCCCCACCACCCGCTGACCCCTGAGATCTGTGCTGAGCTGGCAGCCCCGGGGCTGTCCCCGAGCTGTCCCCGGGTGTCTGGGAGAGGCCGTGTCCCTCTGGTGGCTGCGGTGCTCCAGCCACAACCCGAGTCCCTCAGCTGTTTGATGCCTCCTGTGAGCATCCCTCTGCCAGGAGCACCGGGACAGTGCTGGCAGGGCACCCGTGAGTGAGACCTGCACCCTCAGATGCATGCCAGCTTGCACTTGCAGGCTCCTTAAAAGCCTCAGGAGTGCAGTTTTGGGAGGGTGAGAGGTCTGGGCTGCTGCAGATGTGCTGCTCCAGTGGCCGGGGACAGCGTGTGCCCCCACAAAGTGGCTGCAGGGTTGGGGTGATGCCCTTGCTGAGCTCCTGCTCTCTTCCAGATTGCCATCTTCGAGCAGGAGAACTTCCAGGGCCGCTGCCATGAGCTCAGCGGGGCCTGCCCCAACCTGAAGGAAGCCGGCGTGGACAAAGTGGGCTCCATCCTGGTGCACTCTGGACCGTACGTGAGGGGGGCTGGGGGCCGGGCGGGGCTGGGAGGGAGGGGGCTGGGGAGGAGGGGTCCCCCCGCTGCCACACCCGCACCGCAGCCCGGATTTCGTGTGGCCAACCCCGCTGAGCTGCTCGCCCACCTCACCCCAGTGAGTGCCCGGTGCCAGGGGCTGCCAGCAGGTGAGCAGGGGGACACTGTGTGTGAGCAGAGGGTGGCATTGTCACCTGGACAGGCTGATAACCCCACTCAGCGGCAGGGAGAGTGGAGGGGTGTGGGCATGGGCACAGGTCACAGCGTTACCCCCAGTTTGGGTTGCTTCACTTTGGGTGCAGGGATAGGTGAGACTGGGACCCTCCTGGTGCTCTCTCCCCCCCACCTGCTGGCCCTGTGTGTGCTCTCCAAGCCACAGGCTCTGGGCAAGGGAGAGCCCCTGAAAAGCCCCTGGAATGTCCCCAGCAGTGCTGCTCCCAGAACAACGGGGCAGCTGCAGAGCGCCCTGGTCGGAGCAAAGCCCCAGCTGGGACTTTTGGGGGATCCTGTGAGTCCCCAGGGACCAAGGATGTGTGGCCACCACGTCGGAGCATCCACAGTGGGAAGCCCTGCGGTGCCACCGCTGACCGGAGGCACCGCAGCTCCTCGCTGGCACCTCGCTGGCACCTCCCTGTCCCTGGCAGGGAGCAGGGGACATGGCTGGGGCTCAGCCCGGGCGCTCGCCGGGGGCGGTGCCGGGGGCCGACCCCCGCTCCGCTGCCCCCTCTGAAGCGCGTCCCCTGCTCTCTTCCAGCTGGGTGGGCTACGAGCAGGCAAGCTGCAAAGGGGAGCAGTTTGTGTTTGAGAAGGGGGAGTACCCCCGCTGGGACTCCTGGACCAACAGCCGGAGAAGCGACAGCATCACTTCCCTGAGACCCATCAAAGTGGTGAGAGCACCCAGACAGCCACTACCCACCCGCCAGACCAAGGTCTGCAGCCAGAAGTCTTCCCCAGCCTTCCCCCGCCCTCCCCAGCCCCGCGGGCGGAGGGGCACCCCCTCCTGCGCACCCTCGCCCCAGCCCTCGGGGCCCGGGGAGCCGTGGGGGGGTCGGAGGGGGCGCGGGGACGGGGGCAGTGGCAGGTGACCCCAGAGCGGAGGACGTCTGCTGGTAAGTCTGGCAGTGCCCGCGCAGGCAGCGGCTCTCTGAGCCGGATGGAGGGATGCGGAGCAGCCCCGGCATCGGTGGGAGCGGCGGCACGAGGTGCCGGCCCTGGCCTCGGTTTCCCCATAGCCCTGGGCTCTGCCCCCCCTGCCCAGCCCCGCGGGGCCGGCAGCCGCTGACGCCCGTCTCTGCTCTCCCGGCTGCAGGACAGCCAGGAGCACAAGATCGTGCTGTACGAAAACCCCAGCTTCACCGGCAAGAAGATCGAAATCATAGACGACGATGTGCCCAGCTTCCACGCACACGGCTACCAGGAGAAGGTCTCATCCGTGCGGGTGCAGAGCGGCACGTGAGTCCCGGGGGGCGGCCGGGGAGGGTCCCGGGCGGTGCCGGAGCATCCCCGCGGGGCTGGGCTCTGCCGGCTTGATGTGCGTTGTATGACCCACCCCACCCCCGGCTTGCCTTGGCAGGTGGGTGGGATACCAGTACCCTGGCTACCGGGGCTACCAGTACCTGTTTGAAAAGGGGGACTACAAGGACAGCTCAGACTTCGGCGCTCAGCACCCCCAGATCCAGTCGGTCAGGCGCATCCGGGACATGCAGTGGCACCAGCGCGGTGCCTACCACCCCACCAACTAAAGCCCCCGGCCCGTGCCGGGGCGCGGGGAGCGGAGCAAGCGTTCCCCCGGCCGCCGCTGAGCCCCCGCGGCCTCGCCTCCCGCCTCCCCCCGTGTGATGCACGCGCTGCCGAAGCTACTCAATAAAGCTTGGAGTTTCAAAGTCCCGGCTCTGCCTTTTCATTCCCTTGTCGGGATGCCCGCCCTGCCCTCCGTGCTCCTGGCTGGGGAGGGGGGCTCCTCTCAGTGCCACCCACGGCCGGTGCCATCGGTGCTGTCAGGCCACCGAAGTGTCCGGGGTGAGGGAGGGGACCCGGGGCTTACCCTGTGCGGACCTGGGGGCTCCGGCCCCAGCACTCAGCTCTGTCTTTGTCTCCTGTGGGGACAAAGGTGCCCCCTGAGCCCCGGGGAAGATGCCACAGATGCTTTGAAGGGGGCGGGGAAGGAGGACATTGCCCCCTCGGTCAGGCCACCTCCAAGCCGAATAATGGCATTAGCTATCAGAAAGCTATTAGCTATCTGAAAGCTTTAATTAGTAATAATGCTTTAATTTAGCAGTCACGGTGCAGGAGGGTGCTTTTATGATCGCGCCATAAATCGGGCAAAGGAAGTAGAGGAACGCAGCCGCACCTGCTTGGCCGGGGGCTCCGTGTGGTGGCAGAGGGGTGGCGGTGACAGAGGGGGTGGCGGGGCCGGCTGGGCTCGGTCCCTTCCGGCAGCAGGACGTGGCACGGGCAGCCGGTGATGGGCACAGCTGAGGGGCACCTGATGGGGCATTCCGGGCACCCCGTGGCTCCTGCTGCTCTCCTCTCCCGTGCAGGGCTGCGGTGTTTTGGTGTGAATCCCGGCAAACCCGGGAATCTCAGGGAATCTCAGAGAGGCAGGGATGCACGAAACCCCCCATGTCAGCTCCTGCGGTGGAGTGGGGTTTGCCCCCGAATCCTCCGTGTGCCAGAGGCTTTTCCCTGAGCCCGGCGGAGCCCCCCGGAGGGCACAGCCCGGCACCAGCCCGACGCATCACTCGCCACAGGCTGCTGCGAAATTCCAGCTCCTCGGCGGGGCGTGCTTTGGCTTCCCTGCGGAAAGCTGCGCCTTTCCTTCCCCAGGGAGGGGTCAGGATCATCCCAGACCTGAATGTTTTCGTGAAAAGTGGGATTTTAGCGGTAGCAGCGGCAGTGCCCGCGGTGCTCTGTGCATGCCGGGAGAGCCGGTGGGAAACGGCGGCTCCTGGGGGGCAGAGACCCCAAATCACGGAATCAGAGATTCCCAGCCATGGAACCCTGGAACTCTTTGGGTTGGAAGGGACTTTAAAGTCCATCACGTTCGACCTGCCGTGGACAGGGCCACCTTCCAGTAGCCCAGGTTGCCCCAAACCCTGTCCAACCTGGCAGTCGGGAACCGGGGCAGCTCCCGCGGGGACACGGGAGCCCGGCTCTGGGTGGGCTGGGGGGGTTCTGGGGGGAAAAGCACCGAAAGCAGAAGTGGAAAATGTGAACGAGCCCAGAGCAGCTCCTGTGGGACCCGTTGGGGGAAATTCCTCATCTGGTGGCTGGGTGCACCCAGGTGGGCGCCCTCGGGTCACCTGGAAGCAGCTTCAGCTCTGCTGAGGAGGGTTTTTCCCTCGCTGGCTCTGGGGAAATGTGCCGAGAGAATAATTTGGTTTTTTAAAAATTTTATTCAAAAGCAGAAGATCGCCTCCGTCCCACGCCCGCAGCGGAGCTGCCATCTGGCTCGCTGCTACCGCACTCGTCGCCTCAGCAGCTCGGAGCCCGCGGCCACCCCAGCCATGTCCCTGTCCCCTCGCTCCCGCTGGCCATCGTCCCCCGCTGCCGCCGGGGCTGCCGGCGAGATGTCAGCGGTCCCACTGGGTGGGTGGGTGGTTTTGCCGTCGTGCCAACAGCCGGCAGAGCTAAAGCTGTTCTCCAGGCTAGGAATCTTTATTTTATTATTATTTTTTTTCCACCCAGCAAAAAGGCTGGGGGGGATCAGACCCCACTGCCGCCGGCCGTGCTTGTTCCAGCCCCCCCGGTTCCTGCGGTGCCCACTGTCCACCAGGCTGGAGTGGGCGGGGGGATCCCCGCAACCCCCGGCAGGTGAACCCCACAGGAGAGGGGCTACCTGCAAGGGAACAGCAGCAATTTGCCAGGGAGTAATTAATGAAAGAGTAAGACTAATGCAAACCCTGGCTAAATCATATCCGACACTGAGGTGTCTTTCCTTTCCTGTTTTCCAACTGGAGCAGCAGCCGCTGCCTGTTCTTGGGAGGTGCCTCCGTGAGGACCGTGGGTGATGCGGGATGGGCTGGTGAGGAGGAGGAGGTAAAAGTGGCGAGGAGATGAAGATGTGCCCGTCGGCTCCCGCTGGCTTTGCTTTGCCTTTGCCTCGGGACACCTCGGGTTGGAGAATCACGGGTTGAAAAAACAAGTCTTGAAAAATACGAACTGTTTATTCTTAAGTACAGTGGGCTGAGCTCAATCGCACCTGCAGCCTGGGTGCTTTAGGTACCGAATGTGCCTTGCCAGCTGTGAGGGCTTTTCTGTGGCTTTCACAGATTTTTATCCTCTGAAAATTACTGTTATGTTTCATTCTCCAGCTTCAGGAGCCACGTGATTAAATGAGATTCCTAGCTTCGATTTTTTTTTTTTCTTCTTTGCATGAAATTGAGCCTCCAGCCTCATGTTTGTGCCTCCACGCACAGACCCGGCCACAAACACTGAAGGTTTAAGGAAGGAAGGAAAACCAGGCAGGAACCCAGCATGTATTATTAAAGCCTTGCGGTTTTCAGGGCAGATTTGTGATTTATCAATGTTCAGCTTTGGCATGTGGAAAAGTAATCTCTGCTCTGATTAATGCGAGGGCTGAGGAAGGAGTGAAATATCCCGGAGATAGAGAGGAGCTTTGGCGGGGGACGCCGGGCTCTGGCTGTCCCCGAGAATGGGCATTCTTGTCCTCAATGCCAGGCTCCTGTTTGCTTTCTGCCCCTTGATTTTGTTCCTGACATCAGTGTGATGAGGCAGAGAAAGGAAGCAATGAAACCTCCACAGCTCCTTCCAACCGCTAAAACCCCTGTCCGGTTGAAAAGCTAATTAAGAAACATCACAGAGGCCAGAATTGGAAGCAGCCTCGTGGAGACATAATGGGATTACCGGGTATCAGGGGATTGCAGCCGGCCAGGACAGCGACGCTGCGGCCCCACGCTCCCTCCCTCGGTGATGAAACACTCGGGGACAAACCAAAACTCCTCACTCACACGGAGAGCCAAGGGGATGTGCTGGGAATGTGGTGGGAGTGAGGAGCTGGGCAGCCGCAGCCCCCCGGGTGCCCTGGGACGGGGCTGCCTCCGCATCCGACGCCTTTCCCCAAACAAATGGAAAAAAGCAAACGCTGCATTTCCCTCCGGGCGAGAGGCCAGGACAGCCCCGATTGTCCCCGGTTCACCCGCGGGGACGGCCGGCAGCGACACTGTGACCCCTCCACGGGCCGGAGAACAGCAGCTCCAGGCGGGGCATTGGCACAGGAGCAGCCAGCGCTGTTACATCCTTTGAGGCTGCAAATCCAGCGGCAGGGACTCCTGTCACTGCCAGCGGAGGCAGAGGAACGCTGTCCGAGCTGGAAACCCCTGGGCAGCACAAGTGCCAATTAGGAAACATCTGTTCCTCCCGGCCCGGGCGGGCTGCGAGCGAGCGCATGGCAACGTAATGGGATTAAAATATATCACCGGATTACGGCAGTGCTGCACAGATCAGCTGCCGTGGATGTTCTTAGGAAATCGCGGGGAGGGAAAAAAAAGGAAAAGCAAATTTTTCTCTTCAGCATGGACATAACCTTTACGTTTCTTTTTTTATTTGTACCTTATGCACGGTGCAGAGCTGGAGCCAGACCTTCTCTCTGCACGGTTCAGTTCATCTCAAAGGAAACCAGGGCTGAGTTTAAGCAATTTTAGATGAAATGGCCACATGAGCAGCCAGTCCCTGGTGCTGCCACCGTGGCCGTGACCGCAGGGCAGAAGTGGCCTTAGCTGGGTGCCTGTAGTATGTCATGGTGCCCTGTCCCCTCTGTCACCTCTGTAGGTGTTGGGAGGTGTGTCGTGAGCTAGATTTGGTCCTTTTAGCAGAGCGTTGGGTGGTGGGAGGCTCGTGCTCGTGCAGCAGCGGGGCTGTGTCTGGAGCATCCTTGGAGCTCTTCCCTTCAGGGGAAACACCCAGCCTGCAGAAAAACCCTGAGCGAAGCATCAAGAAAGAAATCCGAGGCAGGGAGAGGAAGACGATCGGAGCAAGAGAGGGGCCTGCGTTCGTTGTTCCCCATGGCCCCTGTTAGAAAAGCGCAGCCCACTCGCCCCATCCTGGCCATGGGGCCACCCCGGGTCCCTCATCGCTGCCACGCCGGGCACAGCTGGGCTGGTTTGGGGGTCCCCATCCCTTTGTACCCAACGCCTCAACCCCGGAGCGCCGTGCCAGGCCACAGGCACAGCAGCCCCGCAGACAATGGGGACATTGTTCGGCAAACCAAAGCAATAACGCGGAGAGCCGCCCGCTATTTTGGGAGCTCATATGCTGCAAGGCAAATGTCATTTGTGTGTAACATCCATTTAGGGAGCCGCGTAATGAAGTCGTGCATCATTGAGGAGGGACCAGCTCACTTAGCAACCTTCCCGCGTGGTGACGTCTGGTGCTCCTCTGCAGGACGGGATTGCTCCTTCGGCAGCCGCAGAACGAAACGCTGCTCGCAGCTGCCGGGAGAGGCGCTTTGGACTGTCAGCAGCCCCCACCAAGCTTGTGCCCCTTGTGCTGCGCGGAGTTTGGGTGCTGCGAGCCCCCGAGCTGCCCCTCGCCCGCGGGGTGAAGAAGTTGAGGCAGGGTGGGGGGTTAGTTTTGGGGGCTGAAAGGGAGAGCTGCCTGCCCGTCTCATTTCCCATCGAGAGCTTCCCCCTGGCTGGACGTGCGGGTGCGCTGGGTGCCCTGAGGTTGTACTGGGAATACTGGGTGCTCTGGTGTGCTGGGGGTACTGGGAGCTTTGGGTTTGCTGGGGGCTCTGGGCACAGGCGGGCAGCAGGACGAGGGCAGGGAGGGAGAGGATGGCTATCTCACACGGCGGGAATGTCTGTCCGGGTTCCCTCCAGGTTTCCGGATGATGAGCAATTAAGGGAGAGATTTACAGCAGATTAAGTCAGAAGGCAAAGTCCATTATCTGCCCAGATGAGCTCCAAAGGCAGAGGCCGCGCGGAACGGGAAGTGGGGCGCTTTAACCCTCATCCCTTTGGACACCGCCGGCTCTCTGAAGGACACGGCTCTGCTCCCGTGGGGACAGTGGCCGCTGCAGAGATGGCGGCATCAGGAAAGCAGGTCCCCTCCCACAGTAATGGGATTTTGGTGCCGGAATTTGCCCTAATTCCCTTATGGAGCGCATGGCACTGGCTGCTGCCTGTAGGAGACCCGCTGCACCCTCCCGCTGGAGGTGCCTCCTCCCAGCCACAGGGTCGGGCTGAGCTGCAGATGCTGAGGCCGTGGGGATGCATTTTAGCAGAAAGATGCTTTTGAGGTCACTGAGGGTTTATTCACTATGCTCTCTGACGTGTAAATCTCTCTGAGAATAGTCCCTGTTCCCCCGGGGAAGGCTGCCCTGGGGGGGCTGCAGCCACCCGTGTGGATGTGCCCACTGACCCACTCCGGAGAGCCCCACTCCCCTGGGCAGTGGCCTCGCTGCAACCACGCTCCCTCAGCTGTGAAATGAAGGCAATTTACTGGTCTGCTTTACAAGGGCACCGAGAGGGAAGATTAATTGTTTGGCATATGGGGCTGCAGACAGGATGGGTTATGATCCTGCAAATCCTTCTGTTTTGCTGTTTGAAGGCACTGCGGGAGTACAGCTCCGCTGGGATCAGGAGCTCCTTTCCCCCAGCCTTGCTCCAGACCAGGAGGGCATGGATTTGGGTGTTGGCACGAGGGCAGATCCAGCAGCCTGGGGACAGCACGGCCCTGGTGACCTCAGGCCCGACATGCAAAGGGCAGCTCAGGTCCCAGCACCTGCGTGCGGGGCAATGACGCAGCTGGAGGCACTGGCTGCCACACGGACCTTTGGTGTCGGGATTAAACTTGACACTTAGAGCCTGAAAATCTGCTTAAGGGAAAGCTGACACAAATCTGAGTGCTGCCAGGACGTGGAGCAGGGTCAGAACCCTCCCCACACCCCGGCTGATCTGAGGCTGGAGCCCCAGCGGGTGTTACCCACAGCTGGGACATCCCACAGCTCACGAGTGAAAAGTCCTGGTGTGGGATGATGTCAGGGGCCTGCAGCAGATGTCCCTGCTGTGCCAGCCCATCTACAGCTCCCAGCCCTACCCCACAACAGGGGTGTCCCCTGCTTTGCCTCCTCATTCCCTAGGGATGTAGGACCGGAGCCCCATCCCACAGCCCTGCTCCCTGCTGGCTCCTTCCCAGTGCAGATGATTTCCCAAACATCCCTTTGCTCTGCCATCAGCACCAGTCTCTTGGCATCCATGCTGCAAGCTCTGCTCCTCCTTTGCTGGCCCTTCAGCTTGCTGGGGTGCTCCTTCCACTCATTCTATGACGGTCCTGGAGATTTTTGCTGAAGCATCAGGAATTCTGTGGGAGAGGCAGCACCCAGCACCCCTGCCCATGCTTTTGGGCACAGCACAGCTCCTCTGGGACCTGGGTGGTACTGGTACTGAAGTGAGTTGTCGCTGTCATCTCCCACCGAGCTGCAGAAGGCAGTAATGAAGGCTGCTGAGCATGCACTTCTTCCTAAATTACCTCATTTATTCAGGGAATCAGATGCCGCAGTCTTTCATGGCTTCTTGCGCGGCTCGGATCTTGTGGGATGCAAGGCTATTAATAGGACCCAATCTTTCCCCTTCTTCTTCTCCAGGCTAAAGGCAGAAGAATTCAAACAAGGGCCCCTTTGATGTGACAGAAGTACAAATAAACCCCGTGCCATTTCACTCCCAAGCAGGCAGTGAGTGCATTCCCATGTTTCTGCTGGGTCTGCCTGTGTGAGGGCTGGACCAGCAGCTCCTGGGTGCTCTGGCGCCAGGCAGCTAAGGTGGAGGAGCAGCCTGTGGTGCCCCTTTCAGCTGTCACTGCCCCAGTCTGCGGTGACATCAGGCGCCATGGGCCAGTGCTGAGACCAGACGGGTGAGATCGGATCCGGGTGAATGATCAGCCAGGGCAGCAAATGCCAATTTGTGTGTAAACAGGCTCGGAGCACAAAGAGCCAGGGAATAGAAATAACTAGAAAGCATTTCCCACACAACCCGACTTGTTTCCAAGGAGCAGAGACAGCCTCTCTGGTGCTCTGGGGGGATTTCAGCCCTGCACCCTCCAGCTGCTGACCCTCTCCCACTGTGCCTGGTCCAGCATTGCTGTGGCTGGAGTGAGCTCTGAGCCCTCCCAGCACCTCCAGCACTGACCTTGTCCTGATCCACCCCTGTGATGGGCTGCAGAACCTCCGGGGAGAGGAAGGCTCTCGTTCCCAGCACTGCACAATTTACCTTCCATAGATGCCATGACAGAATGTGAATTACCTTCTGCCATTTCAATATCTGCACAGTTTTTGGTTTTCTCCTTCTGTCCCTCAGAATTTATAGCCAAATTAGGCAATTATTGATTTTTTTTCCCCTTTATCAAGTTACATTCAAGCCAGCCTGTGGAACAGCAAATGCTCAATGGGTCCCTCTTGACATCTGTTTGCCTGATCAATCTGTGCAGGGAAAATGCTCCTGCAGTGTCTGATCCCACCACAGTGCTGAACATGGACACTTTGACTCTTTGCAGGGTTTCCAGACATTTGCTGTTCCAGCTCTCATTTGGTTTATTTGCTTTAGCTTGTAACAACACACTCTACTGTTTTTAAATCAGGGAGCTCTTGAAGACTGGTCAGTTCTGAGCTGGCCATGGGATGTCACAGGCTGGGGGACACGGGGAAGATGACCTATGACCCAGGATGGGAGAGCCTGTGGGTGTCAGTGCCCCACTGCCCCCGGTTCTCAGGCCGCTCTAACCACCACGGGCAGGGCTGAAATGAGCTCCTCCAGCAAGGACTGAGCGAGATCCATGTCTATGTCATGACTGAGCTGTAAGAACAACCACGGGGAGATTTGTGTGTGATAATGGCTCAAACCTCCCTGCCCCTCCTGCCCCATGAGAGTTCCTGCAGAGGAGCCCAGGGTGGGTGCAGTGGGGATGTACCAGGTGATGCTGCTTAAGGAGCAGAACCAGGGCTGGGTGTTAATGCAAATCCCTGGCTCTCCCTTCTGCAGTGGGTGTTTTGTCTCCCCAGTGTCACCCCCGTGTCCACGAGTCACCTGGGACGGTTTTGGTGTGGCAGTGCTGGCTCTGTGACCCAGCTTTGTCCTGATGTTGCTCCTGTGCTTTTAAAGCTTGCTCTGGCAAGGTGAGGGGGTGATGCTTCTTTATTTATCCGTGTGCATGAGGAAGGGAGGGAGGGAAGCTGTGCCATCAGCGATGTCCCCATGTCCCTGTGTGTGCTGCCAAGGGGTCACAGCGAGGGCTCCAGGCTGCAGCTGGCAAGGCACAGCCTGGGGTGGGAGGCAGCACCAGGACATTGCTGTGTGCCATGTCAGGGGAAGAAAATGTGCAGAGGAAAATGTCAGTAAGGTATTTTTATTACATGGTGAGAGGGATGGTGTGATGCAATTGCGAAAGGGAGGCCCCGGTCTTCTCGTGCCTGTGTTTTCTCATGCAAGGCTTTATAGATGTTGCATGACTTTCAACTCTGCTCTTATCTCTGCCCCCAGAGGACATAATTATTGCTAGTCTGACTATGCCAGTACAAATGTTTGATGGTGAATAATATTTTTGAGAATTGAATTGCCACTTGTTTCCTAATTAAAACTCAACCTCCTCATCATGTCAGCTATTTGCAAAAGGGAACATGATGATGATAAGCTACATTGAGGCTTTACCTGGCTGAGGTGGCTGAAGTGCCTTTGTTAACAGTATTCAGGAGCAAGGTGGAGGGATCCACAGGGATGCAGAGGAGCCACCCTGCTTCTCCAGGAGGCCAGAGCTGTAGAACTTCCCCGACCCTGGGATCTGGGATGCCAAATGCAAGGGCACTGTGAGGGCAGAGGCTGCCTTCTGTAAAACTGCTCCTTCTGCAACAGACAGTGAATAAAAGCAGCAGCAGCAGCCGTGGCCATTAATTACTCTATTTGTTTTCCATGTTGCCTCTCACCACTTATTAGCGCAGCACTAAGGAGATGGGATGCAACCCCAGCCTGGGTGCGGATGCTGCAGAGGAATGAATGCCTGTGGGATTGGAATGGATGTGCCCCTGGAGGGGAGAGGGGCCACAGCCACGCCAGGGCCAGGCAGAGTGCAGGATCTGACAGGCAGAGGGGATGGAGTGAGGCTGTTTTTTTGGGATGCTGGGCTAAAGCCGTGGGAGCGGTGAGGCTGCGGGACGGGGAGCGCTGGCATTGTCCTGCCCTTCCCAGGAATGGTTTGTATTTCTCCCTGTCCTGCTGGCCTCCAGGCACTGCAGCATTGCTGCCTGATGAATCCTCACACAACCTCATGAAGCAGGAGCTGCTTCCCCTCCAGGTAACCCTGTGCTCGGAGCTCCTTGGGAACATTGGGGTGAGCGTGGGGAAATTCCCCATTCAGTCAGGCACCCCAAAAGTACAGCCAGAACTGCAGCAAAACATAACCTCGCCATAAACAAGCCACAGAGAGTCAGATTCCCATGGGGATCCATCACCAATAAATTATTCTCCACCAGGGCTGCCAAGGAAGAGCAAATAATTTGCCCTCTCTCTAGAGAGCAGCAGCCCATGGAAGGAACCGAGCTAAACACTCCTTAATGCCCTTAATCTCCACCTGTGTGCATTTCTGGCAGTGTATCAGAAATATTAGGAAAAATCGTATTAAAAATAATATTTAACGATCTTTTATGTGAACATTCCCCTCGAGAGATGTTGTTGGCATCAGCATAGAGCGGAGATCTTATTTGATATGGGATTTGGCACAGCTTGGAGGGCAACAGGACGGAAGTGGTTCTGCCCTGGGTAATGTGTTGCAGCATTATCTTGATGGGATGGTGTCAGTGTGGGACGCACTAATAAATCCACGACAGCCTCATAGCTCTCTGTAATATCATCTGTCACGCTGTGAAGCAGAGCAGGGCAAAATTAAACATTTCAATCTCACACAGATGGTAGGAGGAACTCTCTCCTCGGAAGGAAGGAGCAGCAGAGGGGAGGTTGGTTTCCTGGCTCCGCAGTGGATGCCGAGCCTGCAGCCCAGCCAGGCCTCGAGACAAATTTAAATTGATTGAGCAGCATCCATCACCATCCACAGAAATGTCAGGAGATTCTTAAATGCATTCAGAGTGCATCGTGTTCTGACCTCTGCTAACCCTGGCATCGATTAACTCTGGGTTTCCTTTACCTGGGGGAATCCCCAGAGCACTGTTTATAAACATTCACAAACACCAAACCCAACAGAAAAGGCGTAAAACAACACAAGAACAATGCAAACACTCAGCCTGGGACACAACACAGGCTAAGGAAAGCTGCAGGCTTGCACTTGGGGAATTGAACTTCCCTGAAAAGGAGGAGGCTCCACTGCCTGTTCGGCTCACTTTGGGAAAAAAAATCAGGTTTGATTCCACTCTGTTATTAAAAAATACCTGTCCCAGTGACCTTTAAATATAACACTGAAGGATGTATGTGTTTTACACACTGCTAGAGGTGAGCAGGAACAGCCTGACGTGGGCTGCCTCCCCAGCCAGGGCCTGGGGTGGCTGTGGGGACGTGCCACCACCTCTGCACTGCAGCGACACTTTGGAAATCAGCAGTGCAGGAAAAACCTTTGCTTATCACCCACCACCACCCTGGTGGCCGCTTCTTTTGGTGACCAGCACCAAAAGCAGAAAGAAGAGAACGAGTTCCTTAACTTGGCCTTCACCAGACCTCACTTCCTAGAAAATGTCACCAGGAATGTCTCTGACGTCTACACAACAACAATATCCAGCTAATAACGGTCAAAACGTGGCACAGGAATTAAATCAGAGAGCCTTAGGAATCCCAAGGGGCACCTTGGTGGCCGCTTTTGCTGTCACCACTGCTGTAAAGCCATCCAAATGTCTGAGCAAAGACAGGGCTCTCCTCAGCCAGGCAATGGTTTCTGTTTGCTTGGGGTGTTTAGCAACACCCTCAGGTCAGCGCCGAGATCCTCCCCGTGTGCTGCTGCTTCTGCACAGTGGCATCCCAGGAAACGAAACCCGTGGAAATACCAGCAAGAGTTGGGCAGAGGGGCTGCAGGAGCCAAAACTGGGGAGTCCCCCTGGGAAGAGCCAGCACAAGGCGTGTGTCCAGTCACATCACCAGGCTGAGGATGTGGTGAGAGGAATCTTTCTCTCATCGTACCCCTGCAAAAGGAGAGCCCACATGGAGGCTCTGGAAGAAGCTTTGGAGCGGGAGCCCCAGGAGCCACGGGAATCATAGCCAGCCCAGAGGAATTCAGGAGATAAAAATACCCCTTTCCATGTTGTAGCTTGGATCAGTGAAATCTTTAAACAGGGCTGGTGAGGGATTTTACCCTGAACTTCCAGGAGGGATGTGCCCCACGTCTTCCCCCGCTCCCTTCCACACCTGCTTGGACACTGAACCTCAGCTTTGCTCTGGGGCCACTGGTGGAGGAGAAACCTTCCCTAGTGGATCTGTTCCCGTGGAAAGTGATGGCTTAAATTAACATTTTCAACAAAAAGCAGGTTCTCAGACGGTTCATAATGAGGCACATGGAGAAATCCTCCCAGCTGTATACTCTACCTCGCTTTAATCAGATCATTAACTTTCATAAAGATGTAGGCAGGAGGAGTGGCGGCACTTGAAAAGAGCTCAAAACACGCTGAGTTTCAAACTTCAGACTTGTCATTGACTTAGCCTTTCATTGAGCCAATTATTTATGACATATTTGACGAAATTCAGAAAAGAAAGCACTTGAAATCTGCATATCTGCTCGGCTGCAGAGAAGCTACTACTACTTGAAGGAGGAACACGAGCAGGGAGCTCTGCTCAGAGCCCGAGGACACCTGGGTGCCTTGTTCTGCATCATTATTTGCCAGCAAGCGGTTCAACGAGCAGCGATGGGGTGTCACACAGATGCATTTATTTGTATCCTGTTTTCGTTATGCACGCGCTTTAATAAATTATGAGGAAATTAATTCTGGATTTATGAGTCCAACTGGGTGCTGAGGCTTGCAGGCAGCTCAGCGCTCCGGGGCTGGAGTTAGCTAGCTCTGGTGTTCCCCTTTTGCGGAACCGTGGAATCCTACACTACTTCGGGTTGAAAGAACCTTAAATCCCCATCCCACTCCCTGCCGTGGGCAGGGACACCTTTCCACTATCCCACGCTGCTCCAAGCCCCGTACAGCTTGGCCTTGGACACTTCCAGGCATGGGGCAGCCGCGACTCCTCCGGGCACCCAGTGCCAGAGCCTCCTGTCAGAAGGGACCGTGCCCGGGGCAGCGAACCCCCGCAGGCGCCGTCCCCGCTCCGGCGGCCGCCGCCGATCCACGTCCGGATTTTCGGCGGCGCCGCGGGGCAGCCCGGTCCGCCCGCCCATGGCCGCCGCGCGCGCTGCGAGCGCCGGGCCCGGGGCCGCGGGGGCCGCGCAGGCTGCGAGCGGCGGGGGCGGACCGGCCGCCGCCATGGGCCCGGCGGGGGCGGGCGGGCGCTGAGGGGGGCGCGGCGGGGGCTCCCTCCTTCCTTTCCCTGCCCGCCTGCCTCCCCTCCCTCCGCGCCGTCCGTCCGGCCGTCCGTCCGTCCCTCCTGCCGCCCGCCCGCTCGGGGCGCAGGGCGGGAGGCGGGAGCGGCCCCCCGCGCTCCGCACACGCGCACCGGGAGCCGCTCGGCCGCACCGGCGGAGCCGCCGCCGCCGCCCGCCGCCAACCCCCGCCCCGGGGGCGGCTGCCCCGGCGGAGCCTCCATCTGCAGCCCGGCGGCGGAGCGGGAACATGGCGGACCTGGAGGCGGTGCTGGCCGATGTCAGCTACCTGATGGCGATGGAGAAGAGCAAGAGCACCCCGGCGGCCAGGGCCAGCAAGAAGATCACCTTGCCCGAGCCCAGGTACCGCCCGCCCCGCCGCGGCCCCGGGCCGGCCCCCGGCGCCCTCCCCGGGCTGGACATAACGGTCCGGCCGTGCCCCGGCTCCCGCGGCCTCCGCCGGCACCGGGTCCGGCCTTGGCGAGCTCGGGGCCGGGCTGGCTGCGCTGCATGTGTTGAATGCGTGTGTTTATTTGGCACAACTTGTGCGGGGTCCCTCGGCGGGTGAAGGGGGGACGCCGGTCCCCGCGGGGACGAACCCCCCGTAGCTCGGGGGTTTATGGATTCTCCAGCCCCGCTTGCTCCGTCCGGCGGGGTGAGGAATTCCCGTCCGAAGCGGTCGGTAGCGCCCGAACCGAGCCGTTGTGGCCGTGCCGCTCTGCGGAGCGATTTTTTGGTGATGCTTCATGGGGTTTGACAGGGGATGCGGGAGGAGGACGGGGCCGGAGCTCGCCCTTAGCAGGCAGCTCACGGAGCAGAGGTGCTGGTGCGGGTCTGGGCTCCATCGCCCCGACCTTCCCCGCTCCCACCGCGGGAGCAGGCGGGTGCCCTGGCACAGCCGAGGTTGTTTCCTCGGGGCTTGGTGCTAAAAGCAGCTTTTCTTCTGCAAAAACAGCTTTTTTTCCCCGTGGTTATGTGTTTGTTATAAAATCACCTGAGCGTCGCTTATTCATTGCTGAAATTAAAACTAAGCTTTTCCTTTTTTTCTTTTTTTCATTGCTCTGTGTGTGTATATGTATATATATATAAAATGAAGATGCAGCCAGCAAACAAAATACTGCAACAGGAAAAATCTAAACCACATTTTACTGCAGAATGTGTAGGCAGTTTGGGAGCCTGCTGGTGGCCTAGCCTAGCTGTCTGCTGAGCCAGGGATCGCTGGAGCTCTCTTCCCACTTCTTCACTCGTTTTCCTGCCTTTCTGTTGGAATGCTGGGAGGCTGCGGAGCTGGGGAAGGTGAAGGGTGCCCAGCCCGTGTTTATCCCCGTTGCAGTGGCAGTGAGACCTCAGGTGATGAAGTTTGGCTGTTGTGTTTAAAGTCTGTTTGAGTGTGGCGTTACTGGACAGACAAAGGTGCCTGCTTTTCCCCTGATATGTGTTTGCACTTGGAAAACATCACAGTATCCATGATATTTCGCCCTGTTATCCCGAGGTGCAGCTTTGCTGGGGATGCTGGTGGCTTCGTGTGTCTGGGTGTCCTGGTGATGTCAGTGCTGTCCTCGGCGATGTGCGGCGGTGCTGCTCCCTGTTCCCGGCAGGGACGTGACCGCTGTGGGCAGGTGAAAGGTGGGACGTGGAGGGTTGCAGGGCAGCAGGAGTCCTGCTAACACCAGGAGAAATATCAGCATGGCTGATGCTTGTGGCGAGGCTCAAAGCTGCTGCCTGCACCGACATCCCTCGTGCCCAGCGCGGTGGAAGCCTCGTAGCGAGCACAGCACGAGGCCTGAGGAACCTGCTGTGCTTTGCTCTCCTGCCCCAGGATTTACCTGGTGCCAGTGTTTGGTGGTTTCCCTGAGCTGGGAGAGACCGTTTCCCTGTGTTTGGGAACGGCAGCCAGGTGCCAGAGGAAGTTTTGCAGAGGAGGAGGGAAGGTGAAAGGATCGGCGGCCAAAGCGCCTCGCTCCTCGGGCTGCCTGTGGCAGAACCTGTTGGCATGGGATATTAAAGGAGAAGCATGGCTTGCCACCTTCCCTGGTCTGTGGTGCTCTGCAAGAGGTGAGGAGCCTTCAGGGAGGGGAGGTTTGGGGCTGTACGTGGTGCTGTGGCACGGAGACGTGCCAGGCCCTTGGCACAGGGGCGGAAGGAAGCACGGACATAACTGAGAACAGGGACTTACCTCAGCCCCGGGACCACAAACGGCTCTAGGGTACCCGAAATGACTGAACCTCTCAGCTTCTAACTGAAACCAGGGATTTCCTCATACAGTAGGAAATTGTGACCGTTATTCTGGTGTCAGATATCTTTGTGCTGGCTTCTGGCTGGTTTTTCTGATCCCTCTCATTAGAGCAGACGTGGTGTGCCGGGTATACTGAAATATTCTGTATCGCTGGCAAAGTGATTCATTTAAAATGACATAAATCGGCTGGTTAAAGGCAGGTTGATATAGTAACAGTAAAAAAATACAACACACGGAGTCCTCTCTTGTTTGAAATCAAACAATTTTTCCAGATATTCATTATTGCTGTGCTTGTGAGCAGCTCCTTGGAGGGCCACGGGCTCGGCTCTGTAACGCTGGGTGTGCAGCCATCCCCGCCATCAGTCCTGGCTGTCGCTGGGACAGAGAGCAGGAAGGTCACTGGAATATCACATCCACGCATGAGAATAAATGTCCATGCATTATTGCAGCACTCTGCTCACAGGTACGTGTTGGTTTACCTCTGGTGGGCAACCACAGTCCAGGGACAGGTCCTGTTCGCTGGCGTTATCTCCTCTTGAAATATTACAAAGCTTTTACCCCTCGTTTCTTTGCTGGAGCCCAGTACACCTGTCGGCACCCTTTTATCTTCCCCAGATAAGGCTGAGGCTAAATGAAGCAAATGAGTTTACTGTAATGCAAATTTGAGGGGGCTTCCTGTTTACAAGGAAATAGCTGTAGTGCCGGCAGAATGAATTCCAAGGCTGCAGGCCAAGGCTTAGCAGCAAATAAACTATGAGGGTGAAGAGTTTATTGGCCGTAGGGCTGATTATTGCTGAGTTTTTTGTGAATTATCCTCGGACTGGTTTTGTCCTGAAATTGTTAAATATCACGGTTTGGGGAGGAAGGATAGAAAACGCTAATGAGCCGGGAGTGCCTGAGGAAGAGGATTAGTGTGTTTTTGGTTTTTTTAAGCACCAAAACAAAACAACCCTTCTTCCATCCTCTGTCATCTGCTTTTCCTTCCCTTCTGCATTTCCTCCTTTCGTTCCTAAGAGCCTTGCCAAGAGCTGTGAGAGCTGTGGTATCTTTCTGTTGTACATTGTTTCCTAAAAGCCTGTTTTTCAGGGAGATTCACATGGGTGGGCAGAAAGACTGTCAGAGGCAGAATATCCTGCTGAAATCAGGCCTGGAATGGGAAGGAAGTCAGCCCTGTGGAAATACGAGCAAATATGAAACCTAAATCTTATTCTGCAGCATTGCTCTCAAATATCTTAAGTTTTGGTGGGAAAGGAGTAAATTAGCTGCACTTCTGATTTTTTTTTTTTAATTTTTTTTTTTTTTTTTGGCTATTCAGCAGGCTGCTGAGGTTTTTTACTTTTCCGTGTAAATTTTACATTTCCCTTATTTTGGTCAAAGGGAGTGGAAGAGCACTATAGAACAGCTGTTTTTATTTGCCAGCAGCTTGTTCTGGTTTGAGGAAAGGATTTGCGTAATGTGAAGCTGAGAAAAATGGTCCAAGAAATCAGGTAACAAATGAGAGAGGGCTTAGGGCTTGCAGAAGCCTCTTGTGTGCGCCACTGGAAAGTTGACATTAAACCTTTCTTACTATAAACATCACGTAAGCTTTGGGTGCTTTTGGTATACAAATACCACGGGCATGGTAACAAAACACAGCATCCATCTGTCCAGGCTTCTCTCCCTGAGGCTGTAGATATTTCCCATCTCATCTCTGCTTTTCTAACCCGCTTTCGCTAATTACCTCGGTTGCAAGTTAATTCTGATTTTGCTCGCAATCTTTTTCTTTGGTCTGCTGTGTTCCTCTGAATCTTGTTCTGCTGGGGGAAAAGGGAGCATGTTGCAGTGACTTTTTTCTTAAAGATCATGCTTTTAACATGACATTTTCCCTCAGATATCATCCCATCTTCACGTAACTTGCAGAGGTGAATTCTGGCCCCTGGTACCCAGTTGCTTCTTGTAGGGTGGTTGATGTGCCCTTTGCTTTCTTACCCAGTATTCAAACTGGCTTGTTAAAACTCTGATTGAGGGTTGTTGAAAACACAGAGGTTAATTTGCCTTCCCAACTCTATCCTGAGCTGTTTGTGAGTTCTTTTCCTCCTCTGTTGGTGCTGAATATTGTTGAATTCCAAGTGACATCTCCTGCTCAGGGTTAAGCATCATTGCTCCGTTCTCTCGTGCTTCTGATTTTGTAATTTTGTGCTCTTAGCCTTACTTTGCTCTTTCTGTGGATTTCAGTTCTTTCTTTGAGCTGGCCTTCAGGGAGTTCTTGCACCTTGTGAAACTTTTGTTAATCTCTGAGTTGCAGGCTCACATTCCCATCTCCGCTGTCAGTCTGGGTGACTTTGGTGGTGTTTTCTCTGGCGTTGTTTAACGCCTCCGTGTTGTGTTTATTCATTTACCGTGCTGTCTCTGGGAAAATTTTCCTGACAATTGCTTGTGTAATTTTCATTTTTGTTGCTATTCCGCCCATGTCAGCCCTCTGTGTCTCTCTAGGTGCTTCTTTGTTGCTGCAAGAAAACTGTTCAGTTTTGGGCACCTTCCTGGGCAGCCCCTTCCCGTCAATGCCTGACAACCCTTTCCATGAAGAAATTCCTCCTGACATCCAAAATCTTAAGCCTATATAGTAGATCAAAGCTTTTCTTGCTATCTAGCACTGCTAGTGTGAAAAAGCACATGGGAAGGTTCACTGGGAACTGCTTGAGGAAGGGGAAAGACTTGCTTTTTTCTGAGCTAAGAGTACAAGAAAGGCTGAACACTTTTGTTTTTTGGTGGATTAGCTCAGGGTGAGACAGAATAGTGAAATTTTGATTGGAAGTTCAGCCTCCCTGCTTTGCTGTCAGCAGAGGTGTATGGTTGTGAAGGCAGTAAGAAATGGCTCTCCCAAAATAATTGGTTGTGCATACAGAATGCTGGGGCTGCTAACAACGTGTACTAGCTTTTTATCTCAAGTCAGCTTTGTACTACAGCACTTTCTTGGGAAGAGTGCATGCCTGGGGATGGATTATGGCCTGTCAGAGTAGGAGGCTGTATGGGAGGGCTCCTGCTTGCTGTGGGTGCTGCTCTTGGCTCTGTTTGGGTGCTCTCTCTCTCTCTGGAAATTCAGTTTTTACTGTACTTGCAGCGTCCCATATCCTGATAACAGACAGGCCTCTACAGGAGAGCACAGGAGGATGAAAGTCCTTTGCAGAGCTTTAAGAGACAAGGAATGAGCGTCTGGATGAAGAACAGCTTGTTATTATCTGTATTGTACAGATCAGGAGCCAGTTAGAAAACACCTGATGTACCTTTGTTCACATGAGGCACCTTGGGCAGGTGCAGGAGTCGAAGCTGAATTTCCTGAGCCTCAGTGGAGGCCCTCGACTGTCTCAGCTCCTGAGCATCTCGTGCTTGGAGCATCTCTGGGCAGCGGAAGGAGAGATCTGGGCTTCAGAGAGATGCTCCAATTACTTCTCCCTGGGGATGCTGTAGGATTGCAGCGTATGTTTTGCAGCACAGACCTTCCCTCGGGCGTCATTACCTTAAATAAGAAAAAAAGGTAAATCACGGTGATCTGGGGGGAGATCAGTGTGCAGCCTTCTGTTCCTGTGCTAAAAACAGAGGGATGGTTCTGGATGTGTTTTTGGGGAAAGCTTCCGAAATGTGATGTTGTGTTACAGGTGTGAAGCGCTCCTTTGATCCTGTGCCTGGTGCAGGTGGGCTGCAGGTGCTGTGGGACCTGCCAGGTGTTTTTTCAGTAAAATTAATGAACTTTATAGCTCTTACTCCTTCTATAGCTGGTGGCTTTTCAGTGCCCGGACCTTCCTGTGTGAAATGGTTTCAGCCAACACTGGAACTATAACATCAGGACACAGGCGTGTGCAGCCCTTGGTTTCTGTTCTGGTGAAATCATGTGGAATGGCCTGGTTTAATCTTCTTATCAATAATGGCTTTATTTTGTTGGTAATTAATAAAATTAGTAAAAAGCCTATCAGGAGCCGTCAGGTCCAGGTGCATAAACCAAATAGCAGAATTTAATTGAACTAAATTGGTGCGAAAGCAGCAGTTTCTGGCTTAGAAAATACAGCTGTTTTCCACAGGAGCTTCACCCCATACTTAACGAAAAACATCATTTCAATACTGACTAAACACCTATATAAATACGCCTTGCAGAAATAAATTAACAATTTTTGAAAGCTTTTGAAGGATCATAGAGCCCCTCAGCCCCCTTCCAGCGTGCCAGGAGTTTGTCCTGTCAGCACATGTCATGTCCTGTTGAGGAGAGAGCCGGGGAAGGGGCGGATTTCTGGGGATCTGGTGCAGATCAAAGCCATCATCAGGGATCCAGCCTGGGATGTGTGACAGCAGACGGGCACCAGCTGCGCTCCCAGCTCCTGCAGCCCCGCCGGGAGCTCGGCATGGGAGCTGGGAATTGCTGGGAATTGCTCGGGGGAGTTCTACCTCTGCTCAAGGTGCACATGAGGAAAGAGCTCCCGGCAGCTTCTGCGTCCTCCCGGGAAATTAAAAAACTCCAGGGAGCCCAATGAAACACTCCGCGCTTCAGACCTTGGAGAAAGACACCCCTGTCCCCAGGGGCCGAGCACAGGATGAGCCTCCGTGTGACAGCTCTGGGGATGGGGCTTGGCTGCTGCTGTTGGTTGTGTTTCTGCCTCAATTTCAGCAGGGGAAACCAGCCCTGTGAAACTGACGTTTAGGTGGGGAAGAGGCGTGATGGGTCCAGGGGATGGTGGTGAATGGGGTTAGATCCAGTTGACACCCAGAGGAAATGGGAAGGCATGAGGGGTGGTTTAGATGGATGTTAAGGAAGATTCCTTCATGGAAGGGGCTGTCCAGCTCTGGCACAGGCTGCCCAGGGCAGTGGTGGAATCTCCATCCCTGCAGGGGTTTAAAAGCCATGTATACGTGGCACTTGGGGACGTGGGTCAGTGGTGGCCTTGGCATTGCTGCAGGAATAATTGGTCTTGATGGTCTCTGGGGACTTTTCCAACCTAAACAACCCCATAACTCAATTAAAAAAAGACAAATCATAGGATGTTTTATTTTTGATGTCTCAGGTAGGGATGGCTGAGACAGCCATGGGAGTGGGACACAGATTTGAGTGTGACATTCCTTTTTGAGCCTTCTCATCATTTGCTGTTGTTTTCCAGTCTCCAGTCTGGCTGTTCCATTTCTTCTCTATCCTCTTCTGTTCATTTTGATATTTGAAGTAATTCTGTGTTGTGCATCAGTCCTCTGATTTTTTTTTAGTAGGGGTTTTGATGTTTGTTTTTCTTGCCCGAGATTTTCCTAGTTGTTCAAAAATACAGAAACATTCCTGTAGTTTTAACTTGTTGTTTAAAAGAGCTTTGAAAGATCTGTTTCTTAGGCCAAATATTTCATCCCGGTTTTCACTTTTGATCAGTCTTGCATTGCTAAACCTTTTAAATGCACTTGTACAAAGAGAAAAAAACAACCCACTTTCGGCTGTGGTGGCTCTGGGCCATTCTGCCAGTGCTTTGAATTGTGCTTGTTGACCCTGTCATGCTTTCAATTCAGAGGCCTTTGGGGCAGGATCTTTGGTCCAATTTTAGCAACTTTATGATGGATTTGGATAGTGGAAATAAACATTTAAAATCTCTGTAAAATTGCATCCTGAGCCTATAAATGAGTAAATAAATCAGAGGCGTTTGTCAGTGTTGGCTGTAGTTCTTGGTCTCTCAGTGAAGGTTTATACTTGCTACTTGCAAAGAAAGTTCTAAACATTTGAGATTGAGAAAGATTAGAAAAAATTGGCACGTCTTCAGTAATTTTGTGTTTGTTTAAAAAAAAAAAAGTAATTTATGATTGGCGAATGCCTTAATTGCAGTCAGAGCGAGGAGATGTGATTTTTGCTCTGATTTCCCTTTCTTGTAATTTCTCAGCAGCAGCAATCTGGTGGAAGGGCAAGTCCTTGACACTGCAATTTGGTGTAATTATTCCTGAAAAATTCATGTACTTAGAAGCTTTTATATTAGTTTCAGATTTCAGCGCTGATAATGCCTCAAGGATCTTGGGGCTGGCGTTTTGTGAAGTCGGAGCTGCACGGCTCCTGCTTCTGGCTCCCTCCTCGTAAACTTTCCCCATTAAAATAATTTGCATAAGTGAAGCTGCTGATGCAGGGAGGGGAGGGGGGTGTGGGCAGGTGTTGCTGTGCTCTAATCCCTTCCATCCCACAGGGCTCTGGGGTGAAATATGTTGCTAATCACTCACGACAGTTCTAAGAGCATTATTTCACTGCTGCGAGATGACTTGGCTTGGTGTGAAGGCACCAAATGGGGCAGAAATGGGTGAAGTCGGGCCAGGGAATGGCAGAGCCCCGTGGAGGTGGGGTGTGCCTGTGGTGTGATGTGTTCATGGAGAGAAATCAAAGTTTGGGGTCACTCATTGCTTTGTCAGCTGATGAGGCCAAGCGCTAATTAATAACTGACTCACAGAAGGATTTGGATCGGGAAAGACCTTCAAGATCGAGTGTGACTCTGTGTGTTTACAAGGAAGAGATAAATATATCAGTTTAGATGGTGTCGTGATCTTTTCTGTTTTTCTGTGCTGGGGATTTGCCCCACGGACTTCTGGAACCACATGTGAAGCAGCTTTTACAGCATTGAGAGCCCAGTCATTTGGAGAAGTCTTGACTTCTGCTGAACTTTGAGCTGAGTGCAATCTGAGAGGAAGCAGGATGAAATGGATTCAGTGGTTTGCGAGTGTTCGGTGTTTATTGCCCCTGATACAGGAATAACTGAAGGTGGCTGCGATGTAGAGATGGCACGTCGGGAGCGCAGAGAGTGGACGGGCACTGCTAAACCTTGGCAGTCAAGGCACTGGCCATGGAGTTGATGAGTATCTGGCATTTTCTTGAAGTAATTAGTAATTTGGACGTGCCAGGAGCCATCAGTGCGTTGTTGGATACAGGAGCCGCATGTGGCAGAGGGATGGTACCTGCTCTAATGACAAAGGGGAGGGAAAAAATAAATCCAGCTTTATTTTACAGACTGGAGGTCTGAGCAGATAAAGTTTATCACCTGCTCTTGACAATACAGGAAATGTTGATAGAGTTAAATCCTGAACTAAGCTCTTAACAGTCTCTTTGAAGCTGCTGTTTCATTCTTATTTTGTTTTTCTGTTCTCCTGTTTCTGTTTCAGCCTATTGGGGAATATATTAATGACTGGAACTGCTCATTTTTAATGCAGGTGTGGGTCTGTAATGTTGCCCATTGTTTATCCAAGCTGTGGTGTGCATGTGTGCACCTGTACACCAGATAACATCCCACAAATCTGAACGCTTATTGATTTAAAAGAAATATCATCTGCTCTGATGATAAATAATTCAAAGCTCCTTTAAGCTCCAGTAGTAGGAAGGCCAGTAGTAAGGAGCTTCTTGACCTAGTTCCGGTAGTAGGAGTATTGTATATATGGATACACCCCATTGCCTCCTTCTGTGCCCTTTCCTTTTCTGAGGTGTGAGTTGCTTCAGAAGAACTTCAGGGACAAAATCTGTGTGAAATGAATAGCAGAACTTTTATAGAATTGTGGAATAGTTTGGGTGGAAAGGACTTTAAAGCCCATCCAGTTCTACCCCTTGCCGTAGGCAGGGACACCTTCCACTATCCCAGGTTGCTCCGAGCCCTCTCCAGCTTGGCCTTGGACACTTCCAGGGATGGGACAGCCACAGCTTCTTTGGGCAATCTGTGCTGGGGCCTCTCCACTCTCACAGGGAAGAAATATTTCCTAATATCTAATTTAAACCTCCTCTTTGCCAGTTTGAAATCATTCCCCCTTGTCCTGTTGCTACATGCTCTTGGAAGAAGTCCCTCTCCATCTTTCTTGGAAGTATGAGAACGAGTGCCGTTTGTTTTCCTGTCCTCTGTAAATCCTGGTTTGGGCATATTCCCACATCCATTGGAGTTGTGCTCCAGCTGCCCTATGGATGGTTCCTCAGTTCCAGTGGCCATTCTTGGGCACACGCAGTCAGACACCCAGCAGAAGTTTCATTTCTCCTGCTTGGCATGCTTCTCCTTGGAGTCCTGTCGCTGCTCTGTTCCGGGGCAGCAGCAGGAGTGGCTGTTGTTGTCCAGGGCTGCAGCCAAGGACAAGTCCTGGCTTTGGCTGAGCTCCTCTCCCAAGTTCCTTCTGGTTTGCTGCTGCTGCTGGAACTCGTCTGAGAGGGAGGATCGTGGATGCTCTTGCCTTACGTGCCTTTTCTGTGTTAAAAAGGACATAATGTGTTTTGTTCTTAGCTTTTCAGACATGTTTTCAAGTAGACATTTTCTGCCTGTGCCGACCTTGGCACTGCGGCTGCTGCCTGTGCCCTGCCAGGCTGCTCACAGACAGCGAGAGCTGTTTAATTCCAGAATGGAGTTTAACCTTGAAGGCTGCCTTTCAGCAGGTTTCTTTGATCAAAGCTGGAGTGACTAGAGCTCCAAGATGCAGCTTGAAGCTCCTTTCAACAGACTGTTCAGCTCATGCTTGAAATAAATCCCTTTTCTGGGCAGGAGGAGGAGCTGACCAGGTTAGAGCGTCCTGTGCTGCTCGCAGAGTTGATGAGGATGCAGATAAGTCATCTTCTACCTGCTTGGGGCAGGCAATGTGCTCCAACCTGCTCTGCAGGCCTGGGATGCTTGTTCAGCTCCTTCTTTGAGGGCAGCTTCACCCAGGGGAAGTGCAAGAGCACCCAGCTGCCCATGTGCAGGCACTGCTGGGCATCTCCCCGGGGCCGGTGGCAAAGGGCTTCCTTGTGCTCCCAGTTAAACCAGCAGTTACAGAATCCCAGAGTTAGTGAGGTTGGAAAAGCCCTCCAGGACCATAGAGTTCAACCTGTGCCTGATCTCCACCTTATCCCCCAGCCCAGAGCTCTGAGTGCCGTGTCCAGATATTCCTTGGATGCCTCCAGGGGTGCAGACCCCACCGTCTCCCTGGGCAGCCCCTTCCAATGCTTGACCACCCTTTCAGTGAAGATAAAGATGCCCAGAAAGAGGTACCCAGGGTCCAAGCTGCATTTCTCACCAAATGGTAGGCCTGACTTGGACTTCTCCTAAACATACCTCAGTTGACTTGTGGTATGTGAATAGTAAATGGAGTGTTTCTGGATTTTTTTGTTGTTCGCTGTTTTCTTCCTCTTCAAAATGAAAAGAATACATGAGGTTTTGCTGCAGTCCAGTTGGATGTGCTTTTGTTTCTGAAGTCTCCCTGGAATTTTTTTTTAGCCAACTTTTGTTTCTGCTCCTTGTGAGTGCTGCTATTAAGGTGGATCATGCTGTGAACTGAGATGAACTCGTGCAGAAACGGCCACTTCTTGCATTAGCGCGTGGTTTGTGCTGATGGCATCTCTGGCCAGGGAAAGCTTTTCAGAAATGGCTGTGTTTCTGTGAAATGCAGCTTTTAATCCCAGATTGTTTACGTGTAGGGCAACTAATGAGTCAATAGACTAAAGCGGAGAGGGAACCTTTCTTCCTGTTTGTGGAACGTGCTAAGCCCCATTTTAAAATTTTCCGTCCTTCTGAAGGACACATGGACTCTGCTTCAATTCTTTGAACTCCAGAGGATTTCTACCTGTAACTCCCATGTGAGAATTACGAGGTGATTATTCTGGATAGTCACAATCCACTCCATGTAATTTATTCCTATTTATTCATGTGGATAAGTAGCAAAGATTTTAAAGGAGTGCGAGCGTTGAGGAGCCAGAATGTAGCGCGGGCTCCTGTAGCCTGTGATCATTTTACAGATTTGTTCAGTTTCTGTGGCTGCAAAAGACATTTTGTTCCCTTGACGTTATCCATCAGACCAGAAGTACGGGATGTCGGCAGAGGGGAGGAGGAGGAGGCGCTGGAGAGGTTTGCTCCTTACACAATCACTGTTTTCCTGGGCGCTTCAGTCGCACGTTAAATTTTCATTATCTTCTCCCATTGTCTAGACGGAAGATCTGTTGGTGTAATCTCTCGCAGCGCGCTCTTTGGAGCAAAGAGGAAAGCTTTCTTGATGTCATTATTATGGAAAAGGGGCTTATTCTGTTACTGCTGGTCTGGTGGGCAGTGGGAACGGGACGGCGCCGAGGGGCTCGGGAGGAGGGGGAGCTGTGGGCTCTGGGAACTCGTGCCAGGATTGTTCATCTCCAGTGGAGCCTCTGTGAACACAGAGGGAAGAGGAGAAGGTCTGGTTGGCAGAAGATTTGGATTGGATTTTAGGAAGAAGTTGTTCCCTTTGAGGGTGAGGAGGTGCTGGTACAGAGAGGCTGTGGCTGCCGCATCCCTGGAAGTGTCCAAGGCTGGGTTGGATGGGGCTTGGAGCAACCTGGGATAGTGGAAGGTGTCCCAGCCCTTGGCAAGGGATGGAACAAGGTATTCTCTAAGATCCCTTCCAATCCAAGCCATCCTGTGATTCCACAGTCTCTTATTTACTGCTCCCTCTTCATTTAAAATCAGTATTTTGTTTAGATTGTTAAAATACACAGAGGGCAGACCCAGTTCTTAATGAACAAATAAACAGCAAGTTCGTCACTGAATAATTCATAATCTCAAACCTGATTAACAGTGTTCAGCCCTCCCAGTTCTTGTCTGACTTGATGTGCTGGTTGGCCTCCAGAGCTCTCGCTTTGGATCACAGTGTTCAGAGATCCGTGTTCCATGTGGGACTTGGAGATACACAGAAAACTATTAATAGGATATTTTCCTACATGGGAGTTTAGGGCCTTCCAGCAAAGTCCTTGGCTTTATTGCAGGCTTTTTTCTGGTCAAGTCATTCAGACTTCGTGCCTCAGGTCCTCCTCTGAGGAGGAGTGTGGATACTTTCCTCCCTCCACGGAGGAGATGTTTGTCAGTATTTGGGAGGCTTCTCAGAATTTTAATGCTGGGGTGATGTTGGAATTCTGGAAACTTAGATTTTAAGATCCTGTGAGCACACGAGAGGGGACGTCCCTGAGGTCAGTGAGGCTTAGCTGCTCAGTCTTGCTACTGCAGAAATATGAATGATATTTAATGGCCTTGTTTAGGGCGTGAGTACTTTGTTCAAGGTTATTTTTATGATAATAAATAGTATAATTATAATAGTAGGTAGTATAATTACAGTAATAAATAGCATGTATGGAAATTATCGATTTTAAAATTGGAAACAGAGAAAGTCTGGTGGAATTTTGACTCGATACTGTGACAATAGAGTTGCTTCACCAAGGCCCAGCACTGCTGCATTGATTTTAAGATTTATGTACTTGCATTGTTGCTCATATGAAATTTTTATGGGCATTATATTACGATGAATATTGAGGTTACTTGACAAATAAAGGAAATCTTTGTTAATGTGTTTTAAGTGAGTGATCGTGCCATTATAAATTAGGCAAAGTAGATGTTAAGTGCACTGCAGCCAAGCAGGGCCTAATGGAGCTGCTGTTGGCTCCTTGTGTGGCTGATCCCAGGCAGCTCGGGGTGATTTGTGCAGTTATTTTACTGAGACAGGAATAAAGTGGTGACCAGGGTGACCCCAGGGATCAGCTCCCCCAAAGCCAGGCAGGGTTCCATGTGACTTTCCTTCAAAGGTTTAAAAAAAGCAATTTCAAGTAACCTCTCTTTTTTCCCCTTTTTTTCTTTCAGTATCCGCAGTGTTATGCAGAAATATCTCGAGGAAAGGGGTGAATTAACCTTTGACAAGATCTTTCATCAGAAGATTGGTAAGTCATGTCTCAGTAAAATGTTACTCGTGTAGGTATTTTCAAGATCAGTTTGGTTTTTACTTTTCTCTCGGGTGCCTGCCGAGAGGTCAGTGCTGTAGATTGTCTGAAGAACACTGGAGGATGGACAGGACTTAGTGAAACAAAGGGTCTTCAAGAAGATGAAATGTTGTGGAAGGGAAGAAGATGAGGCAAGGCAATCTGTCAACTTCAGGGTCTGGAAAACTACAGGGAAAATAATTAAATTATTTGGAAACATCGAGGACAAAATTATATTACTTGGTATGGGCTTGTCAACAATGTAATGTGTCACATCAGTTAAGCATTTTTTTTTCTTTGCAGAGGTAATGAGCCTGTTGATAAGGGAGCAGGAGGAAAGATGCCAGATGTGTTGTCTTGACCCTCTGACATGGTGTTCTTGCTCTCAATGTGGGGGGACGTAGCCTGGGTGAAACTGCTCTGTGCAGGGGCTGAAACTGCTGGGAAAATGGACTTGTGGAGCAGTTATCTGGTGTTCCATGGAAAGGTGGACCCAGGGAATGGGAATAGTCCCTGGATCAGCATTCAGTTAACTGAGTGCTGCAGTGAGGAGCCTCTGTGTTCTGCTGTGACACACCGAGGTCAAGGACAAAAACTGCATGAACCAGGGGAGGGGGAGAACGCAGATTTCCCAGGGAAATCCAGCGGTGCCCTTCGTCTCCACCTGTGCCAGAGCAATCACACAGGCACAGCCTGGGGACCCTCGGGGCAGGGACTTGGCTGTGACAGCCAGCCCTGGGCTGTGTTGGCTCAGCTGGATCACACGACTAAATATAAAGTCAGTGTTGTAGCTAGTGAGGCATGTGAAATAATCCTCTTCTGGCAGAATGTTGTGTCCATCCTGGCAGTGGATTAAAAAAATATACATGGACCTGCTGGGAAGAGTCCAGGAATGAGTGCAGGCCTTGCTGAGCTCTCTGTTAAATCTGACCTACAGGGAAGTATTGAAATAGGGTGTGATGTGGGCAGTGGAAGGGAGAAGTGAGGTTGAACATGATTCAAAACCAGAAAAGCTGTTGCAGAGATGATGAGGCTAGTCCATTTTCCAGAGCTTTAATGTGTCAATGAAAACAAACAAACAAAAAAAATTGATATGAATAAAATTTAAAATTGTAGTGGTAGTGTGGGTAATAAGGCAGGGAGTGGATTTCATGAGGGGGTCATGGGATCCTTGTCCAGCAGATCTGAGGAGTGACTCGGCTGGGATAGGACAGCTGCTCCTGTCTTGGAAAATGGGGAATGGGCTGGGAAGTCTTGAGGAAGTCAGTGGTTTTATTGTTGTCTGAAATGAAACTGTAGTGAATAAAGTACCTGGTTTCCCAGGAAAAGTGGTGCAACGGGGGCATCTTTGGGCTGGCTGAGTTGTCACTGGCCTCCCTTCTGGTGAGAGCAGAAACACCCCAAAACCTTCCTGCTTGCCTGGCAGTGTGCCGCTCACTGGAGTGCGAGTTTTATGTACTGCCAGATTAAAGTAATCGGTGTTCCTGTGTCTCAGAGTGTCATTAGTGGCTCTCAGAGCTATTGGAAGAAGTCTTGGGGAGCTTTCCAGTGTGTTTCAGCAGTTGGAGTGTGGCCTGTACTTGTGCTTAGAACTATCAATTTTTAATGTGGCCAAAACTTTTGCCATGCAAATGTACAGATACCTTGTTTTCTTGTACTGACACCTCAGTGTGTGCTTCAGCTCCAGTGCCTGTGCTGAATCATTAATATTTTGCTGTAGCCTGGCAGTTGCAAAATAAGCGGAATTTTAAGCAACCAAACACAGCCTGACTTCAACTGAGTCTCTTTGGGGGCAGTGAAATGAAGAAGTCCGTTTTTTTTTTTTCTCTCTCTATAAAAAGAGAAGTCAAACAGACCATCTTCTATGTAATGGATATTTCTATTTATGTAATTGAATACTTTTCATTACCTGTTACAGCGAGGACTGTTGCAGTTATTTTGATAAGTTACAGCAATTACAGTTCGGTAACTGGAACCTTGGAAGGATTAGATCTTTCTCCTTTTTTCCCCATGTTGGTTGTAGCCATTAAACCTGGAATTTTAGAGCCCAGTTTCATTAACATTTTGGTTTCTGTGCACAGAGGAGAGCTTTCCTCCTCCTCTCCCCGGGTACAGTCAGAGCAGGACTTGCCCTGGATTACCTGGAAATGAGGAGCAGTTCTGTGACTGCTCTACAGGAGTTTCAGTTAATTCTGAAGCTGAAATAGGATTTAGAATGGAATTAAAAAAAGATTAAAGCTAAACATGACTGTTTTTAACAGCAGACTTTGCATCACGCTGGAAAATACAGTATTTCCTTACTGTGGTTGTTCATTTAAATTTGATTGCATTTTCTAGCGTGTTCTTTGCCATTCAATTAGCTCTGTTTCCAGACATTAATTAGCATAATTGCTTGTGGTAAAGTACCTGCAGTTTTAGGCAAGCGTTATGCAAAGGGCTGTGAGAAGAAGTATGGGGAGGTAATTAAAACTCTAATCACTTTTTTGTTCTCCTCGTTGTCTCTTTGTCTTGGGAGGGATGTGGGACCACAGGTGGGGCAGGTGCTGGGTGTGCTGGGGTGGGGGGACCCACGGGAGGCTCCTCCTGCTCCTGTGGAGTCTCCAGGAGCCTGGATCTTCAGTAATTCTGCTGGATCATCCCTGGTTTTTCCTCAGCTGAGGAGCCATCCAGCACTCCCTGCTTTATCCTTGCACACCGACTATAGAACTGCACAGAGCTCCCCAGTTTTTCCTTGGCAACTGCTCTAGATGAGAACTGTTCTGTTTCTTTTTTTTTTTTTTTTTTTTTTTTTTCCCCCAGACCTAAATTCTTCCTCCCAGCTCCAGGTCACTGGTGGTTTTTTTGGGTTGGTTTTTTTTTTTTTTTTTTTCTGTTTTTCAGTATCCTTTCAGATGTAAACCCAGGCTTTGATCAGCTGTCTGATACAAGGGCTCTGATGTCAGTGTGGAGTCGTTCCTGTGGATGTTTCCCTATGAATGTGTCTAATTATGGTGCTGATCTCATCATCTGCAAGCGTTTATTCTTAGTGAGCCCTAAAATCGTTTTAGGGTCAGTGCTTTCCTGGTCCCACTGCCAAAGCTTGGCCCAAATTCCCTTCCTGCCAGGTGTGCAACTGCAGGGAATCGCAGGGACAGCTCTGGCTCGGAAACCAAAACCTTTAGGATCGGGCTAAGAGCAGGAAGCTCATCAGGGATGAAAATGGCCCGGAGGCTCCATCAGATTTGCATAAACAAGTCTGTCCCATATTTGCATCTCTTCCCTGGGGAAAGCAAACAGCCTGCTCTCATCCCTTGGTGCTGGCACTGCTGTTGGCCCCCTGAGTGATGCTCCAGAGCTCTCTAAGAATGTCCGGGTGAGTCAGAGGACATGGAGCTCACAGAAGCACCCAGAAGAGTGCTCTGGCAGCGCTGGCAGCCCAGCCCAGCTGGCTGTTCCTTCAGAGGCTGCTTCCTCCACAGCAGAAGCCTCTTGGGGAAGTACAGCCTGTCTCGAAGCCCGAGTGCGTAACCACCTTAGCTGGTTGTCTTTTCACCACATCCTGTTTGCTACAACACCAGTTTATGAGTTTCTTTAGAAAAAGACAGGTTTTGGAAGTGTTCAAGGTCAGGTTGGGCAGGGCTAGGAGCTGCCTGGGCGAGCGGAAGGTGTCCCTGCCCGTGGCAGGGGGTGGGATGGGATGGTCTATAAGGTCTCTTCAAACCAAACCGTTCTATGACTCTGGTATCCCAGTGATCCATAATTTACGTGTGGAATCCACTCTGCTTCACTTCTTGTCGCGTTCCCTTGCCCTGTGGGGTGGGGACACTTGGAGAGACCCTGCCCTCAGTGAGGAGGTGGGAAATGAGCAGATCAGGGGCTGCTGCAGCCAAGGCCTTCAAGGAAATCTATGAGATTGTGATATTGCTTTAGAACAGGATTATCCTGGTTATTAAATGCTCTGGAGCAAACTTGCTGCCTGTTTCAGTTCAGTGACTCTCGTGTCTCACTCTGGGCTTTCAGACAAACTGCGCTGCAAGGCAGGGAATGAAGCTGGGTTAGAAATCCTGGGATGTGATGTTAAAGCATCCTACAGCTCCACGCCTGGCTTAGGTTCAGCCTTGGGTTCTCTGGTGACTGCTCGAGACCCTTGTGAAGGCAGACAGGCTGCTCTCATCTCCTGAAGCTGGTGGGACGTGGCAGTGCCTTCACACCCTTCTCAGTTTCTCATCGCTTGCAGAGCCGTTGGGTCTGGGGGAAGGATGAGAACAGGACGTATTTTAGCTGTTTCAGCAGCTGGTCTTGCTGCAGTGTAAGTTTTTCACCTTGCCTAGGAGGGAACTTGCATTTTTTTTCCCCTCCCCTGAAGGTGGCTCAGTTTTATTTTCGTGAAATAGAACTAATTAAAACAACTTGTAGTTGACGTAAGAAGTTACAAACCCTTTTTTTTTTTTTTTTTTCCTTATTTACCATCCACTTTCGCAGAGTGAGGGATGATCTTTCTGAGGTGATTCATTCCACTGTCTTCCATATCCTCCTCTAGCAGCTCCAAGCTGGAGGTTTTCCCAGCAGGAGGGGAAGCATTTTGCCATCTGCATCGGTGCTGGTTCCAACCCACGGGGGCTTGTGGGGGCTCTCAGCCCCTTCCCTGCTCCCGTTGTCCTGACCCAGCTCAGCATGGATCATGTTTGTTCTGCAGCTCTTCAGCTGAGCTTCCAGAGCTTTTGGTCTGTTCTGTAGCTCTTTCTGCACAGGGATTTTTTGTGCCTGCCCCCCTCAGTTCGAGGGAAATGCACTCAAACTGACCCTGATGGTTGCTGTTTCCTCCAGCTTGGTCAGGGACAACTTTCTGTTAAAAAAAAAAAAAAAACAACCCATAAAACCCCAACCGAAACTAGGGTGTGAACAGCTGCAGCGGGTTTTTTTGGGGGGGGCAGTGAATTGTGCTTTCTGTTGCTTCTTTCTCTAGTTATGGGCTTGTATTTTGTTATTTCAGAGCTTTGATGCTAATCATTAGATAGGAGTTAAAATCTGTGGAGAAAAACATTCTTGCTCTTCCTCTTTCTGCTGGCACCGCGCTCCCTGAGCTGCCTAAAAATAACAGGCTGGGAAAAGTGACTCCCTAGAGCATTATTTAAGCTATTGTTTAATTTAAGCAGAAGATCTATGTGCTGTTGGCATTCTGGACTAATTAAATAGTCCTCTGAGGAAATAACAGTGAAGGTTATAAAAACTTGGTCGGGAGTAAAGAAAAGCACCTGAGTTTTTGGCTGTGAAGTGAGCAGGGATGACTTTTCTGAGCTGTATCATGAGCACTGTGATAATTTTGCTCTGTTCTGGTGCCTTGATGTTAAATAATGTGCAACCAAGTAGCAGGGACATCGTTACTTGGTGGATTTTCTGTAAAAACAGGGGCACAGGTTGTTTATTCAAAGTGGTTTTATTCTGAGGTTCTGGTTCTGACCTGGCAGCCACCAAACAGAAGTAGTCACCACCAAAATTAGGAAGTTGCCTTCTGGACAAAAAATGACATTTGAAATGCTGTTTGAAGACCGATCTTCTTCTTTCTCATGGTATTTCTGATTTTCAGGACAAGGTCAGCCTGGGACGTGGGCTGTGGACGGGCTGCAGGAGGTTCTCAAGGGGTTATGGAAGCCCTCCTTTCCTTGCCCAGTTCTGTGATCAGTTAAAAGCAGCACAGAACCCAAACCGCAAGGAGATGTCGGAAACTGTGTGGCTGTAAACTGAAACAGAAACCGTTAATGTGAGATATTTCACAAGGGATCTGCTCCTCACACCATTCTCTGCTTGTACCAAACGGGGCGGGGAGGACAGTGAAAGAGAAAATCCGTGCTCTGAGCCTTCTAAAAGTCGCTCTGTTTTTCTGTTTGCAGTGTTTTTCACCAGATGAGTGTTAGATTTAAGATCTCTTTATTATGTCATGATTTCAGAGTTACTGGAAGCTACATTTCTTTCGACACCCTTTTATTTTGTGGTAAAATAAAGTGATACTTGGCATGAGTTACATTGAAGATCATTTCCAGGGGTGTTGCTGAAGCTCCTGCTGTAGGTTTTATGTGCACTGGAGTTGTCTGTCTTGGTGTCAGGGATAAAGAGTATCCAAAGGCACTATCAAAATGCATGTATTCATTTTGAATTTTCTTTGATGATAAATAATTGAGCATTTCTTTGTTGGGCTGCAGCCTGATCCCCCCTGCCTGCCATTGTGGGGGCGTTGAAGATGCTGAGTTGTGTGATTTCCCAGGAGAACTGCAGATTAAATCTGAGCTTTAAAATAGGAAAATACATACCCTATCATCTGGAACGTCCCATGGTGGATAATGTACACATCCTGGGAGATTAGCATTTATATGTAGTGCAGTTCTTGGAAGATACAAGGCACGGGGAGAAAGTCTTTATCTCAGCAGAGCAGTGCAATTATATGGTTTTAGGGTTAAGTTATCAAGAATTCCAGACAAACTGGCAATTTTGAACTGAAGTAGTATCACAGGAGAGAGGAAGAGAGTGTTAAGGAATATCACTCCATAATAGAACAAATTAGAAATTATTTGCATGACATTTCCCTGGGATGTTTCCAGGGAAGCTTCCAGAGAACACACACACAAACACGAACGCCTGCCCTGCTGTGCACCTGCCAGAGGTGTGTTTGTATGAAAATTCATTCCTTTGGGATCAGAGGGGCCCTGGGTGGTTGGTTCAGCCCTCTCCAGCCTCTTCTTGAGCTCTCTTTGCCATGATTTAAAACCATGTGAGGGAGGTTTCGGTTGGATATCAGGGAAAAGTTCTTCCCCCAGAGGGTGCTGGGCACGGCCCCAAGGCTGCCAGAGCTCCAGGAGGATTTGGACTCTGCTCCCAGGGATGCACAGGGTGGGATTGTTGGGGTGTCTGTGCAGGGCCAGGGGTTGGGTGATGATCCTCTGGGTCCCTGCCAGTTCTGGATATTCTGTGATTAATACTGTGCAAAGAGACTTCCATCCCAAAGGTGATGTTTCCTCTCTGCTTGTCCTCACTTGGGGTTTCTTCTCCCATTCCTGGTGGAATCTTCTGCTTGTGCAGAGCCGCTGTTCACACACAATCCAGTTTTCCCCTTCTTCCCACCCAGCAATTCCTCAGGCAATCTGAAACAGTTGGGCTCCCATGGAGTTTTTATCAATGTGTCTTGAAACAGTTCACGGCTAATTAAGCCTCTGAACACCACTGTGAAATAGGGAAATGTTGGTTTGCCAAGTCGGTGAGGTGGCAGAGTAGCAGCTTTAATGAGTTTTACCTGCATAGCTGTGTATTGCTAATAAAGGAGGTTCTCTGGGCCTGCCAGTGCTGCTCGTTCCCCTCAGTGGGATCACTCAGCAGGAACAGAGCAGCTCAGAACCAGCACCCGTCAGTAGAATGTGAATTACTGGAGCTATTAAGTGTTCTCACTTTCAGCGGTGCATTTAAGGGATAGAGCAGAGGAGCTCGAGAGCTCTGGCTGTCAGTGACCCCATTTCCAGAGGCTTTTATTGCTCCATACCAACATCTGTCCTATAAAAGAACGTGGACAATACAGCTGGCAAAGCCCCTTCCCTGACCGTGGCCTCTGTGACATCCTGCTGTCACCCATGTCCACGGAGATTGCATCGGTGGGGTCAAAAACACGCAAACCAGTTTCTTAATGAGTGCAGATACTTCTGGCCATGATTTCTGTGATTAAAAGAGGAAGAGCAGTAGAACCATCTGTTTCTGAGCCTCCAGCTCACAGCAGCTTTCTCAGAGCACCAGAATGAACCAGAGGAAGGCTCAGAAATTCCTGCAGGAGAATCAGCTGGGCTCTGTCACTGTTGTTTTAGTGGTTTCGCTGCTCTTTACCTAAGTGCTGTGTGTATTTGCCAGCTGAATACTGCTGGCTTTGTGTTTTGATTTTGACCCCAGCACAACAGTTCCTCGATGCTCCGGCTGAGCAGTTTGGCTCTTCGCAGTGGTTCAGACACTGAGCAGAGCTTGCTGAGGCAAATACAGGCACCTGGGGCTTGAGATCACCCTTCTGTTGTGGAGTTACTCCTTGTCTTCATCTAATGATCCTGTCAGAAACCACACCTGGATCGAGGCCCTTCCTGAGGAGCAGAGCTGCAGCTCCCAGTGGAGTTTGTGTGTTCAGTAATTGGTAACAGTGAAGTTCATAGCTTGGAGCAGCGCAGAAGGAAAAGTGTGTTTCTCCATAATAAAAGGATATTGGCTTTGTATTATGTAATTAATTTGAAAATGTTGTATAATGGAAAAATACTGGTCAGGAAAATAACAACTTTCACGTCCTTGGTAGGGCCTGAATTGTGGTGTGGGGAAAGAACAGAGACGACAAAACCCAATCCACCACCATGGGGTTTTTAAGCTGCTCCTGGTTGTTAGTTTGCTCATAGCTTGCTGGTGCCTTCTATTACCACTTGCAAAGGGGTGGGAGTTTCTTTTGTTTACAAGTGAAGGTGAAAGAAAACCTCAAGTGCTGTGTATTCCGTGATGGGATTTAGTGAAGGAATTTAATCACATTCTTTGTAAGAACTGATTGAAATTAAATGCTTCAGTTCTGTGTTTAGTGGTCCTTTTAAAAATTAGAATCTTTTTGTGTATTTCTGTTTAGTGTTTTTACTCCCCCATCTTTTAGAGGAGCTTTTTCTTGTGTAAAACCCTCTTTTTTCTTTCACCTTTGATATGTTGAATGCCTTTGATACCCGACTTCAGTCAGCTGGAATCTGCATTTTAAGGGAGACCAGAATATGAAGGATATGTAGTAAATATGGTTCAGAGCTAAGTTTTCCCCATTATTTTCTCTCCATGGCTTTAAAAATGATTTATCACACGTTCAGTATTCAGAGCTACTATTTCATGAGTATATCCAGAGAATCCCTGAACGCTTTGGGTTGGAAGGGAGCTTAAAGCTCATCCAGTTCCACCTTCCACTATCCCAGGTTGCTCCAAGCTCTGTCCAGCCTGGCCTTGGACACTTTCAGGGACCCAGGGGCAGCCACAGCTTCTCTGGGCAACCTAAATAAGGATAATTGAGTGCTTTCAGTAAGTCTGTATATTCACTTGTGTCAGGCTCAAGCTTTTGAGGTTTGACACAGAATTTGTGAATACCCCTCCACTGTGTCCCCAGTGTGAGTGCTGGAGGAGCAGCTCAGCTCTCCTGCTCCTCTCCCTGCAGGAATTCCAGGCATGCACAAGTCTGGTGTTTAGAAAGAAGGCTGACCAAGCTTGAACAATGATTTCCCTGGGTGAAAGCTATTGGAAAATACGCCTGGAAATAAGAAGTTTTTCTTTAGCAACACTTAAAACCTTTTAGCCAAAGCTTATTTTCATATAATGATTTCTAGACGTCATTAAACAAGCTACCTGGCAACTTGCAGCCTAATTTTGAGCTCAGTTTGGTTCTGTTCTAGGAAAATTGTTCTGTGCGCCTCATTGGATGCACGTCCTCATGAAATACAGTTTGTTCTTTTCTCCTGCTTTCTATGCACAGGAATATGTTTCAGTCTGTTATAATGTATTATTTTTAATGCAAAGGGAACGAACATTAGGCTCAATTAGGAAAGAAAAGTAGTGGAGTTTGTGGTGCTTTCTGGGCTGGGAGGATTTTTGTGGCTTTGGACCTTGCCAGAGCACAATTCCTGCACAGTTTTCCCTGGTAATCTTTGTTCCTGGAGAGGGAAATTGGTGGTTCTCTCGGTTGTGGAGCTCTTAGGTGGCCTGAATTACTCTGTGCCGTGGCAGCTCTGTGTGGGCACTGCAGGGAGCAGGAGTCTGAGCCTGGCCTGGTGTTGTGTGACAATTGCAGGCTGGTGGGAGTCACAGTTTTTAATGTGGCTTTAGTTTCATAGTAGACTTTGTCCCAATGTTTGTGTCTATGACCCAGATCTGCTCCTGGTGCTGATGGTTCTCAAGGTCACCGAGGGCTGTTCCAGGAGGTTGGACACACCCACAGCTGGATTTAAACCCAGCTGTGCTGTAATGTCACCATGGTGTGGTGGCTGAGCTTTGCTGTCCTGTGGCCGTTCTACATAAGAGACATTTCTGGGGAGGAGATGCCCCAGAATCCCAAAATCGTTTGGGTCAGGAAATCCCTCCAAGAGCATCGAGTCCAGCCCGTGACCAATCCTCACCTTGTCACCGGCCCAGTGCCACATCCGGGAATTCCATGGACACCTCCAGGGATGGGGACTCCAAACCTCCCTGGGCAGCCCCTTCCAAGGCCTGACCACCCTTTCTGGCATGAAATTCCTCCTGATGTCCTCCCCTGGCACAGTTTGGTGCAGTTTCCTCTCCTCCTGTCCCTGTTCCCTGGCAGCAGAGCCTGACCCCCACCTGGGTGCAGTGTCCTGCCCGGGAGGTGCAGAGAGCAGGATGTGAGATTTCCCTCTGGCCGTGGCTTCTTGCTCTTGTCCCAGTTCACCAAGCAAGAAAGATCACGAGAGACACCTTGAAGTGACTGAGATTGGAGACCTTTAAGTGCCCTAAAGCAGGGACAGCCCCTGTGCTGCAGACTTTGCAGAGCACCATCCCACATTCCCAAAGCTTTTCCTGCCCGGGAGCTGTTGGCCGGAGCGCCGGGAAAGGAGCCCGTGTCTGGTGCAGATGTCACTGCTGCTTTGTTTGTCAGGATTCTGTATTTATACACAGCACGTTTCGGGAGGATTTGGAAACAGCTTGATATTTTTGTTCTCTAATTTGCTATTTTGCCTACTAGAAAGAGGCTACATCAGCGTTTTGGACCACGTTCAGGCCTGCTGTAAATAGATGCAGCTTCCTTTCAATCAGTGACATTGTGAACGCTTGTATCGGGGCTAAACGTGGCTATTTTTAGCTCTGCTCTCTCACCTAGTCACTCCTGTTTGCTTTAATAAGGTTTTTATTTACTCCTGTTAAAAGGTTACTTGAGTCGGATGCTCATAAAATTCCGGTTAGATAAGTCATTTTCTCCAAGTGTTTTATGATGGAGTTCCTCCTCGTCGTTCCATTTTATTTTATTTTATTTATGATCCCGTGCTCTCAGCTAATTGACAGGGATGGAGAGGTGGTGTTGTGGCTGCAGGTGACCTTTAGACTGCTGGAGGAGGCAGAGGCCACTGCTGGCCCCTGTGGCTGCTGTCCTGGGGGAATGTTGGCAGAGCCACAGACTGGGAGCAGGGCAGGAAAACGCCACGGAAATGGAAAATGAGAAGGTGATTTTAATCCTGATGGGTGAGCCTAGTGAGGCCGCGTCTGGGCTCTGGTGTTCAGTTCTGGTCTCCACTGTTCAGGAAAGACAAGGAGCCTCTGGAGAGGGTCCGGTGGAGGCCACAAACATGATGAGGGGTCTGGAGTGTGTGACTGGTTACCAGCAGCATTTGTGTTCTTTGATTGTGGGAAGGGCTGAATTCTGGAGGGATGCCGTTGATTGGTGTCTGGATTTCATGCAAAATTCCTGTGGTCATGCCAGAAAAACATAATTATTGGAAATAACTACTGAAGGGAACGTTCACATTCTGTTTTAAAGAGATGGGTTAACTTAGTTCCCCTCCTTGTGCCCTCCAAGCTTGTGGCAGGGACATTGTGCAGTTGGGGATGAGCGCTGGGAATACCTGGTTATGGGTGAGCTGCCTCACCTGAATCTGCTCTCCCCACCACCCCATCCCTGCCTGCTCTGAGTGAGCCTCTGGTGAACACTGCAAACCCCAAAGGTGGCCTTCATCCCTCCCTGAAAGACATTTTGCTTTGGTAATTAGAGTCAGTGCAACTCGTGGCACTTGGCAAATTTGTCTTAGGATTGTCCATGCAAAGGTAAAGGGGAAAATGATTGTCCGGAGATGGGGAAGGAGGAGCTCAGAGGAGCAGGGTGCTGCCTCTCTCTCTGTGTGTGTATTATTGATATCATCCATCACTTTGGTGTTACCAGAAGAAGCTCTTAAAAAATATTTTTCCTTTCCCTTAACAACCAGTGATCTGGTTGTTGCAGAAATTATATAGTTATAGCAGAAGGAATCTTTAAAGCCAAAGCTGTCAGCATCTTTATTTCATAAATAATTGCCGGTTCTTTTTAGCTGTTACTTAACGCTATCATTTTATTAATTCCTGCTTTCTGTTCCCGGGCTTATTTTTCTGTGTGCTGTTAACTGTGCTTATTGTGCTCCTCGTCAGCTCTCCCTGAACTTCTTAAAACTCCTGTCACTTACTCAATGCTGCATCTGTCACTTGGTTGTGCCATTATGTGAGAGCTGCAGTTTCTGGCTGATCATTTTTCACTCAATCCAAGAGCAGCAGTAAAGGAGGAGATTTCCTTTGTGCTGCAGGGGAAGTGCAGGGTCTGTTGATTGAATGGGAGGTCGAAACAGAAACAATTCCAGTCTGGGGAATATTTAGGCTCTAACTGGATTTGTCTGAAGAACAGAATCACAGAATGGTTTGGGTTGGAGGGGACCTTAAAGATCATCCAGTCCCATGGATAGGAACACCTTCTACTATCCCAGGTTGCTCCAAGCCCTGTCCAACCTGGCCTTGGATACTTCCAGGGGTGGGACAGCCACAGCTTCTCTGGGCAACCTGTGCCAGGGCCTCTGCACCCTCACAGGGAATGATTTCTTCTATACATCTCACCTAAATTTCCCTTTCAGTCTGCAGCCATTCCCCCTTGTCCTGTCGCTCCAGTTCCTGATGTAAAACCCTCTCTGGTTTCCTTGTAGCCCCTTCAGACCCTGGGAGGTGCTGTGAGGTCTCCACACAACCTTCTCTTCCCCAGGCTGAGCAGCCTCAGCTCTCAGTCTGTATATTTTGGGCGTATCTGGGTTTTTGCAGTGCAGTGCCAAGGGGCCTCGGGGAGGAGCAGCCCGTGTCCTGTGGCTGCATAAGCCTCTGATTGTTCCCTGTGCCATGGGCTTGGGAACCTCTTCTTTCTCTGCCGTAATTAAATTTAAAAAGTTTGGAAAATACCAAGCAGGGCTGGAATGTTTGGCGTGGCCTTGCTGGAAATGTGTGTTGGTATATTTTCACACTCCTCCCACAGTTGTCTTTGTGGTTTATTGTTGTGTTTTTTTGTTGTTTGTGGGTTTTTTTGGGCCCCAGCCAGGAGCTGGGACCAGGCCAGGGATTTTTCTTTCACTGCATTCAGTGCTGTTTGTGCCACTCTTCAGTCTCTTAATTACCCAATCTTCTTTGGTTCATTGTCCTAGAAAAGTTCAGTCCATTCAGCAGGATTCTGCTCCCTGCTGCCGCTGGTTCCGTCATGTGGGAAATTAGGAATTTGAGTCAGCTCCCGAAATTTCACTTTTTGTCCTCAAAAAGCCAGGCTGGCAAGGAGAGGTGGAGGTGCACAGTCTGGGCTGGGGAGATGGGGGACTTTGGGTGGGCTTGGCAGTGATGGGGACATTGGTGACACAGATCCCTGTGTGAAATTCCAGGGTAGCAGGTGCCGGCTCAGAGGCAGGGAAAGACATGGGATGAGGCTTTGTGACAGTGCATTAAAATGCTCCTAATGGAAGATTCTCATCTGCAGCCTGCTGGGGTCATGCTCTAAATTACTTGCAAAGGAACTCTAAAGACCCTGATGTAATTTATTGAGCAATAAAACCCATTAGAGGTAACATGAACCGGTAATTCTGAAATGGGAGTGCAGAAGAGGTTGTGCTTCATCAGTGAAATGTAGGTAAACCTCTTGCAAAAACCCCCAAAATGTGAATAGTGTCTAGTTTTTACTGGGGGGGAAAGAAAGGGAAGAAAATGTGGTCTGTGAAGAGGAACAGAATATTTAGGTGCATTATGGAAATGCCTCATAAAATCCTTAGCAGGTGGAAGCAGTGATGGGCTTAATACACCTGTGGGAGGTGAGGCAGGCTTGGGATCCTTTTGTGCTGGAAATGAAGAGCTGGATGGGGATCAGAATCCTAAACCTTGGCAATTGGGGATGCTCACACAGGTTTATACAGCCCGTGGTGGAGCTGGGGTGGTTTCATGAGCCTTTTTACAAGTCATCAGCGTAATGAGACAAGTTTTTCTGATTTTTTTTCTTTTTTTCTTTCCAGGATTTTTGCTCTTTAAAGACTATTGCATGAATGAGATCGATGAGGCTGTCCCTCAGCTGAAGTTCTATGAAGAGGTAAGTGCTGGTGGTGGAGGTTTGGGGCTGTGCAGGGAGTGAGGCTGAGGGATCCTGCTCCATCAGGGAGTGCTGAGAGGGAAGGAGAGGGTCTGTGATGTGGAGCAGTGTGGACTGGTAGAAAAGGATCCAGAATGAAGTTGCTGGTGTTGGGGTGACACTAAAACCCTTCAGGTCTTTCCCCAGCAGCCTTTCACCTGTAGAAAAGGCAGCAGGGTACAGCTGGAGGGGATTGTGGAGGGATGTGGGGTGGGAGCTGCTCAGATGTGCCAGGGCCACGGAGGGGGGAAATGAGAGGTGGCTTCAGCTGGATGATTTATGTCCCTTGTCAGGAGATACCCAGTGAAGGAGCTGCCAGGCACTGTGCAGGGCACGTCCCAAAGGATCAATAATTCCAAGGAATGCCCTGGCCCTCCCCAGCTTCTGCTGCTGCCCATTCTGAGCTCCATGGCTCAGTTCATTTGTTCCCTGTTACATTTTATGTTACACTGAATAACCCCCAAGTGAATACTCTCCCAGGTGCTGATTTCAGGGCAGACTTGCCCATGGCTGATGCTCAGGGTTAATTAGAGCTGGGATAGCCTTGGCTGCCTCACTCTTGAGCTGAGAATTTAACTTCTTTCTTGCTATCAGCACAAGCAGCTGGTATCACTTTGGAGATCAGTGCTCAGCAAGAACTCCATTCCCCCACTCAGATCAGATACCTACTGTCAATAAAGAATCTTTTTCTATCATTTCCATCTCTTTATACACTGAAGATATCACTGTCATAAGTAATCCGAAAAGGCCTGTTGTACCAGATTATTTAGCAAGATATTTTTGGCTGCCTCTTTATCTCTGAAACAATTCAAAATTGTATTTTTAGGCTATTAGCAAAGTGTTGCCTCAAAAGAATTTCAGTGCTTTGTCATGTACTTCTGGAAAAATCCCATTAAAGATATTTAAAGAGAGGTTCATTGTGTTTTCCTCTGTGACATACCGGATCCAGGAGCTTTTCCTTTTTTTATATATTTGATTTACTTGCTGCATTTATTACACATAGAATAATCTGAGTACATTGCTACATTAAAAATCGCTTGATGTAGAAGAGCTCCGTACTCCAGGGATTTCATATCACTGCAGCTGGAGTCACGATCAGGCATTTAACGGGATGAGTGATTCATCCTGATCAGTTTCAGAAGGAAAAGAAAAGGAATTAAAAAAGAAAAAGGGAAAAAATAAAGGGGGGGGGGGTAAAGGAAAAAAAGGGCTTCTAAATACTTGAAAACAAATGTGTTCTGTTCCCAGTTTTTGAGGAGATCCTTTTGCTCTCTGGGGGTGGTTCTGCTGAGATCCCTCAGCACTGGCTGGGGAGTTGGGTCCTTTAACAACCAAACATTGAGGGATAGGAGGTTGTGCTCAAATAAGACGATCAGATATCCATCAGGCCTCCTCCTGTACTGCTAATTATTTTGTGTCATTGCATTAATTAAAAGTGTTTCTTGGGCAAAGACGTTTTGAGTCATTTTAATTATAAATTGGTATCAAGGGGGAAGCAGCACAGATGGCAAATTGGGGTGGGACTGGTGCCTTATCATGTCAGCAAACAAGAGGAGTACGGATAGAAAGATACTGAGTTTAATTAATGTTCCACCTCCAGAGGTAGGTTGGTTCCAGTTTGTCTCTTGATAATTGCACTCGATGATCTTGGAGGTTTTTTCCCAGCCTAAGCAATCCTGGGATTCTGTGGCACAGAGCAGATCTGCTCACTGCCGGGTATCTGGATCTCAGGACTTCACAGGCTGATGGTGGGAAGGTCCAGAAAATCAGAGCTGAGTCTTTCCCTTACTCTTTCCCTAAATATGCTCCAGAGGACCCTTGGACTGGGTGAACTTTTTGTTCTGGAACTGGTTGTCAGGTTTTGTTCTGTAAATGAATTGTCTGGGATTGCTGTTGTTTCCCCTGGAACACGCTGATCTCCTGCAGCACACCTGAGGAAACTTGATGTATTTTGTAAAACTGTTTTGTAGCCACCTTTAGGGTTCAAATCCACAGTGTAGCTGAACTATGTGAACATTTTGAAATGTGCTTTATATTGTTTTTTGGACATCTGTACCTGATGTGCTGTGATCAGATAATCAGGGGGGATTTTTGGGTTGGAAGAGCCCCCTCAGCTCATCGTATCCCGCTGTTCACTCAGCACTGCCAAGGCCACCACTGAGCATGTCCCCAAGTGCCACAGCCTGTTAAATCCCTGCAGGGATGGGGATTCCATCAATGTCCTGGGCAGCTGTGCTGCAGCTGGAAAATTCCAATATTAAAGGGAAATCCCAGCTGTAACTGCGCTGTTTCAGGTGATTTTTTCATCAGTAAAAAAAACCCCAGTAGAATAAAACTTCAGCCCAAGTCCTGTTTTGACCCGGTGAGTGGGAAATCACTGGAAAACGTGTGTTGTGTGCTTGCCCTTGTGCTGCAGATCAAGGAGTACGAGAAGCTGGACTCGGAGGAGGAGCGGCTGTCGCGGAGCCGGCAGATCTACGACACCTACATCATGAAGGAGCTGCTCTCCTGTTCCCACGTGGGTATCTTGCCCTTTTCCCTCTGCCTGGCAGCAGGGACATCTGCTCTTCCATCCACAGGGTGCTCTGGATTTCCCTTTGAAACCCAAGATCTGGGTTGGGCCAAATTCAGAATGTTGCTTTCTTTTTATTTTTGGGAGGGGTTTTTTTGAGGTGTAAAGGTTGGTGGCCTGCTGTAATTTTTATTAAACTTAGTGACACACAAAGGAAGCATCAGGAGATTTATCTGGTTTATGTTTCTTTAGACTAAATGTCTGCTTCCAAAAGGATGAAATAAATGCAGGGTGTGTGTATAGAGATGTGGCTAAAGTCACTGAAAAGACACATTTCCTCCAGCTGAAGTTTGGGCCCATTGATCTGTTCTTAGCAGTTTCACATGCTCTCATTTGAAAGAAGGATTTGCAGAGTGTTCTATCCTGGTGGTATCATGCTTTGGGTGGAGGGTTTATGCTTTTATTGGTTTTTTTCCCCCAAAATGCATTATTTTATTAGTAAAAAAGTCTGTGTCTGCTTCTGGCTCTGGAGATGTGCCTGTAAATGGGATTTTTCATGGATTTGTTAAAGGAGGATCATCACCCCCTTTGATTTTTACCTTCCTCCTCCTCATCTTCCCTTCTCCTGCCTTTCTGCTTTGGAATAATCCTGTTCTGGATCATTTTGCACATTTCACACAATATTCACTCTACTATACCTGTGGGAGGCCCTATTGATTCCCCTTGGGGTTGGTGTTTCCATGTGGGGAAAAGAACAACAGTGCTGTGACCTGAAATGAAACTCCTGACACTTCCAACTGTTTGAAATCTTCCTTTTTCTTTTCCAAAAGCCTTTCTCAAAACAAGCTGTAGATCATGTACAAACACATTTAGCCAAGAAACAAGTGCCAGCCAGCCTTTTCCAGGTGAGCTTTCACAGTCTGAACATCTAGCTTCTCTGACTGAAAGTGACTTTTTAGATATTATTTAAAGAGACAGAATAAATGGGACTGGTACATATTCTGTGCTGTAAGTGGGATTGAAATGCTTTTCCAAGTCAAAATTACAATTTACTCTTCTTATCTATAATATTTTCAAGCACATTTAGAAGAGCAAACTATACCTTGGTGTGTGAACAAGAAGAATTTTTATAGTTGTGTAATTTTAAGCCATTAAATGATTTAGAGTAAATCACTTTCCATCAGGAAGATGCTCATCCTGTCAGGGTGAACTGAGCTGCAACAGTGGAGAAATTGTCTTATCCATCATGGGGGTGTTTGTAAGCTTAAATGTCTTTTATCTAAATCTGCTGAAAGAATGTGGAGGTTGCCCCTGCCTGGTGTCTCTTGCGCTCCTGAGCTGTTCTGGCTGTTGCCATGAGCTGGGGAGTGGTGATTGCAGTGCTGGGTGGTGTCTCTGCACTAACTAGGGGGAGGTTGGGCCATCACACACCCAAGGGAGGGATTTCCCCGGAAAAAGTCACCTGTGATTTCAAGGTGCTGATCTCTCAGCAAGGACAGAGAGGAGAGATGCACCACAGAGATGAGGGAGCAGCTCTGGGAAATTTGTGTTCCACAGAAGTGACAATTTGTTGTTTAAATACATTTAAAACAAGTACTTTTTGCCCCAACACCCCCCTAAGGTTTTGTAGCTCATGAAAATATTTTGTGTTTGACTTCAGGGCACCTGCTCAGATTCCAAAAACCAAATAAAGCTAAAATGCTTCCTTGAGGCTTCTTAAGGACAACCCAGGAGCTGTGTGGGCCCGACGAGAGTTCTGTGTAATGGATGGGAGTGAAAAAAGCCATTTATTGTCTGCTTAAATATTAATTGTGTTTCCTCACCCTTTTTAGCCATATATAGAAGAAATTTGTGATAGTCTCCGAGGGAAAATATTTCAAAAATTTATGGAAAGGTATGATCATGGAATATTACCTGCCTAATTATCTGCCTAATGTAGTGGGAAGCCAGGTTCATTCAGTACTGCTGTAAATAAGGCTAAAAATATGTATTAATGCATGATTAATCAAATGGAGTTTATCAGCAAGCTTTGTAAATACCGAGCTTTGTGGGATATCCTGAGCAGTGTCAGGATGTGTGAGTGGAACAGCTGGAAAGCTGAAGGATTTCTCAGTCCCAGCAGGGAGAGGTTGGAGTTTGGGCTGTGAAAAGGCAGAACTGGGGTTTGGGGGATATTCTCTGGGTGCTCATCTCTGGTGTGGGACTGGGAGACCCAGTCCTGGTGGTTTGGGGCTGGACCCCTCAAAATGAAGGTGAAGTAAAGAATTGAAGGCACAAGTCTGGCTCAGCAGAGCAGCCCTTTCCTGCTCCTGTGTCTGGCTCTGGAAAGCTCAGCTGCCACCCAGGAGCACCCAAATCGATTTTCTAAACTGGTTTGGTGCCTTTCTGTGATAATTATAAAAATGCCTCCATAAAGCTGTTATTTCTTACTTGGAAAATAAACACTTAATTATTCATGTAGGAATAAGCAACTGTGTTATTATTTTTTTTTCCCAAAGCCTGTGGTATTGCTGATATCTTCCCTATTTTAAGATAAAATGAGTTTGAAATGTTCCTTGGAGTATGTGGAGGTTCATTAACATAAATCGAGCTGCCTGTGTTTTCTTATAATTATCTTTCTCTTGATGTAATTTAAATGTTTGTTAGTTCCAAACGTAGCTGTTTAAAAATTGAAAACCATCTTTGAGTGGTTGAAAACCATGCAAGAGAGATGTGGTTACACACTGAGCACTTCCAGGGTTAAGGTTATCTGCTCTCTTTCTCTCCCAAGGATGTAGAACATGGAGCATGCTCTGCCTAGGAATTGTTTTTCTTGGTGGGGGTAAGATTACAGTTGGTGAAAGGAAGGCTGTCATTTATTAAATACCACCCCACGCCCTAGCTCAGACTAGATTTTAAATATCAGAGTCTTGACATTTCCTGTAATACTCTACACAATAGTCTCAGACAACTTTTAAACTTTTTTTTTTTTCTTTTGCAGTGACAAGTTTACTAGATTTTGTCAATGGAAAAATGTAGAGCTAAATATTCATGTAAGTACTTACAAGTATATTTATCTTGTCAGAGGCTGATACAGGAAAGAGAATGTTCAGTTTTGAATCCTGCTCTGCAAAGGCCTCATTAAGGAGGGTGGTGGATGTCACTGCTCTGCTATTCTTAGGCACAGCCCTGATGATTCCTGTCTGGACCTCCCCTCTGCCTTCCTCAGTTAATAGAATTTTGATATTTTTTTTTAATGGCTGAAAGAGCTGAACTGCCAGGATTGCTGCTCTTTATCAGCCCCAATCCCTGCCCATCTCCCTTTCCCACTCCAGTCCTGCCGTGATCTCGGAACCCCCTGAGCCCCTTCCCTTGGCCTCTGCTTTTGTCCCTCTGCACTTCTCTGTGACAGCTTGGGCTGCAAAAACAGCCCTGAGTGAGACTGGCAGTTTTTGGGAACATCATCCCCCTTGTTGCTACTTCACACTGTAGTGCTTCCAAGTACATGGAAATATCAACAATAAGGGGCTCCTTTTCCAACACCATAAATGCTATTGGATTACAGTTGAGGATCTCAACACATTCATAGATCATTTAGATGTTTTCACAGTAAGTTTTTTTAATGCTGGGAAAAATGAAGGTTTTGTTTTGTTGTTTCTGTTTCCATTTGCAGCTGACCATGAATGATTTTAGTGTACATAGAATAATAGGAAGAGGGGGATTTGGTGAAGTGTACGGCTGCAGAAAAGCAGACACTGGAAAAATGTGAGTATCAAACACTCTGTGGCAGAGGTGATTGTAAACTCTGGACTAGTGGGGAAATCCTTCCAATCGTTTCTTAGGAAATCACTGGAAAGCAGCGTCACATTGCTGTAAAGTTCTTTGTGATGAAGTTTTATCCCCAGAGGTTCTGATTCCTAGCTCACTGCAGGCTCAGTTTGCTCATGGATCCTCTTCCATGCCCTGCAGGGGCTCAGTCTCACACAGCTCCTGGGCACATGGAAACGTCCTGTCAAAACCAGTGGAAAATGCAAAAATGCACATGATCCCTGTGATCCCTGCTGCCATGTGGAAGGGGATATTCCACTGCTGGACTTTTGCTTCCCAGAGCTCTCCGTGGGAGCTCCAGGGTCAGCCCTGGGTGGTTTTTAATTCTTTTTGTGATCTTACTATTCACACACCTCCTCCCTGATCATCAGATTTCCATTTTTAGGCATCATTGTCCCATGATGTTCTGATCTGAACATCTGGGCATGGATTGAACCAGTTGTTTTCAATATCAATTCATTTCTTTATTTACACCCCACCCTGTCATCTTGCTTTTCTCCTCACAGTTTTAGTCCACAGCTCATCCTTAAACATTTCCCTTCCAAGTGAGCAGGGCATGTGTGAGGTGCCCATCTCTGCTTCCAGCTGCCTCCTCTGGCACTTTTGCATGCCTGACACCCTTGTTAGTAATAAACTTCGGACTCTCAACAAGTGGAAGATGTCTTAATGTTGCTATTATTATATTCAGTATTTCTACAGTGACTTCAAGTATTTATATTAATATTCTTACTTACAATGCTGGCTTTATTCTTGCCTTGGTCCTTTTTGTGCATGTACATTTCATTCATTTGTCCATGTACAAAAATAAACATTTTATTTAGCTTGAGGCACACTCAGCAGGCAGTTCTGAGTGCCAGCCATCCCTTTGTCTGAGTAGGGCTCTGGCAGGAGGTGGATAAACCCTTGGGAAGTGAGAAGGATAGGAAAAGTGAACCAAGGGACAGGTTTTATCAGATACAAATAGAGCAAAGGAAAGCAAAATGTGGGAAAACCAACCTTCTTTTTCAAATCTGAAGCAAAACTTAAGGTGAGGTTCAGCTTCTGGGTAGAGGTTTGGTTTAGTTCTTTCTTGATCCAAACCTGTGTGCCCGTCCCTAACCCAGATCCCATCCCCTCTAGATGGCTGCCTCTGCTGCACTTAGAGCCTGCAAGGAGCGTGGGAAGCCTCCCCTCCCTCCCAGATAACACCAGCAGTGTTCACTGAGCACCCACACACCTGAGCCTTCTGCCAGACACCCCTGCAAGGATCTCTAGAGCGGGGCCAGGATGCAGCATTCCAGGGAGAGGGACAGCAGGACAGTGACACACTTGATTTGGGACAGGTTCCCAGAGAAGCTGTGGCTGCCCCTGATCCCCTGGAAGTGTCCAAGGCCAGGTTGGACAGGGCTTGGAGCCACCTGGGATAGTGGAAGGTGTCCCTGCCCATGAATTTGAGGTCCCTTAAAACCATTCTGTGATTCTGTGATTTCCATCAGCCTTGAACATCCCCAGTCCCACTCTCCAGTCAGGGCAAGGTCAGGGCTCATTTTTACTCACCCATCACAGACTCCTCAGCAAGAGCACATGAATATATTCCCAGCCTGGAAAGTTAAAATTCACCCTCACTCCCCCGCTCCCAGCACATTGCTGTCAGAAATGACGTGGCTGTTTTTGGGGAGCTGGAGCCAAGGTGAGGCCCCAGGGCTGGATGGGGATGGGCATTGAAGCACTGCTGTAATGTGATGTTTTCCTAAAAATCCATGGGTGCCCATGTCTAGGGGTGTTCTGTGGAGGGACACACGTGTCCTTCTCACTGATGTCTGTTAATGAACTCACCCATCGTCTTGGAAAAACACCCAGCCTGTATCATATCCTCCTGTGGTTGTTAGGGTAACATCCTTTGTGAGCAAAATTTTATTAATTTGTGTAGCACAGATGGTAGAAGACTAAAAAAGCTTTCTTGTGTGTATCTGACCTTTTTCTGAGTAGAAAGAAAATTAAGGGAAAAAAAATACATATATATAAATCTCAGCGTGTGTTCAAGATATTGCTTTCCTGGTAGAGCTGAAGCTGTTGGAATTAAATGGATCCATAACAGAGTTCCTGTTATTTAATTCCTATGGCAGATCCTTGCTTGTAGGTATGAGAAAATGAATATATGTTGTGTAATTCCTATCTCACTGTGATGGTTTGGACATGGAATTATTTGTTAAAGCACATTTCTCTGTCAGGAGGCTTCTGCTGGAAATGTGTTAATTCTGGGAGATTTTTAGAGGTTTTCTGTTTAGCCTGAAATGATGTTTTTAGTCCTGGGTTTAAGTCTTTCAAGAGCTTGCTTGCAGGATCCTGTAAATGTGCATGGCCGGTCTGCCAGTGAATAGTCCTGATAGAGGAGATTTTTGGTGCTTTTTCTGAATGGTTGGTTTTTTTTGGTTTTTTTTTTTTCAGGTATGCAATGAAATGTTTAGATAAGAAGAGGATCAAGATGAAGCAAGGAGAAACATTAGCCTTAAATGAAAGAATTATGCTGTCTCTTGTCAGTACAGGAGTAAGTATCACTATGTTACTCTTTCTTTCTTCCATATAATGTAAAAGCTGTTACATATAATGCATATTCCATCAATTCCATTGTGTGACATGCAAAAATTAACCCCCACTGGAGCCTCCCCCTGATTCTTGCAATGTGTCTGAAATGAGAAGGGAAAGCCAAAGTTGCCTGATCAGTTTGGGTCCTACAGAATGAGCATCTTTGCTGCAGAGGCTTGAGGGGGTGCCCATTTCTGAGGTAATTCATCCTCCCACCCTCCTGACTTTTTAAATATCCTTTTAAAAGTATTTTTGTTTGAAACTTTTCCAAAACACGATTCTGTCTTGTAAAAAAGATTCCCTTTTTTTTTTTTTACTGTAGTTAGATAGTATTTCTGTGGAATCTAAAGTGCTACTGCAGACAAAACTCCAGTTCATCCTCCTTTTCCTGTAACTCCGATATCCAATTTTTTCCTTTTTTGTTTTCTATGTACTGTAGCTGAGTCAAGATGTACCAAGCCAGTCCAGTCTATTTATAGATTTAAATATAAATATAAATTATATTAATATATATAAAATATTAAATTTAAATATAAAAATATTCTAAAAATACAATAAAAAATAGAATGTATTTTAAATTATAAATTTAAAATAAAAATATAATTTAACTAATCTGATTTATTGAAAATCAGATTAACTAAAATGCAAAGTTGAAACCATCACTGGTGTGTGCAAAAAGGCCAGCACCTGCCTGCTGTTGGCTCCCCAGCCCTGGGTGGTGGCTGAGGTGAGTTGGGCTCCGAGAAATCCCAGGCAGGATTGGAGGTGGCTCTGCCCTCACTGCAGTGGCACCACGGTTACCATGGCTACAAGTGATGCTGGCAGCAAGGTTCACTTCCCTCACCTTGTGGAGCAGGAATTCAACAGTGTGGGAACACAGCCCCCGCTCCCAGCACACGCCCGAGGGATGAGGAGGAATCCTGTGTGGTGTTGTTCCAGGTTTGTGCCAGAGCTGTGCAAGGAGCAGGATTCCCTGCAGTGGGCTTTGTTCTGAGGATCTTTTCTGTGGGACAGAGCTTGAAGATCCTCAAGTCCAGGCATTATCCCTGCACTGCCAAGGCTCCGGGGAGAGCTTAGAGCTCCTTCCAGTGCCTCAAGGGGCTCCTGGAGAGCTGAAAAGGGACTTGGGATAAGAGGGAATGGTTTCCCACTGTCACAGGGCAGGGTTAGATGGGATATTAGGAAGGAATTCTTCCCTGTGAGGGTGGGGAGGCCCTGGTACAGGTTGTTCAGAGAAGCTGTGGCTGCCTCTGGATCCCTGGAAGTATCCAAGGCCAGGTTGGACAGGGCTTGGAGCAACCTGGGACAGTGGAAAGTGTCCCTGCCTTGCTGGGGTGGAACTGGATGAATTTTAAGGTCCCTTCCAACCCAAACCATTCTGGGATCTGTGATTTGTCCCCTCAGACTTTTTAATCAAATTACCTGTTTTTCACCAGAGATAAATTGTGGTTTGTCCACGTGTGTCAGGATTCCTGAAAACCAGTGAGGAGTAGGTCTGGAAATCGAGGCAAATGAGGAATAATTATCCCATTAACTTTAATTTGTGATTCTGTGGCTCCAGCACTCAATGTGAACTTGCATGCCTAGAGATGATTCCAAGAGAAAATAGCTCAGGAGCTGCAGGTGGAGGCAGTTTTCTCGCAGGCCAGCACACAGTGAGGCTTTGAGCAGGGGGAGCAGCAGGAGGGAACCATTTGTTTCTTTTGTTAAGGATTATCAGCTCATTAGGGTGACATTTCTTTCAGATTCTCCGAAAATTCGAAAGACTTTGAAGAGAGGTTTTGTACAAAGTGAGGTTTTGTACAAAGTGCTGCTCATTTAGGTCAGGTACAGCTGGGCAGGAGAGGCTGGAGCACTTGGAATATGCAGAGTGAGATGGGTTTGAAGAGGGTGGGATAAGAGAATTCCTTCAAGCCCTGAATAGAAGCTGGGAGGCTGCAGTGGCACGTGGAGTGCCCAGGGACAGTTCTGTGCTGCTGGGAGCACAAATGGAACTGGAAAGTCCATCACAGTACAATTAGTCATTTAACTGGGAATCCAGATGTCTCTGCAAAAGGCATAATAATAACAGCTGTGCAGATGGCACAGCTGGTTGTGTAATCAGTTCTGTTAATCCACCTCGAGCTCTGGCATTCCCCGGCACTCCTGGAGCAGGGAGCTCTCCATGCTGGGGTGGCTGTGTGGTGAGAGCAGCTCTCCGTGGCCACGTTTCCAGTGGGTTCAGGAGCACAGCCCTGCTCTGCAGAGCATCTGGAGCCTCTTGGATGGGCCTGGTGGCACCAAACTGGGCTCTGCAGGGCTCAGTCTCCGTTGGTGTCTTTGCTGTGTCACTGTGGTGTAACGGGGACAAACTGTCACTGAGCTTTGGGTTTCCTCTTCTGCGAGGCGCAGGCCCCATCTTCCCCTCCCACAGAGACCTTCAGGCTGGGAAGGTGTTGTGAAATCCTTGGAAGGTCACAGAGCAGGGAAAAGATTTTACTTTCTGTTAAAAGAAAAATAAGTTTAATTTCTGTCGTAGCCAATATTTGCCTGATTTCTGTTCGAAAACTGGAACATGGAAATCACCAAGGTGGTGATGGACCCTGTGAAACCAGCCAGTCCCAAGGTGCCAAGGTGGAAGGAAGTGGTTATTCCACAAATCTTTTCCTGAGGGCAGGAGGGGATCGTTCCATCTGTCTGTTGCAAGACCAGGGGCTGTGCAGGGCTCTCTGTTGTGGCTCCCAGTTTTTTCTTTCTAAAAAACCTCAGCAGTTCAGCTGCCTTACCCAGATCTTCCTGAGATGATTTTACTGATGGCTGGATTCTAGATTTCCTCCAAGGGATGATAAACATAATCCCAGAATATCCTCAGTTGGAGAGTCCTGCCCAAGACACCCCAGGAGTCCCACCCACCACGAGGGGGGAGCAATAACCCTCTGAGATTTGTAATCTGGTTTTTTTAGAGCAGAACAGGTACTTGGTTGGTTGTCACACGTTTTAATCAGTGACTGACACATCTTTGTGTGACGTGTCAGGACAGAGCTGCTCTCCAGTTAAAATGGGACACAGCTGCTCTGTGCTCTGGATGCCTTTGTCCCCTGTTTGCTGTCACTTTGTGCCCCAAAGCCAAGTGCTTGGCTTTCAGTGAAGAGTCAAAACCAAAGGTTTCCTCCTAGAGCACTTTTTAATGTGCTAATGTCTTTAAAATATCGTATTTCTACTTCTTTTTTTTTATGGTTGCTCTAATATTTTTTTTTCTTTCCACATGATTTATTGCTACAAATTTGACTTCAGCAGTTCTCTGGACTCAATCCAGAACTGCTTGCATGTAAGGAACTCTTTCCAAACTGGTCTTAATTCACACATTAATGTCATAATGGTGCTTATTTTCATCAGAGCAGAAACTTGACTGCAATGAAGAATTGCTCTCCTGGGAAATTGATTTTATTGCTTTATGTGTCCTTTAAAAAATAACTGTAGGGTGTTTCTTTTTTTTTTTTTTAATTTTTATGCTGTAGAGTACTCTTTTGCTGTGGTTTTTGTGTCAGGAAAATACTGCAGTACGTTTTTTCTCCCTGTTAAGCAGGCAGAGGGTAGTGACGAAGTTAGGAATGCTTGCACAAAAAGGAGTTATGCATCACATTTACACTTCCAGATAACTTTTATTTTTAAAAAGTCTAAGCAAGCTATATTATAGAAAAAAACAAAACCTTTTTATTTGTCTATGTGTGGTGTTTAAATTCTACCACTAAATCCTTCTGGGTAATTAGATTGCTCTGAAATTTTAGGAGCCCTGCTTGGGCACGCTTCTGAATTACCCAGTCGATGCAGGAAATTAAGTTAATAATTCTGCTAAAGCTGCTGTTGTGAAGTTAAGTGGCAGCTACAATAGTCCCCAACACAGAGTTCATAACCAGAGGCGCTATCTTGTGTTAGACACCACATCAGGCTCCTTATTTTTAGGGCCATTTAGGAATTTTGGCTTTTTTTCCTGGATGTTGTGCAGGTGTTTCACACCCATCCCTCCCGTTTGTGGGGAGCAAAACATCAAGTGCAGTTGGGTTGGAGAAGGGCAGGATGTACCCAGGCACTGTGGGGTTACAGGCAGCTCTAGAAACCTTTATGTTCCAACCTCGTGGAAGGATGAAGGGGCTCTGAAGTGTCCCTGTCCCTCCCTTTCCTCTCTCCGGGGCCGGCCCCGCGCTGCCCAAGGCCGCCGTGTTTTGCTGTTTCTAATTTGGGAAAGGGAGCCAGTTCCTGTCAGAGATTCCCAGAGCTTTCCCTTGTCCATCCTGCAGCGCCAGGAGCATTGTTGGAGTCACGTGAGGCCACGCTCTGCTTCCTGAGGGCTGGCCTGGGCTCCTCTGGGATTGTGTCCCTGCCAGCCTCGGTGCTTTGGGATCCTATGAGCAGTGGGGCAGCCCAGGAGCACAGCCATTCCCAAAGGGATCACTGCAGACTCACCAAACAGCCCTCATTCTGTACCACAAGGTGTCCCGGCCCATAGCAGGGGTTTAGAACAAGATAAGCTTTAAGGTCCCTCCCAGCCCAAAACATTCCATGATTCCATCCCATGTGGCTTTGGAGAGGAAGTTGATGAGGTGACAGCCACCCTCTGGTCCTTAGCCAAGAGCTTCCTGGCTTGTGTCAGCAATAGTGTGGCCAGCAGGACCAAAGCAGGTCCATTCTTCGTGGAAAGGATTCTCCAGCCCTGGCACAGCTGCCCAGGGCGGTGGTGGAGTCACATCCCAGGAAGGATTGAACGGATGTGTGGATGTGGCACTTGGGGACACGGGTTAGTGGTGGCCCTGGCAGTGCTGGGGGATGGGCTCAGTGATCTCAGAGGGTTTCTCCAACCTCAGCAATTCCATAATTATGAATTAGCCCTTGATCCAGCATAGACCCAGTGCAGGGGAAGGTCTGCCAGACCCTGGATGTGTGGGCCATGGAGGTACCAGCACATGGGCAGGCCTTGGGAACAAAGATGTGTTTTTCTGGTGCAATTTTTTTATGGCTGCTTGTCTTAAACATGGGGTGAATTGAGGTTCAGGTGCATCAGATGGGTGTAATCTCAACCCTGCCACGGCTGCTCTGCTCTGGCCTCTTAAACCTGCTCCCACAGCCCTTGTGTTGTGGGTTTTGCTGATCTGGATGTTGCTGTTGCTGCTTCCTGTACATTGTAACACTCGAGAATCCCAGCTTCCTGCCTGGTGTGTTTGCATTCCTCTGTTGTGGGGGCCAAACACCTTCACTGTCACCTGGGCAGGGCCCTCATGGGGGGACAGTGGTTACCAAGTGTAGCAGCATTTCAGGATTGAGGAGAGAACTTGGGAGTACTGGCAAATAGCACAGGAAAAATACCAGATGTATTTTTAGCTTTCCTAAAGTCACACTTTGCTTTTTGCCCGAGCTGAACCTCTTTGCTCTTCCCTTGCAGGACTGTCCTTTTATAGTCTGTATGACCTATGCCTTCCACACCCCTGACAAGCTCTGCTTCATTCTGGACCTCATGAATGGTAAGCAAGACTTGCTCAGATGATGATGATGATGTTACAGAAATTCTGGCAGGAGGGTTGCTGAGATAGTTGGTCCCTCAAGCCTGGGCTGCTCTGTGTGCTGATTTATTCAGCTCTCCACAAGCCAATGTGTGGTACAGCCTTTGCTTGTGTGGAAGTCCTCTGCTGGATTAGTCACTGAATGCAAATGTTTATGAAATAAACGCATTTTAAAATGGAGTTTCAGACTGATCAAATCTCTGTAGGAACTTTCTCAGCTATTTTGTCACGGCACAGATTTGCAGGGGGTGGGGCTGTGTGCTCCACAGGTGATAAAAACCTACAAAAGCTGTGCTGTTCCCCCACGGTGTCACCCTGTCTGCCTGCAGGGTAAGATTTTACCGTTCACTTAATTACATCTCAATTCTCATTTCAGGAGGAGATTTGCACTACCACCTCTCCCAGCACGGAGTGTTTTCTGAAAAAGAGATGAGGTTTTATGCTACTGAAATCATCCTGGGGTTAGAGCACATGCACAATCGCTTCGTGGTGTACAGAGACCTGAAGGTAATGGTTGGTGGTTGCCTGCATCCACTCAGGCCCTCAGATAACTTCCATGGATTATCTTTCCTGAAACCTTTCCTTGGCAGGATTATTTCTTTATCTGCCTGATTTTTGTGATTAGTTTTCACAGTCGTTCTAATCTGTGCCTTTATCCAGTTTAACCAGCCTGGGAGAGGCTTCCTAGGGGTCAGTAAATCCTGTGAAGTGTTACTTATCTCCCTGATGGGAATTATTTAGAGGATATACTGTGTTTTTGGGAGCCCTGAGAGAGGTTTTTGTGTGTGATGGGGAACAACAGCACAAGAGATGCTGGAGGGTTTTCACTGACAGCTGGGAAACCAAGGACAGGTCCCAGAGAAGAGTCCCTGAACCAAGTGACAGCACAAGGGGATAAAAGTCTGCCCAGAGACTGAGAATAAAAGGTTTAAGAGCCACACACAGACCCTGCTGTGAAGAAACCGAAAGCAACTTGAGGCCAGAATGGATTATTCATTTATTACCTGCTTTGTGTTTCAAACCTTGCCTGGTTGTTCCCTTCTGTTATTCAGTATTTCGTAACCTGTGGAGTTGATGGTAGTGCTCTCTGAGAACGCAGATTTTTATCTAGGAAGTGCCTGGTATATTGATGTTAAATAAAAGAAGGCAATTACCAATTACCAGGGAGTATTGATGTTTGAGTTGCTGTGCTGTGAGAGTTTGCAGTTGTCAGCTGGAGAATACCAAGCACTCACCTCCCTGTGTTGTGTTGCAGCCTGCAAATATCCTGCTGGATGAACATGGGCACGTGAGGATATCAGACCTTGGGCTGGCTTGTGACTTCTCCAAAAAGAAGCCACATGCCAGTGTGTAAGTATTGTGTCTGGGAGCTTTGCTGCACATAGAGGTAGTCCTAAATACAGCCTGAATTTGTCTTTATAACTTAACTTTGCCTGAAGGGGAGGAATGACACTTGTGTGGCCCAGGCTTGCTGAGCTGGAGGTTCTAATGAGGTTTTTTGGGCTCCTCTCCCTGTTTTCCTGCACAGTTGTAGCAGCTGATGTGTAGGCATGGCTGGGAGATGACACATTATTTCGGGATGATTCACTGCTCAGAGAAGAACCTGACTGAGTTAAAGTACCAGATTGCTTTAATTGTCCCAACCTGGTAATTAAGTATTCCCAAACTGACTAAAATCCTGGATTTATTGTGTCTTTCTCTTTCTGGATCTTCATGGAACCAGAGGCAAATTACATTCCTTTCTGCCTCTTGCCATCAGGATTTAACTAGGATCTGAATTCCTGGAGTTGTGTGTGGATTCACGTCTTACCTGGCATGTTTTGTTCTTAGGACCTCAATTGCCCTGATTTAATCTCGGAATTTATGCAAAAAGGGAAACTCCAACCTGTGACACCTTAAAGAGATTTGCAATTCAGTAGCTTCTTGAAAAAAGTCCATATGTGTTGAGTACGTCAAGGGTAAAAGCAATACCTGGTGGCTGCTTCTTGTGGTCCCAGGGTGAGTTCAGGAGTGTCCTGTGCTCACACAAGCGACAGATGAAACCCGTTGGAAGCAAAATAAAATTATTAAAATTAATTCTCTCCAAACTGAGCTGTCTAATTGAGAGAATACCGATTTTTAATGATTTTTTTTTTCCAGTGATAATGTTGGGTGTAATGAATGTTCTGTGCTGTTGTGCTCTGCAGAGGAACCCACGGGTACATGGCCCCCGAGGTGCTGCAGAAGGGCACAGCCTACGACAGCAGTGCTGACTGGTTCTCCCTGGGCTGCATGCTCTTCAAGCTGCTGAGGGGGTGAGTGGGGCTCCTGCCTTGCCTTTGGGAGCCTGGGGGCCTCTGTGCGTGTCCCTTGGAATAGCAGGACATGCTGTGTCACAGATTGTCTGAAGTGATTCCTCAGTGCTGCCCCGTGTCCCCATGTCAGACAAAACCAGGCTTTTTTCTTCCAAACCAAACCCAAGCCCTGTGTCCTGTAGTAGCTACAGGTGTGGGACATGAGGAGGGCAGGTCCTCTATCTGCTCTTTGAACTGCTGCTGGCAGCAGTTTACTCCTCTCTTGGCAGCTGGTAGTGTTGTAAATGCTGTGGTGTTGCTCCTTGGAATGCTCTAAGCAGCCCTGTTAAATCGTGGGCTTTGTGTTAGGCTGAGACCTGGTGCTGTGGAGAAGCTCTTGGCTGCACTGGTCCCATTTTTTGTGCTACTCATCCTTTCCCCTTGCAGGGTTTGGGCCAGGTACAAAGTGTGGATCCTTCCATTTGCTGAATCTGGCCTGTTACCTTATCAGTGTCCAAAGGTACACGATAATGGCAGCTTTGTCAGCAATTGCCTTCTCATTAAACTTAACGTGTCTAGAATTGATTAATGCCATGGGATTTATCTGAGCAGTCAACAAGCACTGATGGGCAAGTGCTTGTTGAAAATGGCATCCTCACTGTTACTGACAAGCCAGAAGAAATCTGAGGCTTTTCACAGTGCTTCTCTGTAAAGGTTGATCATTAGGTCATCCTGTGTCCTCACACGTAATTAATTACAAGCTTTTATCTCCATCCAGACACTGTACAAAGGAAGGTCAGTGTGTGACTTGTGAATTGAACTCTAGAACTGTATCAATTTAACATTAATTGTGCACAAAGCAGACAATGTAAGGGTGCAAATAAAGAAAGAAGTGGTGTTTAAATTGCTGGTCTCCGGGCTGTGATTCTCCCTGGCAGAGATGTTCAGGGTGGTAGCAGTGCTCAGCCAGAAGCCCAGAGCATTATTCACGGTGAGCTCTCATTCCTCATCTGTTCTGAAGCCAATTAAACACATCCCAAAACAAGGGCTGGGCACACGGTGCCATTTCTTGGTATTTGGTAAATTTAGTCTGGCACAGAATCTGCCCATAAGTCGCCAGTGAATCATTTTCTTCCCTGATCTACTCAGAGCCTCCTTGTCAGAGTACATGAGGCTGTGTGGGAACCATTTACCTGTCATGCTAAAAAGAGAAAAATTGAAGTCCTGGTCCATCCATTGCATCCATCAATCAGCACATTTTTGAGAATAAAAGGAAAATAACTTGGGAGTAGCGGGTCTCCAGTTGAAACCTGCTGGTACACTCTGCCATGTGGTAAACCAGAATGCTTTAGAATAGCTAATTAATGGAACTGATAAGTGAATAACATTTTGTTTGTGAAAAGCATCATCCCCTCAAGGTTTTAAAGAAAAGAAGCAGGGAATATAGCCTAAATGTAATCAAACTATCTCTTATTACAATACTGCTTTCTTTCTTGAAGAACTGTGTGATAAATCTCTAATGTGCCACAGTCTTCCATAGCTTAGAGGAAAATTCAAATTCAAATCAGAATTATAAAGCAGGAAAGGGATGAAGCTGATAATTTACAAGATACCATCAGATATCTTTCCAGTGGCTGATGCTGTGGGATCTGTGATCTCTTATCTCCTTATTCTCCGTGATGGGGAGTGGTGAGTTCAGTGGGTCATGCTCACCTTCCTGATAGAAATCCTTGGATTTAAATCCCTGTGGGTGATGGCTGCTCGAGGTTTTCTTGTTAGCTGAAAACTGCTCAGGTTTTTGGGAGGTCGATGTAACTGGTGAGGCATTTGAAGCACATCTTTTAGGCCAGATCGCTGTTTAAGAATTACCCGGCTTTCTACTCGCCTTCCTGTGGATCAGATTGTTCTGCAGGACAGGATTGATGAGGGGGAAGGATGGGACTAACAGGATGCTCGGCTCTTTCCTGGCATTGCCACAGCAGAAATACACTGATATGCTGTGGCTTTCCATTTGTTAGAATTCTTTTTCCTTCTTTGCACAGGCACAGCCCTTTCAGGCAGCACAAAACCAAAGATAAGCACGAGATCGACCGGATGACGCTCACCGTGGTAAGGCCTGGCCTCAGGGACATCCCCACGTTCCCTGAGCTCCCATTCCCCCTAAAACTGGAACTGCACCCCCTGCTCTCTCCCAGAGCTGTATTTGCACGTGGGAGAGCTGTTTGCAAACACCATCAGAGACAAGAAAGCAGAACACACCACTTCCATCGTGGAGTAATCTCTCTGCACTTCCTTTCTCCGCAGAATGTGGAGCTCCCGGATTCCTTTTCTCCCGAGCTGAAGTCCCTGCTGGAAGGGCTCCTGCAGCGGGATGTGAGCAAGAGGCTTGGATGCCAAGGAAGAAGGTAGGTGTTGTCTTCTCCTTGGACCTCTGCCTTGAAAAATTTCCACTTCTCTGTCAATGAGTGAATTCATTTCAAGTGAGAATCTGCTTCCTGTTGTGAGGATTTTAATTTTGGAAAGAGAGCATTAAAAAGTGCTGCTGCATGGAATTACTTTTCGGCTTCCTTCGATTTGGACATGTTTTTTTGGACAATCTCTGTCCTTAAAGCCTTCCCCTGAGTTCCCTGCTGTCATGCTTGCATTGGGTGGTGTTCCTACTTCTCATCCTTTGGTTGTTTTTCTGGTTTTGCCTGAATCTGTTTTGGCATGAAATCATATGACTTGACTCAGACATACTGATAGGGAAAATTTATTGCTTGTGTTGTATCTATTGTGATAGGAGCATATTACATACAAACCCCCCCCACCCCCCACAATCCCAAAACCACCAAGCAAAAAGCTGTGAGTATGGCTGGTTCTGCCTATGTCACTTCTTTATTCTAAGGAAAAGAGTTTTTGTTTTGTTTCATGACTACAAAACACTCCTTGCTCCTGCCAAGCTCTCCTTGCTTAGTACCTGTTCATGAAATTGTTATCTCCTGCTTTAAAAACCAGTGTGAGACTGAGAGAGAAAAGGAGTAAACAACTGTTGAGAAACCATGGGGATGTGTGATAACAGGTAGCTGATGGTCACACCTGAGCCTGGGGCTGGCTCCAATTCCAGTGGGAGAATCAGAGGGGTTTTGTCTTGGAGCCCTCTTTGATAATGACCTGAGATCGCTTTTCCTTGGGGCATAACAAGAGCAGTTGATTTTTTTTCCCATAAAATTTGTATAATGTGAAATAGAGTGGAGTAATCTGTTTATTTACATGCAGTGATTGGGATCTGACCCAGATCAGTGTTGGGATCTGACCCAGATCAGTGTTGGGATCTGACAACACAGGAACGTTGTTTGCTGTTGGAAATGACAGAGTGCTATCAGGAGTTCTTGCCTGCCAGCCCTAGAGCACTGTTCCAAGTGTTTCCACATGAAAATCCTCTCTCCTGTTGTTTACTGAGGAATTCTTATGTTTTTCTAGCAAAAAAGAGCGTTTCCCCCATGTTCTCAAGTGATAGAACTGTGACCTTTGAAGGCTTTGTATTCCTTGAATACACTTGAAAAGCCCCTTCGTTTGTTGACTTCAGTCACTTCTGTTTTGCAGCGCACAAGAAGTAAAGGAACATCCTTTCTTCAAAGGCATTGATTGGCAGCAAGTCTATTTACAGAAGGTAAAGGATGAAGACTGTAATTTTAGCTGACTAAAAAGCTAAAAGCAGTAAAAGGAAAATAAACCCAAACAGGTACTGAACAGAAAACTTGAGGGTCACAGTGCCCAGCACAAGTGCTCACTCACACAAATACAGGGAGGGTTGTTGATGAATATTCATTACTGCAGATCTCTCTGATTGTTAGGAGTGAGTTATTACATTTCCAGGGTCAAATGACTATATGGTTTCCTATCCTTTGATATCTCTAAACTGAGGAGTTTTAGCCCCAGATTTTTGAAGGAGATCTAATTAAAAGAAGTGCCAACAATTTTGCACTGAAGTTTAATTCCAAAAGGGACACTGGCACAGTCAGGTGTAATCTGTTCCAAAAATACAAAGGTTGTGCATGACTACAGAATGGAGTTAAATAATGCCCATTAATTTGTCTTTAATGATGCTGATTTCAATTTCTAGTACCCTCCCCCCCTGATTCCTCCCCGGGGAGAAGTCAATGCAGCAGATGCTTTTGATATTGGCTCGTTTGATGAAGAGGACACTAAAGGCATTAAGGTACCCAACTCTCAGTGGTGGAAGGTGGCACTGGGGCTGCTGTGCTTGGCTTTCCATGTGTGTGTGACATTCCTTTGCTTCAGGGCTCTGGATGTGCAAGGAATTCCTGCAGGCTGGGAAAATCAATCCCTGGTGGTTCCACCAGAACTAGAACTAGACCTAGAACCAGAGCCAGAACTTAGAACCAGACTAGAACTAGAACCGGCTGCCCAGTTGGAGTGAAAACCTGGATGGGATTTTGGCCAGAGCCTGGAATGGAGTCAGCTGGTTTGAGTGAAAGCCCAGACTGGATTTCTTCCTCAGTCCGGAATGGAGTTGCCCGGTTGGAGTGAAAACCCGGACCAAATTCCAGCCAGAGTACTAGAACCAGAGCTAGAACTAGAACTGGAGCTAGAACTAGAACCGGAACATCCGCGTTTGGTTTACGCTGTTCCTTCTTGCTTGCCATGTCCTTATATTTTTAGATTAACTGAAATCTACTTTCTTACCAAAAGTTTTATGTGATAAAGGAAATGTTTCAAATGGTCAGGAAACAACTGGGAAAGCCTCAGATTTTCAAGAATACCTTATAGTTTGTGTGTTTGAAAGTTGAGATTTGTTTCTGGTAGCTTAGAGAAATGGAGCTAAACCTTATTTTAATAGTTGAATGGTCGTTGAGTGCCAAGAAGAACTCTTAAAAATGGCAAACTGTGTTAATGGTAGCAATGTCACAAGTTAGAAAAGTGGTAAAAGAAATTATCAGCTTCTGATAATATCCAAGATATAATGAAAATAATATAACTTATTTTTAAGAAGAGAGAAGTTAAAGCTGCTGGCCTCTTTGGGACTCACATGTAGGGGGTGACCCTCCTGTAAATTCCTTTACTCTCTGAAGCTTCCCATGGGACTTCGGGACAGCAGGGCTTGGGTCAGTGCCCTTCATTGTTTTCATCACCCATTTCTGCAGTAGAACAGACCTTGTTCTTGTTCTTACAGAAATGAGTCAGGAGGCAAACTAATTGTTCTAAACTTTATAAGCAAAAAGCCCCATTAAGTACTCACTGAGCCTAAAAGGGAGCTCATCTGTCAGTGTCACCTGCTGTGGTGACAGAAGTTGGCATAGAAAAGTGCAGAGAGCCCAGGGTGTTCTTTATCCCAGAAAATTCCACATCTTCAGCATCAATGTTAGCCTGGCAGGATTCCAGCCTCCTGTAATCCTGCAATGCCACAATTCAGAGGAACATTTTGCAAGGAGGAACCAGGCAGCCTTTTGATTTCATGAGGGGATCAGATACTCTCAATAACATGATTTAGTGAGAAATCCTATCGCAGAATGTGAATCACCAGCCGGTCAGTGCTCTGTCATCTCCAGTTTGATCTCAGAATCTCATAGCTCAGGGATAAATTTACCCCTGGGGGTGAGTCAAGGAGGGATAGCACAGCCCCCCCGCCCCGGGTGTCACAGGTGTTCAGAGGCAGAGGGAGCATTCCTGCCTGAGTCAGCTGCCAGCGAGGTGCCAGGAACCCTCTCTGCCCTGGGCACCACAGTTTGAACCCCTTGCTCTTCTCGCTGGTCCCTGGGATTGTGTTTATCCTGCAGAGTGTCATGTGGCCCTGAGAAGAGCACGTGAGCTTTGGGGATACGAGGGGGGATCCCTGTGGCTGTTCCCCCTTCCCCGGGTGCCGCAGGGAGTCCCCACAATAGCAGAGAGATCTTCTGGGTGTGTGTTTTCCTGCTGGGATGTGGCATGGATCTCTCAAACGGAGGAGAATATCTATTTCAGGAGAGTGTGGCCTGACTGCAGTGGGAGAATCAAGCTGCTCCTGCAGCTCTTGGTGCTGCATCCACACAGCTTTAAACCCCTCGAGGGATGGGCACTCCACCACTGCCCTGCTGAGTGCTGGACAGCCCTTTCGGGAAAGGAATTTTTTCCTAATTTTCTTCAGTGCAATTCAATTTAAGTACTCAAAGGATTAGTGGAGAAAAGAATCTTTATACTAGGAAGGTTGAGGTCTGCAGCACATGCTGGTGAATTCCGAGGGTTAATTATTAAGGATATAAAGCCAAGCTGTGGAAGCATGGAAGGCACTGCTGTGGAAAAGGTGCCTTTTCACTTATTCATGGGGGTTTTGTGCTGAGGAAGTTTTTGGGCAACAAAGTTTAGAATGCTGCTGCTTACATTGGAGTAATTATTTAGATGTCTAGAGAGCGTTATGGGGCAGTGTTGAGTGAGGATTTTGGAGCTATCAAACCAAACAAGTTTTGAGCAGGTGGCCTGTTCTCTGCACATAAATTAATATCTTTGCTTAAATTAGTGCCTGTGCTTCTCTTGCTTGCATCTGTTTTGTGAAGGTTTGAGTTCAATCCATCTTGTGAAATACTACTGTTGCATGGGTAACTATTAACTGTTGGGGATAAGAATAGTGAAAGTTATTAAAATGTTGGGTTTTTTGTTGTTTTTCTCTTGCAAGTTGCTTGATAGTGACCAGGAATTATATAAGAACTTCCCTCTGGTAATATCGGAGCGTTGGCAGCAAGAAGTAGCAGAAACTGTTTATGACGCAGTAAATGCAGACACAGATAAAATTGAGGCCAGAAAAAGGGCTAAAAATAAGCAGCTTGGCCACGAGGAAGGTAATCTGTCCTTACACTTCTCTCATCTTTTGCTGCTTAGGTAGTAGTTCCTGGGTTTGGAGTTCCACAGACTCCCATTGCCGTCATTCCCAGGAATCGTTAGGATTCATTTAATCACTGTCGTGTTGCTTAAGATGTTTCTTAATGTTTTGAAACGCTGGATGATGACATCAAGCTTTGGAAAGAGATTCATGGAATCATAGACTCTTGGAGTGGTTTGGGTTGGAAAGGACCTTAAAGCCCATCCAGTTCCACCCCAACTGCCATGGGCAGGGACACCTTCCACTGTCCCACTTGCTTCAACCCCTGTCCAGCCTGGCTTTTGACACTTCCAGGGACCCAGGGGCAGCCACAGCTTCTCTAGGCACCCTGTGCCAGGGCCTCCCCAACTTCCCAGTCTGTGGGGTTTGATTTCCTGCCCAGGAGCTGGGAAGGGCCCCAGGAGGTTTTACACAGCGAACTGCAGCTTGCACGGGGGTGTTGCATCAAACCCCCAAACTCTGGAGAGCAACGTTCAGTGCTTTTAACAACCTCCTCCAGTGGGATACTTGTTTAAGAGCCAAGTCCTGTCCTTGGTCCCTGCTCTGCAGCCACAGCAGCTGTGTAGTTAGGGCAGAACTGGGGCTGTGTGTGTGATCTGAACCTGCTGAAGCCACGGCGGGTCCGGGGTTCCGTCCCCTCGGCACAGAGCTCACTCACATTGCTTTCAGCTGCACCTCCTGTCACTTTGCTAACATCTCCTCTTGGTTTAGATTATGCCCTGGGGAAGGACTGTATCATGCATGGATACATGCTCAAGCTGGGGAACCCTTTCCTGACTCAGTGGCAGCGGCGTTACTTTTACCTCTTCCCCAACCGGCTGGAGTGGCGAGGAGAAGGAGAGTCCCGGGTGAGTGAGGGGCCCTGGGGAGCTGTGGTGGAAGGCAGGTGGAGGTGAGACACACCTGGAGTGCCCAGGAGTTCTCCTGGGGAAGGAGTTTCCTCTGAGTAAAAGCCCAGTGGATTTGAGTAACTTCTTTGAGTCTCACTGTAGTTAACGGGTAGCTTACTCTGCACGGAGGAGACATAAAGTTGACTTGAGAAACCTGTTTGCTCTGTTTTGTTGTGTTTTTAAAGGATTTTGGTAGTTGATGGTGTTGTTTTTCATTTAGGACCTCTGGACTATTTATACAAAAAAACACAAACTGGTAAGGTGACAAATGCTATAGCATTTTATTTCCAAGAAAATGCTATAGTGGCTGTAGCGTAGCGCAGCTGTGCTCACGTGCAGGGCAGATAATTTGTATATTTAAGTTAAGGAAACGTTTGGAATTTAAGACATTGTGTCCTCTGCAGTCCATAGGGAGAGTTTTCCTGCACACTGCTGTGTATGTTCTCTTTGTGAGTATTCAGTGCTGAAATATTCCCTTTCAGCTCTTTGAAGTAGTCAGATTGGCTTTTTTTCTTTTTTTTTTTATTTTGGTAATAACAGTAATGCTTGAAAAATGTATCAAATTATATGCAACTCTTGAGGGAAAATAGTGAATATGCTGTTTGCAGACACACCTATTTGTAGATTCTTATTTCATGCTGTCATTACTGGCTTTTAGAGCTGATATTTCATTGTCACTATTGAAGCAACCAAGCCCCTTGTAAATCTCTTTCTTACCTTACTGTCTATCTTTAGTTCATGACCCAGCCTTCAGAAATAAATGTCTGTGTAATGACTCTTAATGTTCATCACTTAATTCATATGGATAGTCCAGGAAAATGAGACAGTGGGTTTATTTGATGGGCAACAAGGGTTTTTTTGAGGTTTTTTTTTGCAATTAATTCTCTGCTCTTTTGCAAATGCTGCAGCAAAACCTGCTGACAATGGAACAAATAGTATCTGTTGAAGAAACACAAATTAAAGATAAGAAATGCATCTTACTGAGAATTAAAGGAGGAAAACAGTTTGTCCTACAGTGTGAGGTAAGACTTGATTTTTGATAACTCGATCAGCTTGTTTTGCATATGATAAACAATAGACAAGTTTTTCAGGTCGTCCTGTTGCATGTTAACTAAGGCACTTGGGGAAGCAGAGCTGAAGTGTTTATCACACTCGAGTTTTGAGAGCATGAAAAACCTGCAGCTGTGCCAGTTCCTGTCATGGATCTCAGTGGCATTTGGGACAAAACAAGTTTGGTTTATTAAATTGCTAAGAACTCCCAAACTTCTCAAGCTCCGTGTGCTCCAAGGGCCTTGTTGGCTCGTGTCTCACTGTGGGGAGCTGCTGGAGCTCATGTGTGGAAGGGGAAAGTGCTCAAATCCTCAAAACATTGTACCAACTTTGGATGGGGTGATGGAGAAGCTAAAGGCTGCCCATGGGCAATACCCAAAGTTGCTCATTCCTTTGGAAAATCAAAATAACTTCCCTAAGTGCTGTCTGAGAGAGAAGACGCTGTTGGCCGCGTAGGATGAGGTGCCAAACTGCTTCTGTGTCTCTTGCAGAGCGACCCCGAGTTTGTTCAGTGGAAAAAAGAGCTGACAGAGGCTTTCACCGAGGCCCAGAGGTTGCTGCGCCGGGCTCCAAAATTCCTCAATAAATCCCGCTCCACAGTCGTAGAGCTCTCGAAGCCCCCGCTCAGCCACAGGAACAGCAACGGGCTGTAGGAGACACCGACCACGTTCCTTCCCACAGGGAGAGCTGCTTGGTGAACCTGCAGAGTGTCCCAGAATCCTTGTGAACGAATGACTTTGTGCAGTCCTGGAGGCGGGATGCGCTCGGGAGAGGAGGAATTCGATGTTTACAGCGTGGGATCACGTCAGGACTCTGTCTCCGGAGGCTGTGAGGACTGGAAGGGTGGCAGGGGGTGGTCCCTGTCCCTTCCCTGGCAGCGCTGGAAGTCACCAAGCGGAGAGGCTGCTCCTTGCTCCCACGCGTCCCCACCCCCGGCGGGGCCCGGCCCAGCTCCGTCCCTCTGGAACTACTGATGGAAGGAAGAGGCTTTTTTTTTTTTTCCCCTGCCATGCCCTCAGTGGTGCTGGGCTGGGGGTGGCACGGGTGCTGCTGGCTGGGTGACACTCCCGTGGTGACACTGACGGAGCCGGAGCTGCCGCCTTGGCCGTGGTGGGTGCCCCTCACTCTGTCGTGTTGCCGTGTCCTTCCCGACCATTACTGCTGAACTCTTCTGATAACCTTGCTCCATACTGCTGATGATCAACAGTGTGACTCTGATGCACTTCAAAGTACTGAATTCTAACTGTCCTGTGGTTTAAATGTTATTGCTACTTCATGGGAGCGTTGAACTCGAATTATTCCCTGGGTTTGTTGTACTCACTAATAGTAGCTACCACCATTTTTGCTTCTTCTACGTATATGCAGTACTATAACTGACACAATAGAGTAATAATTGGTGAAGAGGAATTTATGGTAGCTTCATCTAGTGCTCTGTTGTATAAATTGACTATTTTAGCACAGTTTTTAAAGAGCAGATTCCTTTTGACAAGTTTACAGTGAACATAAAAGACAGTTCTTTTCCATTTCAGGTCAACTGCACTTTTTAAAAAATTAAAAAAAAAGAAATGATTCAAATCCAGTGCATTCTAGAGCGTGTGCTGGGTTCCGGTGTGTGTGGGTACCTCGGTACGTATCCCGGATCACTCCTCAGTCCTGGGACTCGGGATCCTCCTCTGCTGTACACAGGTGTGTTCCCATAGCATAGAAACCCCCAGAAATCCCCCCAAAAATCCCCAGGTCCCCCTGGAGCCCGGCCTGGGAGGTTCGTGCACATATCACAGCTCGGCTTGGGAAAGGATCTCTCATTTTCTGTTCTGAAGAATTCAAACTGCCCACAGTGAGTGCAGTGTGAGAAAACTGAGCGTGGAACTGACAGAATGAGCTGATCAAATGCCAGGTTTATGTTAATTCTACCTTGAGGCATCAGGTGTGTTGGGTGGAAAGTCATGCTGAAGGAAAGATCTGATCCTGAGCTGTCCCACAGCTTCAAGCTGGGCCTTGCCCTGGGTGTTGTGTTTTGTAAGAGAGAGGTCAGGGCTGAACTTGAACTGTTTTTTCCAATTCAGTGAACAGCTTGGAGAAGATTTTTTTCTTCCCAGCTACAGAGGTACAACTCTCATGGTCCCTGAAGACAGTGGAGTTGTGCCTGAGTAAGTGGGAGCAGAATTTGTGCGTGGTTTGTTGAGAGTGTGTGGCTGTCAGATCACCACGGAGTTCCGTGGAGAAAAGTAGTCTAAGTGGCTCTGTTTGCTTCTGCATGGGGGCTGCTTTTGCTGCACAGCTTGTGCAAACCCTGGCTGACCACCTGGGGCTGCACCAAAGGGAAAATGCACTCCGGAAAATACCCCCTGAGAAAGTGGTTTCTTTCAATGATTTTTTTTTTCCTCTCCTGTTTATTTTCCAAATAATTCTGTGTAAACAGTGCCAGCCTCTCTGTCATTCCTGTTGAGCATCTCAGCTCCTCTGTAAGGAGCAGTGTCAGAGGTGATTGCTCAGTGGCTGGACTTGATGATCTTGGAGGTGTTTTCCAACCTAAAATGATTCCATGATCCTGTGTGTGGTATTTAAAAAGTGTTTGGGATAGAAAATGTCTCATCCCGCTGGCTGTGGTTCAGCTTTCCCTACAATACCATGCAATGCTCGTATTTTTCTCCTTGATTTAGAAAAAAACCCTCAGATGGTGTTAAAACCTTCTCACAGTTCTTGTGTAACTTGTTTTTACTTTCTTAGTCCCTGCTCAGTTCCATTCTTCTCCTTCAGTTATTTTCCATGGCTGGATTTCATTCTCACTCCCTGTCGGCAGATTCCGGTGCCGATGTCAGTGAGGGAGGAACAGGTCATCAGCTGGGAAATTGTGCCTCAAACCCAGAGATTTTATATGAAATGAAGGCTGTATATTGACTTAGAGAAATACATTTATTTTGGAATGTGATGGAGTTGGGATGGCCTTGGAATATCCTCATTATCGTGCTCCTTGCTGCTCCATCCAACCTCCAGTGGGAGGGGCAGAAAAAGATTTGGATTTCTTAAGCCAGATGATTTATTGACAGTTGAAAATAGCTTTATTTTTGTGACTTGTATCTAACTGTGCAGCCAGGAGAGGAGAGGTTATCACAGTGACAAACTCCTGAATGAAGTTGGGATCCCAGTAAGAAACGGGGCTCTGTGTGGAAGTGACTGGATGTGCTGGTGTGGAGGGAGAGCTGGAATTGCACCCTCCAAACCAGAAACTCCTAGATACTGCCCCAGACTGCTCCTTCCTGGTGTAGGAACCAGAGTCTCTGAAGGTTTTGTTTTGGAAAAAGATTGTTGATGGTGTTAATTTGCAGGAGGGTCTTTGGCTGTGTGTTTAGGATCCATCCTTTATTTGCGAATTATTTTGCAAATTTATGAAACTGTTAAAAGGAACATTTACTGTGGAATGTTTTTTTTTGTGTGTGTTTGTGTGTTTTTTTTTATTCCTTCATCCAAGTGTTGGCCATCGACTTCTCCAAGTGCAAACTTTCTTCCTCTTTGTTGTGTTTGAGCTTTTTGTGTTCTTGTTCCTGGTCCAGCAGAGCCTTGGCTGCAGTCTCACGGGTTCTTCCCGAAATGCTGCTGTGAGAGAAGCTGGAGTAATGCTGGAGTGGATCCAGCTGGGATTGACATTCCTGGTATGTTCCCCCACCCCCCAGCAGGCTTCAAAAAATCTTGGAGCAGGCTAATAATAGCTGGAAGTGTGTCTAGGAAGGGAAGCCTTGCAGGTAGGGAGAGAGGAACTCTGGGGATAGACCTTGGCTCAGTCACATTCGAGTTTTCCTTAATTTCTTGGGGCTGCCCTGAGCAGGGCCAGGAGTTGGACTCTTGATGATCCATGTGGGTCCCTTCCAGCTCAGGATATTCCATGATTCTGTGATTCAGCACCTCCCCTTTAGAAACCCAGTGGAAGATTTTCCTCTCCCACTTCTGTCATGGAGGGGAAAACCCAGAAATTTAATTGTGAAGTCAGGTTTGGCTTTGAGATAATTCAGGTGTTTGCAGCCCAGCGTGGAGGTGCTGGAAACAGTGGTTTGTTCTAAAAAAGCCTTGTTCTGGTTGTGATCCTGCCCATAGTGGCGGCTGCTGGTGCCCAGAGGAGCTCTTGGGGTTGATATTCCATGAGCAGGAGCAGCCCCAGCGCTGGGACATCGTCATTCCTCGGGTTTGCAGTGAATCAGTCCACGAGGAGTGAAATCCCTGGAGTTCTTGAGTGGCTCTTTCCCTGGCAGCTGGTCAGCTTTAGGACCAGGTCCCTTGATTCCATGTCCATATCCGTGTCCCACAGCCGTTGGCACGGCGGTGTCACCTCCCAGCACGTGGCAGTGACATGGCTCCTCCACCTCTGAGGTGTTTGCACCCGAAATATCCCCAGAGGAGGGACTGTTTGAAGTGTGCAGTAGTCAATAAATAATTCTAGGTGTGTTGATTAACATAAGGAATGAGTCAGTTCTGCAAATTAAAGGAAAAAAATAAATCTGAGAAGCATATTTTGACAAAGCATAGTATTAATTTTAATATTGTAAAAATAAAAAAGGAAGATATCTAAAATATACAGAGAAAATATGTATATCCAAATGTCTGAGGAGTTTCAAGATAATCTACTTTTGTTCCCTGTTGGTTTCTATTCCATGGTGTACATATTGTGTGGATGGAACATTGGCTGTTTTAATACTATTGTTAAATTGTATTTTTATTTTGTGTTAAACTAATCATCACAGACTCAGCTTTATTTTGTTTATGTAAAGGTTGCTATGCTCTGTAGGTATAAACCCGAGAATTCTATTTTAACAGAAAAAGCATTTTATATTATTTATTAAATACATGTTTCTCCAACTTCTGACATTCCACAGAATTTCTGCTCCGTACATGTATGGAAGTGGCAGCTCCTTTCAAGCAGGATCAGCCAGTTTTATTCTGTTTTTCACTACAAAGTAGGGATAGATTCCCTGAGGTTGTGCAGCCCCTCTCTCCCAGCACTGGGACTCCAGGCTCTGTCAGGACCAACTCAGGTGGCTCCTGAAGGCAGAAACACCAGGAAAACTCCTGCAAATTCACCCCTCGATGGGATATTTCCAAATTTCTCCTTTATCCCCCAGCATTCCCAGAGCATGTGTTCATTCACAGGAGTCTGTGCTGAGTTAAAGAGAATTAATGACCTAAATTGGGGCAAGGAGTCAGCATTGGTGTTTGATCCAGCTCAGCCATCAGGGAATTGCAGAGCTCTGTCATTCCAAGGGGAAGCAGCGAGTGGAGGGAGAGCCTGGAGCCCTGGACATGGGGCTGGGCTGCAGGACCCAAAATGTCCTTACTAGAGAGGGGTTTGGTGTGTGAGGGGGATCTCTTGATCCTTAAAAACAGGATCCTGAGGCAGGAGCAGTGCTTGATCCAGCAGATCCTAGAGCCAGGGCAGGACCCTGCTTGGTGTCACATCCCAGGAGGGGAATGGCCACCCTGGGACCCTGCAGGGACTGTCCCTGGGGGTGTGGGGAGGGTGACACCCAGGCAGGACCCCCCTGTGGTGCCATTGCTCCAGGAGCTGCCTCTGCTGGGCACATCTGCAGAGCCAACCCCCCAGCACCTCCATCCCCAGTGAGGTACAGAAAGAGCCCTAAATTTATCAGGTCGCTCAGTTCCTAAAAATAATTGCAGTTGTGCAGTTTGAGGAATGCTCGAGGTATAACTTGTGTGCTCTCAGTTTGCACAGCGGTGGGGCTGGGGGTCTGTGCTGGTCAGAGCTGATCCCCGTGGCATTTCTGGGGTGAAATGTGGCATTTTCCTGCTGCTGAAGTTCTCTCCTTGCTGAGGGGCTGCCAGGGGCAGGGAGGGATCCCTGCTGTGCTCCCAGAGCAGTCTCTGCCTTCTTTCCCGTTTCCCTCTCTGATCCCTTTGGATTTTGGGGCGAGCTGTAGCCCAAGCTGTTCCTGGAGGGAGGGGGGAGCTGGTGGTGGGTGAGACTGTGCCAGTGGCATTTGTGGCTCCTTACTGTCACCCCTGGAAAGGTGCCCTGGTGGGGACAGTGATGAGACTGATGCTGCTGGCTGGCGATGTGTCCAGGCAGGGATTTGGCAGAGAACCTGAGGACAGCTGCAGGAAGGTGGCTTTGTCCAGGGCCAGGTTGGTCTGGGTTTGTGTGACACGCTGTGTTTCCAGGCTTGAAAAGGAGATGGGCTGGGAAGAAGCTTTCCTGTTGGTAGCAGGCATCTTCTCCTCAGGGAAATGGAGAGAGCAGGCAGTGGGTGAGATGGCACAAAAAAAAAAAAAAGTGTGTGAAAAACAGAATAAAGCAGGAGCATCCTCGGAGAGGGGGTTTGTGAGCACTTCCAGTGCCTCACTAGGTCCTTTAAAACAAAAAGGAGCAGATTTCACACGAACAGCTACTCGTGATGAAGGAAAACGATCGAAAGAGAACCTGTCCAAAATTGTGTAATTAATGGTAAGCAAAGCCAGGATCTGTAAATAACTTTAGATATTGTATCGATGAGATCATTCCTTGTTTTATGTACTTGGCTCTTTCCATATTTATTGTGGGGAGGAGGATCCCGGTGCCTGTGAGCTGTGGCCTCGCTCCTCACGGACTGTCCCGGAGTTTACAGCCCCGTCGTGGCGGGTGTGCCACACTCGGTTCTTGCCGCCAGTATTTTTTTAACGGATTATTTTGGCACAGCTAAGCTGCTTCTGTGTGTTGGTCAGTACAACTGCTCTCCTACGACCAGACCCCAATAAAAACCGTCCTTTGCGTGTGTGCCGGTGTCTGGTTTTTTCCGTGTCTGCCTGCAGGGCACAGCTGGATGGACCCCACAGCCCACTGCCCCATGCACAGGTAAGTCCCTTCCCTCCCCCGAGCCCTGTGCATGGTGTTTGTCCTGGTTTTTCTGAGGGACACACCAGCTGGGTCCTGTGTGATAGGTGGCCAAGGGTGATTTTCCACCAACAGTGGCCCGGCTCCTCCGTGGCTGCAGTGCCACCTGCAAGGGAAGGATCATGGAAACCACGTGCTGTTACCAGGTGGATTTGGGGTTGGTGAGATGCTCGGCCTCCTGCCAGGGGACTCCAGTCAGTCCTGTTTCCTTTCTTACTACCAGAGCCATTCTGGCTGTGGGTGGCATTTCCCTGGGTGTGTCCATGGAGCTTTTGGATCAGATGTGCAGGGACATTGCCTTACTGCAGCTGGACTTGGCCTGAGTTGGTGACCTGCCCCCTGACTAGCTCTTGGGTGCTGGGGCATGTGTGACCCAGGTCCTGCTGGGCCCTGAGGGGTCACCCTTTTCCCCATGTGGTCACCACATGTCCACTCTGCTGCTCCCCTCCCACCTGCCCCTGCCAGGTGCTGACCATGCTGCTGTTGGTGCCAGGGGCTATTTTGGGCTTTGCTCCCAGGTCCTCCTCCAGCTCGGCCCCATCTCGGGGCTGGGGTGAAGAACTGGAGTGCTCTGGGGAGCCCCTTGCTGGGCTCCCAGCCCAGGGTGTCCCCTCGGGCAGCACCAGAGTGCTCTGGGTGGGCTCACACCCAACCCGAGCAGTTCCCCCAATTCTTTGGGGTGCAGAGGTGTGCACCAAGGGGGCCGCGAGCAGCGCGTTGGGGAGGGCACGGGTGCCACACGTGTGCCAGCCGGTGCAGAGGCCAAGGAACAGGAGGGCCCCGCCGTGCCACCGCCTCTCCCCAGCCGAGGCCCCGGTGCCACCGCCGCGGGTATTTTTAGCAGTGACATGTGTCACCTCAGCTGCCACCGCGGCGGGGGCGGGGGGAGGCGGGTGCTGACCCTCTCGGCGCTCCCCGCGCTGCCGCCGCCGCTCTCGGCTCGCCGGGGTGCCGCGGAGCCCGGTGCTGGTGTGGGACATCAGCCCCCACCGCCCCCACCAGGTACAGGCGCTCGGGGGGCCGCGGGGTGGGGGTCGCGGTCCGGCCGGGCTCGGTGGGTTCGCGGGGCCCGGGGCCCCTCGGCCGGGAGGGTTTATTTTTAGTCGGGAATGGATGGCGATAGCGGCAGCCCCGGCTCCGGAGGCGGCTTCCAGGCGCGGGGCTGTGCTGCGGAAAGGAACGCGGCAGGGCAGCGATGGGAGCGGGGATGGGGACGCGGCTCCCTGCCCTCTGCACGGCGGTGCCTGGGAACCCCTCGATGGCCTCGGCTGGTGGCACGCACCGGGGTGGCAGCGGGTCCTGGGTGGCGGCAGGAGCGGGTGCCAAGTAAGGACCAGATCCAAACGCCCGCGGCCCGCCTGGGGCTGCGTCCCGAGCGGAGGGAGCGCGGTGCTGGTGGCGGCGGTCCCGGGCCCCGCTGATGCCACCCTGGCTGCTTGGGCAGGGCACGTCCCCTCCGTGCCTCGGTTTCCCCGTGTGCGGGGCAGGACGGAGGGCCTCTCTCCGGCCGGGGGGTGACAATGCCCTGTCGCTGGCCACCTCCGGGCTCTGCGGTGCCGTCGGGGCCAGTTCTCCCGGCACAGCAGAGCCCGGCCGGGGGAACAGCGCGGGGGCAGCGCCGGTCCCCGAGGGCACGTGGCGCTCGGGGCAGCCGCCCGGGAAGGCAAGTGACATTCCCAGCCCGCTCCTGGCCGCTCCTGCCCTTTACTGTACAAGGATATTGCGGCTGCCGGAGAGGCACAGCAGGGCCGGGCGAGCCCCGGCGCGCTGGGCGCATGAATGATCCCGACAGGTGAAGCCGGGGTCAGCCCCAAGTGGGGCACGGACGGGCTCCTGCTGCCACCCAGCCCGGGCCCGTGGGGTCCCGGCATCACCCCCGTGCCACCAACCCTCTGTGCCACCACCTCCCAAGCGCTGCCACTGGTCCCCTGCTCTGCTCCAGTTGTTGCTGCCAGCTCAGGTGGGCAATGCCCGGCAAGGCCACGGTGCTGCCGGCCTGGCACGGCTCTGGGGCCAGCAGCAGCCCCTGGTTAACTCTCTCCTCTCTCTCTGCCCGGCGTGTCCCCACGTGTCTCCGCACAGCACCGTCCTGCCTCGCCGCCACCATGGCCATCTCCTCGCGCCTCGCGCTCTGGGAGCAGAAGGAAAGTCTCTGTCCAGGCTGGCACTGGTGGTGTTTTGGGGCTGTGTGCTCGGGCTGCCTGGGAGCTCAGTGCTGGGGGGGTGTCACTACAGCAGCCCCCGGGGTCACATCCCCACAGCTCCCTGTGCTCTTCCTCATGCAGCGTCCGGCCTGCTGGCTCTGGGCTCCTTCCCAGCCTGAGTGTTCTGGTTTGAGTGGGTTTTCCCTGCCTGGCTGAGCCTGGCAGGAGGTCGCAGGGTTTGATGCTGGTGCTGCTGCCGGAAAAGCTGCGGGAAGTGGGGCTGGTTTTGCCCTGAGGCAGGGCTGCATGTGGCTGCGGTGATGCTGGAGCTGCTTCTTGCCGGTTGCAGCCAGGATGGTTCCTCCTGTGGCCACGCCAGGGCTGCTGGCACAGAGCAGAGCTGGCAGCGCACCTGGGCTCCTGCTGTGCCAGCCCTTGGGGGGCTGCGCCAGTCTGGGCTTTTCTCCTCGGTGCTTCTGCTCCCTGACCCAGCCTTGTGCCCCATGGGCGCCCTGTGGTCTCACCAGAACCCTGGGCAGTGCCTCAGCCTGAGCAGGGTGCTGGTGCTCAGCCCTGCTGCCACTAACAGGCTGTGCCTGCTGCTGTCCCTGTGCCTGCCCCGTGACCCACCTCTGCTCCCAAACCCAGATCCGTGACGAGGACCGGGGGCCGCCCCCGTCTGCTCCCCCCCTGCTGCTGTCGGTCATCCCCGGGGGGTTCATCAAGCAGCTCGTGAGGGAGACCGAGCAGGAGGCCAAGGCGGCCCGGCGGAGGAAGGAGAGCAGGGTGGGCACCAAGGAGGAGGTGAGAGCTGAGGGAGCCCACACAGCACCGGGGAGCTGGGTGTCCCCAGGTGTCCCCAGTGTCACACCAGGCTCTCCTCTCCTTTGCTTGGCAGCCCGCGGGGAAGGACGGCGAGGCCCGAGGAGGAGGAGCCAGCGAGGGGCCCCTGCGGAACGGGCTGAAGGCAGAGGGGCGGGGGGGCAAGGGGGTCACAGCCCCCCCACACAAGGAGTTGTCCCCTGAAGGGCTGGGGACTGTCCCCAGCAAAACCCTGGCCCCTGCACCTGGTCCAGCAGTGCCTGCCCCCAAACTGGCAGAGACACCCCCCAAAAAAGCAGAAACATCCCCCAAAACAGCAGCACCTGCCCCCAAGCCGGCGGAGACACCCCCAAAAAGAGCAGAGACCCTCTGCAAACCAGCAGAGGCATCCTCAAAACCAGCAGAAACATCCCCCAAAACAGCAGAGGTTTCTTCAAAACCAGCAGAGACCACTCGCCTGGGGGCTCCCAAGGTGGGAAAGCCACTGTGGCCTGGAAAGAACCCCAAGGACTCCTTCCTGGGGGGCAGCCCCCCAACTCCAGTCCCTGCACCCAGCCAGGGGCCCCAGCGTGGCAGCAAAGTCCCAGTGAAGGAAGGGGACGTGCCCCAGGGGACAGTCCTTGAGACCACCAAGAAGGAGAAGGGGACAGTCCTTGAGACCACCAAGAAGGAGAAGGGGACAGTCCCTGAGAGCAGCAAGAAGGAGAAGGGGACAGTCCCTGAGAGCAGCAAGAAGGAGAAGGGGACACCCCTGAGGCACGAGGAGCCCCCCGCCAAGGTGAAAGCCCAGAGGGAGCTGTTGTCAGCCGGGAAAGAGCCAGAGAAGATGAAGAAAGATGTTGGACATGGCAAGAAGGAGCCAAGGGAGATCAAAAAGCCTGAAAAAACCACAAGAAAGTCAGAGGGTGTCAAAGGGGAGCCAGGAGGAATCCAGGAGAAGTCCATAGATGTGGGAAAAGAGGTGGGGAAGGTGAAGGAAGAGCTAGGAAAGGGTAAAGAGATGCTGAAAGAGAGTGAAAGGATTGGCAAGAGCACGGACAAGGACCAGGCTAAGGAAACATCAGGAAGGAGCAAAGAGATGAGCGAGAGCATGGAAAAGGACCAGGATAAAGAGGCATCGGGCGAGAGCACGGACAAGGACCAGGTAAAGTGTCACGTTGTTATCTGGGTTTTGGGGCACTGATGCAGTTTTCTGGTTTCATGCAACTCCTCCCGTTCCCGTGGGCTGGGCTGGCAGGAAAGTGACCCCGGGCCTGGGTGGGAGGGCAGCAGAGGGGCAGGAGTGTGGAAATGTCCCTGTCCGTGGGGCAAAGGCAGTTTGTCCAGCTCAGCTTTCCTCCTGCTGCTGCCCAATTCCTCTCTGTCCTCCCCACAGGCTCCGAGGGACGTTTGGTACGAGGCAGAGAAGGTCTGGCTGATCCAGCAGGACGGGTTCACACTGGGTAACTCTCCCTCCTCTGCCCTGGATGGGACGTGTCCGGCTCTGCCCCTGGGTTGGGTTTTGGCCCCTTGGTCTCTCCCCAGGCCACAGCCGACTGTGCCCGGGGCTGCCCCACGCTGGGGACGCTCACCAGCCTCTCGTTCAGCCACACAGCTGAAGCCAGACGTGGGGACCCCAGAGCTGCCGGCAGGGAGGGTGAGGGTGCGGCGGGACGAGGATGGCACCGTCACCGAGGTGGACGAGGACAGCGTGCAGAGGGTGAGCTCATCCTTCCCCAGTCTGGGCTGGAGCAGGGAGGGGGCAGGACAATTCCTGGACACGATGATGCTTCTCCAGCCATCACCCCCGGCTGGCTGTACCCCTCTGTTGGAGCACCGGCGGGTCTGGCCCAGCCCTGCCGTGACAGCAGAGCTCGAGGGGTGTCTCTGCCTCTCTTCCCACAGACCAACCCCCCCAGCCTGGACCAGGCCGAGGATCTGGCCGCGCTCATCAGCCTCAACGAGTGCAGCGTCATGAACACGCTTCGGCAGCGCTTCCGTGCCCGCCTGCCCTGCACCTACGCGGGGCCCAACCTGGTGGCCATCGCCACCGGCCCCGCGCCCGCCAGCGGAGCCGGCAAGGTGAGAGAACAGGGGACCTGGGGCAGCGGGATCTCCCGTGGGAAGCGGCCACCAACCCTCCTGGGGACAGTGGCGGAGGGCGCCGGGCGCGGAGGAGCCGGCAGGTGGCACCGTGGGACCGTCACAGTGCGGGGACAGTCGGGGCCGGGGATGCTCCGGGGATATTGGGGACCGGGGATGCTCAGAGGACATTTGGGACCAGGGCTGCTCTGGGGACAGACGGGGCCGGGGATGCTCCGGGGATGTTTGGGACCGGGGATGCTCAGGGGACATCTGGGACCAGGGCTGCTCTGGGGACATTCAGGACTATGGGGGACAGTCGGGACCGGGGATGCTCTGGGGATATTTGGGATTATGGGTGCTTTGGGGACATTTGGGACTTGGGATGCTGTGGGGACACTCGGGACCGGCGATGTTTTGGGAGGGGGATGCTCTGAAGATACTGATGGCCAGGAATGCTCTGGGGGTGCTGGTCTTGGGGCTGGGGGTGCTCTGAGGACTCACTCTCGGGAGACTTTGCACCCTGGGGAGAAATCGTCACCCTGAGCATGAACATCATTCAGGATTTTCTCCACGAGAAGCCTGTTTGGGATGTGCTCTGTCACTCTCTCCCTGCCCGCAGGTCCCCAGGGGGAAGCGGGACAACCTTCCCCCGCACATCTGCTCGCTGGCACACAGAGCCTACAGGAATCTGCTGATGCAGAGGCAGGACCAGGCCATCGTCCCCCTGGGGCACAGCGGGGCCGGCAGGACTCGGTGCTGCCAGAGCGCTCTGGAGTACCTGGTGGGCACGGCGGGCAGCCTGGACGGCAGGGTCACAGGTACGGGCAGGGTCACAGGTATGGGCTGGAACTGGATGCACAGAGCCTGTGCAGGTTCGGGACACACAGACACACAAATCCCGGCCTCATTTGTGTCCCCTGGGGTGGCTCCTAAGCCGTCGGTGTGGCCGCGAGTGCCCGTCCCAGACTCAACAGATTTGCTGCTTTGATAAACATCCAGCGTGAGCAGCGGGGAGGGAATTACTCGAATGACTCCGGTGCTTGGGGCAGCGCTTTCCCACCTGCTCGGGTTACTGGTGACGTGGAGGGAAGCGCTGCTCGGCAGGCAGTGGCTTCAGAGGGGAGGGTTGGAATTTGGAGCTCTCTTGAGTACACCGTGCTCTTGCAAAGGGCTGAGGGACGGCCTGGAACAGACTGGGCAGGCTGGACAGGCTGGCACATCCCCTTCCTGTCAGTGTACACCCGGTGTGGGATGCTGACCCCACGCCCCGCCAGTGCTGGGACAGAGCCCGGGAGGAGCAGCAGAGGTGAGGGAGGAGACACCTCCTCCAGAGCTGCAGGGTGCCTCAGAGGGCTCTGGTGGTGGTTTTGCAGTGGAGAAGATCCAGGCAATGTTCACAGTGCTGGGAGCCTTTGGGTCGGTGACCACGGGCCACAGCAGCAGCTCCACGCGCTTCTCCATGGTCCTGTCGCTGGATTTCAGTGCCACTGGCCAGGTCACTGCTGCTCACCTCCAGGTACCTGTCACCTGCTGAGATGGGAGGGCTGTGGCTGAAAATGGGGGTCCTTGGGGTGGGGATGAGCCACCCCTGTGCTGCCCTTCCCAGCCAGGCCGGGCACGAGGAACGATGCTCTGCTCCCTGCTCTGCTCCCTGCTCCTCCTAAACCAGAAGTGCCCAAATGGCCACTGAGCAGAAGCTCTGTCAGCGGCGTGGCAGGGTCCCCCAGCCTGTCCCCAACCCTTGCAGGGAGCTGGGAGCAGTGCTGGGATGAAATGTTGATGAGGAAATGCATAATTCAGTGTTTCATTAGCAGCACCTCACGGCCGCCTGGGGCTGAGCCTCAGAGGGTTTTTATCACCGTCAGGGCTCTTATCAAAGGCTCTTTAATCAGAGCTGCCCGTGCCCCTGGGCCTTGTCTGAGGGAGGAGAGGGCTGGAGCCTTGTCTGTGCATCCTGGGGAGCACCAGGGCTTCTCACTGCTGCCCCTGCTCTGCCCTGGGCACCCACGGGGAGCTGGTGGCCTGGTGGAGCTGTCCTTGTGCAGGAGTGGGAAAGTCTTTGTTTGTACCACCAGAACCACCCTGACATGTCCGTGGGAGAGTCTGGGACGGGACCCCCAGCTCTGCAGACTCACTGCTGGCTCCGGTGCTGGCAGTGAACTCCTTTGGCAAGGCTGGAGCTGAGCTGGGCTTGTCTTGAGCCCAGGCAATTAATTCCCCCAACCCTGCAGCATCTTTGCTGGGGCCACGACACTGCCCAGACCTCTGGAAGCTCAGAGGGACCGTGGGTGTTGCTTTCATGCACTGAAATGTTGCCCCTTGATGCCTGGATCGTGATTCAGCTCTTGCTTGCACAGCCCTGGGTGGGAGGGGCAGCCCCCAAACCCAGCCGTGTCCCTGCAAGGAGAAATTCGGCCCCTCCTTGGCAGCTCCCAGGAGCATCTCCCCATCTCCCTGTCCCCTTTTCCCTCCCCAGACCTTGCTGCTGGAGAGGGCCCGTGTTGCCCAGCAGCCCGAAGGAGAGAGCAGCTTCAACATCTTCCCACTGCTACTGGCTGGGCTGGATGTGGCAGAGAGGTGGGTGTGAGGCTCCAACAGCCCCGGGCTGTCCTGGGATTCCCCATCCTTTATACCCAAATTCCCTCCATCAATGGGGCTTTGAGACCCGCCCCCCCGATAAGAGATTGTGAGAGCAATTACATTAATGGGGCTGCAGGGATCTTTCTGCACATACAGGCATTTTCTATCAAATGAGGGCATTTCCTGGTGCTATTTTACCCCTCCACTAAAGCTGAAATTGGGGTGAAAAATGAGACAGAGATCCCTTTCCCTCTCTCTTCTGGTTCCCCCCAGGGTGTGTCCCCAGGAGAAGGCTCCTGGTGCACCAGCTCATGTCCCTGCATGGTGCAGAGCTGTGGTGGCCTGTCCCATCCAGGTCCCTCAGGTGGTGCTGTAAAGGTGGCTGGGGGTGCTGAGGGCAGACAAAGGAGGGAGCTTGACTCTCATTTTTTGTGACTACTCCCAGGACTATGCTGCACCTGCACCAGGTGGCTGAGAGCAATTCCTTTGGGATCAAACCGTTCACAAAGGTAGGGAGAGGGAAATGCTGGAATCTCGTGCCCAACTGAAGTGGGATGCTGCAGGGCATGCTGCAGTTAGAGGATGGCTTGGAGTCCCTGGTTCCTGGGTGACTCGTGATGATGCCACTGTACTGGGAGCCTGGAGGGGAGGGAGGGAATGTTGGGATGTGAGGAAGGGTCTGCCCAAACAGCCCCCCCAGCACCCCTCCCAGCCACAGGGGAGCTGCTGGGACTGGGGCTGCCCTGCCTGGGATGTCTGCTTGGGTTTTGCACATGACACAGCCACCTTGAGACCAGATCCTGCTGCTCCAGGGTCACCAACCCCTGATGTTCCCCTGCAGCAGCAACTCCCAGGGACAAGAGCATCCTTTGGGCAGCGCAGAATGTGAATTTTGGGGGTTAAAGCTCCACAGCTGATTCCCACCCCCAGCCCCTCATTAGTCTGAGCTGTCTGCAGAGCCCCAGCAGATTGTCCAGGAGCCAAAGCACTGGGATGAATCGCAGCAATTTGCAGTTACATCATCTATTGATAAATCCAATATTCCATCTTCATTAGGGAGCTCCTGCTCCACTTCGGCAGCCAAAGGAATCAGCTGCTGGAGCAGCAGCTCCGGGGAGGGCACAGCGAGGTCCTCGCCCTGCTGATGCAGCAGTCTTGAGTTCAGAGGTGGGGTTTTCCCCTCCTTTCACAGCTCTGATTTCTGGGGATTTGCCATCCCAGCACAGAGAGGTTTCCCTGGTCCCGAGGTGGGATGCTGCCTGCTGGAGCTGGTGGCTCCTGGTCCCACAGAGCAGCCCCAGCTCAGGGACTGCAGGAGGGGGTGACCATGGTGGGAGGTGGCAGGTGAGGTCCTGCTGGTGGCCAGGAGCTGCTCAGCTCTGGGCAGGTGTTTAGTGAGGAGTGAGGGGACAGGACTGGATGGGCAGCCTGGGCTGTGGATGTTGTCCCTGCCATGAGCTTTAAGGTCCCTTCCAACCCAAACCACTCGATGATTCCATGGTACAAAACATCCATCCCCAGCTGCTGCTCTGTGGACACTCATGAAGTGGGAATTACACATCCCTGTTTGACAAGGTGATGTACCCAGCTTGCTCCTAACTCCAGGCACCTGAGGAGCCAGCCAGTGGCTTCTCCACTTGCTTCAAATTTCCCCAGGCTCCCTGGCTGTGTTTCCTTGCTGTCTTGGTGGTTTCACTCTCCCTTCTGTGGGTGCCCAGCAGAGACAGTGACATCCCCTGGCTCTGTCCCCCTGCAGCCTGAGGACAAGCAGAGAGCCTCGGTGGCCTTCTCCCAGCTCCGGGCTGCCATGGGCATGCTGGGCATCACCCCAGAGGAGCAGGCGGCCGTGTGGCGTGTCCTGGCTGGAATCTACCACCTGGGAGCTGCTGGAGCCTGCAAAGGTAAGGGGAATCCTGCCTCTGCTTCCCCCACACCTTGTCTCTGTGCTTGGAGCGTGTCCTGGCAGGGATCAGTGTCTGGGGCTGTGCAGGGATGATTCTCATCCCAAGGCTGCTCCGTTTGTGGTGGCTCCAAGTTCTTCCTTGCTCTTCCTCCGTGATGGGATGTGGGATGCTGGTGTCCTGCCCCGTGGGATGCATTCCCATTCTGGAGCAGGTCTGTCCTTGCCACATGTGGACGGGGGCAGGGGCTGCTGGGTGTCACCTCCCTTAGGAAGGACTGGGATGGGTGACTCCTTTGTTGGCGCATTGTCCCCAGTGACAGCATGAAGGGACAACTTCAGGTAGCACTAATTTCATCATGTCTTGAGTGTCTACCACAGTAACTGAATTATAATAGGCTGAGTCTGGGTGAAGATTGTGTTTACAGAGACTTTAATACGGGCGAGCAGGAATTGCCCTATCCCATACAAATTATTTTAGGACATGCACTAACCCATTTTAGAGGCAGCCACATTGATTTACACACTTCAATTTGTGAGGGCTGCATAAAGGCTGCCGTAAACTAAGCCACAGACATTTATAAATGTCTCTGCAACATGTCATAACACATCTTATGGTAATTTATGCCATTAATCATTTATTAATTATTTTAAAAGGATAGATGCTGTCATGACTTACATTGAGTTCTCTTTTCTCCTTCTTTCTGGTGTTCTCTTTCCTCATCCCAATCTACCTTAATACCCTTCCAGTTTTTATAGATGACCCTGTGCTCTCAGGCTGATGAGTGTCAGAAGGCTCTTGGCCAAAAAATTTGAATGTCCTCCCGCCCTGTGAGTTTTCAGGAGAGCAGATTTTGGAGACGTGTCTCATTTGGGGAGTGCCCAGCTCAAGGACAGGTGGAGGCATGGTCACAGGGAGCTTTTTCTTTGCTCAGACTTCCTGCACATTCTGTTCTCAGCCCTCTATAAATCTGTCTGGGAGGGAATCAAATGCTGTATCCAACAAATCCTGCTCCATTCTTTGAGCAGGAACAGGAATGGGAGTAGCGGATCCAGGCAGGGTTGCAGCTCCAAGCACACTCTGGTGTGGGATTAACAAGCAGAGCATGTCTCAGTGTCACTCACTCCGGTATTGATTCCCCCACTGTGTGTCAACAAAAGGGGAGAAATGAAAGGAAATATGGATAAAAAATGGATCAAAGCCGGATGGAGCAAAAGTCTCAGTGGGGGCGATGACTCTTTTAATGTGGTTAAACCTGTCTCCCGATAGCCATCTCTTCCCTTCCCCTTTCATGCCCTTTGATGTTGTGTATTCCAAATCCTCTCCTTGAAATCTCCCCGAAGGGAGCCTCGGCACTGGTTTTCCAGGGCATTCAGGAGCTCAGCCGGGTACCTCCTCCATCCCCATCCACAGCCACGGCCCCGGCACGTGTTAAACGGGCCCCGGTGTGGGCTAAAGGCGCCTTTCCCCCTTCTCTCCTCACGCGTTCAGTTTGTGCGGGAATAAACCAGGAGGGAGCAGCACCACCTCTCCCTGGCTGGGGGTGGAAAACGCATTTGCAGCTACAAAAACGCTGAGAAGAAAAGATTGAATTTCAAAAGCTCGTTCTGCTCCATCCCGGTGTCAGCCCTTCCCGCTGCCTTTGAAACATATTAGAGCAGCTCTTTTATTAGGAAAGCAGCCTGGCAGCCAGAGGCCAGCGGAGCACCCCGGGCACCATTCACCTGAGTGCTCCAGTCCCTTTGTGGGCTGCAGAAAATCCCCTGTTTTAATTTATTTGCTGCCCCTGTAAGCTGAAGGGAGGTTTGGGGCGCAGCGGGGCTGGCGTTCAGCTCGCTCTCACGCTGGCCTTTTTGCTGGCTGATATCAGAATAAAGCGTTGTGGCTCCCAACTCCCTGTGGGCTTCCCACCACGCACCTGTAATGGAGGTGGCTGCCATTCCAGCCCTCCTGGTGCTGCCACAGGTGTGTCAGGAGTCACTTCAAAACCCCTGGCACAGCGAGGCTGCTGCAAATCCGACCTACTGAACTCCTTTGATGAAGGAAAAACACAGGGCGGGAGGGCTGGAACCTGCTGCTCAGGTAGAGGACGCTGAGCTGCCCCAAACCCTGCAGAAGTCAGGGGCACCAGGGCAGCAGGGGGGACAGGAGCACCCAGAGAGTCAAGGGGGAATTTTGGGGTCAGTGAGACCAGCAGCAATAGCGCCGGGTGAGTGATTGAGCTGCTGGTACAAGGGGGCTGCTGTGGCCCAGGGCGTCCTGCACAGACCCATCTATGTGGCATCATGTCCTGGGAACCCAGGAAACTGGGCACTGAGCAGTTTGGAAATGGCCTGGGGCTGTAGCAAGAGAGGCTGAGCTGTCCCTGTGAGTGCTGACCTTGTGTTTTCCTTCTGCTTCTCTTTAATATTTACCTGGGCCAAAGTAATTCCCTTCAGGTGTTAAAGTCAGCGAATTTTCCATGGTCACATCACACTCAGGAGAGCCATGTGGAGCTGCTGCTGGTTATAGCTTATGGAGGGTAAAATGGTGCCTGGGGATGCCAGGGCTGAGTGGACCCTCTTGTTTGTCCCAGGGATGCTGGAGGGGGAAGTGTGGGATGCTGGAGCAGTGTGGGATGCCAGCCAGGTCTGTGCAGGCCTTCCAGCCCCTCCAACTCCCTGGCAGGCAGAGCTTTTGTGTCTGACAGGAATCAGCATCTGTCCAGCCAGCTCAGACAAGAACAAGTGAAAACAGAATAAATCAAAGCCTGGAGTGTTGAGGCAATTCCTCTGCCTGCTCCAGCACAGCCCTTGATGTTGGAGTCCTTCAGTCAGCATAGAAAATACTGGGAAAGGATCAAAGGGGAAGGGAGAAGGGGATTGACTGTCACGGGTGTGCTGTGAAGCAGCCCCAGCCCTCGAGCCCTGCTTTGTGCATCCCCTTGGTCGGGAGTGGATCCCCCATGGAGCTTCCCAGGACATGGCCACCTCTCACTCTCCATCCCACACCCTCTCCCCTGCCACCAGCCCCCAGCTGTGTTTTAAGGGCCCATTTTAGCTGCGAGCCCCCCGAGCTCCTCATCCACCACCCAAAAGTGCCACCCTGAGGTCTCTGGGTGACTTTGGCTGCTCCCATTTGTGCTCATCCCCCCGTGTTCCTGGGCTGTGCTGCCCGGCTGCCTCCACGGCACCACCTTTCTGCCCTGGATTTGTAAAAGGATTAATCCTGCCGATTACTCCCCCATTGATTTTAATCATTGAGCTGGAATGGTTATCACCGGATGTGAGTGTGATGTGAGTGAGGTCTGCCCGTGGGGAGGAACCTCAGCTCCCGGCTGCAGGGACAGCAAACACCGCTGGGACCCTGAAAGGTGATCCCGGATTTCGAGGGATTGGTTCCTAATCCCATCAGCTCCCATGGGCACATCTGCTGCTTTACCCCGCTGAAACACTGATATCGTGCGGTTCACCTGGTCCCCGACTTGCCTCGGACCGTTTTGATTTTGGGGGTGCACGAGGGGGGCCGTGGGAGTGTTCTGGTGATGCTGAGGCAGGGCTGGCCCTGGCTGAGCCCCCCCGTGCCCCTCCCCAGTTGGCAGGAAGCAATTCCTGAGGTTCGAGAGCGCCAGCCGCGCTGCCGAGGTGCTGGGCTGCGACGTGGAGGAGCTCGGCACCGCCATCTTCAAGCACCACCTGAGGCACATCCTGGCACAGGTGACAGCGCGCGGCCGGCCCCAAGCAGAGGAGAGCCCGCCAGGTATTGGGATGCCCCACCCCTTTTCCCTTTATCTTTGGGGGAGAGGGATTGGTGAGGCTGTGAGAACCAGTTAGGTGTGTAAATATTAATAAAATCATCAGCTGTGCTGTGTCACATCCCTGCCCTCAGCTCTGCAGCTGCCCCTGCCTGACCCTCCTTAGGGACACATGAAATCAGGTGAATTCAGATAAGTGATGTGGCTGTGAGAGCTCTGCCTGGAAAAACGGGAATTCCGCAAACTCCACAAGTGGAGCTGGGCTGGTGCTGCGCTCCGAGCACCTGCGTCCTGCAAGGAGATCTGGATCAGGGATTGTGCTGCTGAGCCACCATAAACCTTAAATTATAGTGTGGATCTAACTCATGGAGGCAGATCCAGCATGTGCGAGGTGGGAGGGTGAGATATTGCCTGGATTTCAGGTCAGCTTTCCCACACTCCTTAAAGGTTGGACTTGATGATCTTGGAGGTCCTTTCCAACCTTGATGATTTCATGATGCTCAGCAGCTGAATTCCAGCTGGGGCCTGCAAGTTATTCTGATAAAAGCAAGAACCTGAGGAAGTGGCCTTTGGGATGACAATAGCTGTGTTCCTGAAATCCACGTGAGGCAGGAGAGGAGCTGAAGGCAGGCGTGGGGATGAGCAGAGGTGATGCTGCGGAGTCGTGTGAGTTCTCCTGCAGTCCAGGAGAATTCAGGAGAATCCAGGGAATCCAGGGTCCCACCTCAGCTCTGTGTGGGCAGAATTTGGCTGGAAATAACCTTGCCTGCTCTTCCCTTCGCTGTGCCAGGGCCCAAGATGACGGGAGTGGAGTGTGTGGAGGGAATGGCCTCGGGGCTCTACGAGGAGCTCTTTGCCGCTGTGGTCTCACTCATCAACAGGTACCAAAGAGCTGCTGGGCACTGGGGCTGGGGGGTGGCAGCCCCTTCTCCAGGGGCATGGAGCAGGTGGCTGATTCCTGCTGGAAAAACAGGCAGCAGTGTGCAAACCTTTATGTGGGGATGGCGCTGGCGCCTGGGACTCCCGTGTCCTGCGCTGCTGTGGCGCGGGCACTGCGAGGAGCCCAGCTGGCACCGCTCTGCTGCCTGTGGGGTAAATCCTGGTGGTTTGTGTGGCTCTTCCCAGGTCCTTCTCCTCTCAGCACCTCTCCATGGCCTCCATCACCGTGGTGGACACCCCCGGCTTCCAGAGCCCGCGGCAGCAGCGGAGCGAGCGCGCGGCCACCTTCGAAGAGCTGTGCCACAACTACGTCCAGGAGAGGCTGCAGGGGCTCTTCTATGAGAAAACCTTCCTCAGGGAGATGGAGAGGTACAGAGAGGTGAGGAGCAGGAGCTGGAAGCAGCTCCCAGGACACGGGAATGGGGCTGCCTTTGTTCCCAGGTGTCCCCAGGTGTGAGTGAATAACTCAGGAGCTTTACTGGGAGGGCTGCAGCAGAACTGGGTGAGGTGACTGCACGGAGCAGGAGGCTTGAGCTGCCTCTCTCTTCACCCCCTGCCTCAGTTCTGGGTCCTCTTGGCTATATCTGGTGTGCCAGAGATGCTCTCTTGGCATCTTTGTGGAAGCTGCCATGGCAGGGGGGTTGGAATGATTTGATTTGAACGTCCCTCCCAACTCAAACCATCCTGAAATTCTGTTATATGCTTGCTCCAGCCCAGGAGACTTTGTGCCCTTCTGTTGGCATGGCTGACTTTTTCCTCAGTTGATGAATAATAGAGAATAGAAAGGAAAATGATAAATTATTGCAGAAATAAACTGCTGAGAAACCTACAGGCAGAGATGAACTTATTATAGGCTTGAAGGAGTTACCATAGTGCCTCTAGCCCTGGGTAAAGTGCTGAATTCCTATGGTTTAACACACACATCATGGAGTAAGGATGGATGTGCCCTTCCCTACTGATGAAGACTTCCAGATGCCATCCCACAACTGAAACAAGCTTTTAAATTATGTTTTCCAGGAAAATGTTGAGGTGTCTTTTGATCTTCCAGAACGCTCTCCACTGGCCACACTGTCCATCATCGACCTCAGCTGCTCCCAGGTACCCTGTCCCCTCTGCATTCTGCTGCTCCAAGCAGTGAGGGCTCCAGAGGCAGAGTGGGACCCTCTGGAGCATCCCAGAGCAACCTGAGGTGTTGCAAGGGAGGGGAGCATAGCTGGACCTTTTGGGTCTTTTAAAATATAAAGACCCTCCCTGACCAAGCTCTGCTCTCCATCACCCCTTCCAGCGGAGTGCTGGCCTCCTCTGGGACACTGCTGAGGGCTCAGGGTGATGTCCAGAGCTGGAGCAGGTCGGGAGGGTCTGCCCTGGGGTGGAGGCCACAGCTGGGCAGTGTGAGCAGGCTGGAGGGAGCAGGAAGGAGGGAGCAGGGTAGGCTGGCGTGGCTGTGGCTGCAGCCCTGGTGTCCCTCGGCAGCCGCAGGTGCTCCCGGGCAGCCCCGGAGCCGCTCGCCGCGGGCTGCTGTGGATCCTGGACGAAGAGGTGCTGATCCCAGGCTCCGGGGATGGCACAGCCTTCGAGCGCCTCTGCTCCTACTTCGCCACCAGGGGACCCGACCAGGAGGGTGAGTTGGGCTCGGCTTGGCTGCCCAGCCTCTGGCATCACCATTTGGCTTTGGGAATTTGGGAGATGTGGATGATTAAATCCCTCACTGGGCTTTTCTCCGGGCTGGTCCTGGGGTGCCGTCCCGGCCACAGGTGAGGGGCACCTGCGCAGGTGTGAGCAGACCCTGCACTTCGAGATCTGCCACCAGCTGGGCACGGCCCCCGTGCGCTACGACCTCACGGGCTGGGTCAGCAAGGCCAAGTTCAACCTCTCGGCCCAGAACGCCATCCAGGTGCTGCAGAATTCCACGGTGTAAGTGCCAGGACGTGCCACAGCGCCCGTGGGAGGGGGATGGGGGTGCCCCTGCCCTGAGCTGCAAACCTGCCCCAGCTCCGGAGACAGAGGGGCATCCCTGGTGTGAGCAAGGGGGAGTGGTTTCCCCCTGCCAGAGGGCAGCGTTGGGTGGGAAACTGGGGAGAATTTCCTGGCTGTGAGGGTGGTGAGGCACTGGCACAGAGAATCTGTGCCTGTCCCATCCCTGGAAGTGTCCAAAGCCAGGTTGGATAAGGCTTGGAGCAGCCTGGGCTGGTGGAAGGTGTCCCTGCCTGTGGGAGTCCAGCACAAGTCAGAGCTGTGAGGCTTCACCAGCAGCCCAGGTTTTCCCACTGCTTTGAGCAGCCTTGTAAACTAAATTGGAATTGAAAGGGAACTGAAGTGCTGCAGGTGTCTGTGCACGCAGGGGGATTTTAGCCTTCTGCTTGCGCACTCCTGCCTCATTTGGTTTGGGCTTCAACCCAGGGAAGCTTTAACAGCAGTGAACAGCTCCATGCTCGGACCAGAGAGGATGCAGTGGGTGGGGGTCCCGGCATCCTGGTGCACTCAGAGCAGCACCAGCTGGGACTTTGGGGCCCTGGGTGTTGCCTCCCTGTGGAAGCAGCTGGGAAAGCGAGCCGGCCGTGTCTGTCCCGGCAGGAGCGCGGTCCGGGAGCTGGTGCAGCCGCGGGCGAGGGCTCCGCTGTCCTGCCGTGCCCTGGCCGGGCTGGAGGGGCGCTCCCAGGCCGCCCTGCACCGCAACGCCTGCCTGAGGAAAACCTTCGCCAGCAGCTTCGCAGCCGTGAGGAAGAGGTCGGTGTGTGCCCAGATCAAGCTGCAGGCGGTGAGTGCCCGTCCCTGCGGGTCGGGGGGGTTGTGGCACAGAGCACGGTGACCCCACACTGGGACCTTGCCTTGGACACGCTCCCTTACCCCACACCCCCCAGCAGTGACCTCCTGCCCGTCCCCATTTTTGGCTGTGGCCACGTGGGATGCTGGGCTGGCCTGTCCAGTGCTGCTGTCACTCAGAGAGAGCCCCCCAGGCAAAGAGATCAGGCTCAGATCGAGCACGGATCACACTCAGATCACACACAGATTACAGAGCACCTCGCTGCTTTAATCCTCTTAAGTGCTCAGACAGTAACCAGCCCTCGGCGCTGGGCATGTGCCAGGCTCCTGCTGCTCTCACACCTAATTAAGTGTCCGAACTCTCTCGAGGAGATGAAGCTCAGGCTCTGCTGATTCCCTGACCAGCCCATTTTGAGGTCTTGCCTGCCCTGGCAAACCCCCTCCCCGGCATCCCTCAACCACTATGATCTTTAACCCTTCCAATCCAGAAAATTCCATGATTCTGTGAATCTTAGTAAATTTTCTAGAAACTTTAAAACTTTAGTAAGAAGGGTCCTGCTACCACCTGTGCTCACCTCTCTGACTGACACTGTTCCCAACTCCTCCACCTGCCCAGACACCCTGGAGGTGCACAGGGAGCATCTCCCACCTCCAGCACATGCTGACCCTTTGTCCCCTCTGTCCCCACTGACCTCTGCTGCCCTCCAGGACGCCCTCACCAACCTTCTCCGACGGTCCCAGCTGCACTTTGTCCACTGCTTCCTGCCAGGAATGGGCCAGGAAGGGCCAGTCCCTCGGCCCCCAGCGCCACCAGACGCAGCCCCACAGCTGGATGTGGTGGCCCTGAGAACACAGCTGGAGGGGACCCAGCTCCTCGATGCCCTGCGCCTCCACCGTGTTGGTACGTCCAGACCCTGCCCATGCCTGTCCCACCTGCCCCTGGCTCAGCCCTTCCAGCCTTTCCTTCTCACCAGCAGGCAAGGAATCCCCTCCTTCAGAAATTCTCCACAGTTTTTATTCCTGCCTCTTGCAGCGGTTCTGAGCCCCTCTCATGCCTGAGCTCTGTGGCTGCAGCTCTGGCGGGGCTCCCCTTGGAGCATCCACGCATCAGGCACAACCACGGCCCACGCCATGGGGAGAGGGAGCTGTGCAGGAGCTCCAGGGGCATGTCCTGTGTGACACGAGGTGCTGGGGTGGCATCTGGCCACCCCCAGCTCATCTCGGTGCCGTCTCCCTGCCCTCACTGCAGGGGTTTCTCTCTCATGGCAGCTCCCCATGTCTCCTCCACATTGGGTGGCCTTTGCTGTGCACAGGATGTCCCAGCAGGTCCCTCCCCTGAGCGCCAGTGCCCTGGTGCAGCCTCCAACCTCCCCGTGTGCCCCCAGGGTATTCGGACCGGCTGCTCCTCACGCAGTTCCGCAGACGCTTCCAGGTGCTGGCTCCGGAGGTGATGAAGAAGCACAACTCTGCCTACGAGGTGCCAGATGAGAGCAAGGTGTGTGCTGGGCTTGGGGGCATGAGCTGAGGCCCCTAGTGGGGCTGTGATGGTGCCACAGCTATTCCAGCAGGACAGGGCAGGAACTGAGGGCGGGATGTGGGCATCCTCTCCCTGACTCCCCCAAAACCTGGGGCTGAGGACAAGCCAGGCAACATTCCCAGGGACCCAAGAGAGCAAGGACTGTGGAATCTTCTGGGCACTGGGCATCACCTGCAGCCCCGGGGTGACACCTCACCTCACCCCATGATGCTGAAAGCCAAAAGAGCTCAGGAAGGAATCTGGACATGTGCCAGCTTTATTTGTTTCCTAGTAGATTTGTAGCAAAACCAGTGCAAAGCCATGCCTGGAATAAGGCTAAGGATGAGCCACGGAGAGCTGAGAGGAGCTGAATTAAAGCTGGGCACGTGCTGTGTTGTGCAAACTGCAGCCAGCATGTGCAAAGGCAGTTAAGACCTCGGGATTTAATAAGACAAGCCTGACAATTGGGAAAGGTCAATATTGCTATGAAATGCTGTCGGAGGCAGAGGGTGCCTTGTCAGCAGCGTGTAAGCAGGGGATTTGGAAAATCCCATCCTCCCTGGAGCTTGCTGCCACCAGGGTTTGTTAGCTGGGAAATGCTTCCCAGGACATGGCATTAACCCAGCTGCTGGAGCAGGAGAGAGGCTTGTCAGCTGTGAGGAGACAGTGCAGCGAGAGCTGGCCTTGTGCTGGGATGGGATGGAACTGTCCCAGCAGTGCCACCAGAACAGGCACAGCCACAGCACTGGTGCTTCCTCACCCTGGCACAGTGTTTCAGGCTCTGTGATCCATATCCTCGTTCTCTGGTGTGCTCCATCCCTTCTTTGCACGGCCACTGGTGAGGCCAGGGGTGCAATTCTGCTGCTCCTGGGTGCGTGGTGGAATATTCCTTCTGTGGGTTTGTCCTTTGGGGAGGAGCTGTGTGAGGCTGCCAGATGATGTTGTGTGGAGTGAGGTATCGGCAGAGGATTTTTGTTACAATTTCTGTAGCCCTGGGGCTTTCAAACCATCCATCCACACTGCGTGGCTGCCCCAGGGGAATGGCTGGAGTTGCTGGCTGTTATGTTCATGTTCTGGTCCAAAGCTTGGAGTAATTGAGTTCAGGCTTCTCCTTGGGATAAGCTCCTACTCGAATCCTCCAGGAGTTCTGTGCTGTGCTGGTGGGCTCAGGGGAGAACTCAGCCCTTCCCCCTGATTCTGGCTCCTGGTGGGCAGGAGGGGAGCACCGAGTGCAGTTGGATGGTGCTGGGACAGGCACCGTCCCCTTTGTCACCTCCTGCCCATGCCCCAAGGCTCTGCCAGACCAGGGATGGCAGCAAAAGGAGGAAGATCTTGCCTGCCGCAGCAGATCTCTGCTCCTCATCTTGCTGAAGGCCTCGGGGGAAGAAAGTCCTTGCGCTGGGACTTGGGACTGGGCAGATGGGCTTTGGCAAGGGCAGGAGGAAAGGAGGGCAGAGCTGGATGAACCCTTGCTGGGTGCCCACGAGGACTGGGGTTCTCTGCACCCCATTTCAGCAGCTCATAGCAGGGTGTGGGTGTTTCCTGAGCCGTCCCATGATTTGTCCCTTCTCCATAGGCTATCGAGGAGCTGTTCCAGGCGCTGGATCTGGAGAAGAAGAGTGTTGCCATAGGACGCACCCAGGTACCATGACTGTGCCTTGCTTCCCCATTGCTCTGGTGTGTGTGGGCACAGCCCCATGCCAGGCTCTCCACCAGCCCAAAGCTCCCCAAAATGAGGAGAAAGGCTCTTCTCACTGCTGCATGTGGCACGAGGTGGGCTGGGAAACTGAGACTTGCTAAATATCAGAGCAAAAGGCTCCTAATTCTCATCTGGAAGCAGTACCCGGGGTAAATCCTGTACCTAATTACCAAAATCCAGCCAGCCTCTGATGGTATTTAAGTTCCTAATTACCGTTGATGTCTCTTGGGAGTGAAGGGGTCTTGGGCAGCTTGTGGGTTTGCTGCAGAGCAGGAACTGTCAGGGCAACAACATTCGAACTTCAATGTGACGGTCTCAAAGAAAAAATTAATTTCACGTGCGTGCTTGCCTTCAGCTCTGGAGTTTGTAAAGAAAGAATTCATGGAACGGTTCTGTGGAGCAAAATGACTTTCTTTTATCCTGCGCTGTGCAGTTTGTAATTATCTCCTCTCTGGAACCCTTGTTCTTAATCAATAGCACGGTGGCAGCGCTGGTCACATTTCGTTAGGGGCGAGTTCTCTTTGCCGTGGCTTTGAGCATTGATTTTGTACCAGCTGCGAAACTTGCAGGGTTGGGGAGTTAATTCAGACGTTAATGAGGCAATCGAATGGGTGGTGGAACAATCATGGCATCAGCTCCGGAGAGCCACTTTCCTTGGGATTGTGCTTTGATTCAATTTGGCACATGGTTAAAATGCAGCTCTCTCAGCACAGCCCGGCCTCGCCCGTGTCACTCAGGGGTTGTTAAAGCTGGGCCGTGCAGCTGGTTGGGAGTTCCTGACCCTGGGTTCCAAGAGCTTCTCCCAGCAGTGACCCAGAGACACTTCAGACACTCAGACATCCATACCGGCCTGGGTTTGGTGACGTCAGCAAATCTGTGACATTTCTGAGGCGTTTCTGACCAGTTCAGAGAAAGAGAACAACCTGGTTTATTTTGGTTTTGCTATTGTAACGCATCATTGCTGTTACCTGTGTGCATCTGTGTGTCACCTGTCAGAATCCACTGTCAGTGGAGGTATCCATCCATCCATCCATCCCTCCATCCCTCCATCCATCCCTCCATCCCCACAGTGGAGGGAAAGGGCAGCATCCCACAGGAAAAGTTGTGAGGAACTGCATCTTGTGATGGTTGATCCCTCTGTCAAGCAGGAGTAGGGAGAGGTTTCAGCCCCGACCTGGAGTGTGTAACCTGTTCCTTGCTGCCAGGTGTTCCTGAAGCCAGGGGTCATCTCCAGGCTGGAGAAGCAGCGGGACAAGCTGATAGCCCAGAAGATGACTCTGCTCCAGGCTGCCTGCAAGGGCTTCCTCAGCCGCCAGAAGTTCAAGAGATTGAAGGTACCCACCCTGTGTGTTGGGGGTTCCTGAGCCCACCCAGGTCGGTGCTGCTGGGATGTGGCCCACAGCACCCAAATCACGGCTCTTTTGAGCTCCTTTGAAGGGTACCAGCTTTTCCCTGCAGCCGTGAGATGCCGTGCTGCCATCCCTGAGCTCCTCTGCCACCCTTCCCTCTCCAGCCTGGTCCTTCCCAGCTGGGTGAGGTTCACGGCTGCTGTGTCCCCACAGATCCAGCGCCTGGCCATCCGCTGCATCCAGAAGAACCTGGTGCTGTTCCAGGTAGTCAGGCACTGGCCCTGGTGGCAGCTGCTGAGCCACGTGCGGCCCCTGCTCAGCGTTAACCTCGCCGAGGAGCAGCTCCGTGCTAAGGAGGTGAGTGCCAAGGGCTGGGCTGGGCTGGGTGGGACGGGACAGGTCAGGTCAGGGTGCTTTAGGGGGTCTGCCTGGTGGATTGGTCAAGCTGGAAGTCACTTCTGCTCAGGGAAAGATCTTTTTCCCACCATCCGGAAGTTGCCATCTGTTCTTAGCCCGGTGTCACACCTTCTGCAGAGCTGTGGAGGGAGAACACTGATCGTGAGCAAACACTGACCATGCCCCCACAGTCAAACCCCATCCCAGGGTTCCCCCACTGCCCTCCTAGTGTCCTCTGCCAGCTCCAGGGGCTGTGTCCCCTGAGCCAAACCCCTGGGGATGGGCTCATCAGCCTGTAGGGTGCTGGAAGATGAGCATTCAAACACACCTGTGGCAGAGGGGACTCCACTCTGTACTGTCCCCAGTGCTGTGCTGGCATCCACCTGTGTTACCCTGGGTAATTGGAGAGGCTGATGGACGTTTTTTGTCCCAGGAGAGGCTCCTTTCACCCCTCTGCACCCTCTGAGACCTGTGCTAAATTCCTAGTCCACCTTCCCTGGAGTCCCGCTCCTCCTCTCGCCTTAGTGAGGTTTTAACAGGATGCTTTCAGGCTGGCTCAGATGAAATAGAAGCTGCCCAAGCCTCTGTTTTTGTCTCCAAACCCACCTGGGATCCATCAGCCCCCATCATCTGTTAACCTTTGTTTTTATCACGACTCTGCACGTTCTGCTCCTGCTCAGTGTCGGATATCAAAGTGGGACAAGGCTGCATGGAGCAGCTCCTGCTGCCTGGGAAGGAATCACAGCCAACACCGTGCCTTTGCATCGTGCTCTGATACCTGCCAGGGCCCTGGGACCCTCCCTGTGCATGATCCAGGCCCCTGGCTGTTCATCCCAGGCTTTTGAGGTTTGCTGCTCTCTCATAAAACATGCTCTACACACACCAAAGCTGACATTCCCTCCGATGGAATTCATGTCAGGAGCTGTAGTCCTGGCAATTTACAGTGAGCAGCCTTCAAAGTTGCCTGGTAAATTTTATTAATAAGGCAGCTGTGTCTCTTCCACTTATTTTGAACAGAAAACAAGGTTTTCATAAATAAACTGAGGATGCTGGAACTCTCTGTGTGTGTTTTTTTTCCAATCTTCCCTAGGAGGAGCTGGCGGCGCTGAGAAGGAAGCTGGAAAAATCCGAGCAGGCGTGCAGCGAGCTCAGACAGAATACAGAGAGTCTGGAGAGCAAGGTAGAGCCCCAGAACCTCTGGTACAGACCCCAAAACGTCTGGTACAGAGCCCAAAACCTCTGTCACAGCCCGGTTTGGCCAGGTTGGGAAAGGAGCTGATGGAGATGAACAGGAGTTCCATCAGAGCAGGAGGAGCCATGGGCAGGGGCAGCTGCCAGGGATGGTCCTCTGGACAGGACTCTGGACAAGCTGCAGTGTCCAGATGCAGAATTCCAGGCTGGCATCACTCCAGGCTGCCCAGAGAAGCTGTGGCTGCCCCATCCCTGAAGGTTTCCAAGGCCAGGTGGGATGGGGCTGGGAGCTTTCCTGGGACAGTGGAAGGTGTCCCTGCCCGTGGCTGGGAGCTGGATGAGCTTTAAAGTCCATTCCAACCCAAACCATTGTGGGATTCCATGTTCCCAGCTGGCTGCTGGTCCTCTGTGGGTTCTGCTCTCAGATGCGCAGCTCCTTGTGATTGTGCCTGGGATTTTGCCAAGCATCATGAGGAGAAGGAGCTCCCAAGGTTTCTATAAATACCCTGGGTTTTCCCAGCTCCCTTGGCTGCAGCAGGGCTGGGCTGGGTCTAGGCTGCAGCTCTGCCTGATGGAGCCAACAGCCCCCAAGGCCAGGACCCTCCTCATCACTGGGAAGGGGGTAAAGATGATTTAGTTTAAGCTCTTTGGGAATGCTGAGCAAGGCAACTGCCTCAGGGCAGACCTAGGAAAACACTGTCTCTCCAGGGAGAGAAATCCTGTGGGATTGCCTTCCTGGGTTAAACTTGTGTGACTCCCTAAGGAGCTGGTGCCTGCACAAGGTGAGGTCCCTTAAAATGCTGTCAGACACAGGAAAGGAGCGTTGGAATGCTGTGTTTTCCTGTGGCCCCGCTGCCTCTGCAGCCCCTTGCTGGACTGGAGCAAGGACCGTGTGCCCGTCTGCTCTGCGGAAAATGGAATTGATTTTCTGTTTTAATAATTCTCCCCTTCATTCATCTTCTCCTGGTTTCAAAGTTAAATTTAATGTAATGAAGTAGGACAATGGAGAGCTGTGACGAGCCCTGCCCGCAGCGCAGTGCAGGCAGCGTGGCACGGGCTGGGAGCCTGGTCAGTGCTGCTGTGCACTCCTAAGCCCTGTCAGGACTCTGGATGGATGTGGGATGGCAGAACCACCCCCAGCCATGCCCAGGCTGACCCCCTGCTCCCCCAGATCATCGACCTGACCACGGAGCTGTCAGATGAGCGGTACAAGGGCGATGTCACCTGCCAGGCCCTGGATGGGGAGCGGGCAGAGCGGCTGCGGGGCACCCGCGAGCTGCAGGAGCTGCAGGTACCACGGCCCTGAGCCCCTCTGCGGTGACAGTGGCTGTGCCATGCCCCTGGCACAGCCCTCCTGAGTGCCCCAGAGCTGGGTAGAGCTGCTCCCTTCCTCCCTTCCCCAGAGCAAACACGACCAAGTGCAGAAGAAACTGGAGTCGGTGGAGAAGCAGCTGGAAGAGGCCCAGCAGCTGGTGCAGCTGCGTGAGATGAAGATAAGCGGCTCTGGTGGAGGTAGGGATGTCCCTCCGGAGGCAGTGCATGCTCTGGGCATCCAGCCTGACCTGTGGGGCCACAGAGAAGAGGGCAGAGGTTTGTCAGCACCACTCTCCAGCCCCTGGCCACTCCAAAGTGTTCCGTCATCCTTGCATTGCTCATCCAGTGGGAGGTGGCAGTGACAGCTCGGTCACACAGCTCTGGCTTTGGCATGGGGATGGTGGTGCTGTGCCCCAGGGTGGTGCTGACACTGCCTGGCAGCCCTGACACCTCAGGGTGTGCCTGAAACACGTGTGGAGTGAAGAGGAGGCTGCTGAGGCACAAGTGGGATGGGGTGGGCACACATTCATGTGCTTGAGGGCACATTTCTGTGTGAGTGGGGCAGCCCTGGACACACAAAGCAGAACCGTGCCCCGTGAGCTCTGTGCTGGCGTTGGTGCCTTGTGCATCCCCCTCCCTGCCCCCAGCAGGGCCACGGGGGCTGGTCAGGCCCCAGCACCCAGCCTGCACCCCTGGGTGTCTCTCGTTGGCAGAGGACGAGTGGCAGGTGAGGTTTGACTGCGCCCAGACCGAGATCGTTTTCCTGCGGAAGCGGCTGGCGCAGCTGGAGGAGCGGCTGGAGGCAGAGCTGGGCACCAGGACAGGGCTGGAGCAAAAGGCAAGTGCTGCCAGCCCAGGAGGGGACAGGGACACCCAAGGCTGCATGGCTATTCCAGGGCTATTCCTCTCCCTGCTCCCAGAGCTTTGCAGGGCTGAGGCTCTGCGTTGTATCTGCTTCTTGCTGCTGCTCCCACTGACCAGGGAAAACCAGATATTTTCTACTCTGGTTTGAGCTCCAAAAATCACTTTTGCATAGCAAAATTCCACCTTGGTCAAGTGTGAGCATAGGCAGAGGGTGAGGAGCTGTGGGCAGGGGGTTTTCAGTGGTGGGTCTTGCTGCTGCTCTGGCTTTAGGAGGTGTACAGGGCTGTGCTCTCCCCATCTGTCACACAAAAAGCTGCTGGTGGAAAGAGCTGGCAGCTCCCGAGCTTTGCCCCGAGGAGAGAAAAAGCCAACATGATTCCCTGTGCAGTGCCTGGGAGCCAGGTCACTTCCCATAAGGATAAAACAAAGAAATAAAGATCTCTCATGGTACATTAAATAGTAATAAGAAAGAAGCTGAGTCTAAGGAGCTTGGGTAAAGCTGAAGCAGCCCATTTGCTCTCAGTTAGTTTGGAATTACAGGCTTCATTAATGCGAGATTTTGCTTATTTAAAGTCATTCCTTAACGACTCCATTCCCTGGCGTGGGAGAGCTCTGAGTGTCTGTCCCAAACACAACGTGAATCTCTGGGGATTCCAGTCCAGATGCAGAGGAATGAGATCGGGCATCGCCCCCGGGGCAGCTCTGCTGCCTCAGCAGGAGGGGCTGGGATGCTGCAGGCACTCGGGGGGTGCCTGGAGCTGGAGAGGGTCACAGCACCTCAGCTCGTCCTTAGTTAGTGAAAAACCTCTGGGTGAACCTACCCTGGGGACTGAAGTGAGGCCGAGTCCTGGTGGGGGTTTTATCCAGGGGTGTGTGTGCTGTGGGGTCAGTGGGATTCCTTCTTTGTGGGGCGTGTGGAATCCATGTGCCCCTCCTCTATGGGGTGTATGGGCCATGGGGCCCCTCCTGTGTGGGGTCCATGGGTCCACGTGTCCCTCCTTCGTGGGGTGCACGTGCCATGGGGTCTCTCCTGTGTGGGGTCCATGTCCCTCCTCTGTGGGGTGCGTGTGCTTTGGGACCTGTGGGGTCTATGAGATCCCTCCTTCATGGGGTGCATGTGCTGGGGTGCATCTTCTGCGGGGTCCACGGGGTCCGTGTGCCCCTCCCCGGGCTCCACAGCCTCCGTGTCCCCCTCCCACAGCTGGGTGAGGCACAGGCGGCGTGCCAGGCGGCGCGGGACGGGGCGCAGCGGCTGCGGCGGCGCTGCCACCGCCTGGTCTGTGAGCTGGAGGACGCCCGGGTGCTGGCCGAGAACCAGCAGAGCCGCAGCCACGAGCTGGAGAAAAGGCAGAAGAAGTAAGGCTGGTGGGGAGGGATGGGGTGCTGGAGCAGGAACCGGGGAATGGGGAGGGTTGGGGTGGGTGAGGAGCTGCTGCAAGGGTGGGGCTGTTTTCATCTGTTTCAGCTGCTGGGGGTGATTTTTCTGTCCCGTTGCTGTGTGACCGATGTGTGGTCTGATCCCAGACTGGTTTGGGTTGGAAGGGACCTTAAAGCTCATCCAGTTGCATCCCTTGCCATGGAGGGGGAACATTCTCCTTCCACTATCCCAGATTGCTCCAAGCCTGGTCCAGCCTGACCTTGCTATGTTTCCCTCCAGGTTTGACCTGCAGCTAGCCCAGGCCCTGGGGCAATCTGCCTTTGAGAAGAGCCTCCGGGAAAAGTTGTCCCAGGAGAACACGAGCATCCGCTGGGAGATGGGCAAACTTCAGCAGAGCCTGGAGGTGAGAGGAGACCCTGCTTTGCTGTGTTGTGCCCAGTTTTGGGAGCAAAGCCATTACCTTTGCAATTAGAGCAATCAGGAAACTTGATTCCAATTTCTCTTGGCACAGTTCAGCGTGTTTAAATAACTTGCTCCCTCTAGAAGAAGGGCTGTTGCTACATATAAATGATCCCCATCCCATGATTCAGCTAATCAGGGCCACCCCCATTTTCACTGGGGTCACTTGTGCTCTTCCTCACATCCCTACCCCCAGTCCCACCTTGGGGAAGGTGCTGGTCTGTGCCCCGGGATGGTGCTGCACCAAATGCCACCGTGGTGGCAGGAGCATGGGTACTGGGGTGGGGGGAACCCCCAGAGCTGCTGCCAGAACCTCCAGGCAGTGAGAGCTGCAGGGAACCCACGGGGGACACCCCAGAGGAGTGGGAAGGTGAGGTCAGGATGAAGAGGGAAAGGTGGGGATGGGGCTCTCAGTGTGGGACAGGGGCTGCCCAACCCCTGCTGCTGCTCCAGGGGTTGGGATGATGCCTTTGCGGGTTCTGAGAGTGGGGTGTGAGTGTCCAGGCTCTGACTCCCGCTCTGCCCAGCACAAGGAGGCCGAGGTGGCCAGGCTGGAGCAGCAGGTGGCCGTGCTGGCCGGCCGGGTGCAGGAGCTCAGCAGCCCTGGGGCCACAGACACGGTGCCTGCACTCAAGAAGAAGCTCTGGGACCTGGAGGGCAGCACTGCCGAGCAGAAGAAGGAGCTGGAGCGGCAAACAGCTGCTGTGGATCACCTGGAGCAGGTAATGTGGGGCTGGGGGTGTCTGTCCCCACTGGGCACATCGAGCTCAGGCCAACACCATCCTCATCGCCTCGGGGCTGTGCTTTGCCTCTGGGTGTTTCAGCTCCACGAGAGGCTGGAGCTGGAGATCGAGCGGATGAAGCAGATCCACCAGAAGGAGCTGGAGGACAAGGACGAGGAGCTGGAGGACACACAGAAGTCCTGCCAGAAGAGGGTAGGTCCTCGCTGGGTGGGTTTGATGCTGGGTGCTCCCTAAAGCTCCCCATGTCCCCAGGAGCCCTTCCAGGGGTTTGTGTTCCCAGAAAAGTGCCGGGGTGCTGCTTTCCCACCATCACCCCAGTGTGAGCCTCAGTCACAGCCTGAGGGTGCAGATCAGGCTTTGGGTCAGGGGTGAGCCCCTGCCATGCTGGAGGGGCTCTTGGGGACAGTGTGTGAGAGCCACAGGTGATGCAGCACGTGGACCTGCTGCTCCCAGTAACACCAGAGTCTCACCAAGGGCACCAGCTCCAGGGTTTCATGTTTGATTTGCAGAAAATAGCCTCTCCTCCAAGCCATGAGGTTGGTAGGTGCAAACACGAGTTCCAGAGCTGCAGGGGCAGCCTTTGGGCATGACTGGGTGTGCTTCAAACAGCCCATCCTGTCCCCAATGTCCTGCAGGTCCCTGGAATGCCTCCTCTTTTCTCCACTGGCACTGCTGGGGGGTAAGAGGTGCTCCAGGGGACATGGTCCATTTCTAGTCCCCAGTGCTGGCTGCAGAGACCTTGGGGAATGCCAAATCCCCACTGCAGCAGTGGCTCTGCCCTGCTGGGACTTGGAAGGGTGGCCGGGCCCTGAACGTGTCGGGGTTTGTCCCACACAGCTCCGGCAGCTGGAGATGCAGCTGGAGCAGGAGCACGAGCAGAAGCAGATGGTGCTGCACGAGAAGCAGGACCTGGAGGGGCTCATTGGCACCTTGTGTGAGCAGGTAAGGGGACAGTGCCCTCCCAGGGGCTGCTTTGTGGGCCATGCCTAAAAACAGGAGTGGGGATAAACAAGGGCAGCTGGAGCGGCAGGCTGGTGTTGGTGCACGTGCTGCTGCTCGTGGTGTTCTGTCCCTCATCTCTCCCAGATGCCACCCAGCCACAGCAGGCACTGGGATCTGGAGGTGTTGGGACTGCAGGGGTCACACAGGAGCCATATGGTCCCACTGAGGACTCACAGAAGGGAACTGTTCCCTTTTGTACTGGAGAATTACTAAGCAGGGAGAGGCGTCTGCTTTTTCCTGGTATTTCATGAGAGTCAAACTAGCCAGGTCTAGCCCTGGAATGCATCCAACTGCCTAGAAAAGCAGTTTATCCAATCCTGCTCGTTGCAGAGGAATTATATCCCATGCAAATTTGGTGAACAAATCCTTTTTCCCTCTATGAAGAGTCTGTGGCAGCAACTGAAAAAAAAGCACACTCAGTTCTGCTCCTGCTCAGCAGGTGAGGGGCTGGACACAGCCTCCTTGGGCAGCATTTATCAGTTTGGGCATCCCTAGGCATCACCCAGAGGCCACCCCAGAACTCTGGTGACTGAGTGAGGTGGCTGAGGGTGGCACCAGCTCAGTGTCACCATCTCGGTGGTGCTGCACCCCGGGACACCCCAGAGCTCAGCCTGGAGGATCTGTCCCCATGCCTCCTGCCCACCCTGACCCTGGCACAGAAACTAAGCCCTGTGTCCTCTGGATTTCACCATTTCACCAGCCCTGGCAGTCCCGTGTGCTCATTAAATGGGATGAATCCGGGATCTTTGCAGCGCAGGAATGGGGGGCGTATTTCAAGCAGACACAAAATGCTCTGTCCAGGCCTATCCAACACAACCCTGGCTCAGGAAATGTTTTGGGAACTGTCACAATAAATAATGCTGGATCAAAGCAGGGGATTATTACAACAGTCCAACACGTCCTGCTTGTTTGGTGGAGGGGAGCTGAGATGGATGAGGAGGCAGCAGGAGCTTGGGGGGGCTCAGGGGGAAAGGCCCCTTCTCCGTCCAGGACAGTCCCCAGGTGTTGCCCTGGCAGCCCCCAGCCCCCCAAGGGCAGTCCTGGTGTAAAGGAAGGGGAGATGGGGCCGTGCAGCTGGGATTGCTGTGAGAAACAACCACAGTTTGGCAGCACCTATTAAATCAAATCCTGACTTTATCACTTAAAAATCCTGGGCCGCAGTGGTGGGAGAGGGCAGCTGGTTCAGCCATGGCACCAAAGTTACCCCTTGTGATTGTGGATAGACCCTGAGCAACAGGAAAATGATGTGAGCAGTGTCCAGGATCCAGCTGGAGGGATGGCAGGGCAGCAGTGATGGTGCTGCAAACACCCTCTGGTTTGCAGAGGAGAGTTCATTAAAAAACGGGAAGGAAACAGCCAACCCAGAAAACTAATCAAGGAAATGGAGATGCCAATGATTTCTCGTTCCAGCAAATTCCAGCCAGCTCTAGACCAGGCTGCAAGGTCAAATCCACAGAGCTGATTTTAGCCAGTGAACAGAAAATAGGAGATGGAAGGGGTTTGAAATGAAAGCCGTGGAAAACAACCTAAATGGAAAACGTTCTTATACTTCAGTTATGCTGAAACCAAGCACTGAAACCATGTCCCTGTTTATTTGGTGGTTTTCTAATTCCTTCATCCCTGTAACCATGGTTGCTCTCTCCCTCTCTCCAGGGGGGTAACAGAGAGGGTGGGTGTTTTAAAGGCACTCCTTGCAGTTGTGTGGCCAGGCTGTCCCTCTGGCCGCAGGGGTGGTCACTGGGGAGGATGATGGAGACCAGGGGTGGCCAAATGTTTTCAGAGGAACAGCTCTTTGGTGGGGAAAAAAAAATATGGGACACCCTGCAGGCGTTCAAGGAACAACTCAGTGCCCTGGTGTAGTTGACCAAAATATCCCTAAATAGTGTAAAAAACGCCTTGGGGTGGGGCGGCAGGGGCTGACGGAGCTTTCAGGGGTCAGCAGGGCTCGGACACCCCCTTTGTCCCCTCCCCAGATCGGCCACCGCGACTTCGACGTGGAGAAGCGGCTGCGGCGGGACCTGCGGAGGACCCGCGCCCTCCTGGCCGATGTTCAGCTGCTGCTGGCGGCCCCGGCAGAGCCCGGAGCCAGCGCCCCGGAGCTGGAGAACCTGCGCAAACAGGTGAGGGAGAGATGTGCGGGGGAGCTGCAGGGAACATTCCTGGTTTGGCTGAGCCCTGCCACCCGGGCGGGCGCCGCCGAGAGCATCCTTGGAAGGAGCGCTTCCCTGTAATTAAGCCAACGCTGGTGGAGTGTTTTCCCCCTTTTTTTTCCTGTTAATTACCTTCTGTTTGGTGCGTTTCTGTGTGTCTCCTACGGCCGGGCTGGGGCGGCGTTGCCATAGGGATGCTGAAAGCATCGGGGAGAGGGATTGGGGTGGGGATTTGCTGTGGTTTGAGCGCAGACAGCTCCGGGCTCAACGGTGTTGAGTGATTTGGGGAGTGGCTCCAAGTCTGTGACAGCTTGTGCCCCTAACCTTGCGACAACACCAGCCCCAGGGTGAGCTCTTGATGCCTTGGGAAGGCTGACCTGGAACAGAGACTGGACAGTGCCAAGAGAATAAAGTAGGTATTTATTGAAAGGCTTTTAAGGATACAACTTGGGCAATACAAGAGCCTGGCCAGGGCTACACCCAAGGTGGACCCAAACTGGTCACAAAATGGATGACCAGTCATGAGGTTTCACACTTTTATAAGCTTTGGTCCATTTGCATATTGGGGTTTAATTGTCCAGTTACAACTTCTGGTTATGAAGTCCCATCCTTCTTATTTTCTCTCTTCAGCCCACTGCTGTTTATGCTTTTGGGCCTGAAAACTTGTTACAGTTGTCCTTGTTCTCCATTAGGAAAAGGATTTGTTTTGTCTCCCTGCTCTGTGAAGAGAGCTGACTAACACTTAATGTGAGGCTCAGAACTACACACCTAGGCAGCACAGAATGTGAAATACATGAAAGCTGAAACTTAAGGCATCACTCCTAGTCCTGTGGGGTGCCCTGCCACGGGACAGAGGCACCACAGGGCTGTCCATCCCCCTGTAGGCTGTGTATTCCCAAGTGCCAAGCAGGGGCTCAGCTTAAGATGCTGGTCCTCTGAAAGCACTCGGGAATTAATCTGTTCTGCACATTTCCCCTGGAAACGAACGAATCTGGAAGCAGGAGCAATTCCAGCAACATCCAGATATAATTGGGAGGGTCGTTGTGCATAAATAACAGCTGTGAGCTGCAGCTGTTCCCACCTGTGCTGAGAGAGAGGGAGAAGCTGAGCTGGGCCTGATGGAGCCAGCGGTGTCCATTCTTGTTCCCATGTCCGTGCCCTTGCCTGTGTCTATTACCTGGATGTCCAGGGCAGGGCATGGCCACGGCTGGGACAGGCAGTGGGAATGGCCATTTTTTGCACTCCTGTTTTTGCACTTCATTAATCACTCAGTGTTTCCCAAATCCCACTTTGGGGCTGGAGAGGTTGCACTGCCCCCATTTTTTTTCTTTTTTCTTTTTCCCCAGTCCCCGGTGGGAGGGAAATGTGGCAGGGCCCTGCCCTCAGGTCCTTTCCTTGTGCTGATCTGAGGGACCTGCCTGGATGCTGAGTTGCTTCCTCTGCCCATCCCCAAGTGTCCAGCCCCATCCCTCTGGGGAATAATGCCCAGTTCACCTGGGGAACAGAGCTGGGGAAGTAAATCTTTACTCTAGAGAGTAAAGTCATAGGGAGAGCAGCTGAGGGGTCTGAGGGGACTCAGCCTGGAGAAAAGGAGCCTCAGGGGGGACCTTGTGGCTCTGCACAACTCCCTGACAGGAGGGGACAGCCAGGGGGTGTCGGCCTCTGTTCCCAGGGAACAGGGACAGGATGAGAGGAAACTGCACCAAACTGTGCCAGGAGAGGGTCAGGTTGGAAATCAGGAGGAATTTCCTCATGGAAAGAGTGGTCAGGCATTGGAAGGGGCTGCACTGGAGTCCCCATCCCTGGAGGTATCCAAGGAAAGACTGGACATTGGCACTCAGTGCTCTGGGCTGGGGACAGGGTGGGGATCAGGCACAGGCTGGATTTGATGACCTTGGAAGGCTTTCCCAACCTGGACGACTCTGGGATTCTGGGATCCTTGCTCCCTATGCACTCCAGTCCCCCGAGCAAAGCAGGAGGTCACTCTCTCTCCCTGTGATTCCATTCCGCCTATCCCTGTCTCCCTCACTTCATGGCCTGTGCTTTGTTCCCTTGTGTTTGGAGATAAGCAAACAGCCTGGATTTTGGGAATGTGGAGTTTTTGCTGTGCCACCAACACTGAGACTCTGCATGTGTTTAAAATGCCACATGATTATTCTGTCCTTTAAACTGAAACAATTTCTAATGGCATTCATGACGACTTTCTCAAAAGCCAATGCATCCTACCACCAGCCCACGGACCTGCACAAGAAGAAAAACTTTGCTAAAATGCTACATTTCCGTTAATCAAAATCCATATGGCTGGAAGTGCAGCATTGTTTCCTAATAAGGCTGAGGCATCCATTTTATGCAGGTATTTAACAGATGGTGTTCACAGCAAACTAATGTTGTTCCACGGTTCATACATTATGCATTTTTTTGGGGGGAATTTCAATTTATTCTTCCCAAGCGGGAAAATTCCATTACACAAAGTGAATTGGAAGCTGATGTTTAATGAGGGGTCCTGGAGATGCTTTTCTGTCTGGCTGAACCATCAGGAGTTTGGTGGGAATTATGGCAGGGAAGAGACCATTCCAAGAGCTGATTGTGGATGCAGCCGTTTCTGGAGCAGCTGGACAGGTGAGAAACTCCTCGGCCGTAAAACCAGGAGCTGATCTGAGTGGCATCTTCAACTCATCCCAGCAAAGCACAGGGAGTTTTTTTTCAGCTGATGGAAGAAAGTTCTTCCTTCTCTAGTGAAAAATCTCAGTCTCCCCAAAAAGTGGAGGGAAGCAAGGCGAGGTTTGCTCCAGTTATAATATTCCATGATTCTCCCTGCCTTTTTTGGGGGGAGAGAGATAAAAAAGAAAGCAAACCCTGAGAAAACAGCCTAAAATTCTCAAACTCTCACCACGGTGTGCAGCTTTTCCCAGAGCTCCTGGGAACTCCGCAGGGAAACCAGCACCAGGCACAGGAAATGAGCAGTGAACGGAGGGGTTTAGTTTTCTTTTTTTTCGTGGAGAAAAGAAAGAAACCCCGACGAGCAGGGGAAGGAACTGGATGTTCAGGTACAGCCTACGACAACTCCTCCGCCCGGGCAAGGGGGGAGTTTTCGGGATGACGCTGGAGCTTCCAGATGTTTGCAGCCCATTGAAGATCGTTGTGATCTTAATGGCTGAGCTGTAAAACCCCGAGAGCAAATTAGTGTTTATAAATGGGATCTTCCACGTGTATTTGCAAATGCAATTGACGCCACGTGAAAAGCCCATTTGCAAACCCCCGAATCATGAATTGCTCTAATCAGGAATTACATGTAATTCACATAATTTTGCAAATTAATGATCCCAGCTCTCTGCCTCACCCGAGGAAGTGGGAGGATGTGCCATCGAGGCTGCTGGACTCACCAGGACAGTCGGTGGTGTTGGGATCTGGGCTGGGAGATGCCAAGGAGGCCTTGCTTGCCCTGTAAACCAGGAGCAGACAAGCTGAGGAGCAGCACGGGTTTACAAAGTGGAGATTCTGTGTTCTTTAGCAGGGAAAAATGCTCTGTGGAAGTGGAAATAAACGTGGCTGTGTGGCACGGGGACAGCACCATCAGCACGTGGTTTCTGCTCCTTTAATGATGATCCCCTGCAACTTTTTCCCAGCTGGAAGAGAGTGAAGCAAAGTGTGCAGAGGCCCAGAGATCCCAGCAGACAGCGGCCCTGGAGCTGGAGAACCTGCACACGGAGCTGGAGACCCTCAGCAGAAGCAAGACCCTGGTGGGTTCCTGGAGATGAGGCCAGGGCAGGGCAGGTGGGAGGGCACAGTCCCACCCTGGGGCGTTTGGCAGCAACCAGCATCTGCTTATCTAAATCAGCCACTACCAGAGGGTTTAATAAATCACCTCGGAGTGTTAATTATACGAGTGTATTTACTAAATCTCCAAGGATATTTACACTAAATCACCCTGGACTGTTTGGAAACAGCAGCCCCCGGAGGGGTTTAATGGGTGGACAAAATTCCTGCGAGGGAGCAGCATCCCCTGGTCTTGCTCTGCCTCTCCAGTGGGTTGGAGGCCATTGGCAGCACATCCCAGCGGGGGTTTGGTGGGTTCCCTGTGGGATCCATGGGTCCTGTGGATCCTCCTGCAGGTGGATGAGCAGCTGTTCCAGCTGCAGCATGAGAGAGCCGACCTGCTGAAACGCATCGATGAGGACCAGGAAGACCTGAACGAGCTCATGGAAAAGCACAAGGCTCTGATCGCCCAGGTAGGAGCTGGGGCAGTATCTCCAAGCCTGGGAGGGCTCTCAGAAAGCCCTGCAAGTTGGCACAGAGCAGGTGGTGGCCCCTGGGGGTGCGCAGGGGGGTGGGGACCCCAGGACACAGATGCTGCCATGAGGAAGGGAAGGCTCATGGGGTCAACTCCTCTTACCTGCAGTTTTGGATCTTTCAAATCTTTGCCTTTAGTTTCAACACTTGGGGAATCCTGCAGCTGCTCCTCTGGGTCTTTTTTATTCTTTCTTTCACCATTCTCTCATGCAGAGCTTAAAAAGTGCAGCCAGACAGCCCTGGGGCTTTCAGTGCCATATCCAAACTATGTCAGGCTCTCCCAAAGCATTGTCCTGGGAGCTGAGGGACCCCAAAACTCCCGTGGGAGAGGGGCAGGCTGGCCAGGCTGATAATTCACAGTCTGGTGCCCCTTGTAGAGGTGATAGGGATCCAGGAGCCTGTGTTTGGAAGGGTCCCAAGGACAGAGATGACAACCTGGTTTCTGTCCTGATCCACGAACACTTGTTTCAAAAATTAGGGAAGCTGCAGTGAGTTGGGAGAATCAAGCTCCATCAGGGCAGTCCAGGAGCAGCTCACTGTCCCAGTGGCAGGAGATGCAGGCAAGAACCAGCCCTCTTTTGTGACCCCTTGGTTCTTGTCCTGCTGCTCCCACTCCAAATTTTCTGTTCCTGCAGTCGGCTACAGACATCGCTCAGATCCGGGAGCTGCAGACACAGGTGGAGGATGTGAAGAAGGAAAAGCAGAGCCTGCAGGAGAAGGTAATTCCTGCCCAGCCTGTGGCACCCCTGCTGAGGTGTAGGACGTCTTTAGGCTGGAGAAATCTTTTCCTGGTGGAATTATGGGGATTCACAGTCTGACTTCTCCCTCCTCCCCTGCTGAACTGCCGTGGCTGGGATCGGCTGACCCCGGGGCTGCCCTGGGGTGGGCACCAGCAGGGGCTGCACCCCCTCGCCTCTGTGGCTGTGCCAACCCTCCTGGAGTGATGGATTTAATTTTAAACACATGAGTAATCCCATTAAGTTAAGTGCTTTATTGGAGCATGGCTAAGCTGCCCAGGAATCAGAAGCGGGACTCGCTCCCTCCGAGGCAGAGCGGGTGGTGCTTTGGAGATAGGTTGGATAAAAGGAGACAAATTCCCGTAGTTCTAGGTCAAATTCAAAATCTGAACCCAAGCTGTGCTGGGATCACTAAAAGGGCAGTTTCCTTTGGAGGTCTCGGTGTAAGAACTGAGGAAACAGCACGGTCCAGGCAGCTTTCCACAAAGACTGTGAATTTTTACGCCTCAAAGAGTCTGTGAGAAGAGAAAAGCAAAGGAGCTCCAGACACGTGTCCCTCTGGCCAGCAGGTTCTCCATTCAAAGCCACGCATTGGTGTCAGGCCTGTGCTGTGTGGCTTTTACAGCAGGGAATTCTTTGGGAAGCCAGGGCAATGCTTGGCCGCAGTGCCCGTCACCTCAGGGGCCAGGAGCGCATGTGAGGGGCTGGGGAGGGGTTCAGCAGAGGGGCTGGGGGATGCTGAGCCAGCCCCCGCTCTCCCAGCTGCAGGCAGCCCAGGCCAGGGCAGCACAGCTGGAGCAGAGCTCGGCCGAGCGCTCCATCGTCAGCCGGCAGGAAGCGCGGATCCGGGACCTGGAGAGCCAGCTGGACTTCCAGGCCGTGCAGATGAAACGCTTTGAGGTACCCCCTGCTCACTGCTGCTGCTGCCACCAGCCCACCTGTGGGGGAAGGAGCACCTGGGGAAGGGCTGGGGGGGTCAGGTGGAGCAGCCCAGGCGGTTGGTGGCACTGCTGTCATCTCTGTGTGTGGGGATTTGTCTCGGTTTGGGAAGACGGGTGTCTGCCAGGGAAAGCTGGAGTTTCCCTTGGAATGGAGAATGTAAACCACCCCCCACCCCTTTTCCAATTACAAATTAGCAGTTAGAGACTTTCAGGCAAATATTTGGGGGATAGGAATAGCAGTTCTTTACTAGTGTGTATAACAAAGCAAACAAAGCAACAACTACTGCGTTAATAACCAAACAGTACCAAGAACCTTGAGGGCTTGGCTTCACAAAAACCCATGGCAGTTCGGTGTCCCTGCAGGACCCTCAGGGCACCAAGCTGGAACAGTGGAAAGTCCCGGGCTGGTGGCTGGAACGGCAGGATGTCCCCGGCAGGCAGGGGCAGGAACTTTCGGCCACCTCTTTGTTTTGATCAAGCGCCCTTAAGCACCCAGTACTCAGTCTCCTTAGTAACTTATGGGGAAAAAATTCTTTAGAGTAGAAAAGGAATAAACCTAACCCCCAACAGTGCTCCTGACAGCCAGCAGTGGCTTGGTGTGGAGTGGTTGCACTCACCTTCCCCTCACACCCCAGGTGCTGGTGCTGCGCCTTCGGGACAGCATCATCCAGATGGGAGAGGAGCTGGAGAAGGCGGCCGAGTCGGAGGCACGGGAGAAGGAGAACACCAGGTACTACCAGAGGAGGATGGAGGAGATGAAGGCTGACATGGACGAGCTGGTGCAGAGGGAGCTGGAGTCCAGCCGCCGGCGCATGGAGCTGGTGAGGAGGGGGTGCTCCTCCCGGAGTTTGGGTGGTCCCATGGCCACGGGGGGGTTGCTGCAGCTGGAGGTGACCCCCCATAACTTCTGGGTTGGTCTGAGGGCCCCAGAAAAGTAATTTTTGGTGTGGTCCTTTGTGTGCTCTGGTTTTGGGGATGGAGCTGTTCCCTGTGCAGGTAATCACTGGGTCCTGGGCTGCTCCTCTGGGAGGGGCAGGGAGTTGCTTTGCATTTTTCTGCAGCCCCAAACCATTGAACCAAAGCTGTCCTTGAGGATCCTCATGTTCCCTTTCTCCATGGCTGGTCTGGGAGCCTGGACAGTCACTCTGCTCCACGGTTCTTTTGTGGGAAGGAGGTGGCTTTGCCTGCCCTGCTCATAGAAATGCAGCTCACTTGGGGACACGGTTTAGTGCTGGAATTTGCAGTGCTGGGGTAGCAGTTGGACTGGATGATCTTTGAGGTATTTCCATCCTAGATGAATCTATGATTCCAAGTTGTTCAGGTCATCCCTGCAGCTCCTCATGCTGCTTCTCCTTATGTCAGGCAGAACCAGAGTGGGTGGGAAATGCCCTGGTCCTGCAGCAGCCCCCGAGTGTGGTCACAGGGCTGGGTGTGCCAGGGCTGGGTGTGCCAGGCTCAGCCCAAGCACCAGATTCTCCTGGAGCTCCTGGCTTTGCCAAACCACCCCCGTGACTGCAGCTCAGACAGTGCCAACCAGCAGCTAAACCCACTCTGAGCGAGCAGAGCCCCAGCTGGGTCTGGAGAGCGGCAAAAATAGATTCACCTTCACTTTCCAGTCCTTTTCCAGTGTCTCTTTTCATGTTGTTTCATCCAGTAATCCAAGGGAGAGCCTCGCTCCCGAGCGGTAATTGGAAGATATTGCAGTTCTGCTGGCAGCAGGGCCGAATTAGGAGCAGTTATTTTATCAATAATCTTTTAGTTAGCAATCAAGGAGATTTCAGGATTTATTCTGCCCCGAGGCTGCCAGCCTTCCCGAGGGGAATGGTGTGAATGATTCCCATTCCTCTGCCTGCACCACGGTCAGGCTTTGTCCTTGCTCGGCCAGGCTGAGCCCTGCCCAGGTCGGATTTCTCAGCCTCTGATGCTCTGCAGAGCCATGAGATGGTGGAGTGAGAGGTGGCCTGGGCATTCTGGGCTCCCTCATCCTGCTGCTTTCCCTGTGGGATTGAGGGAGCCGTGGTTGCTGTGATATTGGGTGTTTGTTGCAGCTCTGCTGGAAGGGCAGGGCTTGGAACATGGATGCTCTGGCTGTTGGGATAGGGGTGGGTTCTTTCTGCTGTGCTTTTGGGGTTGTGCCTATATTTTTAGAAGCTTTCTGAATGTTTCATATGTGAGCGACGAGTGAAGGAAGGTGCAGGAACTTCTTGGCACTCGTGTGTTCTCCCAGTTGAAGTGCGCAAAGAGGTCTGAAATGGGTTTTAGAGGCACCGCCCTCAAATAAGGCACAAAGCCCTGTGAACAGCTGAACTTGTAAGGCAGAACTCAGGGCTCTGGGTTTATCCAGACACTCAGCTATTTGGGGTTATCTGGCATCTGCGGGAGAAAGGAGCAGGTGGGCTCCCCCAGACACACCTCCCCATCCCAGCTTTTCCGTGGGGATTGTTCCATGGGAACTGGCTCCATGTGCACAGGGACTGCTGTGACATTCCTGGGAGCAGAGGCATCCCCCAGACTGTGTGTCCTCTCCAGAGCACTTAAATAAAACATGGGACAGAGCTGTGATCGAGGAGCCCGGCCGAGCTTGTCGGGAGCTTGGTGGGGAGCATCAATAGTTAATAGAAAGCCACTTATGGCTCTGCTCCTGCTAAATCCCCCATCAATTATAAATCCAGCCTGAATTATTCACTTGACATTACTTAAGTCGTGCTCTGCTCCTAACAATTTTTTTTTTTTAAATTTATTTAAATACACAGTGGTGAGGTTGTGGACTTACCACACACTGTCGAGGTTTAAAGGGAGGTGTTGAAGGGACAAATTTCTGGCAGAGACTGGGTTAAAAATCTTGTCTGGTTTCAGAGCTGCTGCCTGTATATGTAGATATATTTAGCATATATACACAATATACAAAAGAGAAGGTGTTTTGTTCTCACACCTCATATTTATCAGTGGTGGATGCACTGAAAAATCCCACGCCCCCATTCCCAGCCAGGCTTAGGGCATCTATTCCATCCTTCCTCCTTTTCCCACCCAGTTTAGGGCAGTTGGGAGGCAGCCTTGTGCCATTCAGCAGGGAATATCCAGTGAGGAGCAGGGATGAGAGCTGGCTGCCAGGCAGATGGCTCTGCCTCATGAATTTTGTAAGAAGGATGGGTTTTGAACACTTTCCAAGCATGTTTGGTAATGATGGGGGTAGGACTTGGCCCTGCTGGACTCTCTTTGCTCTGGCTGTACATCCTGGGTTTCCTCCCTGGAGCTGGAGCTCCTCTTCCAATAAAATCTGGATCCCAGCCTGCAGCAGCTCCTCATTTCTCAGCTGCTGTGCTGACACCCAGAGCTTGACAGGCCAGCCCCAGCCCCCTGGTGTCCTCAGACCACGGAAGACACTGCATCGTGGTGAGGAATGAGGGATGGATTTCCAGCTTGGAGTTAATCCTGGGGAGCTTAAACCCGAGCCCTGCTCTCTGTGTTCACGGTGTGTGCACTAACACTCATGCTTGTCCCCTACATGTGTCCCTTGGTGAGGCTGCAGTGCAGGGAAGGAGGGAACAGAGTCTGAGAAGGATGGAACAGGGGCTGGGAAGGATGGAGAAGGGCTGGGAGCAGGGATGTGGGACAAAGAGTGGCTGTCACAGTGTCTGGGACAAGGCACTGTCCGGGATTTCCCTCCTGAGGCTGCCCTTAGGGAAGGATGGTGCTGGCTGCGCTGCTGCTGGCTGAACTGCCTGCCCATCTTGGGTTTCCTGGGAGAATTCAAGCATCTGGATGAGGGCTCTGGGATGAAAACTCTGGAATGGGGTCCAGCCATGGGCAGGAGCCCCTAAGGTCTCTTCTCTTGGAGAACCAGGTGCCTTCTTGATGGAATACCTTGGGAAAAACAGAGGCTGATCCAGCTGGGATGAAGCCCTGGCTGATTGAGGCACAATCCAGGGACTTGCTGGGTCTCCTCCTGCCCCTTTGTACCCAGCACAGCTCCACTGACCCCCCCTGAGCACACCACGGGGGCTGGCGGGTGCTATCGTAAAATCAGGTTTCTTTAACGAAGCTGTGAAATTCATCAGCACAATAATTAACTAATTTTACAGAAAGCTGAAGTACAGGTGTGAAGACATGCTTCACAAGTTGTTTTTTTTTCTTTTTTTCTTTTTTTTTTTTTGTGAGATCCTCAGTGTAAATAACCTTTTTTTTTTTTTTTTTTTTTTTCTGGTTCTTTTGCTGACGGATCTTTGTGCCCAGGCCCTGCTATGGCCACGTTGTGCAACACGACACAGCCTGAACGCCAGGATTAGGGGGTTTTGCTCATTTGCAAACTTTAAAGGTTTTTTAAGGGTTTTTTTGGGGGGTTTTTTTTGGTGGGTTGGTTTTGTTTTTTGTTTTTTTGGTGTGTTTTTTTGTTTGTTTGTTGGTTTGTTTGTTTTTGTTTTGTTTTTTGGGTTTTTTTTGGTTTATTTGGTGCTTCCAGTGAACTTGAGAAGCGAACTGGGAGCTGTTTGTGCCTCCAGCCGGGAATGCCACGCTCCCACCCAGGCAAAGGCTCAGCTCCCAGCAGGGTCCCAGCAAACCCTCTGATGTCTCCGCAGCTCTTGTGTCCCCATCCCCGCCTGCTCCTGGGTCTTTCCAGCTGCTCTTCCCTTCAAGAGACAATGTCTTTGAGGAAGTGTAGCGACAATTATCATCAAAGGCATTCGGTCCTTAGAGGTGAAGGTGGGTGATGGAGGAGCCGGGAGTGAAAGCTCGGCTACTTATGCGCTAATTAGGGCTGTTGTGGTTCTGCTTTGCCATTAAAAGAGTAAATTCCTCAGGAATTCATCAGCGCCGGCGGCTGCTCGCACGCCAATTACACGGTGCTAGCCCCGTCTCACTCGAGCCTTCAGCTGCGCGAATTTTTGTCACTTCAAACTTCCCGAAAACCCGCGAGTTAACGGCTTAATTAAAAATAATAATGATGGATGAATTCTGCAGGTGCGCGCTAAGTTACTCGAAGAAAAGTGATCCAAATTGGACTAATTAGATTACACTTCACTTGAGGTGGATGGGAGCGAGCAAAGGCAGTGTTGTCACAGCAGAACCGCAAACAAAAAACACGAGGTGGTGACAAGGACGTGGTGCTGGATGCTCCGCGGTGCCGGCCGGGGAATCCTTTGGAGTCCCACGGATCGTTTCGCTGCTGGTTTTGTTTATCTCCTTTCAACTACTCTTCAAATAATTCTGAGACAAAATTAGCTGGGGAAAAAAAAAAAAAAAAGCCTGTTAAGAAAAAGAAGGTTGAGAAATCCCCTGGCATGAGGGATGTACAGAATCTCTTCCCTGGGAGCCCCTGGGCGAGGGCAGGAGTCCAGCTCCCTGGGTTTGCTGAGTGCCAGCCATCCCTGAGTGAGCTCCTGTCCCCTTGTCTTGGGGGAACCTTTAATCCAGGCTCCCTGTCAGCAGGAATCAACCTCAGCCTTCTAAAATTGTGGTTTCTGACCCACCAGCAGAGCCAGTCCTTTGCTCTGGGGCAATCTCTCCCCCAGTGTGAATGGGAGAATCCGGTTTGGAAATGTATTCAGAACCAGGCAGAACGTATATTTTATTTATTGGCGATAAAATAAACATCAGCCAGAGGTTCTGAGCTGGTCAGGCTGGTCCTGCTGTGCATGTCTGACTGGTTTGGTGGGAGCAGCCAGAGACGCTGCTGCCAAGAGGGGTTTAACAGCAGAGGATGCTCCTTTCAGCCCCTCAGCTCCAGCCGTGGTGCAGTTTGCCCAATAATATGAGTTTTCTGAACCGATGTTTTCCCCTTTATTTCTGCCCTTTTTTCTGCTCAGAGGAAACAAAAAGCCAGCCCTGCCCAGTGTGAGGGTGTCAGCTCTCGGCCCAGGGACTGCGGGAAAAGAGAAGAGCTTCTTGCATTTACATTTAGATAGAAACAACATGAGTCAAAGGTGTCCAACAGCTCCCTGGGTGCCAGGGGCCTGATGCTGGGATGGGCCTTGTCAAAATTATTCCTTTCCTTGAGACGATTGTGAGGTACGGAGAAAAACATGAGGTGTCTCCGTGGATGAGATTTGGGACAGCTGGGATGTGGGGTTGAGCAGTGTCAGCTCTATTTTCTGGCTCACGTTCAAATTACCCCTCGGGTGGGCTGTGGGTAGGGGACCCCAGGGTCACCCACAGCCCTCAGTGTCACCCTGGTGCCTTGCAGGTCCCCCCAGTGAGGCCACCAGCGTGGGTGCCACAAAGTGTGGGTGCCCAGGGATGTCCTGGGGGTGGCAGGTGGAGCCCCAGCTCAGCAGCATCACCTGGGCTGGTCCCTTTCCTCTCAGCATTCCCAGGGTCATGCAGAAGGTAGCGAGGTCAGGAGGGACCCCACCGGCCAGGGGGACCCCTCCAGCCCCCAGGACGTTCTATTTGCTGCTCCCACAGCCATCCCAGGGGATTTCTGTGTCTGTGGGTTGGGAGTGCTGGTCGGAGGATACTGTTCAGTGCCTCCCTGCTCAGCCCTGTCAACAAGAGCAGAACAGAAGATGGACTTAAATGCAGCCACTGAACTATATTTAATTTGTGCCAGAGTCTGCAGATGAGGAGCTGGGTCAAGAGAGCCTCTTATCAGCCTGTGGAAGGGCTCAGCTCTTTATCAGGCAGTGGTTTCACTCCCTGCTTCTGCAGTCCCAAATAGCTGAACACAGGCACGTAGGCACCTAGAGCTTGGGGCTCTTCTCCCCTCAGGGGTTGGTGTTTCAGCATTTGCCCTGTTCTGAGCCCCTGAGGTCCTTGATGAAACCCTTCCCTTGATGAAACAGCTCCTTTCCACCTTCTGCCCGAGCCAGGAGGGAAGTGGAGGGCTTGGAAACACCAAGTTTCAGAAAAACTTCTCAGCAGCACTGAGGTTTTCACCAATACCGGCGCATTCCTGGGAGCCGCCGTGACACCGCGCGACCCAAACGGGGCTGATTCTTTTCATGTTTTGATGAACTGAGATGCTCTTCCCCTGCGGCCCGTGTGCCTGGTGATTCCAGGCCTCCCATTATTTACTGTGACAGTGTGCCAGCTCCTGTGCCGTGGCCTGTCGCAAATCATCCCTCACCTTGTCACCGCCGATTTCACAGCTGGCAGCTTCAATCACCGTGGCTCTGCTGCTCCCTCCTCTCTGCCCTGTGATGGCCTAGGAACAGCAGGAAGGGTTCCTTCCCAGCTGGAAGGGCTTGGAATGTGATGAACATGGGTGCAGGGCAGAGTTGGTGTCTTTGGTGTGCGAGGTGGGCGATGCTGGGTCCATGGAGCCACGTGGGTTGTGTCAGATTGTAAATCCTGGGATGGTTTGGGTTGCAGGGACCTCAAAACTCATCCTGCCTTGGGCAGGGACACCTTTCACTCTCCCAGGTTGCTCCAAGCCCTGTCCACTCTGGCCTTGGGCACTTCCAGGGATGGAGCAGCCACAGCTTCTCTGGACACCCTGTGCCAGGGCCTCACCACCCTCCCAGGGAAGAATTTCTTCCTAATTTCCCATCTATCCCTGTCCTCTAGCAGTGGGCAGTCATTCCCTGTGTCCTGTCATTCCCTGTGTCCTTTCACTCCATGCTCTTATCCAAAATTCCTCCCCAGCTCTCTTGGGGCCCCTTTAAGCACTGGAAGGTGCTGGAAGATGCAGTTTATGTTCACAGGTGTCACAGGGCACGGTGCAGCTAACCAGCCCCGACAGGCCCTGGGAGCACTTGGAGCAAGGGTGGGGTGGTTTAGCAGTCACCCCACTGGCAGCTCAGGTGCCATGTCAGGTGGCAGGCCCTCACCTGGTGTCCCCTGTGCAGGAGCAGCAGCTGGCAGAGCTGGCAGAGGTGAGGCAGGTGCTGCAGGCTGACCTGGGCACCTCCATCCGCCGCATCGCAGACCTGCAGGTGGCCCTGGAGGGGCTGCGTGACAGCGACGACAGCGATGCTGAAAGGTGAGGAACAGGGGCCGGGGGGATCTGGGGGGGCTCAGCTGCTCTGTGTGGGGAAGAGGCAGCACTGGGCAATGCCAGGGTAGTTTCATCTCCTCATCCTCACGTGTTTGCGCTGTGTGAGTGAGCAAAAAGCTTTGTGTTAATGGAAGGTTTCATGGAAAGTGTCACCCTTGAAGTCACCCTGTGTGGCCTAGCCTAAAGTGAGCAAAAAGGGTGAGAATAGCCCCATTTGTACCCAGCGATGGGTTTATGGAGTGAAAATCCTGCTTTGATCATCTCCAGGAGCTGGAGGAGCCAGTGAAACTGGGTGATTGGGTGGAGGGTTTTACTAGGGGGAAAAGAAATGAGGAAAGAATTCGAGCGCATTTTTCAGGTGTTATTTTTAAAGCCCTTCAATTTTCCCCTCTGCCACGCAGCTAAAGGGGCATCATGACAAATGGAGACAAAACAGATAAATGAGATTAAAAGAAAAATAAAGCAAAAAAAGAAAAGCTGAAGGTGTGTTTGTCAGCACTTGCTCTTGCTCGGTGTGGTGATTAAACCAGGGAAGAGCGAGATAGAAACCGTGAGCTTAGACACTCACTGCTTCCCAAAAGAAGAGTGATTTCCCATGCAGCCGATGCATCAGTGGAGGTGACAAGTGTTTCCCGACAGGAACAGCAGCTGCTGCCGCGGGAGCAGCCCCGTGCTGGAGCGTTCTACTCCCTCCTTTTGCCCCGGGGTCTTGTTTGCAGCCAGGCCTGACCCGTGCGGGGAGCAGGGAAGGGTCTCCAGCCCTACTCCCTGTGGCTGTTTTGGGAGTGTTCCCCGGCTCAGCCCAGCCCCTGCCCTGGCCACAGCGGGGTGGGCGCAGTGGTTGTGGGCAGTTTTGCAGCCCGTGGTGGGTTTGGGGTCCCCAGAGCCGTGGCTGACCCTGTGCTGTGCTCCTTGCAGCGCGCGGACGGCGCGGGAGTCGCTGTGCTCCAGGAGAGACACGTGAGTGATCCCGGGAGACGATGCTGCCCAAGGACAGAGCCCGTGCCTGCTTCTGCCACAGCTCATGGGCCACCAGCTGCTGCTCTGAGGGGTCCCAAACCTGTGTCTGCTGCAGCTGCATGGGCAGGGCTCACACTGGCATCCAGATGTGCTGGCATTGTGTGCCCCACGCCCACCGACCCTCTCCTGTTCCCTGGGTGCTCTGGCTCTTATCCCCAGGGATGCTTCCACTCCTCTGGGCTGTGCTTTGAGAGATGATCCGTGGCTTTGAAGGAAAACTGGGATCCTAAAGGATTTCCTCCACTACACCTGGTCCGGGGGCTCCTGGTGGCTGGGCTGGGGAAGCTCTGGCTCTGGGGGAGCCCAGGGGTGCACAGGGCCCAGTGGGGTACCCAGGGTGACAGCAGCTCTGTCACTGCAGTTCCAGCCCTGGGGAAGTTCTGGGGTGTGTAGGGCTCTATGGGGTGCCTGGGGTCACGCTGGCTCTGTCACTGCAGCTCCAGCCCCAGGTACAGCAGGGTTTTCCTGCCCAAGGTCTACAGGAAATAGTTGAGGAAATAATGAACGGCAGCAACAATGGCACAAGGACCAGGCTGCCTGGAAAGGTTTCTTTTCTCTGTGCTGGTGCCACAAACCAGCCTGAACAGTGCACACCAGCTGGAGCTGGTGTGGTGGAGGTGTGAGGACTCCCTGCTCCGTGTCACCATCACAGTGACCCACAACCCTTCCTGCCTGCACCTGCAGAGCTGACAGGTCTCTCCTGTCCCCTCAGGGATGCCTGCTCCAGTGTTGGCTCTGTGCTCAGCCTGGAGCCTGCAGAGAGTGTCAAATCCTGGCCGAGTTCTTCCACGGGCTGGACATCCCTGGCCAGCGCCAGCGTGGCTGGGAGCATCTCAGCACCTTCCATCGGCAGCCGCAGCACCCAGAGCCTCAGGTAAGGGACCCCTAGCCCATCCTGGGTGTCCTGGGGGGTGCTGAGATGTGGGAGATCCCTCTGGGCTCTCTTGGGATGTACAGAGCAGAGCTCAGCGGGACCTGTGGTGTTAAAAGGTCAAAACATCAAATCAAGGAAGGCAGTCGCTGCCACGCCATGATCAGTGAAACACCAGATGAAAGTCACCACATCAAAAACATGCTTCAAGCAGGAAAATATCCCTTGATGTATTCTCGGGAGATAATTTAAAGAGGCAATGCAGCCTATTTGAGGATTTGTATGCCATATGCTTGCTGAGGGAGAGGGATGCATTTCTACCCTTCTAATATCAAATTTGTTAATTTTTGATGGTGATGGTGACGGGCTGGAGAGGGGCCCAAGCACCTGCACAGCCCAAATGTCCCTGCTTTGCTCTCTGGATGCCCAGGTGCCCATCCTGAGTTGGTGCCCATCAGAGGGACCTCCCAGTCCAGAGAAAAACCCCATTTCTGGGTCACTGAGAAACAGGTTCTTTGTGTTCCATGTGTGAAACAGTCACATGGGCTGAGTCTGGAAAAGCTCTGTAAATCAGGGTCTGGGGTGCATTGTGGAGGGAGGTGGTGAGGATGGAGGAGGGTGTCAGATCCCCTTGGAGGTCTGTGAGGGCAGAGATGGAGCAGGGATGGACTCCTGGGGCAGGGAGCAGACTGGGCTCCAGAGAGCATCATCCCCCTGTAGGGAAGGTGTAAAAGGTGCCAACCATCCCAAGTCAGGATGGGCAGGGCTGGCAGTGCCCCTGCTTGCAGCCCCTGTGATTTGGGGCCTCCCCACCCCGCTGCTTTCCCACGGATGGTGTCTCAGGACATGCATCACTATTTTGCCAGTTTTTCTCCCCATAACCAGGGCAGGTGACAGGCTGAGGCTGGGCAGAGCTCACTGCAGCTCCCACCTGTTCCCTGCCAGTGTGTAGGTAGATGCTGTAAGGTGTCAGAATTTGTCAGGATTGTGGAGCACCGTTTCACTGCAGATAATTAGTAATTATCTCCCTGCTCTGATTCTGGCGAGGTCTGTCCCCACGGCCCCCACCTGCCTTGTACAGGAGAGTCACTGTTGTCAGAACTGAAGTTCTGGAGAGCAATTCCCTGGCAGGAAACACCCTGGGTGGGCTGGAGCAGTTTGGGGAGGTACAAGGCAGACTTTAAGAGCAGTCAGGCAGGGAAGACACCTGTGGGGAGGTCACAGAATCCTGGAATGGTTTGGGTTGTAAGGGACCTTAAAGATCATCTCATTCCAACTCCAGGGACACCTTCCACAGACCAGTGATGAGTGGGAGCCCTGATAGCAGTTGGCTGGTCTCACTGGGACCCTGCACAATAAATAAGGTTCTTCCTAAGTGCTGCTGAGGAGTCTTTGCTCCTTATGACCCAACTCTGATCATTAATGAATGGCATTGTGGCTAATACCTTATTTCTGAGCTGAAACACGTTTGATTTATAGTAAAAGATATGCAGGCTTTCAGGTTTGACACTGGGAGGAATTTCCTCATGGAAAGGGTGGTCAGGTCTTGGAAAGGGTTGCCCAGAGAGGTTTGGAACCCCCATCCCTGGAAGTGTCTCAGGAATGTGGCACTCAGTGCTCTGGACGGGGTGACAAGGTGGGGATTTGTCACAGGTTGGACTGGATGGTCCTGGATTCCTTTCCAGCCTCAGTGATTCTGGGATTCTGGGGTTTGCTGGGCTGCCTGTGGCCCTTGTGAAAAGCAAATTTTCCTGAACCCTGGCCACAGTGTGACCATCACCCTCTGTCCTGGGGCTTGTGAAGGGACAAATTGCAAATGCTGATGTGGGAGCTGTGTTTGGCTGCAGCTCATCTAAGATGGAAATAGAGCGAGGAGGGGATGAAATGCAAACAAACAGGAGACGAGAGTGGAGGTAATAAAAATGAGATCAGGGAAACGAGCTCTTCCTTATTAAGATTCCTTTGTCTTACACAAGCTCCCAGTAATGAAAAACGAGCCCTGCTCGTGTTGGCTGCCCAGCACCACATCTGGGGTGTTTGCTGAACAAACAGCTGCCAAGAGCCAGAGCAGAGCGAGGAGCTCTTATCACCCGTGTGCTTACAGGAGGGAGAGATTTGATTAACGTTTCCTTTAATTCTCTGCCATTTAAATGCCTGTACAAATGCTGGCCAGCAGACCTAAGCCTCCATAAATATGACACAGTGCAGGGTTGGAATAAATATGATTTTTTTTTTTTTATTAAGAAGCCAATTTAAAAGTTTGTATATTTATTCTTCCCCTTTCCAGGCAGGTCAGTGTTGTGCTGTGAAGGGGGGTTTTCCAGAGGTGCCGTAAGGGAGTGGATCCACAGCCCAGGATCTGCCTCTCCATCCTGCACCCTGCAGGATTGTGGCATCCACAGCCCTGGCATCACCCTGGGATCACCCTGACAGCAATTCCCCTCCCACCTTGGTTCACAAAACCAAGAGCCCTGGTCCCAAGGCTGCCGGGGATCCGACACGTTTATTTTTAACCACGGTTGTGTCAAAAGCAAATCATTACGTGGGAAAACTGGGAGCTCTTGTGTAGATGACGGTGTGACAAGAAAATCCTCTCCTGACAGAAATGAGGCCAATGTCTCTTCCCTCCCTGAAATGGAGCTGTCTTGGCTTTATTTATGAGCTCCCAGGAAAAGCATCCCAGCCACACTTTCAGCCCTGGTCATGTGTTGCAAAGCATGTGTGGATTTTATTGTATAAATGGTTTCAACTGGTATAATTGTAATCATGCTAATTGCTATGTAATCTTCACTAATTATTGTTGTATGTCATTTGGTTTGGTGTGAATGGCAGATTGCAGAGCTCTCTTGGCTTCCAGGCGCCTCCCGGGCTCGGCATCTTTTGCCTTTTGCTGGGAAAATCCTCTTCCCTGAGGGTGATGGAGGAGCAGGGCCCTGCTCAGGGCTGGAGGGGCTCATGGTCCTTCCTCCTGCGGCATCCCCTTCCTTTGGGGCTGCCTGTGACTTCCTGGGGGCATTCCAAGCCCTGGGAATTCGTGCTGTCACAGCAGCCATTTGCCAGTGATCTATGGATGAGCAGAGGATGCCGCAGGATGGGGCGTGACCGTCTGGCTCTTGTGTCCTGCCTTGTGAGGAGGATGAGGATGAGGGAGGAAGACTAGCCATGATTTTGGAGGGGATTTTGGTAGGCATAAGGGAATAGTAAAAGAAACAAATCATGGAATGGTCGGGGTGGGAAGGAACCTTCAAAATCATCCAGTCCCACCCCACTGCCATGGGCAGGGGCATCTTCCACTATCCCAGCTTGCTCTGAGCTCTGTCCAGCCCGGCCTTGGACACTTCCAGGGATCCAGGGGCAGCCCCAGCTTCTCTAGGTACTCTGTGGCAGGGCCTCCCCACCCTCACAGGGAAGGATTCCTTCCTGAAATCCCATCCAGCTCTGCCTCTGGCAGTTTAATGGGTGCAGAAAATGGGAACTGTTGGGAAAGACAAGGATGCATGGAGCAGTCTTAGCCTTTGGCTGGAAACCAGGGCATGGAGAGTGTGAGGTCCCTGCACGGACTCCGGGGCTGTGTGGCCCTTGCCAGCCATAGAAGCTGGAACAATCCCACCTTTGCAGCTTTCACTCCATTTCAGACTCCAAAGGTTTTCATAAAAGCAGTAGCTGCCCGTCATGCTGAACAGGACAAGAAATAAAGCGTGTTCAGTCCTTGTTCACAGCCCATTAGTGGTTCTCACCTCTCCACTCACTTTTATCTCAGCCGAAAAACCCTGATGCTGGTGTTTAATTTATGAAAGCCATTCATGCAGCACACAGGTTACAATATTATTTGGAAACGTGCAGAATGAATGGAGCAATTTCTGCACAAAACCTCACCGAAGGATTACACCAGCCATTTAAGTAAGATGCAGTTCAGGATCCTAAAAATCCAGCATTATTGAAATGTCTCAGACTATTCATCAGCTGCAGTGCTTCGGCAGCATCAGCACGGGATGGCCCTGAAGGGTGCAGGGATTCAGGGAGATGAAATCTCTGGTTAATTCCTTTTGTGTTGAATAATCAGATGATTTAGGCTGGTTTAATGAGCAGGGAAAGGCTCCTGGTGGGTACCAGGACAGGAGGGCACCTCTGCCCTGGGCTGTGCCAGTGGGTGCCGGGAGGCTGGAGTGCTCCACTCCCTTCCCTTCTGCACTCACGCATTTCCCAGCTCTGGAGTTTGTCTCCAGCTCGTCTTGGCATGTAAATTATTTCACGGGTCAGCAGAGCCTGGTCCGAGCTTCCCGCTCTGTGCTGGGATTATCCGCCCCCGCCCCATTCCCATGGCAACAGCGGCATTCCCAGGGCAGGAAGCTTCATTACGGCCACGAACAACTTGAGCGCTGCTCCCTCCCAGAGATGGGTTTGTTTGCTTGGGTTCTGCTGCTTTGCTCTGCCCTGTTCCTTGTTTTTTCTTTCCCCTTTTCTTTCCCAAATTCACATCCCAGCAGATTTTCCAGTTGGGTCAGTCCTGGGTTCCCTTGGCTGAGCAGGGATGGGGTACCTGGAGTGGGTCCAGCTGCCAGTGAGCAAATGTAGGTGCTTGGAGGGGGTCATAAAGTGTCCCATCAGGGGCTTAGTGACACCAGTGACCCCAAACCCAGTGCAGTCCCCCAATCTCTGTACATCAGCTGCACAGAGACAGCCTGGCTGGGGCTCCTGGTGTGGATCCTCAGGGCTGAGCAGAGGTGGATCCCATCCCAAAGTTTCAGAAGTTTTCTGAAACTTCGGTGGGAGCAGCCAGAGACGCTGGTGCCAAGAGGGTTTTAACAGCAGAGAATGCTCCTTTCAGCCCCTCAGCGCCAGCCATGATGCAGTTTGTCCAATAATATGAGTTTTCTGAACTGATATATTTTCCCCTTTATTTCTCCACTTTTTTCCCCTTCCTGCACCAGCCCTTGTCCGGGATGTGGTCCTGTCTGGCCATCCCTCCTCACTGTGCAGCCCCTGCCCAGGTGTTGCAGGGCTCCTGCAGTTCAGAACTCTTTGAGCAGCAGCCTGGGTGAAACATGCCCAGCAATAACACTGAGATGTGTCGGGGGTGCGCTGCGAGTTGGTTTCATAAAATTTTAGTGAATAATCTTTGGCTTTGACAGAAATAAAATAAATCCTACATATTGCTGTAATCTGTCAAGAAAAAGGATATTTGGAGGTAAGTGCTGGCTTGGCAGAGCCAAAGCTGGTCACGCCACATGCTCTACACCAGGAATTATCCGGGCTGGCTGACCTGGGCTTGTTTAAGATAAAATCCTTGGGCATTGCCCAACTGCTGGATGCAGCAATGAGTTTATCCCGAGACTCCCATGGCAATGCTGGCTTTTCCCTGCTCAGCCTCGTCCTTGCTGAATGACATCCCTGTCACTGGGAATCCCAGAGTCTAAACTAACACGGGTTTCTGTCGTTCAGGGTGAGCAGAGACACCAAGGACCCCGCCCTGAGCCGGCCGCTGTCCTCCCGCAGCTCCGCCCGGCCCGGCGAGGCTGTGGACCCAGGGAGGACGGCGAGTCCCCTGCTGGCAGCCAGAAGACGGGAATATGGAAAACCTCTGGCAGAAGAAGAGGAGCTGGAGAGCCCCAAGAAGCCCGTGGATAGGACAGGAGAGACGTCCCCGTCGGTGCTGCGGCGCGGCGGCTCCCCGGCTGCGGACAGGCGGTTCCCCAGCGCGGTGTCCCCGCCGGTGCCCAGCAGGAGGAGGCTCTCGGTGGCCTCGGGGCCGGTCTCAGTGGCCTCGGGACCGGTGCCCAGCTCTGCTGCCCTGTCTGAGTATGTGGAGGAGCTGCGGAGGCAACGGGGAGCGGAGCGGGAGCCGGGGCTGCCGGCTCTGGGGGACACCTCTCCCCTCCCCATTTACCGCACCACCGGCGCCGCTGCCCTGCGGCGCTCCAGGGCTGTCCCAGCGGCCGAGGAGCCCCCGGGGAGGCTGGAGGGGGATCAAGCAGGGGAAGGGGAAGGAGCAGGTGTCAGCCTCACACGTTCCTCCAGCCTGCGGAGCATGGCCTCGGAGCCGGCTGAGCCGCCACGTTCCCCAGTGCTGAAAAAGGCATCGAAATTCGGCTCCTACGACTCGCTCCTGCCGGTCCTCGACGGCTCCGGCCGCCGGCCGAGCTCCCCGGCTGCCAGCGCGGAGGTGCCGCGGCTGAGCTCCTGGAGGAGCTGCCTGGAGCCATCGCTGGAGGATGTGGAGCTGGGGAAGGAGCCGGAGGGGTTCCTGAGCTCCCTGTCCAGCGATGGGCTGGGCGAGGGGAAGGGGAGCGACCCCTTCAGCTGGCGGATACCCACCCTCAACTACGAGAGGAGAACCAAGGTCGACTTCGACGATTTCCTGCCGGCCATCCGCAAGTCCCGCTCGGCCAGCAGCCTGGCCAAGCCCCGCAGGGACAGGAGGGACGGCCACCGGCCCCTCACTGTGCGCTTCGAGGATGAGGCCATAGCGGGCAGCCTGGAGTCCTCTGACACCAAGGGCATGGCCAAGGGCAGCCCAGCCCCCCGGGAAGAGCTCGGGGAATTCTCTGACTCCTCCTCATCCTCTGGCTCCCACCTCTCCTCCCGGAGCGCCGACAGCATCAAGCGGCGGCCGCAGGCGCCAAGAGGGGATGGGGAGGGCGCCAGCGGCAGGGCCGGCAGCCAGGGCAGCGGGATGAGCCGCCGAGCCGAGGCCGAAGGCAAGGAGGATGATGTCAGCAGCATCATGAGGAAGTACCTGGGCAAAGACTAAAAGGTAACTGCTGCTGAGCCACTGATGGCACGTGGGGACACGTTTGGGATGCTGGCCCTGAGCTGCCACCCCTCCTCTGTGCCTGTGCTGATGCTGGGGTACCTCAGGACAGCAGGAGTCCCCATGCTCCTCCTGGCATGTCAGAGCATTCCAGGGCTGCCAGGGTTGTCCCTCAGGGTGAGTGGCACTGGGGCTGGTCCCCCTTACCTTTGCAGCTTCAGAGCTGCAATGATGAGAGCCCCAGATCTGTCCTCAGCACCAGCTCAGAATTCACTGGGGTTTCCAAAAACAGCATCCCTCAGCTCCCACCGCTGGCAGACTCATCCCCCCAAGGCCCTTGAGTGCTCCCTCCTCAGGGGCTCAAGTCTCTTTTGGTGATTACAAATCAGCTCGGGCTGGATGCTGGGGGTTCCCTCTTGGGAGGATGGGGCTCCTGACTGGCCCAGACATCCTTCCCCCAGTCATCAACAGCCTCCAACACCCACAATGATGGCATGTCAGGATTGCAACTGACACTTGGAGAATTAGGATTTATTGCTGCAATCCAGGTTTGAAAGCAGAGTCCCTAATGAATGCGCCACAACTGTAATTAAGTGTTTAAAATAGATTAGAAAAACATTTTGTAAAACCATTGCCTTTAGAGTAACTTATTGGATGTCAAGCTGTGACCAAATTGACTAAGCCAACACACGAAGGGAGCGCGTGTTAATAAAACATTTCTTTCCAGGAAGCAAATTTGCATAATGCAACGTCCCGCTTTCTGCAGGATTTGTTTCCATCAAGCTCAGCAGCTGGCCCCGACCCGCAGTGACGAGGAGCCGCGTTGGACACACGGCTCCCCTGCTCCTGGCAGAACCACCTCACGTGAGCAGAGACTGAAAATGGCTTCACAAAAGTCGTGGGATGGTTCTACAAACTTTTTTGGTCTTGGACACACCGTGCTTTCCTAACGCTCCTGCCCCGTTTCCCAGCTTTGCTCAAGGCCAGCCGCGGGGACAAGGACTTTCCTGTTCTCCTGCAGTTGTTTGACTTGGGAGTTGGTGCTTTAATTAAAACCCAGCGGCTGCCACAGGTGCTGAGGATGTGCCATGGCCTGGGAAAGGCCACTCTGAGAGGAGCTGGAGGGACACCAAACCCCTCCTTTGTAACCCAGAGCTGCAGCCCAGGTGTCTCATCCCACGTTGCGCTGCTCAAAAATCAGCTGATCTTTGAGGATGCTCGTGGGTCTCAGTGTGACACCCAGCAACAGCAGAGCTCCAAAGCTTTTATAATTCCACAGGTATTTGAAGATGCATCCATCTGTGCTTCCATGGCTCCAGCCTGTGGGGGACACCTGGGCACATCCCAGTGGCATGCAAGGCACAAGGTGTGGGGGCAATGGGGGGCTCTATTTAATGTCTGCTTGGTTTTTACACAATAAAATATTTGCTTCTTTGACACACAGGTCCCTTCTTGTTATTCCTTTCCCTACAGTGGGAGCAGGAAGTGGTGCAGTGCAGGGCTGAGCACGTCCTCCCACAAAAAAATCTCTTTTCTCAGCCTCACCCTTCTTTCCTAGAAGAGATCCAAACTTATTCCTTGAACAGAGGTTCGGGGAAAAAGGATTTAAATCCATGCACAAATCGATCCTCTCCATTAGGGATTTCCAAGTCATTTGCTTGGCTGGGAAATTTGCACAAAGTCCAGGGACCAGCCCCCCGGGACAGCCACAGGGCAATGGCAGCTTGAAAGGCCGATTGGGCACTGTTCAGCATTTTGTTTTGACTGTTGGATCCTTCACCTTCACTTCTAATACAAAGCAAAGCCTTGCAGCGAGCAGCATTTTCCTTGTCAGCGATGGATGAGGAGCCTGGGGATGAGGGCTCACATCAGCACTTTGCTGGGCCTCCTGTCAGCAATTCCCAGCAATTCCTGGGTCCTGGCAGCTCCGCAGGGCCAGCAGCCTGGCAGCAGGCAGCTCTGCTCAGGGTGACATTCCCTGTGCTCCCACGTGTCCCCTCTCGCGACGTGCGCCTCATGCAAGAAGGCAGCAAGATGAAGAAATTGCCTCTAATTAGTTTTTAAATCGGTCTCTTTTTTTTTTTTTTTTAATGATTCTGCTATTTCTGGGAGGAGAAAAAAAAATAAAAAAGCAAGTGCTTTTTCTCTTTGCAAGTGAGTATTGCTCCCCAGAGGGATTTCATAGAACCAGGGAATCACAGAAGGGTTTGGGTGGGAAGGGACCTTAAAAATCATCCTGTTCCTCCCCCTGCCATGGGCAGGAAAGTCTTCCACTATCCCAGGTTGTGCTCCAAGCCCTGTCCAACCTGGCCTTGGACACTTCCAGGGATCCAGGGGCAGCCACAGCTTCTCTGGGCACCCTGTGCCAGGGCCTCACCACCCTCCCAGGGGAGGATTCCCTTCCAATATTCCATCTAACCCTGCCGTCTGGCAGTGGGAAGCCATTACCTCTGTCCTGTCACTCCAAGCCCTTGTCCCCAGTCTCTCTCCAGCTCTCCTGGAGTCCCTTTTGGCACTGGAAGGGGCTCTGAGCTCTCCCTGGAGCCTTCCCTTCTCCAGGTGAACACCCCCAGCTCCTCCATCCTGCCTCCTTGGCAGAGGGCTCCAGCTCTCGGGACTCTGATCTGCTCCAAGCCAGCTGGTGGCACTGAGGGGAGGGACAGCAGTGGCACCTGGAGGAGGGACACCCAGGACCAGGAATCCAGTGCTGCCCCACCTTCGGCCTCTGAAATCCGACCTACAACCACCACTGGCCGAGGTGTCGCTTTGCAGCTCGTTTTTAATCTAATCTCCAAACGTGACACAAATTGCTCATTATTTGTGGCTGTAGCAAAATGATTCTTTTGACACAAAGCCTTTGATTTGGAATTACTACAGCTTTGGGTTTGCTGGAAATTAAGCTGTTCCTATTTCAACTTGCAGGAGAAAAGCAGATTTGTGTGTAATACGCTGACTTCTTTCTTTTCCTTGTGCTTTGCAGGACACAAAGGAAATTGCTCTGTCACTTGGAATGGCTGTGCACATCCTTTAATGACAAACCAGGACAAAACGATGCTTGGCCTGGAGCGTTTCAGGCTGAGTCCAGAGTATTGTTTGCCCTTGGAGCAGCCAGAGAGCAAAGCTCATGGATGGTGAGACCGAGCCATCCATCAGCGCTGGCTGGTGGAAAACACAGCACAGGAAGGAAAGCTTTGGCTCCCTGCTCCCCCCGGGATGCTCAGGAGACACAAAACTGATGGCTGAGCCAGCCAGGAGCAGGATCACAGCCATTTATAGCCTGGAGTGGGAGGACAGGAGTTATTCCTTTTGCCCCTGTGTTTTAGCACATTCACCTGCTTTCAGCACAAGAGCTTTGGCCTGTGCTGCTGGCACGGATGGTGCTCATGGGGAGGGAAGTGTGGAGGCTCCGTGTCACCCCTGGAGAAGGGAGAGTGCTGCCAGTCAGCTGGGATCCTTCACCCCAGTGCACCTCGGAGCTGGGATCAGCAGGAATGTGAGGGTAAAGCCCCTGGAGCCCAGCACCCCTGTGCCCATATCCCTCCCTCTCCAGGAGGGGCAGACCCTGGCAAAGGGAAACATCTCCACATCAAATGTGAAAGCATCAAGCAACGAGACTGCGAAGTCTCTAATTAGCATAATTAAAGCATGCTCTTTTCTTCTACTGGCTGTGCCTGTGGAAAGGCTTCCTCAGAGGAGTGATCTCTAAGAGCTCCTTCTTTGTATGATGCCCATCACTCAGGATTGAGTGTCCAGAGCCATCCTGCAGCACTCCTGGAGCCGGGACCAGCTGCTCTACTGCTGGCAGAGCTTCCTTTGGCTCGTCACATCCATCTCTCATGGAGAATCCAGTGGCAGCATGGGTGAGCTGGGCAGGCTCGGGTGCAATTCCCAACCCCTGCTGAGGTGGGTACCAGGGCTGGAGACCTCCCTGGTCTCCCCACCACCCCCCTGAACCACGGCACCTTTGCAGGAGCTGAGAGTCGAGGAGATCATAGAATTCCTGAGTTGGAAGGGACCCACAGGGATCATTGATCCAGCTCCTGGTCCTGTACCAGACCACCCCAAAAATCCCACCATGTGCCTGAGGAGCTCTGTGGCCTCCTCCAATGCTCTCAGAGCAATCAGGGGACTCCATTTACTGCACTTCTGAATGGTTAGCTCAGTCTGTGAGCCTCTTTTCCAACAATTAAGCTGTTTTTCCCAGCACCTGTATCTGTGAACCCTTGGCATTGACTCCTAACTCTGATCGAGGGAAGCACCCAGAGCTGCACATCCTCACCTGGCAGAGCAGCCAGGGTTGTCCTGATGGGTTGGTGGCTCTGGCAGAAGGATGGGGACTTGGGACCCCCACCTCTCCTGCACCATGTTCAGCTCCTGCCCACTCTGACAGGATTCAATTTCACGGCATTTGGATGCAGTGAGTTAATTCCCGATTGTTGCCATGCATGGAGCCTCTCTGCCATTAAATGTGTCCCTTCCAAAAGGGAGATAGAATTGAAATTTTTCTTCCTTGGGGTGGTTCAGCAGGCGTGGCAGCCCCTCCCTGCCCTGCTCACTGTTTGCTGCTGTGGCTGGGCTCCAGCAGTGGCCAAGCCCACTCCCAGCACAGTGACATCCAGATGGGTTTGGAATGGGGAAATGGGTCCGGAATGGGGAAATGGGTCCGGAATGGGGAAATGGGTCTGTGAAAAGATGAACCAAGTCTTTGGCATGGCGTGGCACTACAGGGATGGATGGGCAATGAAAATGGACTGGGTTTGCCAAAGCAATGCCACCTCAGCCACCTTCCCCATCCCTGTGCGGATGGAGAGGAGGAATTGTGTGCTGCTGCTGTGCAGGACCACTGAGGGTGACCCTAAATCCCATCCCCATCAAAATCAGGATCTCACCTCTGCCCAAGGTGTCCCCTCGCTGCCCACCACCCATCCCAGCGTGATGGGGGAAGGCAAGATATGCTCCCTGCCCAGCTCCTGCCTTTCCCCCTCGCTCAGGACCATCTGTCAGGCTGGTGCTCATTGTTATCAGGCTGAGCTTTATCCTTACTGAAGTCCTGCTGGGATTCCTGCCTCAGTGCCAGCCAGCCCACACCCTCCTGCCGTGCTGCTGACAAGGGCCTTCCACCCCCCAGCGAGGCTCCCCGCAATCCCGGCAGAGCCCGGAGCATCTCAGAGCATCCCTGGGGAACATCAACCAACCCACACGCACACGTGCCAGCGCCTCACCCTGTCCGAGGGGGAAAAAATCCCTGAAGTCAGGTCAAGGAGTCAGAGGAAGGAGCTGTGGTCTCTGAGATGAAGCTGTGCTGGGCTCGGTTTAGGCTGACACTGATCCTGCTGCTCTGGAGGCCTGGGAAAGCTGAAATCCAGATGGAAAAGGGGGATGTGGTGGGGCTGTTCAGTGACCTCTCCAGGCTGGGATCTGCCCAGAAGCAGTAGGGACAGGGCTGGCCCTGCTCTGGACCCCCACGTGTCCCTGGGTGGCTCCTGGTCTCTCTCAATTCAAAAGGTCCAGAATATGCATTATAAATATATTATATACCATATATATCCAATATTATATATTTGGCACATATGTTATAAGGAAACTATTAGATATAAATACATGGTGCATACATATTACACATTGATACACCTTATAATTACATTGTATGTTATATAATACATTATGTATTATAAATTCTGTGTTCTGTATGATGTATTTTATTGATGCATTCTATATTTATAGAGGAGCTTGCTATGTCATCAAATGACTGATACAGTAGGGGAAAAACCACTATAATTATCCTCATTCTATTTTCCACTTTCACTAAATGTACTTTTGAGCTGTTATAATGGCTATAATTAATTTTTGGTTTGTTATTTTGGAGTGCAGGCCCACGCAGGCCTTTCCCACCTATATCCAAGAGATCACTTTTACCACACACCCACAGAAGGCCACCCTGGCCATTAAGGAAAATTGCTGCCAAATGAACTTAATACAAATTAGATTTAGCTGGACAGCCAGTGAACATTCCCAGTAATTTGGATTGTGCTAAATAATTTATAAGAGGACTGAGGGCAGGAGATGGCTCCTCATTTGCTCACCCAGGTGATGAATAGGGAGCAGTGCCACTGCTGGGCATAAACCTCCACACATTGGCCATGGCTTTGGGGGAAAGTGTTGTTTTTTCCCTCAATTCCCAGGCAAGCTGCTCTTTCTGAGTGATGAATTTCTCTGAATCAAAGTCCTGAAAGAACAGCAAGAACTTAATTACAGTGCAAGGTCTTTGTGCTCGTGTGGCACATTGCAAACCAGCTGGGGAGAGAGCTCCTGCAGCAGGAACCCTCCCAGAGCCTCGTGCTGGCACTGGGGTACCTGGGGCAGAGAGAGAGTTTTAAAGGGAATAAAACCCGCCCAGTAGAAGCAAATTCTGGATCTGAGACTCATTTGCATTTCCATTGCAGAGCTCTGGGCTGGCACTGACTCCAACCCACCCAGGCATCACCTACAGCAGAAATCCAAAACTGGGGCAAACCCGTGCCGCTGAAAATGCTTTTCCTAAGGAATATTCATGTTCTCATCTGCTGACTGGAGTAGCCAGGGCACCACGACTGTGCCTTGGGAGAAAGGCCCCTCAGAGCCAGGCGTGACCCTGAGCGTGTCACGCTGCTGCCACTTCCTGCTGATGTGTCAGAAATAGCTCAAGGTCTCGGGGGTTTTAAGACAAAGGTTTGGTACCTGTCCATTTTAATTACTCTCCAACAGCACAGCCTTTGTCAGCTGCCATCCTGAAGAATAAAGACATCCTGCTTTGCCAGAGTTTCCCCAGCAGTAGTGGGTGGGGATTTCACAGGGATTTTTGTCTGCCTGGTGCTCTACAAACACACCCAGGAGAGGTGCCAGGGAGGGGGAGCAGGGTTCGGTGCTGGGGCGCCCGGGGCAGGCACCGGGACCAGCACCAGGACGTGGAAGCTCTGCCGAGCACGGGGAGCGTGGGCAGGGATCCAGGGAAACAGGACTCTGTGCTGGAAACCTGAACATGTGCTTTCTGGAAAGTGCCAAGAAAGCAACATTTGGAGGTTAAGAGATGGCAGAAAACAGACAGATTTTTCCATGCGAAATTCGGAGAAACGACGACTGCGAGTTTGGCGGAGCTCAAGCTGTGCAGTTTGGGTGATTAATTCATTAATATTTGCAGGGGGCTTTGGGCTCCTCAGATGAAAGGTGTCAGTGGCATTGCTGTGTTGGGTAGGTGAGGACAGCACAGGGGTGATGGGGTGCAGGAAGGGGAGCGTAGGCTCTGCCACAAGCCCCGTTTGCCCCTGGGAGTTATGGGATGGGCTGGAGGTGCAAATCAGGTGTGTAAGGGGGGCACACCCAGGGCACACCTGGAGGGCTCAGTGCTCAGGTCCCTGATCCCTGCTGGAGCACAGTGAGATGGCAGTGCCTGCTCCCCTGTCCCAGCTCTGCACCCCCCAGTATCTTAGCGTTGTGGTTTTGAGCCCAAATCACCATTCAGATTAAATTATTTATTCCTATGAAATGCGCTTACAACTACAGAAGGATTTTGCTTAATTGAGAGTGCAGCCAGCGTTTTAATAAAACTATAAAAGGGTGAAACGTGCATAAACAGAAGAAAAGTGTTTAATCTCGGCACAATCACTTGATGTTCATGAGAGCATTTAGCTTCCAATATAGCAAAGCAAATAATACCGAGATCCCACGAGCAAAGAGATATTTTTATCACTTTGCTCAAGCCCTGGGTTTAAATCTGACATTATAATTGTGAATTACGGTAGTCCATTACCATAGCTACAGGAGGCTCTGACCAGCCAGGGGATCACGTTACTAATGACTGTCACAGGTTGGCTGTGGTGACAGCAACCCCTTGGGACTGCCGTGCCCTGGGTGACACCGCCGAGGTGGCATTGCAGAGTGTGTCACCATGGGCAGAGCACAGGTGTGGGGTCAGCGTGACAAACTTGTGTTGAAGCCTCTCCTGCCTGTGCTCTAGAGGTGGGACCAGCACTCTCCTGCCACTGGATATAGGACCAACACCCTCCTGTCAGTGGATATGGGACCAGCACCCTGCTGTCACTGGATATGGGACCAGCACCTTCCCGTCACTGGATATGGGACCAGCAGCCTCCTTGGAGCTGCTGGGTAAGGGCTGAGGCTCTCTGAGCCCCACACTGGTCCCCGTATCCTCACACCAGTTACATCAGGCACCACATCCTCCATTCAGTCTTGTTAATAGCCGGGAGCAGCTTGTCTGGGCTTTGGGATTGCACAGAGCCCATTGGATCTGCTCTGACTGCATCACTCAGACACCTCTGCAAAACCAGCAGGAGCCCCTTCCCCGCCCCCTCCTGTGCTGAGCATCCTCTCATCACACCAGCTACAAGGCAGGGAGAAGGGGAACCCCTCCAACCTGGGATTCAAACTCTCTGCTCGCAGCCTGCACTCTGACAAAAGCGTTTGTGCGGCGTACTGTAACCAAGGAGACTGGGAACTCAGGGAATGGCCAGTCCCACTTATCAGGAGCTTTTCTTCATCTCTGCTGGCGCACAGGATTGTGCTTGGTTTAATAAAGAGGTTGAAACCGCGTCGCCCTTTGCAGGGAGAGACAATTCTTCACCAGGCACTGACGTCCCAGCTGGCATCTGCCGATAGGGAAAGATGGACAGCTCAGAAATCAGTGCAGCCACTGGCTGGAATTCTCTGCACTCCTCCAGGCACCAAAATTCCATCCCAACTGCTGGAATTACTGGGCAGCTTCCAGGCCCTGGCATTGTGCCGAGGAAGGCTCCTTGTGCCAGCTGAGGTGGGGATTTGATCTGGGGGGCTGCACCCTCAGGGTCTGCCCAAGGGAGCCCTGGGCTATGCCCAGAAGACAAGGAGACAGAGATCAGTGGGAAAATCCCAGGGGATGCTGCACTGTCACGTCTGGGGCCCCCACCAAGGTGTTGCTCCTTCCATCAGTGGGACAGAGCATTAATATATTCCTGCCTATCTCCGAGCCTGCTCCTGGGGAGAAGAGCCATTATTTAAACATTAATTCCTTGTGTGGGCTCTCCTGCAATAAAGCAGGAGTGCGGAGGTGTTGAAGGAATTACGTTTTTATTTAATCACGGAGTAATTACAGGACCAGAGCTCTATGGAGCAGATGTGATTGATTTCCCAGCTCAGCCCCAGCTCACAGGAAGGGCCAAACTGTCTGACACCAAACACACAGGGACAACCTCACTCCAGCCATGGCCACTGCAACGGTGCCGCAGCTGGAAGCCTGTCCATGTGCCATAGAAATGTAAATAGAGAAATGTAAATACAGGTATCTGTGCACATATTTACTGTCCTGCAAGGAGAGCCCCAGCTCAGACAGGGCTCTGATTCCAGGGTGGTTTTGCACCAGCGAGCTGCAGCCCCATGACCCAGAGCAGGTCCCTGGGGATGCATCCAGACCATTCCCCAAACTCCAGATTTTGTGCAGATGCCATTTACCAGAGGGCAGAGGAATTACCCCAAGGGGGATGAGTGTAAAAGCACAGCTTGTGGCTGGGCCAGCAGTCCTGGCTTCACTGGGAATAGGAATATGCTGGGAAATGTCTCTTCTTCCCACTCCAGGACAATTACTTGAACTTGGGCTTGCCTTAAAAATTCCACCAGTTTTATCAAAAAGCCAATTTTGAGGCCAGAGTGTTCTGCAGGGTCTGGGCTGACGTTTGAGCACAGGCAGTAAATTCCTCCAGTTGTTTCTTGCTCAAGTGGAGCTTTTTCTCAGAAAAAAACATCCCGATTTAATTTGAAAACTTCAAGAGACTGAGAAAGCACCACTTCCCCTTGATAATTCGTTCCAGTGGTTAATTACCTCACTATTAGAAATGTGTCTTTTGTTCTAATTTAAATGTGTCTGGCTCCGGCTTCCAGTTGTTGGCTCTCTTGTGCTTTCCCTGCTGGATTAAAAGGCCCTTTCAGAGCTTGCTGTATCTCAGGAACATTTTTGCAGAGTGGATTCAAGGCACCTCTGGATCCTCCTTTGGCTAAACCTCAGGGACCTCACTCCCTCCTCGCCTTTCTGTGGTCTTTTTTCAGTCCTCAAAGAATTTTCCTCCCTCTTGTATTCGCCCTCTCTTGTTTGCCAAACCCCACATTTTCCAGCCCTGCATGGAATATTCCCCTTGGTCCTACAGGTGCATCAGGACCATGGCAACCCCCTAAACCTCACCAGGGCTGTGCTGGGGCCAGTGGCTCCAGCCTTGGAGGGTGTCAGAGCTCTAAGAATGCCTGTGGAGCTGCTTCTGCTCCTCCAGCCTCTAAATTATTTTCACATTTGATGTTTTCTGGGACGCAGCCTCCCAGTTTGTGAGCATGGCCTATATTTCCTGTGTCTCGATGGCAGCATTGCCTTGGATTTGATGAAAATCTGTTTTTTCTTGGATGGCAGTAGATTTACCGAGGAATCCAGACTCCCCCACTCCCGCAGGACACTGTCTCGCCAGCAGTCCCAGAAAACAGAGCTTTTTACCCAAACCTTGTGGGATGGGAACTGTTTCTTAATCCCAGGAACCACCCTTGGCACAGAGCCATCAGCTCCTGGGCACTGCTGCCAGCACTAGCAGGTTTAGCATCAGCCCCATGGATTAGGCTCCTTAGTTGGAGCTGTGCTGGGTTTGTAGGAAGATTAGGGCTCAGGGATCCCCCCCACTTCCCATCCCAGCAGTCTGGGAGGCACTGAGGGAATTCCCTGCCCCGCTCAGTCCTTGTGGCTCTCCCACAGCCGCTGCCACAGCCACGCCACCGGCACATCCTGGCACGTGGAAAGAAGAAGAAGGTGACAATGCACCCTGCAGGGCTCTGGCTTGGCCACCAGACCACAGGGGAGGTGCTGCTCCTGGGTTATCCAGCAGCAAACTGTCCCACAGAGTCCATGGGAGAGCTGTTGATTCCTGGGAAATGCAGCTGGGAGAGCAGAGGGCGCTGGGGGTGCCCTGCAGGTGATGTCCCATCGTGGGCCGGGCATGCGCCCACAGTGGCTGCGGAGCTTGGAGCTGGCACTGGCCCAGCCCTGAGCCTCAGGTGTTCTCAGCAATCAGATGTCACCTCTAACGATGTCAGCAGTGGCATGGCAACCCCGAGCAGTGAAGGGACAGGACAGCTCTGCTCCCAGAGTGCTGACACCGGCAGCGTCCGTGCCCTGGGGACACCGCGAGCGCTGCCGTCGGTGCTGCGCTGCCTAATTAATGGTGGTGGCATCACTCAGCCCTAAGCACCCCATCCCAGGAGCATCCCTGGGACCTCATCCCCCTCTCTCCCAGCACAGCCCTGGAGCCTCTTCCTTCATGCCCACGTTGCGTGGGACTTCGTGTCACCTGTGCCCGGCGAGCGGCGCGGCAGCGGGTCCCTGCTTGGTGGTGGCTTTTTGATCCCCGCTGGGGACACTGCTGAGAGCTCGCTGGGAACGCTCACGGATCCCTCCTGGCGGCCCCGCTCCTTCTTGCTGGCCGGGTGACAAACAGGAAGGGACCAGGCGACACCCGCCGCCCCCCGGGAGGAGGAGATGCGGGGGCGTTTCCTCGGCGAGAAGGAATTCTCTGGCAGCTTCTCTGAGCGAGGCTGGGGCCCGTTCCCTCCTTCAGCAAGCCCTGCGCCTCTGTGCAAGGCAAAAAGGGACCTGTGCCCTGCACGGGAGAGTTCATAAATCATCAGCGACTTGCTCAGCCCTTCTCTCACACCAGCGCCGGACTGGGAATGCTCACGGAGGCTCCTTGTGGACCTGCCCCTCCTCCTCCGAGGTCTTCCAATGCACGAAACCATCGAGTAAATAAAGATAAGGCTCTTACTCACCGCTGCCCACGTGAGTCATCGCTGGGTCCCGTTAGGGCAGCCCAGGAAAAGACTCCGTTTTCCCAGATTTCTGCAAACTAATGAGAGCAGCCCTGGCTGTCCCCTCGCCCTTGCTCTGGGCTGTGCCGGCGGCGCTGAGCTGCCAGAGCCCAGCACAGGGAGCCTGTGCCAAGCAGCTGCAGCCGGCAGAACAGAGCCCGGGCTGTGCTCTCGCAGCCTTTGGTGCTTTCCTGCATCTCCCTTCCTCTGCCAAAGCATCGGCACGGGTGGGAAAGGCATCGAGGAGAGGCTGGCGGAGGGGGAAAAGCAGCGTGTGTGGCAGGGATGTGACCAAGACAGCTCGGGGACCTGCTGGGTCCACCCAGAGACTCGGGAGGATCCAGAGCCTTGCTCAGTGCGGCTGCAGGGAGCGTGGAAAGGAGCTGGAATGCTGCTCCAGGACCTGTGGATTGCTCCAGGAGATTCAGGGATCTGCTCCTGGAGCAAAGCACCCAGGATAACACCCTGCTGGGGGAACGGGCCACCGTGTTCAGCTGGGCTCTGGTGTGACACCTGAGCAGGTTCTATGGCTGAACAAATGGATGATTCCCCATCCCTGGAAATATCCAAGGGCAGGTTGGACAGGCCTTGGAGCAACGTGCTCCAGTGGAAAGTGCCCCTGTCCACGGCAGGGGGTGGGACGAATGGGCTTTAAAGTCCCTTCCAACCCAAACTGTTCCAGGATTCCATGACAATAGGAGCTCCTGGCGGGAGCAGGAGGAGAGGCAGAGCCGGCATCCCTCAGCCTGCTCCCCTTGCAGGGCACACGTGTTGCTGCGTGATGGATGTTTGCTCTGTACCAACCCAGGAACCGAAATAAATTGCAGCTATACAATGAAGAGGCACTTTATTGCTCAGGCATTAGGCAAAGCTAATGTAATCCGAACCGATATTGAATACAAATCCTTGGCTGTGACTCACCCTGCTATTACATTGTGTTCTGCAGAGCAGCCGCGTGCCATCAGAGTCAGGCTTTAGGGAAAAATAAGAAAGGAACAGGCTTTTCTCTCTCCCTGTGAAAGACAGCTGCAATGACGGCCAAATCACCCAATCATTGCCTTAATTAATAATTATTCGGAGCCTCTCGGGATTGATTGGATCATTATGACACCAAGTGAAGCCTGAAGAACAACTCCAGGGGGAAGATGGTGCTGATTCCACGTTCCTTTTGGCTCTCTCACTTGCAGGAGCATTTCAAAGCTTCAGGAGCCCACAGGGGGAGAGAACCTGCATTTTTCCTGGGATAGCTCATACCTGCAAGCAACACAAGACTTTATAACCATCACCTGCTTTCTGCCTGAAGCCCAGCATGAGGCCTTTCCTCTGTGCCGGGGCAGAGCTGCAGCAGAAGGATGAGGGGACATGGGAGCTTTATTCCCCCTGCCTTCCTCAATCATCTCCCTCCATCCCTGAGACTGGAGCTGGGGTCCTGCTCAGCACAGTGTTTGGTTTCAGATGCCACCTTGGTGCCTGATGCTCAACCAGCAGCCAGGACTGTGGGTCACACTGCCAGAGCATCCTTCCCCTCTGGGAATGGGGGTGTTGAGGAGACACTGATGAATCAAGACCCCAAACACTCCTGCAAGGCAGGGGCTATCGCTGCCCAGCTCTCTGTGAGGTTCAGAGTCCAGCACAGCCTTGTGCTGAGTTAGGAAATCTTGCCACACCTGAAGTCAATACTAATGCAGTCCTTGATCCCACAGCCAGCTCTGCAAATCTCCCCTCTAATACAGCCAGGAGCCTTCCCCTGCTCAAACTCTCATTCTCCCTTTAACTGTTCACTCCAAGAGCAAACAAACTTGGGTAAACTAAACTTTGAGCCCCAGGGCATCCCAGCATCTTCAGCAGTGCTGAAGGCAGAGTCCATCTCCACTCAGTCCCTGTGTCCCTGATCCCCTGCCAAAACTGCACCCAGGCACCCCTGGGGAGAGCCTGTTCATGCTCTACACTGCTGCACAGAACTCCTTGAGGCACGTCAGGAAAATAAACATGATCCCTGAAAGAAAAATCAAAATCCCTCCCATTCCTCTGCTGGATCATCACCCCGTTGGATATCCACGCTGTGAGCACATGGGGATGAACTAACCATGAGTGGTGAGCGTGGAAATGGCTCTCCAGCACACTGAGGTGTCTTCCCTGGCTGCAGGCACATTTCCAGCCCCGTGACTTCCTTGACTGCTTTGGGTCATCCCACTGGCCCCTTCTGGGCACAAGAGCTGGAAATGGATCGTTGGATAAGGACCAGCAAGGAGCACCCCAGTCTCTGTCTGGCATCTGCTCCCAGTGCCTCAGGGACCTCCCAGGCCATGTTGCAGTGATGAACACACCTGCTGCTTCCCTGGCTTTGGGGAAGAGGAAATGAACAGTCCTCAGGCTGCCAGCAAAGCCCCCAGTGAAGGCAGTAAGTCATCTGCTCCCCTCCCTCCTCGCAGTGCACCCCTGCTTAATGAGATCATCCATCAACAGGATTTTTGGGAGCTGTCAGCTTGGTTCAGGGTGAAAGACTCAGCCATCAGTCACAGGGAGCTGTCAGGGTCTAAGGAAGAGGCAGAGGCATGAACTGCTTCCCAGAGCAGCACTGCCCTGACCCCCCAAGCCCTGTCCCACCACCAGCACTGCCGATCCCACGAAGGCCTCTGCTGCCATGCCACGATGCTCGAGGCTTTCTGGGCACAGAGCTCTGATCCAGACACTGGGATGGGCCCCTTTCCTGGCTGTCCTGCTGCTGTGCCACAGGGAAATCTGCGTGCAGCAGTCCAGGGCTGATCCCTGGAAAAGGTCAGGCTGGCAGAGCGCAGTTGCCAGGAAAATGCTCCCAGCCCCCAGCACTGCCAGCCCTGGGCCATCCCTCAGCTGCTTTGTTTGCCCTCTGACAAACACGGGAAGCAGAGCAGAACCAGGGAGGGGCAGGGGCAGTGGGATGAAAGCAGATGGCAAGACTGAGAGGGACCAGAAATACCTGGAAGGCTTGAACTTCAGAGAATCGGTCTAATGTGCGAGTAAGTGCATTTTCCACAGCGCTGTGCGTGGCAGGAGGACAGGCAGGGGCTGCTGCTGAGTGGCGTCTGCACCGTGAAATCAATCCCACCCAGCACACACAGGCTCGTTCCGCCAGGAATCCTTCCCTGGTCCACCTCTCGTTGACACCCACAGCTCGCAAATGGAATTAGAGCAGTGATGAGTAAATGGAGACCTTTTTCCTCAGAGAGGTAAAAAAAGCTTATGAAAGTGAGGAAAACGCCAGGAATGACAGGGATTAAGGGGGGTGTGGAACAGGGCTGTGAGCAGAGAGTCAGCTTGGACAGAGCAGTGTTGAAGTGGCACCCAGGGTGCTCAGAACTGGAGTCCCCAAGTGAGAGGCTGAGGATGCCCTGGACAGGGCAGCCCCGTGTTTATTCCCAATTTGAACCCCTTGGCTAATCCTTTCTGCCCACCCACCTCCTCCATCACCACCAGGTCTTACCCTGCAGCATCCATCTCCTCTGGGCTCCCCACTGGGATAGCCCAGAGATGTGGCTCATCAGGGGCTGCCACCCACCTTTCCTCCCAGCTCCGCTTATCTGCTGCCAGGCTGACCAGCTCTGGCTGTAATTTCATGCTGTTATAAGCAATCACACTTGTAAAGCAAAAATCACGGCTGTGTTTCATGGCACAGAATGCAAAGGAGGCTTTTAAGCGCTGGAGAAATCCCAGCTGATGGCTCATCCCTCTATCCCGCTGCTGGCACTGCTTCGTCCCAATGCCCGGACATCCCCACAGCCACCCCCTCACCCACAGCTCTCTGAGCAGTCACAGAAAATAATTTATTCCTAATATTTAATCTAAACATACCCTTCTTCAGCTTAAGGCCATTCCCACTTAGCCCAACACTGCACACCCTTGTAAAAGCCCTCCCCATCCTCAGCCTCCTGCACAGCAGCAGCCCTGGAAGGGGCAACTCTGCTTTTTTTAGCAGCTCTCAGCAACAAGCCCCAGGTGGAAGCAAGAATTTTCAACCTGGCTGTGTCCCACACCTGCCCTCAGCTCCCAAACCTGCCCTGTGACAAGGAGTGGGTGGTCCAGTGGGGCGTGGAGGGACAGAGCTTCCCTGTGTCCCCCTCCCTCCCTGCTCAGGGCCGCGGATGATTCCCCGGTTGTGCCTCTCACCGTGTCACACAGCCTGGCACAGACACCTTGTTAGACAGGCAGGGAAACGTGTCGTGTGTTTTGGGAAGGAAACAAAACTCCGTATGGCGCTCTCCATCTGGGCTGAAAAGGTTGCCTGGAAGGAAGGAAGGACAGCCAAGAGTGCAGACCACTGTCCCAGCGTGACAAAACCTGCCCTGCTGCCAGCCCAGGCCCCTTTCCCATGTGCCACCGTCCCCACCGGTGTCGGGAAGAGGGGCTGGGTGCCCTGGCTCTGCCAGCCGGTGACACGGGGAGGACACACCGTGGACACACCGCCAGGAGAAGGAGGGAGAGGATGTCAGGCTGCAGTGACGCAGCTCTTTGGCCGAGCAGGAGAGGACTGAGAGCAGCTCGGCTGAGCCCTGGGGCTCGGCGGGAGGAGGGGGGGAAGAGTTTCTCCGCCTGCGTCTGGCGATTTTCAGCAATGAGCTGGGACAGGGAAGGTGCAGCCCGCGGCTCTCTGGCAGGGACGGGCTGCAATCGCTGCAGATTTGCTCCAAGCTGTGAGGTGGCTCTGACACTCTGCCCAGGGACAGCCCCCACACCCCTGATTTCCACTCTTGCATCTCTGGAGAGTCGGTAATGGGGAAATGCAATGGAAAATCTTTTATAAGAGCAATGACTCTCCCCAGCCGTGTCATTTAGATCAACACAGGACGAGTCTGTGAGGAAAAGGTCGTTGTAATGAGAGGTGAGAATTCTGCTCCTTGGGCTGTCAGCATGGCTGGCCCTTGGCTGGCTCCTGACACCACAGAGACCCCCAGACCCAGCTGGGCTTAATCCTCGACCCTGCCACTGTCCTCACCTGAACTCATCCTTCCTCTGCCTCTACTCCAGGAGGGATGGGGCTGCCATGGACCTGCAGCTTTTGGCAGCTTTCTGCCCTCCCAGTCTCCCCCCAAAGCCTCCTGTAGATCCTTCCCTCTTCCAGCATCTCCCCAGCCCTATGAGTTTTCTCCTCTTTCAGTAACCAATGAAAAACCTGAAGAGTTTTTGGCAGGAGACCTCGTATTTTCCACCCCTGCATACCCTGAGGGGAATTCCTGCTTTCCATCTTATTTATACTTATAAATCCAGACCTGGGTGCAGCCAGGCTCCCCTCTGGGAGGAGATTTATGACCCGTGCTCATGATGTGGCTCCTGCCAGGACTCCTCCCAATGGTGTTGTGTCCAAAGCTCCAAGTCAACAGCTTGTCCTGGGGCTGTGAGGATCAGGAGGAGCTGGTTGGCACTTCCCTTCTCCCATCTGTCTCCAACAGCAGGGGACTGAGGCCTTTGGAGGGTGAGGAAGAGCTGGCAGTGCCCAGGACTCTCCTGGGCTTGGTTAAGGCTTGGACTCAAAGATCTTAAAGGTCTTATCCAACTGAAATTCTCTGATTCTCACCCATGAGCTTTCCATACCCTCATCCTGCACCTTCCCTGGGCACCCCAGAGCCTGGACACCATCCTGCTGGGTGAGCCCTGTGCTGGCAGGGCTGTGTCATTCAGAGCCAGCCTCATCTCAGGAGAGGGATTATTGATCTGCATCTGGCTCCGAGGCCAAAGCCTGCTGCAAAGTGTAATTAATTGATCAGTAAGTGCTCTGAGATCCCAGATGAAAGAGCCACGTAATTACCAAGTATCATCCAGTGGCCCTGGGAGTAATTGTGATAACGGCTCAGGGTTAGCACTCAGAGGCAGAATTAGCTCAGTGCTTAATGTCACCCTCCAGGGACAGACCGTGTTCTCCCTGTGCCACCTGGAGGGGACTGCAGAGCTTGGGCCCAAGAAACAAAACCCCTCTGTGCATTCCTTGGAATGCTGGTCCCTGTGGAGAGGCTGGGGAGGGTGCTCAGGAGGGTGCAGGGTGAGGGGCTGCTCTCCAGAGTGATCCTCTGGCTCCCAAAATCACTGAGATTGGACACGACCACTGGAGATCCTCATCAGTGAAGACCACCCATCACCAGGGCTGTAGGACCCCTCAGAGTTTCCAGAGCAAAGCACTGGAGCCTAAAAACTGTGGCTCCAGAATTTCTGATTATGCAAAAATTCAGCTCTGTGTGGGATTCTCTGACAATTCCCAGCCTTGTTTTAGATTTTTACGGTCTGCCATAAATGCAGTTATAGTAAATTATTAGACCTAGGTGTGGGCTGCCAGGCGGCTTCTTCCCTATTAAATCCCCCACGATGTTGTGTCCTCCCTGCACTCAGCTGGGCTGTGTGTCCCATGTCCCTCCCTGGCACATGTTGGGCTCAGGGCCACCAAGATTTTGGGGACCTGGGGCTGCTGCAGCACCTTTCCCAAGGAGCTTTTCCCAGGTGCATAAAACCCTCCTGGGAATCAAAACCGGTCCTCACTATGTCATCCTAACAGCCAGGTCAGGGAGAGTGGAGCAGGATTTGCTTCCACTGGCAAGCACAAAACAAAAACTGATCTCCTGGGTGCTGGGGAGAGATTTACAAATTTCCCTGGTTTATTCCATTAACCCCGTGGCTGCTTGGGGATCTCAGCAGTGCTGACTGCAATGAAGTGACCTCCTTTAACCTGCAACCAAGGCTCCTTCCCACTCTCCCAGCCCTGCCTGAGCCACAGCCTGAGCAGCTCTGAGCTCTGGTGCCATTTCCCAGTGACAGGACGGGGACAGGGGCATCTCCCTGGGGGTCACAGAGAGCTGAGCTGCTGTGGGGCATGCTCATGTCACTCAGCTCACACACAGAGTAACTCAGTGCCTCAAACACTGGTTGTCTGCAACTGGAAAATGTCTCCCACAGATTGGGGTGGGATGGGAACCGTGGTCAGAACCATCCTGGGGTGGTGCCTCAATGGGACAAGTGGGCAGAGGATGTGTGGCCAGCAGGGCAGGGCTGGCGGCTCTGTATCCCACAGAGAGGCAGGACCTTCCCAGGAATGCCGCAGCTGCAGGAAACCCTGGCTTCTCCCACCAAAGGCCATTCCCTGCACACTCACCAAAGCCTCTGCAGGGGGACAGGCAGCAGCCACAGCCCTGGGCAGGGAGGTCGGTGCTCCCTGGGGAGCGCTTCCCTGGCGGCTGGCTCGTGTTTGCAATCCCGAAATCTCACGGCAGCTTGTGCTGCATCTCCCACCGTGTGCACGCACACGCTGCCACGCTGGAGCTCTGCCAGCGCCCCACACATGTTGCTTGGTGCTCCTCCTCCTCCTCTTCCTCCTCCTCCTCCGCTCCCCAGCCCTGCCTTGCTGTGGCACCGTGCCAGGATCTCTGCCCACCCTCCCAAAACACTCAGAGCAACCCCCTGGGTAGAGCCACAGCCGGATCCTGCCTGGAGCTCAGAGCTCTGGCATCCAGGGATGGGCCCCTCCAGGAGAAGCTGCTGGATGCTGTGCCCGGCTGTAGGGAGCATCAGGAGCCACAAATCCCTGCTCTCAGGACACTGAGCAGGTGCTGGCAGCCAAGGCACCGTTATTGCAGAAGAGGAGTTTATCCAGCAGCCCTCGGGGAGCGCCGGGGGTTTATTGCCGGCCTCTCATCACGCTGACACACGCAGCAGCAGCAGGAAGTTCCAGCGAGCTCCCTAATAGCTCTGCACGAGTGAAATGTTGTTCTTTTGTCAGGGATCCCTGGGAATTATTGTCCCTGTATCCATGGGAGCTCACAGAGGATGGGCAGTGGCTCTGCCCCGGGGGATGACACTGTGCGTGGGGACACCCACCCAGGTCCCCAGCCCAGGGCAGAGTGTGAGGACCCCAGCCACGGTGTGGGGACTGTTTTAGGGGTTTTCCTCTTAAAACAACCCCAAAACCTCCACCCAAAGTCTCCCAGGAGGCAGAGGGACAAGGCTGGAGGTGGTTAATGGCTTTCCACCTGCGGGAGCTGCGGAAATGCTCCCAGCAAAGCATGGGCTCTGCTCCAAGCTCTTACAAGCTAATCAATGAAACATCACAGCTTGGGAGCCGGGGCAGAGCAAAGCAGCACAGTATGGATTTTATTTTTTCATGCAAAGAGCTTTAGTACAAATCCCTTTTTCCCCCCACAAAGAGAGCAAGCAGCCTCTGCAGAGAAAGCCATGCCTGTGGCACTAGGGAGGACACAGGGGGGGCTGGGAGGGGGCTGTCACCTCTCATGTGAGACACAGCCCTGCTCCTTGTGCCACCCAGTTAATGGATTCTGGTCCCTGGGTGGTGTCCAAAGCAGGGGAGGTGCAGGTGTGGCCCTGCTGGCCCAAGGCTTTGCTGGCCGGGCCACAGACACCATCAGGAGTGGGCTGAGTGGGTCTGCCACTGCCTCTGCAGAGCTGTGGGGGAGCAAAGAACGGCTCCCTGCTCCAGCTGCAAGGGGTTTCTGGGACCTGAGCGATGCTTCAGCCACTGCAGAGGGACCTTCCCGTCCCTGGGACACTCCAACCCCCCTGTTTGATGGCACAGAAATGAGTTGATGCGAGTGGCTGGACTGCCTTTAGCTGAATACTTGACTCAGTGCTGTGGTCAGGGCTGTGCTGTGTGACTGCACGTCCCTGCTCCCGGTAACCAGTCCCTGATCCCGGCTTGTGCAGCATCTCCAGGGATTTGGTGTTTGCCTGCAGGCCGTGGGAGCTCGAAGCAGTGACAGAGCAAACGCCAGGTCTGAGCGGGCTCATTACTAATTCCTCCTTGTAAGGATGATTCTCCTCATCTGTCTGTTCCGGGGATCTGTCAATGAGCCAGTTCATTCCCACTTAGGATGCGCTGTGCTGATACTGCATCACACTGATTCCAGGAGAATGTGCCTGGTGCCACATCCAATCCATCACAACAACCCACGGCAGCCATCGGATATCTCCCTCCCTCCCTCCCTCAAATGCATCATCCCCTCAAAGATCACAATCAGCTGTTGGACAAAGCCTGGCATTCACAGTGCCATGGTTACTGGTGCCGATTGTAATCTGTGATTTCCTTCTTTTCCCTTATTTCCTGTTCCTTTCCCTTCCCACCCGTTGGTGCTCACCCCCTCTCTCCAGCGCCTCCAACAACTCAGGGATTGTTCCCAATCAGCATCGCTGAGGAATGCTGATTGCATCAGTTCCTCACAGGCTGCTTTTATGGTTCCCACGGGGAAATCATTTGAGCCAGACAAATGAAAAATATTTACCTGTGGTTAAGTGCTGAGGGCCAAGGTCTGCATCCAGCTCATCCTGTCCTGCAGACACCTCCAGCCTTCCCGGGCATTCCTGCCTGGCTCAGGGTGCTGAGCACTGGCTCCGAGCCCTCCTGCCTGGATCAGGGGACTCTGAAATGCATGGGGAGGCACTGGTGTGAGGGAGAAAGCCAGAGCATTTTCCTGAAGACAATTAATGGATTACAGCAAGTGTAGAATAATGCAGAGGCAAAGAAATCCCTCTCTCTAGAGGCAGTAGGATAGCACTAAAATCATGCTGCACTCTGCCTCACTTCATAAAAACTTCTTGTTATTCCTCAAGGAGGAATTGCAGGAGAGGACAACAGTTCTGTGCACTCCTGGATTTACAAATGCTGTTTTATGTATCAGTGTAATCTCTCTTGCAATTTATATGGGATGCAATGAGTAAACACCAGCAGTCCTGGCAGGAATACTGACTCTGGAATGGATGCAGAGAATGGAGGACAAGGTAGGAAAGTCTCCCCAGAGCAGGTATTTTCCAGCTGAAAGGCAGATTTGTAGAAGGCAGATTTCTCCAGGTTTTGTGGGGATGCGTGAGGATGGGGGGACCACGGAGCCACTGGCTGCTCCTTGACTGATGCAAATCCTGCTGGAGCTGAGAATCACAACAGAAACATCTTGAAAACTTTTGGGATATCACAGCACAGCAGTGAGACACGGATACAGCAACCAGAGCAACACCATGGCCTTGGGAAGGAGCCTGGCAGCCTGGCCTGGAGTGGCTGGAAGTGCCTGGAGCTGGTGGGAGCCTCTCCAGGCATTGCCACGAGGAGCTTTAGTTAATTAAGCTCTGAATTATGAATTATGCATGGAGCATAAAACAATGTCCTGCTTTCTGGCTGGGGAATTAAGGAGCTGTGGGCTCAGGTAGGTGCTCCCAGGCTTCAATCCTGGTGCACAAGGAGAACCTTTTCTCCATGGGGGGATGGCTCACTGGGATGTGACACTGTGAAGCCCATGGCCCACACAGGGACACTGAGGGGTGCAGAGGTGATGCTGGGGACACAGCACCCCGGGGCAGGCTGTCCCTTCCCTCCAGTTCCACAGGGATGCTGCTGCCTGCCTTCCCCTCAGTGGGTTTGTTTCCCTCAGCCCCCTCCACGCCCCACTGGGCAACAGGGAGCCTATTTTTGAGCTGTGCAAAGTCTTCTTGTGTTGACAAGGAACAAGGACTTCCCTCCTGAGCGGGCCCCCAGCTGTGCCCGCCGGCACTGGCTCAAAGGGGCTGGATCCCAGCCTGGCCTCTGGCTCAAACCCCCCATTCAGCACCGCGTTTGGAAGGCAAAGCAGGGAATCAGCCCCGTTCCCAAAGCCAAAGGCTGGAGTGGCTCTGCCATCTCGGAGGGACAAAGGCCTTTTCTGCCCTGGGACAATATTGCCACTCACCAGCAGTGCCCCCAGCCAGCGGAGCCTGGGGACGGCTCCTCAGAGCCGCCTTTCAGCTGCACTATGGGGCACCTCTGCTTCCAAGTCTAAAGCTGAGGTTATTTTTCCACTTCCTTCTGCCATTGAAGCCCCCCCGGGCACTGTGGAGGAGGGGTGACAGCTTCCCAAGGAAGCTGCAGGGAGGAGGCTGGTCCCGTGAGTGAGCAGAGGGCAGGAGAGGCAGCAGCCTGGCACCCCGTGCATGCCCTCTGTGCCCCCACAGGAGCCCCACTGCATCCTCAACGGGTTCCCCAGCGTGTTTTGGGATGGCTCACACAGATCTGGAGCCAGGAGTGAGGTCTGTCCTGGTGGGGTCTGTGCCTCCTGCACCTCTGTGGGGGGACAGGAGCTGCCCCAGGGTCTGTCCCAGCCCGCTGCAGGGCAGGTGCTGCAGGATCCCACAAGGTGGATGTATCCCAGGGTTGTCCCAGGCTGGGTGGAGCCCCTGGCAGCACTGCCCCTGCCCCGGGGGCCTCGGGGAGCTGCGAGTGGGCGGCGATCAATAGGCACAACTGCAGAGCAAACGCGGCAGCACCGGCGGCTGCAGCAGCACCATGGCGGAAATAAATGAGGGATTGATTTTCTGGGCAGTTTGGATCTCATGGATCTCAGCTGCCGTGACAAGTGGAGTGCAGGCATGGCCGACGCCGTGGGGCTGTCACCTCCCTGTCACCTCCCCAGGTGTGAGGGGCTCAGGCATCCCAAATAAAAGCAACTCTTTGCCAAAAGGCAAAGCATCTCTGAGCGGTGCCAGGGCCTCACTGCAGTGCAGGGGACAGGCCCCAGGCAGGGAGCTGGCAAGGCTGGGGACATCGGGAAGGACAGGGAAGTGCTCCCTGTGGGACCACCCCACTCCTTGTCATCATCTCCTTCCCAAACCGCAGTGAGCAGCACCAGACAGGCACCGTCTGCCTTTAACATCTTATCTCCAAGCTGCTCTTGCTAAGTCACATCTGACTTAATTATGGTAATTAAGATTGACATTAATACAAGATTAAAATGTGAAATTAAAATTAGCTGCGAAAGTTATCTGAGTTTTTAGAGCAGTTATTGATTTTCTCCACTGTTAATCAAAGGTCTGAGGTAATGGCCGATGAACACGGTGCTAATTAGAGCAATGCCCATAAAGTGGCCTCGGGAGATGTTTGTCTTATTTCTCGGAATCCCTCAGGTTTCTGACCACGCAGACATCTCTGGCCCTGCAGAAGGAGATCAAGAGGCCACGTTTTTCCCGCTCCTGTCGGCGCTGTTCCTGGTGTGGAGCTGGCCTGAGCATGCAGCCGTGCCCAGCTGTGCCCAGCCATGCCAGGGCTGCAGGAGCTGCTCCAGCTGCAGGGATTTCAGGGTGGCAGGTAGAAGGACCCTCGTGTTTCAGGGAGCAGCAGGAGCACGGAGATCCCGGGAGCACCGAGGCTGCCTCTCTCCCCCCACACACATCCCGCTGTTTCTCCAGGGGAGATTTCACAGCCCATTAGGCCTCAGCACTGGCTGCGGGAGGGAAATGATTCAAATCGCAGCAGCTCTGGGGAGTGCATGCCACGGTGCATGCTGTGGTTCGTCCCAGCCCATCTCCCTGCACACACTCCTTCCTCCCAGCTCACCTGAGTCCCCAGCAAAGCTGTTGGAGGGACAGGAGGACCCCAGCACTGCTGTGAGACCCCCAGGCAGCACAATTCCCAGCAGCAGATCCCAGGTGTGATGCCCTGGAGTCGTGGGGTGCAGTCTCTTGGGAGCTGGGCCCACCTGCACCCCCTAAACCTGGCTGAGCAGCTGAGGCTTGAGCCTCACCATTCTCTCTCCATCACTAACAACTTTTGCCACTTCGTGGGCATTTCTGCATCACAAATACAGTGTTTGGTCTCTTTTCCTGCCTGTTTCCATGGCGCTGCTGTTATTATCTGGCTATCTGAGGAGTTTACTACAATGCAGATGAGCACAATAAAAATCACTCAAGGAGAACTGCTAAATGAGAGACAACTCTTATCTTTAGCACCGGCAGGCAGGTGGGGAGGGAAGCGGAGCTGGAGGGGGAGTGGTGCAGGCTGCGCTCGCCGTGCCACAGGGAAGCTTTGTTCTACCAAATTAAACCTCTGAGCAGGCGAGTCCCAACTGGGTATGAGAGTGACAGTGTTAAATAACACGCTGCACCTCTCTCGCCGCTTTCTCTCTCTTTCTTATTTTGTTCTTCTCGAGCCGGCTGCCCAACTGCTCCCAGCTGGCAGCGGCTCGGAGTGACACCGGGAATGCAAATGACCTGCCGCCCGCTCCTTAGCATCCCCGGGCTGCTGCCTCCGCTTCCAGCAGCGCCGGGGCAGGAGGGAGCTCAGCAGAGGCCGGCAGGGAAAGCGGCAGCAGGAGCAGTCCCCGTGTTTGGACAGTTCCTTGACTCGGCGTGTTGTGCGGGGTGGCACTGGCGGTGACACCAGAGTGCGGTGGTTGTTGCTGAGGTAACGGGATCAGCGCAGTCGCTCCCGCAAAGGTAGCAGGGGGACTTCTCAGATGGCAGCATCAACCAACTGGCTCTTCAGGGAAGAGGCTGGGCTGCCTCTCGCGCTGGTTTGACACTGGTGTTGTGCACTCGTGACATTGCTCTGGCGATTTGACTTGACAGGCAGAGCGGCCGGGAGGACCAGGCGCTCTCACCGGGAGGGGATTCACTGTAAACATTTCAGGGCAGGGGCTGGGATTGCAAGAGAACGAAGCCTCTGTTTCTGTTCTTCTCAAAGTCGGTGAGATTGCACCGAGTGCTCTATGGGCTCAGGAGGGGCCTGCTGGGAGCCCTGGGCAGGAAGACAGGCAGGAGGACCCTGGGAGCCATCCAGGCCACAATTCCCCTGCAGGAAAGAGGCTGAGGAGCTCTGGGGCCACGTCCTGAGCAGGGGTCACCTGAGAGCTGCTTCTTTTGCCACAGGACTGAGGGTACCCCAGTGCTCACCCATGGCCATGGTGCCAGCCCAATATTACAGGGGGCCCTAAGCAGCATCCACAAACTGTGAGCTTTTGTATGCCCAGTGCTCCCACCCCACTGAGGTCAGGCAGGTCACAGCTGCAGCTCCCTCCAAGGCAGGCTTTGCTGGCTCCAGCAGCAGGGCCAGAAGTCCTGGAGCATCCCAAGGGAGCCATGGGGCCTGTGGCAGCCTCCCCACAGCACCTCTGCCCTATTCCCTGATTTGGAGGAGCCAGAGGAGAGGGAAGTACCTCTAGGCTTGAGGAGGGAGTGAGAGGGGCTTGGAGTGCTGAGGGGGCTTTGGGTGTAGGGGTGGGATGCTGAGCGGAGTTGGGATGCTGAGAGGGGCTTTGGATGCTATAGGGAGCTTGGGGACCAGGGACAGTGAGATGGGACAAGAGTCCGGGCACAGGCTGATGGGGGGCCTGCAGTGGGAGCACTGCCCAGGCTCGGGGAGCACCGGCACTCCTGGAGCGGGAAGAAACCGAAGAGAACCGAAGAAACCACGGCCAACCGTGTGCCCGGTGCTGCTGCGGGAGCCCTACCGGGGCTGCTTGTTGGGGCCGGGGCGAGCGCGGGGGGAGCCGCGGGCGGGGCCGGAGCTCTCGGCGCTGCGCGGGGGCCGGGGCGGCCGCCGGCGCCCTCCCCCGCCGCTCGCTCCGCGCCGCTCCGCGCTCCCCGCGCTCTCGGCTCCGGTCCGCCCTCCGCCGCGCCCCCGCGCCGCTCCGCTCCGCCGGCAGCGCCCGCCCCCGCCCGGCCCGGCCCCGCTCGGCGCGGAGCGGCTCGGATCGCATCGGCTCGGCTCGGTTCGGCTCCGCTCCGCTCCGCTCGGCTCGCCCAGCTCGCCCCGGCGCGGAGGCTCCGCCGCGCCCGCCGCAGGATGCCGGGGCCCCGCGGGCTCTGCCTGCTCGCCCTGCTGCTGCTGGGCACCCCCGCGGCCCCGCGCCCAGGTAAGCGGGGCGGAGCGGGGCGGAGCGGGATGCCGGGGCTGCGGGGCAACCCGGGGCCCGCCGCCTCCCGGCTCCGGGGAGGGGGCACGGCCCGGCCAGGGGAGATGCAGCCGGGACCGGGGAGGGGGCGGTGGGAGCGGGAAGGGCTGCTGGAACCGGCCGTGCCGCCCCCGATCGGGGACAACCCCCGTTTCTGCTGCACCCCGGGCCGGGATGAAACTTCTGGCATTGCGGGGAAGCGCAGCGGCACCGGGAGCGGCGGCGGGGCCCGGCGGAACGCGGCGCTCAGCACCGCGGGGCGGACAGCTCCCGCCGCCCGGGAGCGCTCCGGGAGCCGCGTCCTCACCGGGAGCCGAGCGCGGACGGGGCCGCGGCCTCCCGGGAGCCGTGCCGGACCTTTCGCCTCCCTTCCGCAGGGAGAGCAGCCCCCGTGTGTCCCCAGCCCTTCGTGTGTCCCCAGCCCCCGGTGTCCCTTTAGCCTCCGCTTCACTGGTGTTCCCGACCCACCGTCTCGGTCAGGAGGTGTCCGTGGGGGGTCAGTGTTTACCCAGGGGCTGCCTGTTCATTCCACGTGTCCCCCGATCCCACGCAGACCCGCTCCCTCTCCCACTGCCCCGATGCCAGACCTAAGAATAGGCTCCGGGATGCGCTCGCGGGTGACTTGGCAAAGTCATGGCAAACTCGCGTGGGGCTTGGAGACGGCTGAAGCCGTGCCTGTGCCCAGTCCCTTGGCACTGCTGGGATGCCCGGACGAGGCAGCCGGGCTCGAGTGTGCGTCTGGGTGGGGTTCCCAGTGCGGATTGTTCGGTGGGAGAACGGGAGAGGCTGATGTGTGGTGTGTGCTGGTGCTGCAGTGTGCTCGGGGCCTGAGGCTGCCCTCCGGGTCTGGCAGGGGGTTTATAGCAAACACAACCAGCTCCTGGTGTCAGGAGTGCTGTGCGGTGCTGTCTGCCCACTCCAGTCCCTGCTCTCGTGGTCAGATTGCGTTAAATGACTTTGACTTCTCTGTCCGAAACCCGGCTCTCCAGAGAGGGATTGTTTTACAGAATCCATCCTTTCTGGGCAGCAGAACAGCAATGGATGTAGAGGGTGGCATTTCTCCCTCACCTGCATGGGTTTGTGCTCTGTGTACGTGGAGGAATCAGATGCAAAGTCCATGCCAGCTCTGGCACCCTGTTCCAGCACAGGGACACGGAGAGGCACGTTCCTCTGGTGTGTTACACAAACGCTCTGCTCTGGGCTGTCGGTGCTCTGTGTGAGAGCAGCGATGATCCCGGGCTCCCGGGGGGCCTGGGGGAGCTGGGAAGAAAAGTCAGCAAGCACAGGCCCAGTGAGGGCTCTCAGCTCCCTCATTGCCTCGTGTGCTGGGGGAGGAGGGCTGCCCCAGTCCCACTGGGAGCATCAGCAGGCAGTCCAGCTCCCGGGAACAGGATTTGGCACAATCTGCCATAAATCTCATGGTGGAAGAACACAGTGTGCTGAATTCCTCTTTCCTTGGCAGAGAGAGGGAGCTGATAAATTGTTGACCCTTTACAAGGTTTGGTGAATTATTGCAGTAAAATCCCAACTCCTGCCTACGCAGCCTGGAGCCGGTGGCGACGTGGCAGCTCTGCTCGTGCCTGGGGGGGAATCTTGTCCATCTGTGTGGAGGGTGACACAGCCAAGGGCCCAGAGCAGCAAATCCTGCTGTTCTCCAGCTGAGGGGGGGGGGGGGGAACCAGGATTAGACCCCGCAGAGACAGACTGCTCTGCTCCATCTGCTGTTCTTTCCGTTCGTGCGTCCAAGAAAAAAAAAAACAAACAACATTTTCACATGACTTGCACCCATCGGGTGCTTGGCTGGTGGCTTTGGGTGCTGTGCACTGGTGAAGCCGTTTAGATCACCAGATAGGAGGTGTGAAATCCTCTCCTCTGCTCTCGGCATCCGCTCGCACCCACCCACCGGCGCAGAGCAGAGCAGAGCCGGCAGCAGAGGCACGTCCCTGCACAGGGACTTGTGCCAGGAGGCTCCGGGCAGCCTATGCAGGAGCAGCAGCAGCATCCCAGGGACGTGGGCACCGACAGGGGCATTTATTTGTACCCTGGGGTGATGCAAACACGGGGGGTGTGGGCAGCTGAGTGCAGAGAGGGCAGCGCTGCCCGTGCTGCCCATGCAGGCTCAGCCCTTGGCTCTGGGGATGGCAGGGGCACAGCTGAACCCCTGGGAGATCCCAGGGTTGCTAAACATATTTGGGGTGTCCAATATGGGCTGTGATGAGACCAGCAAACTCTGCCCGAGGCTGAGGTGCCAGGAGCAGAAATGCAGCTGGGGGTGCTGAACTTCGGGCTCCTCTGCACCCCCAAAGTCTGCACCATCTCTTTTTTTCTTCGGGGCATTGGGGCACTCCCGGGATGGCTGTCACAGCCCAACAGCGAGGACAGAGATCCCCCTAGCTCTGGGTGAGTGCAGCACCACGGGAGGCTGCTTCCAGAGGATCAGGTGTGTCCGGCAGGAAGGAAAACCGAGCGTGAACTCGGCGAGGGCTGCAACAAGTGCGTGGTGAGCTCTCGCGGCAGCACCCCGAGCAACGAGATAACAGCACAGAGCCGGGCTGCCAGCACAGATAACGAGAAAGGGGCTTGTCTGATGGACAGCTATCAAAGGGCACGGCAAATGGCTCCTCTTCCTTCTCTCCTCCTTGGCAGAAAGGACGAGGAGAGCCTGGATCAGGAGTAAATGAAATTAGTCTCTCTGCTCCTCCGCTATTTTTTTTTTTTTTGCCGTTATGAATATACAGAGATGCCATTTCAAGCGCAGTTTTGTGGATGTCACAGTGTCACAGACATTTCCTTCTGTACATTTTTAACTTCTCCTTCACTGAGGAATCTGGTGGCAGGATTTAGGGCTGAGGAGCCAGGCTGCGCCGAGTCAGCTGAATATGCTCCCTTGGCATCCAGAACCGGCAGCAGAGATCTTGGAATAGCAAACCATGTAAAAAGGGAAGTGTGTGATCCATCCCTTGGAAGTCAGGCGGTGCTGGGTTCGGAAGTTAATGGATAATGAGTGATGGATGAGGCAGAGGAGTGCCAGGGCATTGCTGTGCAGGTAACATGGGCATCAAAATGGGCTGGGGTGAGCATGGCCCATCCTGCCAGTGGGCAGGGATGTTCCCTGGGTATTCCAGGTCAGTGCCAAGTGCTGGGGTTGCTTTGTTATCCCATTTTGTACTGACAGTTGTTTTTTTTTTTAATGAAATAGGCTTTGTCTGATTAAATAACACACAGCTTTTGATGTAGACTACAAGCAGCCTCAGAAATCTGTGTATTTTCCATCCTCTGTCACTGCGATGAGCACAGCTGCTTCCAGTGGGCTTTGGGAACAAAAAAAAACCCCAAACCAGAGTAACCTTCTGCGAGCAATCCAAAAGTTATTTACTTGATGCAATTTTTATTTTTCAAATATTTGAAAGTGGTTACTGAGCAGTGAAATAGGCTCCAAGGAAATCCTGTTACAAAACACAGCCTCTATTTTAATTAGCATGACGTGAGCGACACGGCTGGAACCGGGGCTGCCACCGAGTGCATCTTTCAGGAGCTTGGAGATGTCGGTAGGAAACACGGCATGAGCACCGGCTTTCCAATTTTCCAGTCCATCAGGATGGATTTACTCTCTTGTCAGGGGTATGAAATTGCTGGATGTTGTGGTGGTGAGAGTTGTGTGTGTGTCTTTAACCACCTGAGTTGCCAGGCACAGGGTGCTCTGCAAGGTGGGGATGTGCCTGTCCAGTCATGAGAGGGGCAAGGGGACACCGGCACCCCACCAGCACCCGGCCCTCTGCCCTTGTCAGGATTTCAGCAGGGTGAGCACTGGGATAAGCCACACTGGAGCCTGGGGACCAAGGGCAGCACCTGGACAGGTAGAACAAGGGCAGGGCAGAATGTGGAGCCAAAGCCAACGTTGCCAGCAGAAACCTTGGAGTGCAGCTGGTGCCAGCCCCTGGCAGTGGGGAAGGGAATCTGCCATCCTCAGGCTGGTGCACCCCAAACCAGGGGGCAAAGGGCGGAGTGAGGAAGGCTCGTGGGGTGAGAGCATGTTTGAACTCTGGCTCAGGCTGCTGCCCTTCAGCTGCTGCTCGTAGCTGTGTTCCACGCCTTTCCAGAGCCCTTCCCAAAATGACCTGCTTCACCAGATCGCTTTTCCTGCCTCTGCACGAGTGAGTGGTGCTGGATTGATGGGATGCAGGGAGCAGATCCGCCTGGTGCAGGTGTCTCAGCTGCTCTCCCTGCAGCCCCGACGCAGTGGCAGGGAGCTCAGCCTGCAGGAACCAGCAGGAAGGGAAGGAGAAGGGCTCTGCAGCACGAGCCTTTCCTGCCGAGGTGCTCAGGGAGGGGAGGTGTCCTTCATTCCAGGGGACAGGCTGCCAGCTCCTGGCTGTCTGTCTCCTTTCACAGCTTGTTAACCGACAAGTTGTTAAGGATGTTCTTGCTCTGTCCCATGGGGCTGGTCCCGCTCTATCCGCATCCTGCTCTCTCCACATCCTGCTCTATCCACGGATAAAAATACCTGCACAATGGAAACGGCAGCCACAGAGAGGAGTGAGAATCTGTGAGAGGAGCAGCCCTGCAGACACCAAGGTCAGTGAAGGAGCAGGAGAAGGAGGTGCTGCAGGTGCCCGTGGTGCAGCCCAGGGTGAGGCAGCTGTGCCCTTGCAGCCCATGGGGATCCACAGGGAAGCAGATATCCACGTGCAATCCATGGAGGAGCCCGTGCTGGAGCAAGATTCTGGCAGGATTTGTGTATCCATGCAGAGAGGAGCCCACACTGGAGCAGGTTTGCTGGCAGGACTCATGACCCCGTGGAAGGGATCCAGGCTGGAGCATCCTATTCCTGAAGGACAGACCTTGTGGAAGGGAGCCGCACTGGAGAAGTCCATGGTGGACTGCAGCCTGTGGGAAGGACTCAGGGTGGGAAGTTCATGGAGGAATGTCTCCCATGGGAGTGATGGAGCAGCTTTGGTGGGCGCCCCCAGCGTCCATCCAGTGCCAACCCAGCACATCCACAGGGTCAGCAGCGCTGCTGGGAAGACTGGGGACACAAATGAACCTCTGCTGCTCAGCTCTGTTATGTCTTGGATTTCAACCGTAAGGATTTCCAAAATCAGAGGAGAACCATGGAGCTGGGTGGCTGGAGGAGCCAACAGGAGTCTGGGACTGAAGGGGCAAAGCTAGGAGCAGGGGAGACTCATCTCCCACAGAGGGACGTGCTGTGGGTTTCCAGCAGAGCCTGTGGCACTGGCTCAGAACCAAGTGCAAGTGTTGGTTATCTCTGACTTGGATGTACATCCGTGGTCCCTGAGGCTGGGGGACTCTTGGGCAGCCACAATCAGTGCATGTGACCTGGGACAGCCCTAGGACCCCCCAAATAGCAGAGGATGTCAGGGAGGGTCTGCCAGGAGCTGTGGAGGTGGAGGCTGTGTCTGGCAGGCAGCTTCCTCTGGCACTGGAGAGAAGACACCATTCCTGCCCCAGTGTCTTTGTTGGATGTCAGGGATGTGAGATAAGGAGCCCTTTGAAGCCTGCTGCTGGGAATTAGTGTCACCCTGTCACAGCTGTGGAAACCTCACTGAGCTCTAAACCAGGGATACAACCCAGGGTCCTGCTCCTGGGGAGTGAGCACCTGGATCCAGCCCCCCTGGGATGGGGACCTGCAGTGCTCTGTCCTGTGGTGGCTCAGGGCTGTCCCCAGCCAGGGGGGACAGTGTTCCCAGGGTGCTGAGGAGCTCATTTCCCCTCTGTTCCATCTTTTTGCTTACTGGAGCTCCCGGCAGTGGTGCAGCTGCAGCTGGCCCGCTCCCAGGGCACAGCCCCGACTCAGACATCTCTCTTTTATTCCTTTTTCCTCCCTTTCCTTTCTCTGGGAGGAGGCCAGAGCAGCAGCTGACCAGCCCCGAGCTCTGGCTGAGCCTGGAGCTTTCCTGATGCACAGTGAGGACTGGATCTGCCTGGATTCCCAGGTCTGCGTTGAGCAGGGGCAAGCACGGATTTGTCCAGAACTTTCTCCCTTTTCCTCCATGAACTGCAGTAGGTGTTCAGCCCCCAGTGAGCCCATGAGGCTGGGCAGGGGCCTGGCTCTGTGCCTGCTCCACAGGGGTGTGTACAAGGCATTGGCACCCCAGGACAGATGGCTGCAGCAGGGAGGTGCAAGGAGACTTCATGGAAACGCAATCCAAGCTGCTGGCAGTGCAGAGGGATCGGATGAGCAGCCTGGCCACTCAGCCCGGCTCCAAAGGCACCATTCCAAGTGCAAAGCTTTAGTCTAGGAAGGAAATTTGGTGCCAAGTGCAAAGGCATCCAAAAAACTCGAGCACGACAGAAGGGATAACTGTGGGATGGAACCCAGAGCGGCGTCATCTGCTCGGCAAGGAGGTTTCTCACGTCTCGGCCCGTCTCTCTGTCTTGCACACCGGGGTGGGATGTGCCAAAGTCAGGAGCTGAAGGGCTGGGAGCACCCCAGGGAGGGCGGCTCTGCAGGGGGACCCCCGGGAGGGGACAACAAACGTGGTCCCCAGGGCCTGCAGGGGACACTCAGTGGTGTGCTCCAGCCCAAGGGCACAGGAAGCACTGTGAGGACCTGGCACTGCCATGTGGGGCTGGGGCACAGCAGGCCAGGAACAGGGAACAGGCTCGGGAACAGCACAGGGGAGTGAGGGAATGTTCTGGAAAGCGGTCATTTCGGGGCGATTTCAGAGCTAGTCAGAACAGCTGGAAATATTTAAAATTCAGGAGAGAATCTCCATCTGACATTTTTGGGTGGATTAATGGAGCATGGCAACATTTTGTGGATGAGATGCTTCATCTCGGGTAGAGTGGTGGCTGGGGGACAATACTGAGGACATCACTGCTGATGTCCCCTCTACCACCCCGCATCTCTTCCATGATGATGGGGCTGCACAGGAACGGGGCTTGCATCTCCTGATGCTGATTTAAATGCAATTTCAGTAAAAAACCCCAGGCTTTTCCTGACAGTCTTGAACTTCCATTTGCAAAGATACCGAGTCCCTAAACTGACAGACTACACTGGCACGAGTCTTAAGAGCTCCCAGTGCTCCCAGTACACCAGCACATCCCTGCCCTCAGCAGGAGTTCTTGGCAAAGTCCTCTTGGACACATCCAATGCCATCCTTGGAGAGCTCAGACTATTCCCAGCACTGTCAGGGTTAATCAGTTCTGGTGCAGGGGTCAGATCCTGGAGCAACACCGCCCAAAACAGCCACCCACAGCAAAGCCACCCCAAAATCTGGGGCCCCAAGGCAAGGACAGGCTCCTTTCCAGGGCACACAGCCCCCACCAGACAACGTGTCTCCCTTCACTCCTTATCCATCCACATTATCCACGCAGCAGTTTTTAAATTGCTGCTGGACACTATATTTACATAAATATGTGAGCCAATGAGGTCTAAAACCCTGGTGAGCCCTAAATGGTGAATTAGGTTTTTGGAAAGAGGATTTTATCAATTTACTGCGAGTGCAAATCAACAGAACAGAATTTACAAACCCATCAAAAAGCGAGGTGACAGTTTGGAATTAATCCTCTGCCCCAGGCACAGGATGTACCTCCACAAACATCTCCCAGCATAAATATATTTGAGAAATAGTGGAGGAAAACGTAACTCCTAATGCCTGAGCACGCTGGCGGCGGCGGCGGCAGCGGGAGATGAATGGAGTTAATGTCATCGGGAAGGTGCTGCCGCCTCCTGCTTTATTTTTATCCAAGACTCAGCGCCCAGCCCGCGCTGAGATATTGCAGTTTGTCTTCGTGCCAGAATTTCCCCCGAAGAAAATCTCCCCGATAATCGCTCTTCCTCATCTATTTCTTTTCTGGGGGAAAAAAAAAAAATTAATTCCGTTCCTCCGCACCCCTCACTGCTCGGAGAAAGCCCCGGGAGGCTGCGTGTCCTGGGGGGAGGAGCGCCTGTGTCCCCTCGGCTTGGATGTGGCTGGGAGACGGATTTGGGACAAAAACTGGCACCGCTGGGGCCATTTGGGCGCTGATGGGTGCAGGGATCAGGGATGTCCTCAGGCAGAGGGGAACGCTGCTGGTGCCGCTGTCCCCTCCTGGGGGAAGCCGAGCTCTCTGGCACCTGCCGGGCCACGGCGCTGCTCCTTCCTTGAGGACAAACCCGTGTCCAAACCCAGCGCAGCATCCTAAAGGCACAGAGAAATTCCCAATCCCTGCTTCTTCTGGGCGCACGGCTCCCGCAGCGGGATCGGCGAGGGACTGGGGCTGCTCTTCTGTCCCCTGAGGGGTCCAGAGCTGCCACGGAGATGAAATCAGTGAGGCAATAACCAGCAAAAGCCAAACTTCTCAAGCTTTCTAATCGCAACTAGAAAGGCTCCCTTTCAGCTTTTGTTTCCAGCTCACAGAGGAACCCGTGGCTGCCAGCGGCGAGATGGCTGGCTTTGTTGTGGAGATGACTGTGAAGGACACAGGCTGTGTTCCCATTTAGGAATGCATTGAGGCTTTCTTGGAATTCATTAGGAAAGGTAGGGAGGGAAGGGTGCAGCAAAACAAGAGTCCTTGCCGCTGTAGCCCGCTCCCCAGGGGAAGAGCTTTTCAGTTTTTCCACTGCAAAACGTCTTTTACGAGATCTAAATTCGAAAGTGGTTCCATTCCTCCAGTGGGAGGAAGGGAAGGGGAAGGTGCGGGCCCCGCAGTTGTTCCCCAGCATCACCGGGCTCTGGTCCCAGCAGGATCCCCACGTCTCCTCCCTCGGACCCACCTCAGGTATCCTGAACAGCTCAGCACGGAATCATGGAAGGGTTTGGGTTGGAAGGCACCTTAAAGCCTGGTTTTTTCCACTCCTTGCCATGGGCAGGGACATCTTCCACTAGACCAGGGTGCTCTAAGCCCCATCCCACCTGGCCTTGGACACTTCCAGGGATCCAGGGGCAGCCACAGCTTCTCTGGGCACCCTGTGCCAGGGCATCATCACGATCACAGGGAAGAATTCCTTCCCACAATCCCATCTAACCCTGCCCTCTGGCAGTGGGAAACCATTCCCTCTTGTACTGTCACCCCATCCCTTGTCCCAAGTTCCTTTTGAGCTCTCCTGGAGCCCCATTAGGCACTGGAAGGGGCTCTGAGGTCACTCTGGAGCCTTCTCTTCTCCAGGTGAGCACCCCCAGCTCCCCCAGCCTGGCTCCAGAGGGGCTCCAGCCCTGCATCCACTCTTGGGATGCAGCACAGGGTGATGGTGACTCATTGTCCTCATGGGCACGCTGTCACCCAAGGGCACGAAACTGAACTGAGTCACACAGACATCATCTCCTTCAGTGGCTCAGGTATCCGCTCAAGCTTCCATGGGGGAGGGCTGGATTTTTCCACATTTCCACTCCACATGCACCAAACTGGCCTCAGGAGCAAAGCCTTTCTTAAATTATTCAGCGTTACATCTCTGATCCAAGCAAGAAACCCCAGCGAGCAGCAGGGGCAGGAGCCTGCCCGGAGTCAGAGTCACCTCAAACAGGGGGTCAGCTCTGAAAATTCCTTCCTCAGTCCCTCAGCACCATCCCCAGCTCCAGCCCAGAGCTTTCTCTCCTGGAAAATCCGTGTGACAAGTTTATGTTGCGCTCCTCCTGATCCCAGGAAATCAGCTGTTGTGTTTTTCCGGAGCCAACAGCCCCAGCCTGGTGCCTCCTGCCTCCATCCAGCTGCTGCTCCAGGCTCTGCTGCCCCTCGGGGTCCCTGCCAAGCTCCCGGGGCACGATGTGACCGTCCCTTCAGGGTGATGTCCAGGATGGTGCTGGACCACGGGGCGGTTTGCCACAGGCAGCCTAGAACCCTTCAACCCGATCTGCTCAACACTGTTGTGTCAAAAAGGCAGTGCTTAAACCCAGATTTATGTCTCAGATGTGCCTGTTTTAATCACACTACACCGCTATCAAAAGGACATTAAAAATTATGATTACCCTCTAGGAACATAAACAATGGCAGCAGCGACAAACCCTTCATCCCAGGCGGGTGACACACGGGTTTGTATAATTGGCCCATTCATTACCTGCTGGGGAGAAGAGCCAGGCTCTTCCTCACCACATTTCCCCATCACCAGGGTGGGTCAAAAATATCACCAGGAGGAAATCTGCCCAGCCAGCAGCGACAGACCAAAAACCTGCCCAAGACAAAGTGCAGTGCTTGCAGCAGGACCAGCTCCTCCCCTAAACACCCCCCAAGGCAGAGCTGGGGGTACCAACCACCCTCCAGGGGTGAGATTTAGGGGCTTTCTCTTAACTCAACCCAGCTGCGATTCAGGAACAGCCAGCCCACCCCTTCCATGTGTGGGTTTCTGATTTTGATGTTCAGGGAATTTTTGGGGGTAGAGGAAGGTGACATTGGCTAGTGCCTCACAGGGGAGATGCCTTTCCATCAGCAGCCTTGGAGCTGTTCCCAAGGTAAAGGTGGTGGCATCAACGCCCCATGGGCACAGGGGAAGGTGACACACCCCCCGCCAGGGCAGGTGACACAGGTGGGACATGACCTACAGAGCAGGTCCCTGCCTCTGGCCACCAAGTCCTCTTTGCTTGTTTATGATATCCTTTTAGCCTTTTATTCCTCACTTTTGGGGAATCCAGGGACTTTGTGGGTGCTGCACTGGGCACGAAGAGGGGTCTGGGTGTCCCACAGAGTGTCAAAATCATTAGCTGGGCACAGCAGCCCTCAGCAAAGCCTTGTCCTCTCTGTTCCCAGTGTTCTTGCCCCTCCTCCCCCCACCACCAAAGCCTGTTATTATCCCTTCTGATAGAATTCAGATCAATCATACAGAATAATAGAGCAGAGGTCAAGGAAGGCTGTTCCTTCCCCGGGGAACAAGGGGCTGCTTTCGTCAGAAGTACCAGGGAGCCAGTTTAATTGTTCCAAATCTGAGAAATTATGAACGTGCCTGCTAATTGTGTGTCCTCCTGCGCTGGAGAGGGAGGAGAGCTTTGGATGGGAGCTCTCACCCTGCATGGAGCAGCGGGGCTAAATCAGCTTCTAATCCTCCCAAAAACATGGTTTTCAGGGGTGGATGGTTCCACCCAGACTGGATGGGAGGAAACTCTGCCCTGAGCCTGCCCAGCTGGTGCTGTGTGGGAGCACGTGGATGTGGAGGGATGCAGGAAGATGAGGAGGGATGCAGATGGATGTGCAGGGATGCAGATGGATGAGGAGGGATACAGGAGGACGTGGAGGGATGCGGGGAGATGAGGAGGTGGCTGGAGCAGGGGACTCAGCAGGGCTGGGCACTGCACCCATCCCCAGGACCGAAGCTGCCGCTCACCATGGAGGAGGACCCTGCTTCTCTCCTGACATCCTGATGGCTAATGAAAATATATTTGCTATCTGTATTAATTAAAATAAAGTGCAGCAGCTCGTCATGAGGCTCCGTGGGAGAAGCTGTACATGGGTTATCATCATCCAGCACAGCATCGTGCAGCGATGGAATTAGTTCTGCCAGGCCATCTTTAAAACACAAATCACTGATGGCTGATACAGCTGACAATTAATTATATAAAAACCAGCATCGCTGGGAATGTTGTGAGAGCTGAGCAGCACCAGCAGCAGCCCGGGGATGGGCCCAGGGTGGGGCTGGGTGGTCTCAGGGTCTGGGACATGGAGAGGGACAAGCCTGTGCCAGCCTCCAACTGCTGCTCTGCCCCCCAGAACAGCTCTGGTTTTAGTGAAAAAAAAAAATTTAAAAAGTTAAAAATTGAATTTCAGCCATATCTTGCCTGGAAAGGGGTTTGTTCCTGGAGGAGTGAGCCAGTGCAGGGGCACATCTGAGGGCTGGACACTGGGATGTGCTGGGGGTTGCAGTTCCCATACGGAGTTGCTGGCAGGATGTGCCAGTGGAGCTGCTCTGCTGCCACCCCCCAAAACTGGCCTGACATAAAAAGAGTTCAGCAATGAAATGCGGGATGTTGGGTTTTTTAGAAGGAAAAACCAAGGAATGAAGGGGGTGACAACCTGCACCAAGGCCAGGCTGGACTGGGATTGAAGCAAACTGCTCTGTGCCAGGTGTCCCTGCCCATGGCACAGGGAGGAACTGGGTGGATTTAAGATCCATCCAACCCAAATCTTCCTGGATTCTGTGGTTCTCTGATCACATCTGGCACCATTCCAGGCTGTGGAAGAGCATTTGGGAGCCCAGTGTGCCCCATCTCTCAGCCATCCCAGGCAGTCCTGAGCTGTGCCAGGGCCCATAGGACTGGCAGCAGGAATGGGAATGGGAATGGGAATGGGAATGGGAATGGGAATGGGAATGGGAATGGGAATGGGGAGCGCTGGGCTGTGCCCCAGTTCCTTCGAGCCTCAGTGCACAGCCCGTGATCGATGGAGCCCAATAACTGTAATAACCACAGCCATCAGTAACCCTCCCTGTCCCTGCCTTCCCGATTGCCAGCAGCAGGGCCCTTCCCCAGCTGTCAGGAATCATTAGGCACCAGAGCTGCATCGTTTCAGAGCAGGCAGCAGGGTCTTTTCAAGGGCATCAGGCAGCACCAGGCAGCACCAGGCAGCACCAGTTCCTGCACGGTTCCTATGTGGTCTCAGTGAGGGGAGAAAATGTGAAGAAAATCATTGCCTGGAAAAAAGATTCCCCCTGCAGTTTGGGACACACTGATCCCAGTGCCTGTCCTGACACGTTGTCCCAGCAGGCAGAGCTGAGACCCCACTTGGTCCCCAGGAGGGAGAAACGGGCCCTGCACAGGGGCTGGGAGGCGCAGGGGACTGAGGCACAGCCTGGGGTGTGGGGAATCCCGATTGTTCCATTCCCTCATCCTGGGCAGCTCCAGCTCTGTTGTCTGCCCTGTGTGATCCCTGCAGCTGCATCCCCAGGTGGGAACAGCCTGGAGGAGTCTGTGGGGAGAGCAGAAAACTCCGTGTGTGCCCCGTGCCAGATGTCACCTGTGCCACCCTCATTGCTCTGAGACACCTCTCCACCTTGGCAAGGTGGCCAGGACCTGATGGGCTTCAAATCCTGCCTTGAGATGCTGCAGGGCAGCTTTTAGGGCACTAAAAAAAAAAAATAAAAATAAAAAAATCTTTTGGGGTATCCCTGGACAAACCCACAGAGGAGAGCAGCCATGGGCAGCAGTGCTGAGGCCACATCCTGTCCTGCTGACACAGGGGACAAGTGACGTTCCCTGAGGTGCTGCCAGTCCCTGCTCCTCTCTTGGCAGTCTGGACTGGAGCCACGCTGTGATTCCTGTTACATCCTGTGAAAGAAATATAAAGAGCTGCCAAACAGATTTAGCAGAGGCAGCTCCGCTCTCCCCCAGTTGCTGCAGGGGAGCTCAGGCTGGATTCTGTGGCTGCTCCAGCCAGCAGAGCCAAGCTGTGAGGCTGCTCTGCTCACCTGCACCTCCAATGTCACGTTGTCACCTCATATTTCCAGATCTGGGGTGGAAATCAAATCAAACCGAGCCGTGAAGGTGCTGCAGACGGGTGGGACAAGAGGGGAGGTGGGGAATAGCCACATATTCCATGGATGTAACTGCCTGGGAGTGAGCCCAGCAATGATTTATGGCCAGACACAGGAAGAGCCAGCGGTTGTAACCAGACCAAACTTTGTCTCTCCAGATGTTTCAGGGCTGTGTGTCCAGTAAGTGTTTCCCAGTGTCCCCAGGAGCAGGGAGTTTGGCTGAACCCACTCCTGCATCCCTGCCAGGGCTCCTGCGTCCCTCCTGGGTCCCCTCCATCACCCAAGAGGCAGTGCGAGGGCACAGCCCCCCTGCCAAGCCCTTGGCTCCTGCAGCACTGGCACTGAGCGGGCTGGCATGGCAGGGGACAGAGCTGAGCAGAGCCAGCCAGGCAGGACCCCCAGGAGTCCCCAGGAACTCCCAGGATCTCCCCTGGCATCGCAGCAGGAGCGGAGCAGGAGCTGCTCTCACAGGGCTGACCTGCTCACAAAGGGTTAATCCCAGCCCTCGCTTCTCCAGATCTGCTCCGCTGCATCTTAACAGTGATGGGAGATTAATTATTTTAGCTGCAGAGAGCTGACTAGAACGGAGTTTTGTAGCTAAATATACTCTCTCTTTAGGAACCCATTTAATTTTATGCCCTGATGTAGACGGCTGGGCTGGATGATTGGTGAAGAAAGAAGGAGCTTCTCTTCCCCCTCTTCAATTTGTAGCCTGAAAAGCTGCCAAAACACTCGATTTCCTCTCCCCAGGTGGGCCCTAAGGAGTGAACACTCCAGCTGGGGAGCCCAGGAGAGGCACAGGAGGGATCTTCTTCCTCTCCTTCATCCCTCTGGCTGCCCCTTCCCTGAAGTGTCCAAGGCCAGGTTGGATGGGGCTTGGAGCAACCTGGGATAGTGGAAGGTGTCCCTGCCCATGGCAAAGGGTGGGACTGGATGATCTTTAAAGTTTTTTTTCCTAATGAACTTCCAAAGAAATTAATTCCCCCTTGAACCCAGCCTGTTAATTCCTTTCAGCTGGGTCTGTGCCTGCCACAAGGCACCGATGTGCCTTTCTTACACTTGGTATCATAAAACCCCGTGCTAAACTCAAATTATCACCTGCATCAAAGTCCCACTCTCTCTAAAGGCTTTGCTCCCCTGCTCCCTGGTCCCCACCAGCTGGGAATATCAGGATAATTCCTGCCCCCATGAGCTGGGGGTACAGTGGGATCCAGCCAGCACGGGACAGGTTGGATCACTTCCATGCTGCAAATCTCCTGATTCCTCCACAATTGGATGAGCCTCTTAAATTCCTCTTCCTCCTGAGCTGCTGCTGCTGCTGCTCCTCCCACATTCTTTCGGGAAGGAGCTGGGCAATTCCCAGCCTGAGCTGGGCTCATCCCTGGGGATTTGGGCCATGCTGGGGGTGATGCTGCAGTGAAGGGTGCCAGGGCTGGAGACACACAGATTGTGGAGCCAGGCCACCATGGGCAGGTGTCCCCAAAGCCACAGGTGCCTTTGGGGAGCTGGCGTGGCCAGAGCAAAGTCTCATTGATTCCAGCTCCATGAAGCAGCAGTGGGGAGGAAAATCCATTTTTCTCCTAGCTCGGAGAAGTGTGTAATTTCCCGGCATCTGTCAGGGCTGTGTGGATCGTTAGAGCAGTTCCAGCTCCTCCCGAGCACAGGGAGAGGGGGGAGAGGTTTGTGAGTTTAATTCCCCTATTCCTCGTGGTGTCCTTGCTCCCGAGCCAGGCACAGGCAGCGTGGATTCTCCAGTGAGGCACAAACAGGATCGATTTGCCACCAAAGCAGGTTTGCAGGAGGGTTTTGCTGTTGGAATATTGCCCGCACCTGCAGCAGTCCTGCAGCAGTCCCCATGTGGAGCCCAAATTTGCTGTTCCCACCTGGACCAGGAACCCCTTTGCCCATGGGCAGTTCAGGGGCATTTCCTCCTGTGTCATCACAGCACTGGGACCAAGTATGGATGTCTGGTGCTCTCTGGGTCATGTCCCAGCCCCGTGTCCCCTGCCAGCACATCAGGTCCCTGAGCCCCTCAGCTCAGGCAGCTGGAGCTGCTGAAATTCCTCCGTCCCATCCCTGGAAGTGCCCAAGGCCAGGCTGGCCAGGGCTTGGAGCGACTTAGTTCAGTAGAAGGTGTCCCTGCCCATGGCACAGGTGGTGGATGAGGTGATGTTTAAGGTCCCTTCCAGCTCAAACCTGTGCCAGGACTCGGTGATTCCACAGCTCTCTCCTCTCTGCCCTTCCCAGCAGAGATGGGTTTGCTGTTGGATGTGGGAGCTGGGTGGGCAGAGGGGGCACAGCCTGGTCCTTCCCAGCCACGGCTCCTGGGGCTGGGCACCACTGCCAGCATCCTCACCCAGTAATGAGGGGTTTCCATGGCAACCTTATTTGAGCATCTCGAGTGACACAGATGTAAATTTTAAAATGAAATATTCAGACCACAGTCCTATGAGCATAAATAAACCCCTGCACACGGGCAATTTAACAGCATTTTAAAGCAGATCCGAAGCTCCCCAGGGCCAGCGGAGTCTCTGTGGCATTGGGAGATTCATGGGAATGGAAAGAGAAGTGTCCTGACCCTTTCCTGCCCCAGGAATCCCAGCACCCAGCCGCATCCCAGCCTGAGTCCAGAGCAGCAGCAAATCAACAAGGTGTTGGTCACACGTGCCCTGCAGAGGAGGTGGTGCAAAGGGACAGCCCAGGAGGGACAGCCAGGTGTCCCCTGGAATGGGAGGAAAACAGCTCCAAACTTTCTTGGCCTCTGCTGCACTGTCTTCCTGAGCAAAAGCTGGGCATCTCTTTTCCTCTGGATTATCTCCCATTAACTGCTCCATGGAACAGTCCAGGTTTTCCCACTGGAAATTTCCCAGCATTTCCAGGCTGTCACCCACATCGGGCAGGACCCAGGGACCGCCACCTCTCCTTCACCCTTGTGCCAGAGAGGAGAACGTCCTTCTGTTTTCTCCAGCAGCGGTGGGAACGTCGGGCTGAAATCCATGCCCGGCCCTCCCGTCCCTGTGTCACCTTTGCCAGGAAAGCGGTTCCCAAACTCGCGGTGCCGCAGGCAGCCCCTGCTCCAGCTGCGCTTCCCGGAGCTCCCACGGGGATGACTCACCCGGATCGGATTGCCACGGGTTTATTTGCTTAGAGGAGCGAGCTGACAGGATGCTCTTGAGGAAAAGTCCTTTTCTTTCCTGTTGGAAAAACTGAATCTGCTGGAACCGTGACTGCGGGAAAACCTGGGATTCTCGTCTCCTGCTTGTGGAGGCAGGCGGCCTTCGAGGCTGCATCCGCCCGCGGGGATGTTCGGGAAGTGAAAGATTGTTTCAATTAAGGTCGTTCTGCTCTTCAAGACTCAAGGCCAAAAGCTTTTAAAATCTGAAGCCGATCACAGCCAAGTGATTTGATGGACACAACCTGCTTTTCCTCAGACACCCCTTCCCACCCAAACTGTCTGTTTTCCTCCCTGGGGATGAAATGTGTGTTGCACGTGCTGGAGGATAGTGTGGGAAGAGGCAGGAGAGAAGAAGGTGCCCGGGGTGCCCCTTCCCATCCTCCCAGCCCCACAGTGATGAAGGATTGCACCAGGACCTGGCCTCGACCTCCCTGATTTATCCAAGATCTGGATCAGCCCTGGATTAACTCATCCCCAGCAAGACTGTTCCCACCTTCCGTGGTGGTGCATGGCAGCTTCTGCCAACCCTCCTGTGGGAATGGGGAACTCCAGGGGCTCAGCCTGTGTGCATAGGGTGCTGGGCAGTGCAGGATAAATCCCAGCTCTCCAAAAAGGCTTGGAGATGATGCCAGCAGCAGTTCCAGGCAGGAATAGCCCAGCCCAGCACCCATGAATGCTTCTGAGCCCATCACACAGGCAGAGCTGAACACCACCACTAATAGTGCCTGGATCAGCTTTATTCATTTCTGCTACATTCAGATCCTAAACCCTTCTGGACAGGGATTCCTGAGCTGGAGCAATCCAGCTGCCCTCCCTGGAGCCAGTGCTCAGGACGATACCATCGGCATTAGTAATGGGAGCCGTGATACGGCTGCTCCTGCCTCGGCTCTTTCAGGAGCACAGCAGCAAAATGAGGCCTTTGTGATTATCCCAGCATCCTTTTATCAGGCATTTGCAGCTCTCTAATTCCTCTAAGCCCCTCTGGCTGAGGTATCTTGGCAATCAGGTTCTCCTGGTGCCGTGGCACCTCTGGAGCAGCACTCGCGTGTTGGCCACGGCTGCCCACAGGACACGGGCCTGGCTGGGGGTCCTGAGGACCCTCTCACATGGGGATGAAGCTTTGGGGTTGGGGAGGTTGATTTCGGTGCCTCTGTGCTGCTGCTGCTGCTCAGGTGGGTGGGTGATTGGCGCCCCGCAAACACCCAGTGCCGTGTCTGGGTGAGAAGAGATGCTCCAGGAGCCGCTGCGCTGCCGCCCCTCCTGTCCTGCTGCCTCTCCAGAGCCACCAGCCCAGCCCTGGGATGGGGCTGTGCCCTGCTGGCTGCTCCCACACACAGCCCAGGCTCGGCACCGGCGCTTCCTCCTTGGCTAAGTATAAACCGCGGGGGCTGAGGCGGGTTGGAGACACCCTCCCCGGAGCCCAGCCCCCTGCGCGGTGTTTGCACACACCCCGTATCCAGGCACAGCCCAGAATAGACCTGCAGACGAGCTGTCGTTCTGCCTTAAGGTCACTCGGTGCTCCGAACTGTCCCGGCCCCGCCTGGCCCGTCCTGCGGGAGGAGCAGCTGCTGTGCCCACGCTGCCGTGCCGAGCACAGAGCCCCCGGTGCCGCACCCGGGGGTAGCGAGGGCTGCAGGGCCACCACGGAGGTTTCCATGGATTTGGAGAAGGGTTTCCAGTGCTGAACCGCCCGTGGAGAGCTCCTGATGGAGATACAAGATAAACCCCTGGTGCATCTCAACAGCGTTTCTTTCCTCCAGAGCTGCTCTGGCAGATTAGATCAAGGTCAAACGTGACCATTTCTCTTCCAGCAGCTCTGGATTGAGCGCTTCTGCAGAGCAGGATGGGTTTGGGCAGCTGGGGACGGTCCTATGTGGCCATGAGGTGGCAGAACCCTGTTGGAATTCAGATCAGTGTGGAAAGGATCTTACCACAGCCCACCCTGGCCCTGCAAACATGGAAACCCACTGCAATCCTTCCTTAAGGATGAGGATACTCAGTTCTGCTCCCCAAAAGCAGGAATGAGTGGGCAGGGGGCTACCCCGGGGCTGTGGGGTCTGTGGGGTCTGTGGGGCGGCACCGAAGTCTGTGGGGAGGAGCAGGCTCTGGCAGCCCAGGGGGGTGCTGGAGCACAGCTCGGGTTTGGGGGTGGTGATCAATCAGCAGCTGAGATCGACAATCAAGTCTCCTTCTGATAATGCAGAATAAGCCCTTATTGATCCCGGATGCCAGAGCTCTGTGCCTCCCCCTCCCCTGCTCCAGCCTGGCTGTGTTCCGCCCTCTCCTCTTCCCTGGAATGCGCATTTGCCCTTTACAAACTGCGGCATGTTTAGTGTCTCATTAAGGAGTCGCTTTACAGAGTGTTTTATTTCATGCTTTGTTAAGGACAGAATCCAGTAAATGCATCCTGGCAAAGGATCTAATAAGGAATTAGTCAGCTTTCCAAAAGCATAAAATATGGTTTAAAGGCACAATCCATTAAGAACTAGGGTTCATATGACAAATAACCCGGGGATCCTGGATTGGTGTTTTTGGGAACTCTGGGCTTTAAGCACTTGGGATCCTTGACTGTGCTACTGTGAGCCCGTCCCAGCATGTCCTAGCATGTCCCAGCATGTCCCCACCGTGTCCTACCAGCCAGTGAGCCCCCACCCCTCCCAGGGCTGTGTTTCCTCCCCTCTGTCTGAGAGTCCCATCTTCTCCCATCATGGACAAAACCTTCTGCTGCAGAGCCCTAAAGTTGTCACCTGGGCCATGGGAGGGCAACCACCGACTGCTCCTCCGGGGCTTGGGATGGGAGAGGAAGAGAAGAGCACACAAGAACCCTGCAAAACTTCTCAGAGAAGGAGAGCTGCCACTGGCACAGCCTTGGGGACATTTCCCCCCATCAGCCCGTGGCAGGGTGCCCATGGATGGCCCAGGGTGGGATGGAGAGGGAAGCAGAGACACTGAGAAACAAGCAGAGGGTGTGGAAGTTCCTGGTCTGCCCCCCAGAAGTGTGGGGATACTGAGGCACCCGACCTTCCTAGGGGGAGGTTATTCAGAGCTGACACAAACTGATGCTGCAGAAGATGTGTGTGAAATGTCTCCTAATGTGCTCAGGGAATCGGTGATGGATTTGCTGAACCACTTGCTAATTAAAGAATTAATGTTTTAACTTGTGGCAAACAGCAGGAGACGCCAGGAAGCCCTCGGGGGGTGGCCGGGACAGGTTTGCTGGTGGCTGCAGCAGGTGCAGTGGTTTGGGGCAGGCACAGCTCTGTCCCTGGCTGTCCCAGGGGCAAAGGACCAGCCCAGGCACCAGCAGAATGTCCAAGGACTCTCCAGGACTGAGGAGCAGTGTGGGGACTGCCAGAGTTTTGGCAGCTCCATCCTTCAGGCTAATTCACCAGCTTTTGCCTTTCCCTGTTGCGTTCCTTGTCTTTGGTTCATGCCAGAAACTGCTTCTATTTTCCAGAAGATGGAGCAAAGTCAGTTTTCAGCGCTGCTCAGTCCCTCTGCACAGGCTGCTTGTGCCCTCCCTCGGGCCCCCTGGGCAGTGTCACCCAGCAGTGTCCCTGTGCTTCAGGATTCACATACAAAGGCTCCATTTCCCCCCCCCCCCCCCCTTTTCATTCAAGTCCCACCGTAATTAGCAGAATTTGAAACAGAAAACATCAAGTTAAACGTAACACGAGAGTTGTGCTTTTGTTTACAGCACCTGTACTACCGAGGTGAGCCGAGGTTTATCTGGAGTCTGCTTGGGAAGGAAACCCTGGCTGCTGCTCCAGCCCCCATCCCATGGAGAGTTGGTGCTGTGATGTGGTGGCCACACATCCTGGCTGCCACCACGGGCATGTCACAGCACCTCGAGCTGCTCTAGGGCTCATTCAGAGCCTTGATGTGCAGCCTCAAACGGGAACACGAGCCTGGGCAGCTCCAGGCCAGCAGTGGGGCTGGGCGATTGCAGACCTCCCATGCCCACAGAGGGACAGGGACCCTCCGTTCCAGGGGCTCCAAACCCTCCCAAGGGACATGAGGGGGCTGGAATTACGGTCTTTAAGTACCGTACATTAAGTGCTTTCCCTGGCAACTGCTGTTTCCATGGAAAACGTTGACTCTCGGGCTCTCGGAGCTCTTTGCGGCGTCTCAAGGAGCTCACGGCGAATTCCAACCCGTGGATCACAGCCCGGCCACCCCAGGGTGGTGGATAAATCTGTATTTATGCAATTACCCCCGGCCACTCTCTCCTTCCTGCCCATTCCTGTTCCCAGCAAATGTTGGGTTGGATTTGCCCACCACACCGGTGCCTGAGGGGGCTCTGCCGAGGCGGGTGTGTTGTGCTGTGGGGGCCGTTCGTTCCTTCTTTGGGAAGTGGTGGGTGTTCCTGCAGCCACAGCTTCCCGGGGGGGGGCTGATTTCACGCCGGCAGCACAGCTCTAATTTCGTGCCCAGCTTTGCCCAAATCCCACTTTTCCCTGTTTTTTTTTTGCAGACAGCGGATCGGGGGCAGCGCTGGTGCCGGCCAGCCCGGAGCCTCTCGCTGCGGATGAGCCGGGGCAGAAGACGGGCGGTGGAGCCGCGGAGCTCGGGCACGGCACGGGTTTGACTGGTGCAGCTGAGGATTTTGGGCATGCCGTGGGTTCAGGCCCTGCAGTTGGGGAGCTTGGGAAGGGCACTGCCCTCAACCTCCTGCCGGCCCCAGAGGATGGTGCTGCGCCAGCGGAGGAGACAACACGACTCCTGCCCACGGCCACCGCTGCCCCCAGACCTGATGCCAAGCAAACTTCCCCTGTTAAGAAAAAGCCACCGACTCTAAAGCAAGTAAACACGGGAAGGAAGCATCCAAGGCTGAAGCCCACCCTGGCAGGGCCCCCTGGGACTGCCTCTCCAGCCAGCCCACGGAGCTCCAGGCTCCCCACGGCCGCCCCAGGGCTGCGGGTGCCAGCAGAGGACACGGAGCGGAGCCCCCCCGAGCTGCCCTGGGGGGACCAGGCCACCACCAGCCGCCCCACGCTGCAGATCTCCCCTTCCACCCTGCCCCCAGCTCTCCTCCAGCCCTTCCCTGACAGCACAGGGGATGTGAGAGAGGCTCCAACTGTGGCTCCTGCTGGTGCTGCCGTTATCCCAACAAACAGCGCGGAGAGGGATGTGCACGGCTCTGCGTCCGAGGAGAGCCAGGAAACCACCACGTCCACCATCATCACCACCACTGTCACAACCACAGAGCCCACCCCGGGTGAGCTGAGCTGAGCATGGGCACGGGGCTGTGGTGCTGGTGGGGAGCATGCCTGTGTTTAGCCAGCCCCCCCCAAAATCAGGCCAGCACCCGGGTCTGGGGGCTGCCTAAAATCTTCTGTTCTTCGTGTACTTTATGTTTGGAGGGATGAGACACTTGTCCAGTGAGGAAAGGAGAGCTGGGAGAGCTGGGAGAAGGCTCCAGGAAGAACTTAGAGCTCCTTCCAGTTGCTAAAGGGGTTTCAAGAGAACTGCAGAGGGAATTTAGACAAGTGCCTGGAGCATCAGGAGAAGGGGGAATGGCTTCCTACTGCCAGAGGGCAGGGCTGGATGGGAGACTGGGAAGAAATTTTTCCCTGTAATGGTGGTGAGGTCCTGGCACAGGGTGCCCAGAGAAGCTATGGCTGCCCCGGACCCCTGGAAGTGTTCAAGGCCAGGTTGGATGAGGCTTAGAGCACCCTGGTCTAGTGGAAGATGTTCCTGCCTATGGCAAGGGTTGGGTTTTAATGCCCCTTCCAACCCAAATCACTCTGGGATTCTGTAATTCCGTGGGACCACTAATGGGGCAGAGACTTGGGTGCAGGGTTTTGGGGTGTAGGAGGGAAGTGTCCTCAGTGTGACTCTGCTATGTGTCCCCTCAGTGCTCTGCAGCATGAGCTTCCATGACCCTGAGGGCTACATTGACTCCACGGATTACCCCCCTCTGCCCCTGCACGGGTACCTGCAGTGCACCTACAACGTCACCGTCTACACCGGCTACGGCGTCGAGCTCCAGGTGAGCCTGGAGGGGGGATCCCCACAGCCAGACCCACTGGGCACTGCAGAAAATGACCCCAAGCCTTGGGCACCCCTGCCCTGGGCACCTTCACTCGATAAAATACCCCTTTCCAGGGAAAAAAAAAATTAGATTTTTCTGAAGGCCTTGTAATAAATGAACTCTGTGAGGGAGCTGGAACATCCTGAATGTCAGCGATGATCAAACTCTTTAAATGTCACGCGATTAATTTAACCGAGAGGCGCTGGCAGCAGGTTGTTAAAAAGCCACTTGTTGGGAAGGGGCCACCAGCCCCCTGCCCTCTGCAGCCCCCATTTGCTGGGAGGGGTTTGGGTGGCTCGGAGGGTGCAGGAAGCCCAGGAGGGCAGCCCAGGTTCCTTCTCTGGCTGGTGCAAGTGCCCAGCAAATGCCCACCCGTCAGAGCAGGGGGTCTCACCCAGGCTGATTTGCACCATTGCACCATCAGCTCCCCCCAAAATGAGCATCCCTCAGCCTGGTGAAGCTGCAAGCAGAGCAGGGGCCTCTGCACATTCCAAAAACTCTCCAGGTCAAACCAGCCCAGGGTCTCCATGCTCCCTGCAATCCTTTCTTCTTGTGTTTTCTCCATGTCACCATTTGCACCCTCACTTTGAATTTGTGTGATTTAAAGTGTGCATTAAAAGGAGCAAGAGTTCCAGCAGGATTGTCCCCGCTGTCCCCAGGCAGGGGGTGGCCCCCAGGGCACAAGGCCACCGTGGCTGCCAGCCCTGTTGGGGAGGTTGCCTTGGGAGCAGCAGTGGTGCAGGGTGAGCACTGGAGAGTCTGAGCAGCTCAGCCACTTTTCCCTGGCAGTGGAAAAGTAACTGGACACAGCAACTGTCTCCTCAGATCCACGGGGTGCTAAAGACAGGCTGCTCTGCTGTAAATTCGCCTCTGTCCATAATCCATCAGGTGACACCACTCCTGACCTCACTCCGTTGCGAGCTGAGGTTTTAATGGAGCATAAAATTGGCCTCTCCACCCCCCCAAGCTTTGCATTTTGCTTTGCTGGTGCTTCGGAGCATTTCAGACAAATTAAATCACAACAGCAGGTCGGTGCTGGTGGAGCATGGCCCCATCTGCAGCTGGCCGTGCCCTGTGCTGCAGCACCACGGGCTCAGGGCTCGGAGGTGAATTCCAAAGGGAAGATGCTGGATAACCCGAGGTGTGGGGTATGGGGTCCCATTGGAGGGGTTTGGGTTTGATTCCCGGCTCCTGTAGCAGGGAAGTGCTGCCCCTTACCCTGGGAATCTCATTAAGGTCATCCACAGGAGCAGAGAGAAGCCCCTGGGACAGGACCCCCTGCAGGGGCTGTGGGACAGCCTGGTGGTGGCAGGAATGCCTGCAGGATAGTCCAGCCCGGCCCAAAACTGCTCCTGCAGGAGCCGTGCAGGAGGACACAGGGACCCTCCACTTCCTTTGGAGCCAGACCCTCATTCCCTGCAGGGGAAATCTGCCTTTGGGGAGGAGTGGGTACAAAGCCTGGATGTCAGGCACGGTCCTGGGAAAGGCTGGGAGCTGTGTGAGAGCTCAGGGTCCCTGCTGAGCCCACCGCCCCTCCCTGCACCCCTCACAGCATTCCAGGGAGAGCTGTGTCCCTGCCTGTGCCATGGCAGCCCTGGGAGCGGGGAGCAGCCAGCTCTCCGAACGCTTCACGGAATTATATTTATTTTTAAAATTCCTGAATCTTCTTGGCAGGAAATAGAATTTCCCTTAAGAGGTTTTCCAGTGGGTGAGTGAGCGAGGCTGGCAGCCCGACTCGAGGATCCCTCCTGCCTTCCCAAGGCTCTGGAGGAGCTGCTGTCGGTGCAGGCTGTGATTGAAGCCCGTGCTCCCAGCCCCTGGCAGGAGCTCGCACATATGGTCCCTCTCGCAGGGCTGACGGTGCCTGGCGCGGGGCCACGGCAGCGTCTGCACCCTCTGGTTCCTCCAGGCTCCTCTGGGAATGCCAGCCTGGTGCTGGCACAGGGAATGGCACTTGTGGTGACACCCCGCTCCCCTGGCTTTACCGAGGGGCGGCTGATGGTGGAGCAGAGTGTGTGTGTGTGTGTGTCCCGTGACACCCAGCACTGATCCTTCCCAGCATAGCTTCTTCCCTTCTGCAGAGCTCTGCCTGCTCCAGCTGCTCCCCTGAATCCCCTTCCCAGTTTCCTGGAGTGATTTGGCTCTGTGTCATGTGCGTGGTGCCACCAGCACTGGAGGGAGCCAGCTGGGGAACAGGTTTGACTTCAAGCGATTGCAGAACAAAATCTGTCAGGAACACCTTGGAAAAATTCTTCGCAGGGATCCAGACCCAGCTGGAGAAGCAAAGCTCTGTCCCAGTGGGAGCTGCGGGAAATCGTTGGCATCGTATGGAGCCCACTTGGATCCCCAGACTCCAAATAATTTGCCCAAATTACACTTAATTCGTCCCATTTATTAATAATGAGATCTGAGCCGTCCCACCAGCCACAGTGTGTGCTGGCCATGCTGGGGAGGAACATTTTCGGGACAGTATCTGGAAAAGAAGAAATGACCCAGGGCAGGCTGTGGGTCAGAACTGCACATGGCCCGTGCTACAGACAATGCTTTTTCCTGCCAGGACCCAGCTGGAAAAATAAGGCAAAATCAACTCCTCTTGGACTGAAACACAGGCTGGGGTGAACCCAGGCATGCTCTGAACCAGCCTGGGGATGACAATCCAGCTTTGCAGCGAGGAACGGGCTTTTCCAGGGATTTTCCTTCAGGAGCGGGCTCAGGATGTTGAGGGCTGAGGGTGACTCGGTGCAGTGCCCATGGAGCAGGGCACATCCCAGCCCTGTGTGCCAGGGGGAGGTGGGCACGGCAGTGACAACAGCCACCAATCCCTCCAGTCACAACATCGTCGGGAGCGCTCCCAATCACGGCTGGGCTGGTGCTAAATATAGAGCCCCGGGCCTCGCACACTCAGGGAAACAAACGGTCTGATGAGCATCTTTCTGCTGAAATATGAGCCCATTTATTAAGCTAAATGGACGTGAAATGTAAATGTGAGGTTACTGCTCAGCTATTTCCAAATAATAATTAAAGCCTTTTTGGAACCCACTCATTAGATGCACTTGCTGTGTGTGGCTCCCCAAGCGCTCTCCGGGCTGGGTGAGGGATCCTGGGGGAGGTTTCCTGGTGCACGGAGGTGGGTGGTGAGCACCAAACCCTGGTTTTGTTTGCAGCACAGTGATGCTCTGTGGGTCTGTGTGACAGGGCTGGGATGTGACGGGGCTGGGATGTGACCACTGAGGGCTCACAGGTCTCTGCTCCCCGCAGGTGAAGAGCGTGAACCTGTCAGACGGGGAGGTGCTGTCCATCCGTGGCGTGGACGGCGATGCCCTGGTGGTCTTGGCCAACCAGACCCTCCTGGTGGAAGGGCAGGTGATCCGCAGCCCCACCAACACCATCTCCGTCTACTTCCGCACCTTCCAGGACGACGTGGTGGGGACCTTCCAGCTCCACTACCAGGGTGGGTGTGCCCCCAGCGTGGGTAGGGGGGTTTGGGGTCAGTCCCTCTTGTCTGCAGGGTCAAACCAATGGGCTGTGCCCCCACAGATCAGCCACGTTCCTGTTTCACCACCTCCCTGTGCCCAGAGCATCGGCTGGGGTGGGTTGAGGTGTTGTGCCCAGGGTAGAGGTTTCAGTGTCCCTGATGTCCCCAGCCCCAGTGCTGGCTGTGCCTCTCACACCCGCCTTGCCCCGTTTCTGTCCCCGTGCAGCAGCTCCTCCTGCACACACTCACACTGCCAGTCTATTTTTTACCTCGAAGAGCTTTAAAAAATAAATGAGTTCCAGCAAATTATTTTTAAAATAGAAACTGGGTCTGGGCAAGAGCAGTAACAGGTGGGGGGAAGCAGCGGCAGCGGGGGGTTGGGGGTGCTCTGCTGCTGGTCTGTGTGACACGTGGGCACATCCAGCACGTCCCCACGGGGTGGCTGGGAGCAGCTGAGCCCTGAGCTCCCCATGTGTGCCTGTTCCAGTGTTTATGCTGAGCTGCAACTTCCCACGGAGACCTGACTTCGGGGACGTGACGGTGATGGATCTGCACTCGGGTGGCATTGCTCACTTCCACTGTCACCTGGGCTACGAGCTGCAGGGCCCCCGCATGCTGACCTGCATCAACGCATCCCGGCCCCACTGGAGCAGCCCCGAGCCCATCTGCTCAGGTACCTGCACATCCCAGCCCCAGAGGGGGAAAACTGGGCTCCACTGGGGAAAACATCAGTCCCTTTCTTTGCCCCATGAGAGGAGTGTGGTCCTGGGAGGGGGTGAGGGCAATGCCTGAGGAGCCACAGGTGGTCAGGCAGGGACAGCAGCATCTGTCCCCTCATTAGGCAGCAAAGGGAAAGGAAATAAGGATTTTATGTGTGTGTGTGAATATAAATATGCATTTGTCTGAGTATAAATATGCACAGACAGAACAAAGCAGAGGTTTGTGCACTGAGGACTCTGAGGAGAGCTGTGCAGAGGGGAAGCACAAATGCCACTGTCCCTGTGCCCATCCCAGCGGGGCTGTGCTCTGTGTTGCAGCTCCCTGTGGAGGGACAATCCACAATGCCACCATCGGCCGCGTGCTGTCCCCCAGCTACAGTGGGAACCAGTCTGGCAGCATGTACTGTGTGTGGGCCATCGGGGCCCCCCCGGGCCAGAAGCTGCACCTGCACTTTGAGAAGCTCCTGCTGACTGAGAAGGACAGGTGAGGAGCTGTTTCCCCACAGCCCTGGGACTGCAGAGAGCTTCCAGGGGGCTCCAGGGGTCTTCTTCTGCATGGGGTGGGGAGCAGGGCCATTTGCTGGGCACTGAATATAGAAAAAATGGAATTATTTGGGTTGGGAAAGCCCTCTGAAGTTATTGAGTTCAACTGTCCCCCAGCACTGCTAAGGCCACCACTAAATCATGTCTCCACATTTACATGACTGTGAAACCCCTCCAGGGGTGGGAACTCAACCACTGCCCCCAGCAGCCTGTTTCAATTCTTGTCAGCCCTTTTGGGGAAGAAATTTTCCCTGATATCCAGTCTAAACCTTCCCTGACACAAGCCATTTCCTCTCATCCTATGCCTTGTTCCCTAGGAGCAGAGCACTACCCTCCCTGGCTGCTCCCTCCTGGTCAGGGAGCTGTGCAGAGCCACGAGGTTCCCCCTGAGCCTCCTTTTCTCCAGGCTGAGCCCCTTCCCCAGCTCCTCAGCCACTCCTGGTGCTCCAGCCCCTTCCCCAGCTCTGTTCCCTTCCCTGGACACACTCCATGTCTCTCTGGAGAGAAAGGCCCAGAATATACCAAAACCTGGAAGCTCCCAGCTTGTCCCAGCTGCTCCACCTCACCCCCATTGTGTCTGGGTGTCGCTGTAGGACACAAAAGACTCCAAATATTTCAGAAGGTGAAGAGCATAAAAAAGAAGGCTTTATTTTCTAAATCCTTACTACCTTTTATAAGGTGTTCCCATACAGACTTAACATGATTGGTGTTTAGGAACGACACCTCTCTAATGCCATTGGTTAAACTAGAGAAACAGCAAAACACCAGCTGGACAAAGATTGTTTTGAGAAAGGATACTTGTTTACCAAGATCATTTTGAGAAAAAGCTTTCTTGAGAAATTTTCCCTTGGGAGAAGGTTAGCAGCTTCTAGCAGGCTAAAATCTCTCAGGCCCTCAGTCTGGGCGGGACTCAGGGACAGTCCCGTGTGACACTGTCCCGTGTCCCCGCAGGATGGTGGTGTACAGCGGGGACACCAACCGCTCGGCCGTGCTCTACGACTCCCTGCGTGCCGACAGCGTCCCCTTCGAGGGCGTCATCAGCGACGGCTCCTCCATCAGGATCGACTTCCTCGCCCAGGAGCCCTCGGCCACCACGGCCTTCAACATCCGCTTTGAAGGTACTGTGTCCCCATGCTGGGGACATGAGGGCAGGGCCCAGCTCGGCCAGGACACCCAGCCCCAGGGGGCGCGTACAGACACATGGCTGCAGGAAGGGTCCTGGCTGTCCCCAGGCTGGTGCCCCTATGTATCTCCCATTGTCATTTAAGTGGGGCCCACTGCAGGATCGGAGCCCTGTGGCCCTGAGCAGGCTCAGTAACACGCAGCAATCCCAGGGTGGATGGCTTGGCATGCCCAGCTTGGGAAACATGCAGTGCCCCGAGCACATCCCTGGTGCTGATCCACCGTGGGGGTGGGGTTTGGTTAGGCCTGCGTGGCTCGGAACAGATAAATTGTTGTTAATCCTAATTGCCTGTAAAACACTCCGTGGAAGAGGTCATCCATGCAGGTGGGGATGCAGGGGTCAAGTTCTCATGGGGACAGCAGCAGGGCCTGGGGGTCACCCAGGGAAGCTCAGCGAGAAGGGAGAAACTCCATGTCCCTATGGCTAACAAAGGATCTCTTCCAGCCTTTGAGCGGGGCCACTGCTACGAGCCCTACATCCAGAACGGGAACTTCACCACCTCCGACCCCACCTACAACCTGGGCACCACCGTGGAGTTCACCTGTGACCCCGGGCACTCCCTGGAGCAGGGCCCTGCTGTCATCGAGTGCATCAACATGAGGGACCCCTACTGGAACGACACGGAGCCGCTGTGCCGAGGTCAGTCCTGCCCGTGGGCGCTGCTGGGTGTGGGGTGAGCACTCCTGGGCCCCCCTTGAGTCCTCCCTACCCCTTGCCCCCACAGCCACCTGTGGAGGGGAGCTGACTGCCGTGGCTGGGGTGATCCTGTCCCCCAACTGGCCGGAGCCCTACACAGAGGGGGAGGATTGCATCTGGAGGATCCATGTGGGTGAGGAGAAGCGGCTCTTCCTGGACATCCAGCTGTGAGTAGCTCAGCTCAGTGTCTGTCTCTGCCCCAGCAGTGCTCGCTTCATTTTGCTGCAGTATCCTGCTCCCCTCGCCTCCACTGTGGAATCACAGAATCCCAGGACAGTTTGGGCAGGAGGGACCTTAAAGCTGATCTCCCGTGGGCAGGGACACCTTCCACTATCCCAGGTTCCTCCAAGGTCCTTCCAACCTGGCCTTGGACACTTCCAGTGATGGAGCAGCCACAGCTTCTCTGGGCAGCCTGTGCCAGGGCCTCACCACTTACAGGGAAGAGTCTTGCCATGTCCTGTTCTTCCCCTCAGAGCTTCCGTAATCCCCTTTGATGCACTTGGCACCCTGGGCAAGACTGAGTGGTGCTCCCTGAGTTCAAAGCACCGTTACACAATCCATGGCAGCAGATAATTGCCGCTCCAGTGGCTTTGGAATTCTCCACGGGGAGCCACAGCAGCACGTGGCCATCTGCTACTGGGGTGACACCCAGCACGTCAGAAGTTGGGTCATGTGGGGTTAGGAGAGCCTGGAGGCATCCATGAGATGGAAACAGCTCAATCTTTGGGCTGGATGTGAAATGCAGACACTGAGGGAGCAGAGCCACCCAGCAAGCCCAGGCTGAACATGCTGGGGTCAGAGGTGAGTGGGTTCCAATGCCAGGCTGAGAGCTTTTGGCATGGTAATGCTGCTGCTGCAGCAGGAGCCTCCTTTGATGCTATTTTGGGTTTTCAAGAGGAGGACATGTTTCAAGTAGAGGCTTAGAGTCATAAAGATTTTAAAGCTCCCCATAAAATCCCGAGTGGGAGCTCCCAGCACACCTCTCCCAGCTCTGTGGGTGCTTGGGCTGAGCAGAACTGGAGGCCAAGTGATTTGGAGTCATCAGGCATAAATGTCACTGAGAAAATCGTGTTTGACAGAAAGCAGAGATTTACTACAAATGTCAGCTTGCCATGGGGATTAGCTGGGCTCCCTCCAAGAACATTCCTAATAAAACGTTCGGGGATAAGCTCAGGCATCTCCTGTGTGGCTGGGAGTATCCTGGTGCTCTCCTCTGGCCGTCTTCCCCCCAGAGGAGGGGAGGAGAGCTGTCCCTGCCCCAGTCCCTTCTCTGCCACCCGGCAGCAGGGCACTGGTCCCGGCTGTGCTCCCAGCCCTGCGGAGCCCTGCTGGGGCGTGGACACGGCAGGACAGCGAGGGGGAAGGGGAGTCATTGCCCACCCTTGGGGTCGATGTGATCGTTCACCCACGCTGCCAGCCCCGGGCACCCAGAGAACCCTCCCGACACCAGAGCTGTGTGTCCCCCGGAGTGTGCATCCACCCCCTGCCCTTGGCCTTGGAGCGGGGGGAGAGCAGCGCTGCACCCCCAGCCGCTTCGGCTCCAGGGCAGCCGCATTCCCGGGCTGGACGGAGGCTGCAGCCATCCCTGCCCGGCGTCCCCGGCCGTCCCCGTCATCCGCGGGCCGCCACTGCGCTCTGGTGGCCGCGGGGACAAGCGCGGCTCTGCCGGGACCGGCACTTCCAAGCGCGGGGTCCCGGGAGCCACCGGCACCGCCCGCCCTCGAACCCCCCGAAGGGACGTGACCCGGAGAGAGGTCACCTGGCTGCCCCTTGAGCCCGTCCTGTCTGGGCTCCCGGCACACGCTGCTGTCTAACCAAACTCTCCTCTCAGCCTGAACATCACCAACAGCGACATTCTCACCATCTACGACGGGGACGAGCTCTCCGCCCGCATCCTGGGGCAGTACGTGGGCAGCAGCGGCCCCCAGAAGCTCTACTCCTCCAGCCCCGACCTCACCATCCAGTTCCACTCGGACCCTGCTGGCCTCATCTTTGGGAAGGGGCAGGGATTCATCATGAACTACATAGGTACGGGGAGCAGGGTGCTGGTGCGAGGATGTGACACACAGCCAGCCCAGACTGTCCAGCTGCAGGGTCTGGAAGCAGGGAGTCACTGAGGCACCAGCACCCCCTTCACATCCCACCCTGAACCTCCTGCAGAACCCCCAGCCCAGCTGCAGGTCTCTGGGTCAGTCACTTCTGAGGTGTCCCTGTATGTCTCCCCTCCTTCAGGCTGACAACAAGGTCCCTGTTAGCCCAGAGGTGTGGGCCACAGGGGAAGAAATTGCTGGAAATGGGGATACAGGATCCCCCCTGACCCTGTCAGGTGTGAGCTGATGGCAGGGGTGGTCACTGGAGCCAGTCACTGGGTGGGCTCCTGGGATGGATGTTCCCATCGCTGCCCCAGAGTGGCTCAGATTGCACCTGGAGATGTCTGTTGCATTGTCCTTCAGGGCAGCCGAGCCTGCCAGGCTGGGGCTGTGGGTGCCCACGGCAGGGACAAGGACTGGGAAGGGCATTCCATCCCCATGGCTGCCTGTGGCCTCTGGCTGCCTCTGCCCCACCCTGCTTCCCGTGCCAGGCTCCTTCCAGGCATGTTTTCCTTGCTCTGCTGTCAGCCCTGGCTATGAAAAACAGAGCGAGCTGCACTGCAGAGCACCTGGGAGGCTGCAGGGCCCTCCTCAGTTCTCTGCAGCACACGGGGCTGGGGAGAGCAGGACACAACCTCTCACCTGAGCAAACCAGCCTGGAGGAAGCAGGGAACAAATCCTCCCGTGAGCAAACCAGCTGTGCTGTGACCGTGGTGCTGGCACTTCTCCTGCACCCACAGCTGGAGCTGAGCTTGGTGTTCCCAGGTTATCCTGACCCCAGCACAGACACTGCCCCATTTTCACCAGCCCAGTCCTCTGCCTGCCTGTAGGGTCAGGGCTGGGGAGGCTTCAAAGAGCCCATGTTCCCCCCTGCTGCCCTTTCCCTGCGCCCAGGGGATGCTGCCCACAGCCCAGCTGTGCCATTTGCGGAGCACGGGGCTGGGGAGCTGTGGGGAGGGACAGGCCCTTAGGAAGAGCCGTGTGTCCAGCTGGGGTGGCTCTGGGGAGGGCTGTGACAGGGTCCTGCTGAGTGGGTGACAGCCAGAATTGCTCTTGGCCGCAGAGGTGTCCCGCAACGACTCCTGCTCTGACCTGCCCGAGATCCAGAACGGCTGGAAGACCACGTCACACACAGAGCTGGTGAGAGGGGCCAAGATCACCTACCAGTGTGACCCGGGCTATGACATCGTGGGCAGTGACACCCTCACCTGCCAGTGGGACCTCAGCTGGAGCAGCGACCCTCCTTTCTGTGAAAAGAGTAAGTGCCCCACAGGAAGGTGTTGCTGTCCCCGTCCCACACCCTGTAACAGCACCAGTCCCTCTCCGAGGGGCTCTGAGGGACTCCCAGCTCTGAGGGGCTCCCAAATCTGAGGTGCTCCCAGGTCTGAGGGACTCCCAGCTCCAAGGGGTTCCCCTCTCAGCCATCCTCTCTCCCCAGTTATGTACTGCACGGACCCGGGGGAGGTGGAGCACTCCACCCGCCTCATCTCGGACCCGGTGCTGCTGGTGGGCACCACCATCCAGTACACCTGCAACCCCGGCTTTGTGCTGGAGGGCAGCTCCCTGCTCACCTGCTACAGCCGCGAGACCGGGACCCCCATTTGGACCTCGCGGCTCCCGCACTGTGTCTGTAAGTCCGGGCAGTCTCTCCTGCTCCCCAACAGTCCACGTCCTCTCTGGGGGTCCTGAGTGGCACTTCCCTGCAGCCAAGACCCTGCCCAGCTGTGGGGGTGGTGCAGATCCTTGAGCTACCTGGGAGCAGAGTGGGGTGAGAGTTTGGGTGCTTCCACACTGCCCCCAGGCTCCTTCTCTCCCTCGGCAGCCCAAGCCCTGGGCTCACCCTGGGTGTGTTTCACTCCCTTTCAGCTGAGGAGTCGCTGGCCTGTGACAACCCAGGACTGCCAGAAAACGGGTACCAAATTCTTTATAAGCGCCTCTACCTGCCAGGAGAGTCCCTGACCTTCATGTGCTATGAGGGCTTTGAACTCATGGGGGAGGTGACCATCAAATGCATCCTGGGCCAGCCATCCCACTGGAGCGGCCCCCTGCCCATCTGCAAAGGTAACAGGGAAGGGGATGGGGGGCAAGGGGACAGCAAACACCTCTGTCCCCAACCTGGGACAGCCCAGGGGCCTTGGTCTGGCTGCATCCCCAGCTGCGAGCTGAACTCAGCTGAGACCTGGAGCTTCTCTGGGTCTGGGCTCTGCTCAGCCCAGCCTGCTCAGTCCTGGCCACAAGAGCTTATTAAAAACTGGGAGTTTGCAGTGTGGTTTGGGACTAAATGGGGCAGGGGATCCCAGGTTTGGGGTTCCCAGCAGGCAATAGCTGCCAGCACCCAGTGAAACCCAGCTACAGACCAGTAACTCTCCATCTCTCTTCCAGTGAACCAAGACAGCTTTGAACACGCTCTGGAAGGTGAGTGACGTGGGTTTCCTGGATGCACAGGATCCTGGAGGAGCCTGGGAGGAGGGGGAGAGGCGGAGAGGGGATCGCACGGTGCCTGCAAATACCAACATAATAGACCTTGTCCTTTCAGTAGCAGAAGCTGCTGCAGAGACGTCGCTCGAGGGGGGAAATATGGCCTTGGCCATCTTCATCCCGGTGCTGATCATCTCCCTGCTGCTGGGAGGAGCGTACATCTATCTCACCAGGTGGGGCTGCAGGGGCTGGCACAGAGCAGGGGGCACGGCCAGGGCTGGATCAGCCCCCTGGGAGTGCTCTGTGGTGCCCGGGGCGCTGGGAGGAGCCGGGATGAGGGGATGTGGAATCTGGAATCACTCCGTGCAGCCGTGACTCCGCCTCTCCCCGCAGGTGTCGGTACTACTCCAGCCTCCGCCTGCCCCTCATGTACTCGCACCCCTACAGCCAGATCACGGTAGAAACGGAGTTTGACAACCCGATTTATGAGACAGGGGTGAGTCCTGCTGTGCCTGTCCTCGCTAGGGACACTCCTGAGGGCCTTGGCTGGTTGGGCACGGGATGAGTCCAGGCAGGCTCTGCGGGAGCACTGAGCCATGGGGCACGAGTCCAGCCGTGTGGGTTGGGAGGCACAGCGGGCTGAGGGGTCCTGGCTGCCAGGGCATCACTCCCCCGGGAACATAACAACGCCCAGGATCTCTCTTGCTGCCTGGGAATGGGGAGGTGATCTTGAAATGCAGCTGCTGCCCTCAACTGGCTTTTCCTTGCTTGCAGGAAACACGAGAATACGAGGTTTCGATATAAGGACAGCGGTAAGAGAGTCTCCAGCAGCGAACTTAATGTGCTCTCATAGAACTTCCTCAGTAACTAATCCAGAGACCACGTGGAGTTTGGTTGGACCCCCGGACCTGCTGTTGTCTTTCCTTTTGCCTCTCTATTGAAGATTTTACTGTTTTCTTCACTGTATTTATTCTATTTAAACTGCGATAGGTGTGCTGCCCAGCCCTGGGCACAGGCAGCAGCGGGAGCCGGGGCAGAGCTGGGTCCTGGTGAGGCCAGGGGGGCACGGGGGGGGGGCACTGCTGTGTCCCCTTCCATGGCAGAATGTCCCCCTCCGTGGCGGAGCGTCCCTCGGCACTGCCCGCACAGACGCAAGGGGGGATTTTTTTGCGGTTCTGATGTTGTTAAAAATTAAAGATGTCTCCATTGCAAGAGCCTGCGGTTGATTGCTGGGAGCTGAGGTAGCGCAGGGTCCCCCCACAGGGTCCCATCCCGCAGCTCCCGGCTCCCCAAAGCGGGACCCTGCCCCGGGGGGCTCAGGGGGCACTGGCACAGGGATTGTCCTCGCTGCAGGGCTCAGGAGAGCTGCCAGCCAGGGAGCAGGGACGGCACACACGTGGTACGTGCTGCTTTCTTTTCCCACTTGGCTTTGGATGTGGAGATGCAGCAATCCAGGACTCCGGGGTGATGCTCTGTGGAGAAGCACCAACCAGTGCCAGCCAGCCGCCTGCCCAGCACAGCTGGGAGCCCTGGGAGCCACCCTGGGGTGAGCAGCGCTCCCAGCTGGTGCCTCTCTGCTCTCTGCCTGTTGTTCCTCTCCAGCAGCACTTCCCGACACCCCGCCAGGAACACCCCGAGCCGGCGTGGCCGGAGGTCGCTCTTTGCCCCCTGGCAGCATCTCAGGGTAAGCAGGATGGGCTGGGCTCCCTGGCTCCTGCTGCAGGAGGGGCCTGGGGCGGGTTGTGCTGCGCCGCCCACCCCGCACCTCCCGGATCCACACCCACAGCCGGGCAGGGGATGAAGGTGGAGGTGTTTGGAAGAAGAGGCAGGTGGGATGTGCGGAGGCTTCAGCGCAGGAGCTCTGTGGGGAGCAGAACAGGCAGAAATCAGCCCCTCAGTCCCACCCTTGCCGTCCCCTGCATTCCTTCACTGCATCAACCCTGCCAGAGCCACCCAGCGCTGGGGACACGGACCTCAAAGGGCCACCCTGTCCCTGCTGTACCCCAGCCAGCCCCTGGGGAGGGCAGCGAAGCCACCGCCACGTCCTTGGCTGCTGGTGTCCTTCTTTTGTCCTTGTAGAACAATCGGAAGCGCGGGAGGCTGGGTGAGCTCGGGGTGGTTGGTGCAGTTCTGCGGTGTACAGCTGAGATTTAGGGGTTTTCCTTTCCAAACAACGAATGTGTGTTTGTAATTTGTAACGGTTGAAAAGAAAAAAAAAAAGAGGAAAAAAAAAGAAAAAGAGAAAAAAAAATGTGCCAAAAAATGTACGAAGCATTTCATTTCCCTTCATACATGTCTGTTTTTATAAGAACAATGTGAAAATTGCTGGGATTAAATATTTTTGAACATGATAAAGTAGTTCCGTGGGAAGCTCTAGCGTTCCGTATAACCTCGATAACAATTGTTGTGTGTTTTTAAATGTCTGAAATCAGTTTGCAGAGACTCTGGCCGCAGGCTGCAGCCATGCGGGGCAGAGTGAGGGCCGGGCACTCTGCATGCCCTGCTGTGGGATGGTGGCCCAGTGCCACTGGCTTGGCTCTGAGTGCCTGGTCCTGCCTTGGTGCAGCCTCACAGTGCCCCCAGTTCCTGTGGGTTGGAGGCATCTGAGCCCTGCTGGGACATGCGGTGACCTGGCACGGCCCTGGGGACATCTCCCCTCTGTGGATCACCCCACAGGAGCCAGTGCTGACTCCCTCTCTGAACTCAGCATTGTCCCTTCCCGTGCCAGCCCAGCCCAGTGACGTCTCACAAAGTGGGTGGGGGTCTGGGTGCTGGCCCGAGGCACTGGGACCCCACTGGAGACCCTTGGCCATGTCACGGGGGGCACACAGAAAGTTTTGGGGAGCCCTGGTAACCCAACCCCATTGGGCAAGGGGTCTGTGGGGACCCATCCTGCCTGTGCCCTGCTCACCCATCAGCAGCCCAACAACCTGTGGCTGTCACCTGGCAGCTCCTATGGGAGCTGGGGCAGGGCAGCACCCCAAAACTACAGGGAAATCTTGGGGGGGGGGGGCAAAAGGGGGCTGCCTCACCTGCACTCGGCTGCATCCCACACGGAGCAGGCAGGCACAGCTTGGGAGGATCCCGGGCGTGGGTGGGAAAAGGGTGCCCCCCTCCTTCCCTGGGAGCCTCTCCGGGCTCAGCTGCTCTGATGGGGGCAGAAACGAGCCCCCACGAAGTTTTCCTCCAGTTGTGGGCAGGGCAAGGTCCTGCGAGGGGACCCCGGGTGCCTGCGGGACACCCTGAGCACGGCCCTGCCTGAGAGCGTGGTGGCAGCGTGGTGACTGTCACCTCGCCACGGAGCAGCGCCACCGGGACAGCCCAGCTGGAACAGCATTCCCTGATGCCAGCGGTCCCAAGTGTCCCTGGCAGCGGGGAGGGAGGGGGATGCTCAGCCCACCCCACACCCGGGGAAATGCCCGGCCGAGGAAACCTGGGGCCTCCCATCTGTCTAAGCACCCCCACGCCCAAAACAACGCAACAGCGCTGCCCTCCCCAAACGTGCTTTTAACCAAGGTTACATCGATAATGGCTTTGCTCAGCAGCTGCCAGGCTAATGCACAGGGGGCGAGGGAGCCAAGGCTCTGATGAAGAGCATTCCTGGGGGAGGGAGCTTGGGTTATTTTTGGACAGAGATTGCAAGAGAATTAAAATGAAGGGGAAGGAAAAAAAAAAAAAAAAAGCCCTTGATGCTGCCGTTCCTCCTCGGTGACGTAAAGCCGGAGCCAATCTCTGGCCTCAGGCGTTGTGCTGCGGATGGAGCTTTGTCTGGGCCCAGCAGCTTCGGCCACAACGGCCTCCCCCTGCCTGGGGCCGGGCAGGGGGCACAGCGGGGCAGCCACACGGCTCAGAGACCCCTGAGGTCAGGGATGGAGCAGCAGCGACCCCTTGATTCCTTGCAAGCTGCATCGGAGGCTGGTGAGGCAACAGCATCCCTGCCCGGCCCAGGTCAGGCACAGCATCCGTGTCCAGCCCAGAAGGCTGGGAAAAGCCCTGGGATGCACTTGGCACAGCTCTGCCAGCGACACCCTGGCAGGAGCCCAGTCTCTGGGCAGCCTCCTGGCTCCAGTGGTTCCTTCTCCCTTTTCCTGAGATGTGCTCCTGGGGCAGACACTGCCAGTGTCCTCCCCTCAGCTGTTGCCAAAACTGTGCTTGTGTTCTGCCAGGGCTGGGATTTCCTGGAATGTTTAGGCTGGAGCTGGGACAGTGCTCCTGGAGGGGCCCTCCCTGTGCTGAGGAATCACAGAATCATGGAATCATTGGTTTGGGTTGGAAAGGACCTTTAAAGCCTATCCAGTTCCACCCCCTTGCCATGGGCAGGGACACTTTCCACTATCCCAGGTTGCTCCCAGCCCTGTCCTACCTGGCCTTGAACACTTTCAGGGATGGAGTAGCCACAGCTTCTCTGGGCACCCTGTGCCAGGGCCTCACCACACTCCTAGAGAAGAATTTATTTTCAATATGCCATCTAAACCTCTTCTCAGCTTCAAGCCAGTCCTCCTTGTCCTGTTGCTCCACACCCTCACCCAAAGTCCCTCTCCGGAACCCTGCCAGAAATCCAGGCTGATCTACAGGGAAGAGATGAGTGGTAGAGCTGGGGAGCAGGGGCTGGTCCAGAGGCAGCAGAGAGCTCAGAAGGCAGAGGAGAAAGGAGGGGAGAGCCCAGAGCCTGTGAGTGCTGACAGAAGGATGCGCTGTCTGCCAGGAGCAGGAGCTGTGGCTGAGGCTGGGGGCCTGGGAAGGAGCAGGGTGGAAAAAACTCCTGTTCCTTTCACCCTGCAACACACAATGCTGGTGGGGCCCTGCAGCAGCACACTGGGCTGGGGAATGTGCTGGTGGGAGCAGGGGGAAGAGGCAGGAGCAGGCAGGAGGCAAAAAAATGTGCCAGGGTAGGAAACAAAGCACGTTTTAGGACTGCCAGGGATGAAGCTGCTCAGAGGAAGCACACACACACACGAGAGGCTGTGCAGGACAGCTCTGCTTCCACTTCCAGAGCCCAGCCTGAGCAGTGCCAGGGGAGGATGCGTGGGCAACGGATGGCAAAATCTGCAAAATAAGGCAGGGCTTTCCTTGTGCCAGGGGCAGTGGCACAGGTCCCACACGGCTCCACAGGGCAGGGCGGGCCAGCACGGCCAGGGCTCTGCTTGGACTCGGGATCTGCCTGCGGGCAGCTCAGCTCAGCCCCTCACCCGGCACCTGGGCAATGGAGGAGGGAGGGCCGGAGCACCGGATCCCCTGGGGCTCCCGGCACTGACAACATCGGCCATGGGGAACAGGAAATGGGCTGGGGAGGAAAAAGGCAAGCAGGAGGACTCACAACAGTTTCTCCACTAGCACTTAAGAGTTGTAAAGGGACGCTCCGACCTGGGAACAGTCTCCCCCCATCCCTGGCTCTGCAGCACACCCTCCCATCCTCGCTGAGGCATTTCCTGGCTGCCTGCATCGTGGGCATTGCCTCGCTGGGAGCTCCTGTCCCCTGCATGCCAGATGCATTTATTCTTGGATACAAGCAACCCCTGCAGCCCGAGGGCTGCAGCACAAGGGGCCGGAATCCCCGGAGCCAGTACCCCCTGCTCTCTGAACCCCTGTGTTCCTGCATCCCTGGAGCCAGAATCCTGCACATCCCAACTGCTGCATCCCTAACAGCCTGTGTCCCTGGAGCCAGTCCCCATTCCCTTGGTGGCTGCATCCCTGCGTGCTCCCACCCCTGGGACCAGCATCCCCAGAGTGCTGCAGCCCCCGGCGCCTAAATCCTTGGAGTCACTGTCCCTGCGCGTCCCGCTGCACCCCCGGTGCCCCCGCACCTCCCGCGCCGCCGCCGCCACCCAACCCCCGCGTCCCCGGGACCGTGTCCCCGCATCCCGGGGGTGCCCGCTGCCGGGATGGGCGCTCCCTTGGGGACCATCGCCCCCTCCATCCCCGGGACCCCTCCCGAGTGCCGCAACCCCGCGGCTCCCCCGCCCCTCCGGGCCCCTCCCGGCGGCGCGGGGCGGGAGCGCGGGGCGGGGGCGGGCGCGGCGCGGGGCGGGCGCGGGGGCGGGCGGGCTGTGCGGGGCCGGGGCCGCAGCTGCCGCCCGGCGCGGTCCCGGCGGGGGCGGCGCGGCCCCTCCTGCCCGGGCTGCTGGGAGTTGTGGTCCGCGGCGGCGGCGGAGCGGCGCGGAGGGAGCGCGGCCCCGCACGGCCCCGCACGGCCCGGCGCGGGCGGCAGGTCGGTACCGCAGCGCTCCGCAGCGCATCGCGGGGGGGCCGCGGGGGCGCGGGGCGGCAGCGGGGCCCGCGGAGGGGGCGCAGCCCGAACCCCATCCCCAGCCCCCCGGCCGGGGTCGGGGCTCGGCTTCGGGCGGGCGGCACGGCCGCGCCGGGTGACAGCGCGGCGGCAGGTGCCACCGGCGTGCCGGGTGATGGGATATCGGCACGGCCGTGCCATTGCCGCGCCGGGTGATGCGGCCACACCGGTGACACCCGCTGACGCCGCCACGCCGAGTGACACCGTCACACTGGGTGAGAGCAGCGCGTGGGGTGACACTTACTCTGGTGGCACCGGCGGGGTGGCGTGCTCAGGAGAGGGTGAAGGGAGCGCTGCTCTGGTTCCGGAGTGGCAGCCGGCATCCCGCCTCACCCCAAGGCTCCTGCTCCTCGTGCTGCTCCCTAAGGCGACACCAGCCGTGTGGAGCCGAGGACATCCCCGCCACGCGTCCCCGTCACTGCAGGCCCACGGCCCGGGGACCCTGGCCGGGCTGAGTGGAATCCGCTGCCTCCAGGAGATGCCGGGGCCACCACGGAGCCACCGAGATGCAACTTTGTGCTGCATCGAAGCCTCTGCCTTCCTTATGTAACACAGCTGCTGCTGGCACGGTGCTCGCTTCCACGTCCTGCACAACTTCAGTGCAACGTGGAATCGATCTCCGCTCCCTGGAATGGCTCTGCCATTGTCATTAGCTGAGGAGCCTTTTCTGGGATCTCAGGCCAGGGGTGCTGGATGTGACCTGTCTCAGTGCAGGGCTGTAGCTGGGAGGTGACAGCACCCACTGGGTGCCTCACACGGCCGCAGCCACGCGGTGTGTGTGTCCCATGGGAGCAGTGCCAGTGTTTGGGGCCCTGCCCCAGCACTGGCACAGCCCTTGTGGAGGTGGGTTTGGTCAGGTTTGCAGTGGGGTGTCTGTGCTGGCAGCTCCTGGGCTGGTCCCACAGAGACTGTGCCCAGAGAACCCCAGGGCTCTGCAGCACGGGGCTCGCTGGGGTCAGGCAGGCAGCATGTGGGCATGGGGGATTGGATTTCTTGCTTTTCTGATGGTTTGCCCTGATCTGAGGTGTTGCCTGCATCCCTGGGGCAGTACTGGGGCCGTGTTTTTGCTGTGCCACCCTTGCAGGGTGTGACTTTGACCTGGGGACCCCGAGGCTGTTGGACCTCCCAGCTCTGTTCCCTCTGTGCCTTCGTGTTACCATCGGCTCTGACTGAGCGTGGCTGCTGTGCCTGAGCAGTTCCCCTTGTAGGGCAGGAGCCACCCAGGGTGAGGAATGCACATCACCCAGGGCTCTGCTCCTTCCCTGACATGCTCCAGTCCTGCAGGGTGCATGGGGGTTGTGCCAGCCTCGGGGGACACCCCTGGGACCTACTCTGTGGTTGCACCCCAGGAAGCGAGGCCTGGGCGGGAGAAGCGGGAGTGTCTGGAGGGATGCCAGCAGTGGAGATGGAGGAAAGTTATCTTGAGATTCCCGGGAGGCTGTGACATGCCACGTGGACTGCAGATCCCAGGATGGGGCACGCAGACAGCATGCTACAAGGAAATAGGGTGGAGGGAGTTCGGGTGTGTGGGTGTTCCTCCCCAGGGTGTGACACTGCCTGAATCCCAGGTCTCCTGCCCTGCAGCACGGTCCCTGCTGTAGGGTCAGATCCCATCTGCAGCCCATCTCTATCACCATTGATAAGGAAATGCACGTTGAGAGGCTGCAGGACCTTGGCAGGAAGGGCTGGAGAGGGTTTGGATGGCTTCCCTGGCTCATAATCCCATCCTGCTACTTAGAGTCAGTGCTCTTACTGATGAGCTGGTGAAATCAAACAAGCCAGCCTGACCTGCCCCTGTTGCCACCATCTCGACCTGCTCCCGTGGCCATGTGCTGGCCCTGTGGCCATGTGCTGGCTGAGCTCTGGGCTCTCCCACAGCTCAGTCTCTGGAGGGAGAATCACTTCAGAGCCGTCAGATGGAGGGGATAAGCTGATGTGCCGCCAGATAGGGCAGTGAAGTGTTTACTCTTGGTGTATACTCACTTAGCAGCCAGATTTCAGACACGATAAGGCAGCAACTTAGGAGAGAAGCTGTAGGACGAGCAGCAGGGGAGATGGTCACTGGGGCTGTGGGAGATGGGGTCTGGGTCTCCCCACTGCCTTTTATTTGGGTATTTGTGGAAGATGCTGTTGGGAGCGCTGTGGGATTTACTCAGCACGGGCTGATGTTGGACTCCTTATCCACCATCCCCTCCCTGAGAGCCAGTGCCCCACAGAGTCCCAGCACACAGCTCCGGCTGTGTCCTGTGCACTGACCCCAGCAGGGACCCCATGGGGCAGCCCTCTCCCTAACACCTCTGGGTTTCTCTCCCCAGAACCTCCCTCCAGCACGGCCTTTCAGGATGATGGGCCCAGAAGCACCGATGGGGACCCTCCAGCCACGTGGCTGCTGACCCAGGGGTGCTGCCGGGCCCCGCTGCCAATGCAGAGCTCCCGGGAGCACAGGGCAGAGCCGCCGCCCATGGCAGCCCCTTCCTGCCGCGCCCCGGCCCGACTGCATGGTGTGGGTGCCCCTGAGCCCCACGAGCAGTGACCTCCGGGCCCCGCTGCGTGCTCCCTGCACCACCACCATGTCTTTGGAGTGGCTGATGGACTGGAGCTGGTCCCTGGACGGACTCCGGGATTTCATCGCCACCGGCATCCAGTCTTTCCGTGACTGCGACGCCACGGCCCTGGTGGCCGTCGCCTGCCTGCTGGTCCTCTTTGTGTGGTACTGCTACCACGTGGGACGGGAGCAGCCCCGTGCCTACACCACAGTGAACGCGCTGATGCAGAGCGCCGAGGCCAACGGGGTGCAGAACGGGTTTGTGTACTGCCAGTCGCCCGAGTGTGTGCGCTGCTCGCACCACGACGGCCTCAACCAGAAACTCTACCACAACCTGCAGGAGTACGCCAAGCGCTACTCCTGGTCCGGCATGGGCAGGATCCACAAGGGCATCCGTGAGCAGGGCCGCTACCTCAACAGCCGGCCCTCCATCCAGAAGCCAGAAGTCTTCTTCCTGCCTGACTTGCCCACCACGCCCTACTTCTCCCGGGACACTCAAAAGCACGATGTGGAGTTGCTGGAGCGCAACTTCCAGACCATCCTGTGCGAGTTTGAGACCCTGTACAAGGCGTTCTCAAACTGCAGCCTCCCGCAAGGATGGAAAATGAACAGCACGCCCAGCGGGGAGTGGTTCACCTTCTACCTGGTGAACCAGGGCATGTGCGTGCCCAGGAACTGCCGGAGATGCCCACGGACGTACCGCTTGCTCGGGAGCCTCCGCACCTGCATTGGCAACAATGTCTTTGGGAACGCCTGCATCTCTGTGCTGAGCCCGGGCACCGTCATCGCCGAGCACTACGGGCCCACCAACATCCGCATCCGCTGCCACCTTGGTGAGTGTCCAGCACCGTGGTTCCTGTGTCGGGAGGGTGCAGAGGGCTGTGGCCATGCAGGGGTGCAGGAGCCCCAAAAAAGGCTCTGGTACCCCATGCGCTTGGGGCTCAGACACCTGCTGTGCTTTGGCCTGAGGGAGGTTTTGGGGGCTTTGGTGGTGCTGGCCTCCTGAGGAGAGGCTGCTGCTCAGTCCCTGGGTAGCTGACACCACCAGGGTCTCCACATCAGCAGCAGGAGTGTTTCACCTCCTCCTGCTGATCCTGGCCATGGACTCTTGCTAGTGTGTGATACAGGGTTGATTTTACATAGGGGTCTCTGAACATCCCCCTCTCTGCAGGCAGGTCCCTGTCCCATCCCAGGATGTGGGGCAGCCTGGGGCCCTGCTCCAGGACGGTGTTGTGCCACTGACAACTCCCCTTTCCTGCAATCTCGGGTGCTCTGCATGGGACATGGGTGAACAGGAGCAGAGATGCTGCTTTGGGGTTTGCAAAGCTGCAAGTGAGAGCGGGGGGGTGGTCCTGGGGTGTCTCCTGCAGTAGGTCAGGCGCCGGGTTGGTGGCACCGTGCTCCCCGCTCGGCGGGCAGGGACGGGGAGAGCCCACGCGGCACAGATGGCCGGGCTGGCACCGCACCGACCGTGCCGGGGGAGGCACCGCACGGGCCCGGCTGGCAAGCACCAACCGCGCCTGTTCAGCCAACAGCTCGGGTAAACACACCCAGGCAGCGCTGGCCATTTGTTTGGAATGGGAATCGTTTTCAGAGCTGATCCCGGGAGATGCTGGGCAGCTGGGACCTGCCCTTGCTGGTGCCAGGAGGAAGCCTGTCACTGACCCCTCTCTCTGGGGCGTTTGGGGGATGTGCTCCTCTCCTGAGGGGCTGGGAGGAACCAGTGATGTCTGAGTGGGCTCAGGTGAGCACAGCTGGAGCACACATGCTCTGGGCAGAGGAATGATGTGGGTCATTCACTTGTCCTTCTGCTGGGACTCTGCACTGGGCCCAGGGAACACTGGCACCCCTACCTTGGTGTTGGGAATGCAGCTCTTGCTGTGCCCAGGGCATGGATGTGTTTAAGACACAACCTGCCCTTTCAGGCAGCTGGATCTGCAAAGCCAGCACTGCCATCAGTGGGGCGAGTCACTCCGAGGATTTACTCCAGGCACAGGCAGTATCCATGGGCCAGGGCAGCATCCTGAGGGTGTGGGTGGGATGGAAGGTCTGCAAGCTGCTCCCTCCCCACAACCCCCAGCAGCTCAGCTTCCCTGTTCCAGCATCTCCAGCTGAGGTTGTTGTGCAGGGAAATGGCTTTGGGTTTTGCAGCCTTTGAAACAGCAGCTTTGTAGTCCCAGCTTTGCCGGGCAGCTGGGAGTCCCTGCTGCGCTCACTGGGTTTGGCATCGCTCTTGGATCCGTCCTGCTCATTTGCTGCATCGTTACCGTTCGGGAGCCACGTGAGCCCTGACCCCTTTCTCTGCCACGGCCGCATCTTCGGGGCAGGATGGCTCTGCAGCAGCTCCAGCATCCCCAGCACTGCCAGGGGCGACAGTCCTGGTGCAGGAGGTGACGGGATCAACTCCCGTCAAACTGCCTTGGCTTGTGCTGGTATTTTAGGAAAAGACCCATTTTATTTCTATGATTGTCCTTCATGTGGCCCTCACAGAGCTGCTTCCCTTTGAGGGTTTTGTGACCCACCTGGATTTCTGTCCTTGCAGCCCTGTGGGTCACCCTGAGGCAGCACCTTGGGTGGGGACCAAAGGTCAGGGCAGGTCCATGGGGAGCTTGTGACAGAGCCACAGTTGAGCCCATTTTCCAGCCCCAGTACAATTCCTGCTTCCCTAGCCTTGCCTGGGGCAGGGTCATTGCTGCAGGGCTAGAGGAAGGAGCAGGAAGGATCTGCCTTTGGTCCTGAAGTTGGAAAATATCCCAGGAGCCTGGCTCCCTGTGCACACCTCGGGGCCATGGGCTCTGGGGACTGGGAAGCTGTTCCAAATATGAAAGCAGTGCCTGCCGTTCTGAGCTTGTTGGGGATGGTGAAAGGGCAGGAGGGAGCAGACAGGGAGTGGGCAGGGGCTGAGCTGCTCCAGGCTGGGGGTTCAGGTCACTCCCTGCGGGGGAACATCCCCTCAGCAGCAGCGTGGGGCTCACACAGAGCTCAGTTTGCTCCCTGCTGCCCCACCACAGGGAACCCAGCCTGACCCTCCCTATCCTCTCTCTTTGTGCCTGAAGGTCTGAAGACGCCCAGCAACTGCGAACTGGTGGTGGGGGGCGAGCCCCAGTGCTGGGCTGAGGGCCGGTGCCTGCTCTTCGACGACTCCTTCCTGCACACGGCGTTCCACGAAGGTGAGTTCAGTGTGTGGCGCTGTGTGGTGTCCCCTCTCGTGTCAGGGACTGGGGACAAGTTGGGGGTGCCCAGTCCCCTCTCCTGGCCCAGCAGGGCTGGATTCTCTGTGTCCTGTGGGGCTCAGGTTTCTGCTGCCCTGGCCTGCCCCAGGTGGGAGCAACCCTTGTCCCTGGCATGGCAAGGCTCCCCATGACCACTCTCCCTCTGCCTCAGGGTGCTGGGGTGTCCTGGCACGGCCCTGGAGCCCCCTCAGCCAGCCCATGGCTTGCTCATGGTGCTGTCACAGCACCCTCAGCCCAGCCTGGTGACCCTCTCCCTGCTGTAGCAGCTCAGCTTCCTTCCTTGCCGAGCTCTGCAGGGCAGCTCTGGCTGTGATGCCATGGCCTCGGCCTCCTGTGGCCCTGTTGCAGCTCGGTGTTGACGTGCCAGCGGCGCCTTTGTCTCCCAGGCTGGGGAACAGCCTCACGCCCTCTGGATTGTTCCTCCCTCCACCGCTGACTGACGGAGGCTGTTCCGCTCCAGCTCTCCCGGATTACCCGGCATTAGTCGCCTGTGGCATAAAAGCATCAGGCAGAGCTGCTCGACACAGGGGAGTGTGCGGGGAGAGCGGGAGAACAAAAGCTGTTGCTTCCACATCGAACCTGCTGTGGGATCGGGAAGCACAGCTCCATGCAGGGCCAGGGAGGCTGGAGTGGCGCAGCAGCCATTCCCTGCACAGATCCAGGATGCAGCTGCAAGGAGGCCCTGCCTCAGGAATCCTCCGTGTGCCTGGCAGGGAGGAGCCTGCCCCGTGGTCCTGAGTTCCCAGTAAGCAGCCTTTACTGGGGTTGTCCCTCCTCACCCTCGCCCTGCGTTTCTGTCCCCCCAGGTGCCCCGGAGGAAGGTCCCCGCGTGGTGTTCATGGTGGACCTGTGGCATCCCAACGTGGCGGCGGCCGAGCGCCAAGCCCTCGACTTCATCTTCGCACCGGGACGATGACGGCGCTGCCCGGCCTGGTGGGTTTAGGGCAGCTCGGCCGAGGCCTGTCCCGGCGCAGGGCCTCGGTGCTCCCTCCCGGGGGGTCTTGTAAATGGAAACTGTGACGTGTATCCGCGCCCATCTCCTTCCTCCATCGTTGGCTTCAGGGATTCTTTTCCAAGCGCCGGCGCCTCGGCCCCACCGGGGCTCGCTGCCCCTCCCTGCTCCTTCGTGTTCTGTTGCTACTGTGTTTTGCGGTGTTCAGAAGTAGAGTAACAAACCCAAGGGTGCTCGTTTGAATGTAATGTAAAATTTTTCTCGTGGTCATCAAAGGAACAGCACACACGCGCCATAACAGCCAACCAGCCTGCCCTGCCCGGATGGACGGACAGACGGACACTGGGGGCTGCCATGGGCACTGTGCTCCCCCCAGGCTGGGTCAGATGGGGCGGGCAGGGCACAGCTCTGCCCACAAAGAGCCCTCCTGGGGCTCCTGCTTCCTTCTCCATGTGCCCTCAGAAACCCCTTTTGTCACCCAGGCAGGGAGCAGAGTCCACCGCCAGCCCAGCAAGGCAGGAGCCCCGACCTCCACCCTGCTGAGGGAACAGCACACACAGTCGTGCTCTTCAGTCTGACCAAGGGTGTTAGCAATTGCCCAAATCCCTTCCTTTGCTCTATCTGCAACCCTCAGTTCTCCCAGCTCCAGATGGGAGGCCCTGCAGGGGCAGGGATGCTTTTTGGGAACAGAGAATGGGGGTTTTGTCTGTCCGTAGGAAGAAAGGAGGTCACCATTCCTTCTGCTGCTCCATCTTCTCCTTTCCTCGAGCCAGGGCAGGCACACGCAGCAGCAGCTCCTATGGACCTGACACCACCACAGGAGAGGCTCCCAAGGGGGGTTAATTCTACAGCCTGAGCAATGAGCTCCCACCCTGGGGTCCTGCCCACCCAGGGACCACCACGCTTTTCCTGAAGTCCCCCAGCACCAGGGTCTGTTTGGGGTCTGGGGGCTGGTTTAAAACACCCGCCCCCAAAGCACAGTGTGTGGTGGATGCTCACAGCTCTGCTCTGCCCAAGAGGGACCAGCCCTGTCCCCCAACAACTTCTTTACAGACTTTTCAGTGATTCGATTGCAAGACAAGGCAGAGATTTCAAGTACATCTGAGATATTTTTTACACCCGTCTTGTTACAGACTACCTGAAGTGCATGATTTCTACACGCATTGGCTACCTGGACACAGGCCCTGGGGAAGCAGGCTGGCTCTGTCCGAAGGTTGGTAACATTCATACAGTGGATAAGCAAAGATTATCAATAAACAGTTGTGCTGAAAACAGAAAGGGCTTTGCCTGCTGCTCTAACGACTCCAGGGTCAAGCAAACACCGTGGGGTTGGGTCCTGCTTATCCAGCTGCTGGTGGGAAGAAGTGGCCTGGAAAGAGCAGGAGCTGCAGGGTGGGAGAGGGCACGGGCCTGTTTGCCAGTGATACAGTGAGTGAGGGTAGAGCTCTAAAATACCTAATCCATGGAAACTCTGTCCTGACCAGTTACAGCCTCCCAGGCCTGCATTTGGCCAGGTTGGATGGAGCCCTGAGCAGCCTGGTCTAGTGGATGAGTTCTTGCCCACGGCAGGGACTTGCAAATGGATATTTGAGGTCCTTTCCAACCCAAACCATTCTGGAATTCTGTGATGTCAGTGGAGCCCAGGCTGCCAAGGAGCACAGGGAGCATCTCCCCCAGCCTGCCGGTGGGGGACAGCTGTGGGTTCCAGCCCCACTGCCTGGCCCAGGGCAGCAGAGACCGTCCCCACCCACCCCCAGGGGCAGCTGCAGGCCCAAAGCTCCTCGGGCCCCACAGAAGCCATCAGCCTTACCAGAGCATCCACAAACCATTTCAGGAATTGCTTCCAGCTGCCTGCACGGATGCATCAAAGGCAGCAGCTTCCCAGGAGCAGCTCCAGGGCAGAGGGTGCTGCTCAAATCCCCCCCCCCCCCAACTGCCTGAAAACCAATGCCTCACCCCCTGTAGCACAAAGCCAGCTTGGCAGGGCAGAAATTGCTCCCCAAAGCCCTTCCCTGGCAGCACTCAGAAAGGCCCAGCAGCTCCTCATCCCCTGATGCTCAAAATGCCCCACTTTAAAGCATTCTTTTCAGCACAGGCATCACCCTGTGGGCCAGGAGCTCTCTGTGTGCTGTTCCCTCCTGACCAGCACAGGGCTGGGTGGGCTGGCAGGGGCTGGGTGGGCAGATGCAGCCTGAGCAGCTGAAGGAGCAGAGCCAGCCCAGCTGTTCCTGGCCGGCAGACGGCTCAGCAGATTGCAGCAGGAGATCCTTGACGGCAGCAGGCAGGAGCATCCATCCAGTTTGTGCTTTGCTGCTGTGCCAAATCTCCCTCCTGTCCCCCTCAGGCTTTTCCTTCCACTTCTCTGTGTTTCCTGCTAGAGCACACAACCACTTCCCAAGCACCCAGGCAGGATCCAGGCAGATCTCCCCGGGGAGCAGAGCAGGCTGGAGCTGCTCCTGGTGCTCCAAGGCTTTCTCTCCTGGGAATTGCAGAGGGAACCCAGATCTGCTGAGGGCACAGAAGGGACAGGCTGAGCAGCATGTCCCAGAGGGGTTCCTTGCCTCAGCTGAGCAGGGATCCCAGAGCACACAACCCTCATCCCTCCTGCCTTCTCCCACCCCGCCTCCCTGATGTTCTTCCTCATGACGTTCCCTGTGCTCCCTCCACAACCAGAGCAGTTTGTCCATCACCCAGGGGAAGTGTGAAGGGAAGTCACCAGGGAAGCAGCACCTTACCTTGTGCCATCTTCCACACAGATGTCACTGAAGCAGGAGGTCACCAGGGTGGCTCCAGCTCAGGCTTCCCATGGAGACAGTCCTTCCATGCCTGGATGGGAGCAGTGCCACACGACTCTGCTCCTGCTGAAACACCTCCTCAGCTGCCAGGGCTGGAAGATGGGGTGGCATTTGTGCTCAGCCACCCCTGAGCAAGCAGCTGGCTCATCCTCTGGAGTCCTCTGAAATTCCCAGCAATGTCTGTGGAGCAGCCCTGGGATGGCAGAGCGACCTTGGGGACTCTCTGTGCTGGAGTGGGACCAGAAGCTGTGGCAGTGATGACCTTCCTGTGCCCAGCTCTGACGCTGGCGCAAGCCTGCCCAGCACCTCCCCACGTTCATGCCTCTGCTCACTATCTCTTGTGACACCAGTCACAAGCTTCCAAGGAAGCTTCCAAGCAGCTGCTCTGCAGGAATGATTGAACCAACAGGCTCTGCCTGTTCAACCCCACCACTGCAGGAACCACCCTTGGCACGGGGCCAAACAGGGAACAGCTCCCACAGCCCAGCCCATCACCCCAGGAACCACAAACATGACAACAACGTGACTCTGGCTGCTGACACACAGTGCTGGGATGAGCCTTGGAGACTTCTTTATTTGCAGAGTCACACTGAGGGGTGTGTCTGCACCAGCAGCAGGTTCCAGCCCAGCCAAACACAGGTATCCATCCCTCAGCCTAAGCAGCCACCACCACGGGCTCCCTCGGCCACCACTGACTGGGGACACTGTCAGAGCAGGAAGAGAAACAGCTGCTGAGGGGATACAAGACCTCTTTGATCCCTAAAAAACCAGCACAGTCAGCTAAGAGGCAACCTCGGGGTCTGCAGATTGTAGGCAAACAGTGCAGTAAGAGCAGCGAAGTGAGGTCCTGCAGCAGGACGGAGGGAGCACAAGGCTGAGGGACACTCACACCACCACCACCACCACCACCACCACCCCCCAGCCCCTGGGAGGCTGCAGGGCCAGGTGGGCACAAGGAGGGCAGGGCTGGGCTGGACCATCACTGACCAGGGAGGTGTGGAGGGACAGGGACATCCCTCTAGAGTCACCTGTGGTGTAAAAACCTCCTGGGAGCACCCAGAGGGGGATTGTGAGCTCTTTAGTGGGATTGTTCTGCTCCCATGTGAGAACAGGCTGGCACTGCTAACCAAGGTAAGGCACTAGGTCATGGCAGGATCATTCCCATGGATTAAGGGATATAAATAAAGCCAAAGTCTGACCAGGGCAAGTGCAGGCACAGATAGTGGCTGACTGACATCTCTGAAAGCCAGCACTGCCTGGGGGCTGTGTAACCCAGAACAAGGTGAGGCTTTCCCTCAGATCAAGGCACGTGGGCGTCTGCAGAGCACCAAGGGGTCCCTGTAAAGTGCCCCAAGACGCTCTGTTCTGTCCTCAGTCTTTGGTAAATGCTGTCAGTGACACCTGAACTGGCCCAAAACGTGCTGCAGGACAGGGCAAGGAGTGTCTCTTCCTCAGGGCCAGGCAGGCTGGAGACCCCACAGAGGCAGGGCAGGGCCTCCTGCCTCTGTCGGCACAAACAGCTGAGATTTTCCTTACTAGAGATGAACATTCCGCAGGGCTGAGCCGTTGTCTGAGCACAGCAGCTCACAGCAGGTTCACCCCATGCTTCAGCAGCTTCTGCTTGGCCTTGCTGGGCAGGCTGAAGGCACTGTCATGTGGGTTGGGGACGCCTGAGTTGCGGAGTGGAGCTCCCAGCTGCTGGAAGTAGGTCTCCATGACGGGATTTCGGCAGGCATACACGGCTGTGGAGGCGTTCCTGGAGGGGCAGGGAAAGGCAGGGGTCAGACTGACAGCTCTGAGCAAGATTCACACCTGGGCACTGGGCTCCCAAGTTTTGAGAGGGACTTTCAGGTGTCTCAGCACGGGAACGTGGAGCTGAACAGGCACCAAACCCCTGAAGGCCACAGGGAACCAGATTCTATTTCTAAAGGGTGCTGGCATCCTTAAAAGGGAAAGTGGGATATCACAAAATCATTTAGTTTGGAAAAGACCTCCAAGACCATCAAATTCAACCTGTGACTGAGTCCAACTCAGTGCTCTGGACTGGGTGACAAGGTGGGGACTGGTCACAGGTTGGACACGATGGTCTTGGAGGGCTTTTCCAAACTTAATGATTCTGAGATTCCGTGTATGGCCACGCTCCAAAGATTCCCCTTGCTGCCAGCCCAGCCCAGCCCAGGACACCACAAGCCTGGAACACTCCTCGTGCCCAACTTTCCTCCTCCCCCACTGCTGCTGGCCACAACCAAATCCCAGCACAGCACCTCGCAGCAGGAACCTGTGTTCAGTCACAGGTGTGATGAAGCTCAGACAAGAGTCAGATTCAGTCACCACCAAAGCTGTGATTAAAAACACTAATTAAGGCTAAGGATCCCCCCTCCCTGAGTATTCCCTGCAGGAGGGCTGGCAGGGAGCAAAGCCAAGGACCCTGGATTCCTCCTCAAAGAAGGAAAGCAGCAACTGCTATGTTTGCTGACACCCTTCTGTGACAACTCTCCATAAAAGAAAGCAGTTTTAGTCATCTTGTTACTCAGGCTGATTCACACATGGAGTTGCTTTTTTCGGGGTAACAGGGAACACGCCAGCTTAGCCAGTCAGTTTAGGATTGGATTTAAGGAGCCAGAGAAGCTCATGCTAAACAAGGAGTTCTCCAGCACTGAAGTGTGTGATTCACATTCCCTTGGCAAGCGGTGCCAGAGCAGTGAAACTGTGTAATTCCCAGGAGCATCTTTATTTCATCATGTTTTGGACAAACAAGCAGGACCAGGTGGGTGGAATCTGTGCACTCCCAGCTCAGTTGAGGAAAGGGGTGTCCACTTCAGCTGTGGCCTGGGGAAGGGATCTGGATGTGAGGAAAAGCTCTGGATTTTGGGAAGGGCTCTGGCTATGATAAAACCATCCTGCCTGGTGCATCACAATTGAGTTTGCCATGCACATCACAGCGTGTTTCCAACCCAATAAGCCGTGCAAGAAAACAATATCTAGGCTGCCAATTCTGGGCGCCTTTGGCTCCCTGCCGAGACACAAATTTATTAGGAACAGCTAAATTTAAAACTGCGCCTTAGAACCTTATGGTGCCAGGAACCGGCAGTTGTGTGACTGTTGCATCTTAATCCAAGCCATGGCACCACTCGGCTGTGCCCTCAGTCCACCCTCCTGGTGCCACTGCAGCCTCTCAACATCCAGGCAGAGCATGAAGGAACCCACAAGTCAAAGCAAATGCGACTGGTCCTTGGGTGTGGTCACAACCTGTGTCAAAACCCAGCCAGGAAAAGGGTTCTACCCTTCTGTGACCACCCCTGAGACTGGGACAGGTGGGTTGTGAGCACCCCTTACCTGATGATCACTTCTGAGGCTGTAGGGAGCTGGCTGAAGTCGGAGTGGATGAGTGTGGCCGCCCTCAGGAAGTGCCGGTCCAGGGGCCCGAGGGCGTGGGGCAGGTTGGCTGCACAACAGGAGAAAGGGGGTGTTAAAAACCCACTCTGCAGTGTTCACTGAGCAGGAAAAGGCTCTGGAGCTCACCACAGACCCTGGACAGCTGCAGAACAGCCTGGGGACACCCTCAATCCCAAGAGACAATGCTCCCCCAACATGGCTTTTGATCTGGGCTCTGTGGTGGGAGCTCTGCTGAGAAATGCTCCTGAGAAGGTGTCTGAGGTGTGAGAAAAGGTTCCCATAAACCCCATTCTCCTCACTCTTCCCTCCTGCAGTCCCTGAAGATGAAGGCTCACCTGTGAGGACATTCTGGATACAGTCATAGTGTGTGAAGCTGTAGTTTGCCCTGGCTGAGGCCGAGGAGTCCTTGGGCAGAGTCTCCCTCAGGTGAACCTCGAGGCCATTTAGGGAGGCCAGGCTGCTGTGGTACTGCAGGCAGAGGGAAAGGAAAAGCTAAAAGCCTCACCTGTGTCTCACCTGGCCTTCAAGGAAGTGCTGAAGGGAGTTTGGGTGACAGAAGGACCCGACCCCTCCTCACTCTGCTGTCCAGGCTCCCACCTAGAATGGCTGAGAAATTTGGGCACAGAGGGAAGCAGACAAGTCACAGAGCTCCCAAGGCAGTGATGGGGCTCTGAGCAACCTGGGCCACCGGGAGCTGTCCCTGCCCATGGCAGAGGTTGGAACAGGATGGGCTTTGAGGTCCCTCCCAACCCAAACCAGTCTGGGCTTCTGTGACTCACAAAAGGGCCCTCCAACCTGAAAATCAGCCATTAAGCCACCTGATGCTACTAATTACAGGAAAATGCAAAGCCTCATTAATTCACCATCAACCATTACTCTCCAGGGCTCATTTCACATGATTTACAGCCCCAGCAAGGGACATTCCTTTGCTTACACCGGGCAGCACAAACACACACAACAAAGCACTGAATGAATGCCAAGCTGCTGTTCTGGATGGATTTTCAGTAGCCCAGAGGCCCTGATCATGCTGAGGCTCCCTGGGCACAGGCAGGGCACAGGCAGGGGTACTCCACCACTCCTGGGAAGATTAACTCCATAATCCTCATCCTGCCAATGCGCTTTCCCCTACTGGGGAGAGGATCAAGCCTTTGTTCAGCAGGACTGCAGTGCCTGGCCTACCCTTGACCCCTGTCACGGCACAGATTTTCCTCTCTGTGCAGTGAAAAGGAGGGATAAGACCTAAAGAGCAGCAGGAGGCGAGGCCAAGAGCCTCCCACTCCACAGAGAAGGTCTGGGATGGAACCCGCCCTCCCAGAGGCTTGCAGCTGCACAAGCAGCATATTTTACCCTTCTTTGGTGTAATTTGGGGGCCTCAAAGCATTCAAAAAAACATTAATTATAACCCAGCTTTGACTTCCCTGAGAGCTGAGGGTCATTTTTAACCTACAGATAAACAAAGGGATGGACAAGCTGAGGTTGTGCCTCAAATCCACCAGCAGCAGAGCCCAGCTGCACCTCCTCAGACACTGCTCTTCCTCCTGGGACTGTGGGACATGCAGGGCACCTCTCCTGAGAGATATCATACCTGCACCCACGGGAAGGTGCAGCAGAAGAGCCCAGCCACAGCTGAAATCCAAGCTATGTGACAGTGCAGTTTTGGTGAGATCCAAAACAAGGGTATGTGAGACGGAAGCAGCCCGTTTGGGAAAAGAGGAACCTGAATGGAATTGAGAGCTTGTCAGCCCCAGGGCAAGACATGAAGGAAAATGGACTGTGCCATCCCTGTGCAATAGGGATTCCTCTCCCCAGCATGATAATTCCCACCTGCCTGCCTCCCCCCTGCTGTTCCAGACGAGCAGAAAGGGGACAAAGTGCCATGTCTGGTGCAAAGGGCCCTGGCTGCACCTCCAGGCTCAGCTGATTTGGCAGCAATCCCAACTCAGGCACATCAGCCCTGCTGTGCAGAGCAGACATTCCCCAGCTCCAGGGGCCCCAGGTGTCCCACAGCTCTGAGGGGAAGGAGCAACTTTGAGGCTCTGCATTAGTCTGAGCTTCCCTCCACCTTCCAGTCTGGCTGGGTAAGGAAATTAGGTTGTTCCTATGGCAACTGGCATATCAAACAGGGCTCTGCAGCTTTGACTCAGCTGCTGGTAGGGAGGCAGAGGCCATGCAGCAGCTCTGCAGCTGATGCTTCCCGGGAAAGATGGGGGGCTGGCACATCCTGCCCCTGCAACCCCATTAGCTCTGCTCACAGGGGAGCCTGGGCACCCAAACCTCACCACTGGGAAATTTGGGATTACTCTGGTGTGCAGTGCCCACGTGGCATCCCTCTCCCGAGCCCCAGGGAGCACCTGGAGGCTCCCCGAGCCAAGGGAACCTCTCCGGGACCTGCCGCCCGCCGCGCCCGCGGTGCTCCCCGAGGGAGAGGCGGTGACGCGCAGGGCGGGGGTTTCACAGAACCAACCTCGCTTCCCCCAAAAGTGCCGAACCGCCGGGGGATCCCCAGCGAATCCCAGCTCCAGCGCGGGCCCCTGGCAGCCCGCGGCTGTCTGTCACACCCACACGCTCTGCTCCGGTGCCGGCACTGCCAGACAACAGCAGCACCGGGAGCCGCCTGTGAGACGCGGCTGTCCCCGCTCCGACAGCTCCCACGCAGCCGCGGCTGCCGAGCCCGGCACAGCTCGGAGCAGGTGATGGAGGGACGGGGAGCATCATTCAACGCTCCCTCCCTCAGCTGTGCCCCCCGCCAGTGCAGCTGCAGTGGGGCAGAGCTTTCCCACTCACCACATCCTCCACGGCGCTGCGGTCCTGGCGCAGCTGCTCCTCAGCCAGCAGCGACAGCACCAAGCCCTGGATGCAGTGAACGTAGAGGCTCAGCTGGGCTGGCTCGCCCCCTCTGCCACCCAGCCTGTGCCAGCTGCTGTCCTCGCTGCTGGGACATGGCCTGTCCCCTGCAGGGTCACTGGGCAGAGTTTCCTGAAGCCCTGGGATGAGCAGCTGCCTCCTGCTCCGGAGCTGTCCGTATCCAGGACAATCCAAGCCCCACACGTGGTCACCAGCCGTACTGTCACTTCCTCCAGACACACGGTCCTGCCTCACAGTCCATGGCTTGTTCTGCTCACTGGATTTTCTTCTGCTCAGCTCCGGGGCAGGAGAGGGAGCAGCTGGACTGTGGCTGACTGAAAGGGAATTTCGGGGAGCACAGTGACCAACATCAGAATCCACAGGGGATTCCCCCTTGTCCTGGCTCTCTTGCTCCCAGGAGTAAGGGTTGGGAAAGGAAAAGCCTTCCAGGTATGGACCTGTAGTCCAGGCACACTCAGTCTGGAGTGAGGATGGGCTTGGGAGCTGCTCTGTGTCAGTCTCTGGGGGAAAGGATGTTTTCCTGCTGAGCTCTGAGCTTTCACTGCCCACGCCACTCAGGTTTGCAGCTGGAGAATTCCTTGTGCTGGCTCCCATTCCAGAGAAGTCCATCAGAGGACTTGCAGGGCTGCCCAGCTGCACAGCATCTCCCAGGGTGGGTGTGCCTGAAGCATCCTCATGGGACTCCTGCCCAGAGATTCCATCCAGGGCTTGATTTTCATGAGCTCCTGTTGATTCTGGAACTGCCTGGGAGCAGAGAGCACTCTCCTCTCCTCTGGGGCCTGCTGGGGACACGGGTGACCTAGTGGGAGATGACAACTGGATTAAACACTGAGCAGGATCTGTGTGGAGTTATCCCCTAGCTGATAACCCCGCTGGCTCCTGGCACTGATCAATGCCTGATCCATCCCCTGCTACAAAGAGACGTGGGGAAAGGATGGGCTGAGGTCTAACACAGGTGAAAAGCCTGGGAATCTTACACGGCAGGCTCCTGGGAATGTCCCTCCCTTGTCCACAAAGCAGTGCTGTGGTCTGGGCAAGCAGCTCTGCTCCAGGCTGCTCACAGCAGGGATATGGACACGGGAATTCTGCTGCAAATCCTGCCTCTGGGCCAGGCTGCTTTCCTACCTGGCCATCCACTCCACTGGGAAGTCCCTGAGCATGGAGAGCTCCTGTCCTGTCAGGAACACCGGGATGATTCGGACGCCCGGCGGCAGCACAGAGTCTGCAAGAGCAAGGGAGGGGTGAGGATTCAACAAACATGTCCCAGCTTAAAAACAGAAACCAAACCTCATCAGTCCAAAGGTTTCTGCAGGAGCTGCAGGCCTGCCATGATCCTGCATCCCAGCTGAGCTGGGCAGCCTTTTCCCATCCTGCTCATACCCTTCATGCCTGACATGGATAAATTTCCCCTCAGTGTTTCCAGCCTGGCAGATCATCTCCATACTGATGCTGAGAGGGGATGGCTGGAGGTTTGGACTGCAAGCACCAGCCATCTGTTGTCAGGGCCTGGCAGTGGCCAAGCGGCCACATGGGGAACTGGAATTAAGGCAGGCATGGCTGGGAATCTGCAGAACTGGAATAAAACCCAAAAAGAGCAAACCCAGCAGAAGGAGCTGGTTCTGATCACACAGCACAGGCTGGCTGGTGGCAGCAACACCCTCTGGGATATTTTGGAGATACTCCAGGACCCAGCACAGCTTGGATGTGAATCCCAGAGAACCAGCTCGTGCTCCCATACAGGGAAGGCAGCCCATAGGATGGATGCTCACCAGGCTCCTGTGGCTCCTCAGCTCCGGGCTTGCTCTGCAACAAAAGCCAAGAATCAGCTCTGTGGATGAATGAGGGACACCAGGACACCTCTGTCACCCCCCCAGTCCCCCAAGGCCGCAGAAGACCCCCACCAATCCCCAGCAAATGCTGGGACTGTTTGGTGCTGGGACGGGTTTTGGTCCTTAGGGAGCTCTCAAAGCCAAAGGGATCTTCCCAAGAACCAAACTACAGCTAAAAGTCAGGACAGAGCCCAGATTTATCATCACCACCTGCTCAGTGCACAGAAACTCCCTTCATTCAAGCAGAAGAATAGCAAAGGCTGCTTTCATATCTACATAATGATGGCTTTTTTATAGATGATCTTGATCACACAAATAATAACTTTTGACAAGTTTTAAAGCAAATGAAAACTGCTGTTTGTCCCTTTCAGACATTCATTTGGTGGATTTCTCAGTAAATACCAAAACTTGTGTAAAAAGCCAGTCAAAACATCACATAAATGAAAACTCACAAATTTAGTAAGTTAAAGACTGGAAAAAAAAACAAACCCTAATTCCTAGTGCAGAAGCCTTGGAACCTTTTTCAATCATAACTAATAAAAGCTTTAAGCATCAGCATCAATATTTGTTCTTCTCTGTGGTGACAAATGCCAGATCTGTGTGACAAGAGCTCCCACACTACATCCTTACAGGAATCTGCTTGCAGGGAATGTGTTCAGAACCATACCTGGCCTGGGGACTCGCTGCCCTGCAGGAGGACTTTGGCAGTGAGTGCAGGTGGCAGCTGGGTGCTCACAATCCTGAAAGGACAAAGGAAAGTCAGAGAAGCATGGAATGGTTTGGCTTGAGAGGGAACTTACAGATCATCGGTTCAGAGAACTCTGATGACACTTGGTGACAAAATATCTCTACCAGACAGACCAGAGACACAAGGTGACCCACCCTGGTGCAGGACAAGGCTCCCAAGTCCCTCCTCAAGTCAAATGTCCAGGTCCCTGCACTCTCAGGTGCTGCAGTGACTCACTCCAGTGTCCTGCCTGCAGCTATGAGGTCACTCCCTGGCAGATGCTCTCCCTGTGGCACATTTCCAGTGCTCATAAAAGGTAACACTGGAACAATTCATGCCAAAGAAAAATGGCACTTGAGTGCTGCTGCCAAGGAATTCTCAGAATTCCCCACCTCCTGTCTTTCAAGGCCACCTTGGAGACTTTCCTTGAAGTCATTCAGTCATGTTTGATTGAAAGAAGCTGGAATTTCTCATGGGAATCCTGGCTCATCCCCCTGTGCACTTCCTGTCAGTACAGACAGTGGTCCTGGCCAGCAGGTCAGATAAACCCAGGACTCACAGACACACCTGCCCTGAACTGCACATCTGCAGAGGGAACACTGCTGGGAAAGCACAACATCCACTCATCTCCCTTTTCCTTGGTGACTTCCCCAGAAAAAGCCTCAGAAATTCAGTCCTCACATCCTGCTGAGTTTCAAAACCAGCAGATTTCTACTAAAACCCAAGTCTTGAACTCCTTCATGGTGATAAGCACAAATAACCTTGGGGAGACTGTTCACAAGGGCCTCAAGTGACAAGACAGAGGGGCAAAGGATTCAAACTGGCAGAGGGCAGGGTTAATGAGATATTAGGAAGGAATTCTTCCCTGTGAGGGTGGTGAGGCCCTGGCACAGATAGCACAGAGAAGCTGTGGCTGCCCCTGGATCCCTGGAAGTGTAAAAGGACAGAGTGGATGAGATTTGGAGCAACCTGGGTTAGTGGAAAGTGCCCCTGCCCATGGCAGGGGGTGGAACAGGATGGGATTTAAGATCCCTTCCAATCCAAGCCATTCCATGATCCCATGACTCCACAAACCACTCAGTCTCAGTGACACACAGACAGACAGGAACTGCCTGGCCTGAAGCTCTGATGTCCCTGCCAACAACTAAGAGCAGCCCTCGAGCCCTTGCTCTGCTCCCTGCATGCACTCCAGGATCCGAGCCCTGGAAAGGGGCGGATTTAACCCTCCAGAGAACTCCTGGGCACTTACAAGCCTTTGTAGAGGATGCAGCCTGCCAGGACATGGGGAGAGCGCTGGCACGTCTGCAGGATGAGAGCTGCCTTCAGCAAAAGCAGGGGATCCACCTGGACAGGGAGAACCAGGGCATGAGGCCACACAACCCTGGGAAACCTCAAAGCAGCAAATAAACAAACACAGTGGCACTGGGGCAGCTCTAGAGCCAGGCACTGCAGAGGACAGGCTCTTACCTTGGTTTTGTCCAGATGCCAGAGAGAATTGAAAATCCTGTGGAGGTCACTGGTGTTGTTTTGGATGTGTTCAACGTACCTGTCCCACTCCCTGCTCAGCTCCTCCTGGGAAAATGCCTGCGGGTGACAAAAAACCCCACACTGTCACTACAAAGTGTCCATGCACACAGGATGGCAGATGCAATCCATGAGAGACAGGGCCTGCCAGCATAAGGTCAGGAAAGGCTGGGAAAAAATCCTGAAGGGAAACTGTTTAGGGTGAACATCTGGGAAAGCTTCAGCAGAACCCCACAGGACCTCGAAGCAAAGGAGGGGATGACCTGCTCACTTTTCCAGGTCCCACTTCTTGGATGCATGACCCTTGGCAGGAGGAAGGCAACACTGCAGAGCTGGGACACCATGGGAAGTGTTGAAACCTCCCCAAAAGTCACCATGTCCCCAGTCCCCCTCTACCATGTCCCAGTCCCTCGTTACTGTGTCCCCATGTCCCCAGTCCCTCCTTACCGTGTATGCACCACGCACGGGGCCCTGGTAGAAGGTGAAGAGCCCCATGAGCTGCTCCAGGAGCCGCCGGCAGCTCACGTCTGGCAGCTCCACAGCACAGCCCAGAACCTGCAGCAGACACAGCAAAGGATGGTGAACGTTGCCTGGCAGAACTCGGGCATGACAAGTGAGAACAACTCTCATCACTTTCACACAAGGACAGGCAACTCTGTACAGGCAAACACCCCTTGGGATCACAGCCACAGGAAAAGGAAATGCAAACATGCCCACACGAAAGCCCTGGCACAGACAGGATAAATAAATATCAGAAATGCAGCGCTTCAGACACACTCACTTCCCACGTTAGATGACCTAACTTGATGCTTTAATAGCTAAAGAACATTTTCCTGGAACTAAGCACTTCAAAATAGTCAAACTAACTCATTATTTATATTATGATGATGCTCCATTTGGTTTTTGAGTTGCTGAAACAGAAGCAGCAGTGCCAATTAAATGGGGCTGACTTGCCTCAGCCCAGTTCCCAGGGGGTGGTTTGGGGCACTTCTGTCACAACTGCCACATGCTGCTCCTTATACACTAAATGTCTGGGACACTGACAAAGCTTTGGGGGCTAGAAGGAAGGAAGAATCAGACTACCAAACAGTGACTGTGTCCTTACAAACTGCATCACACGGAACCCTGTTATGCCCCTGGATCCCTGGAAGTGTCCAAGGCCAGGTTGGACAGGACTTGGAGCAGCCTGGGATAGTGGAAGGTGTCCCTGCCCATGACAGGAGGTGGAACTGGATGAGCTTTAAGGTCCCTTCCAACCCAAACCAGTCTGAGATTTTGGGATTCTGTTTCCAGCCAGGAACATCTTAAGAAATCCATTCGGGTGTAGACACAGAAATAAGCTACTTAAAATTTTTTTGCAGGACGCTGAAGCAACTGCCAGGCCACAGAAAACAATGAAATTTGTGCATTGCAATGACCCTCCCCAGCTCTCTCTGGCTGCACCCCACAGGCTGAAAAATAAGCCCTCTTTGTCTGATCCAGTCCTTCAGCCCCTGGCTGTTTTCACTCAGTGACTGCTCCAGAGCTCCTGAACTCACCCACAGAAAGTCTCCATCCACCACCACGGCAAACTTGAGCTTCCTGAGGCGGACTAGGCTGGGAGGAGCCCCAGAGATCTCGGTGAGGCAGCGAACAACCCCGGCCATCTGCCCACACAGCAGCTCCTGCTGCTCTGGGATGGTCTGCCAGGGAGCAAAGGATTTAACTTCCCATTAAAAGGACTCCGGAAAAAAAAAAAATCACTGCTGTTTTCAGGTATAAATAAAAAGTAATTATCGTTTCAAGTCAATTTGCAGAAAGGGTTGTCAGGCATTGGCACAGGCTGCCCAGGGCAGTGGTGGAGTCATTATCCCTAGAAATGTTCAGAAAATGTGTGGGTGTGTGCCCACTGCAGTGGTTTAGTGGTGAAAAAGGTGTTGGGTTCATGGCTGGACTTGATTTTAAAGGTTTATTCCAACCTTGACACCTCTGGGATTCTATAAATCAAATGCAGTAGAACAGGCAGATTTCTGGGAGAAAAATAATTGGATTGCTTTTTCCAGGCAGCACAAGGGCCTGGGACTTATGGAGAGGAGTTTTCATCCCTTGTGAGTGTTTATTCACATCACCAGGACAGACCTGGGCTGTGCTGGCCCATTCTTCAGGGAGGGAGCAGAGTGTAACCCCATTGCTGTGCCCCGAGCCCAGCCCTGCTCCACCTGGAACTAATAGATAATTGGGATTTCTTTAAAAATTTCTTAAAACTTTTGTGACTACTAAGTAAGGATTAATCCAAATCACCTGGAAGCCCGACCCCTCCCAATCCAGAATCATCAGCATCCCCTTTGCAGGTACTGAAATAAAGCAGACGTTACCTGGGAAGGGTAAAAATAACATATCCCAGCACTTGTAGGATCCCCTTCCTCCTTCACTTTTGAGCCATCATAAAGGAAAAAGTAATTCCACCTAAAAAAACATTGGCAGAAATGATTGTGTATTTGAAAACCGTTACCCTTCCCCCTCTCCCTTCTATTTCTTCGGAAGAGCAACAAAAGGTTATTGCAAATGGAGAGACCTGATTCTTTGCACAATCACATCGAGTTTACACTCAAAAGCAGCACCAAAAAGGTCCCTCACGACTAAATTTGACCACTTTTGTGATTTTAAAGTAGGTTCTATAACTCCACCTCTCAGACACCCAGAAGGAGAAGTGGATTTGTGAGATTTTGTACCCTCAGCACACGGGATAACAATTGAAAAGCATTATCCATATGCATCGTAAACAGCTTCCAGATGCTGCCTGTACCCAAGAGCTCTCGAGGAGTAGGAGACAGCGGGGTCCCCTCTGAAGATGTGATCCCATTCTGCTCATAATTTCTGGAATGCACGTATTCAGGAACACTTTTCCTCCCGTCCTGTCAGTCAGCACCTCGTCACAAGCTCGGAACGAGCTTCGTGCGGGAGTTTTCCCGTAGGACCAGCCCAGGTCTGGAGCAAAGGCTGGCTCCAAGGCGGCACCGAGGAACCCGCGCTGCTGCCGGGCCAGGAGCGGGAGGCTGGATCCGTTCCCGGACCGCCCCTCCCCGGCCCTGCAGTGACCCACGGACAGGCACCGAGCAGCTGAGCCCCGGGGGCTGCCAGACCTCACCCACGACCGGGGACAGCAATCAGCAAAGGGCCGAAGGTGCTTCCAGGGACAGCGGCGGGCGGGGAGCGGGCTCGGGGCGGGGAAGGGGCTCACCATGGCGCGGGGCCGGGCGCGGCGGGGCGGGCCATGGCTGCGGGAGGCTCCGGCAGGGTCGGGGATGCTCCGGGCGGTTCCGGGATGCTCCGGGATCCCCCCGCTCGCTCCCGCCGCCGGTTCCGGGCGCGCCCCCGGTCCCGTGACCGCGCACGTGACCGCGCGCATGGCGGCGGCGGGCGGGTGGCGAGCGGGGCGCGCTCGGCGGCGGCGGGGACGGCGGGGCAGGGGCGAGGAGGAGGAGAATGATGAGGAGGAAGGGGAAGGCGGTCCCGGAACCGAAGCGGTGCTGCGGCGGCTGCGAGAGGCGCGGTGAGTGCCCGGCCCCGGTCCGTGTGTCCGCTCCCCGCTGGGCTCCGCCGGGCCCCGCTAACGCCGCGCTCTCCCCGCAGGGACGATCTGCTGAGCTCCGGCTTCTGGGCGGCGAGCGCCGGTGAGTGCGGGGAGCGGGGGGTGCGGGCACAGCGGGGACAGCGAGCCCCGGCACCGCCGCGCTGACCCCGCCGCCCGCAGGAGCCGTGCGGACCCCGCTGAGCGGCCCCGCGGAGCCGCCGGCCCGCTGCGTGTGCTACGGGCTGGGCCGGTTCGGGCGCTGCCCCGCCGCGCGGTACCAGCTCGCCTTCCTGCTGCTGCTGCTGGACGAGCTGCGGGTGAGCACCGGGGCCGGGGGGAGCAGCGGGGTCAGAGCCGGGCCGGTCCCCGCTGACGCCGCGCTGTCCCCGCAGGTGCCGCCCGACCGCTGCGCCCTGTTCGACCCGGCCTTCTCGGCGAGGGAGGCGGCGGTGCTGCGAGCGCTGGGGCTGTGCCTGCTCCCGGAGAATGAGGTGAGGAGACGGCCGGAACGGACTGCCCGGGATCGGCGGGGGCCCGCGGACAGGGCTCGGCCGTGACGGGCTCGGCCGTTCCCGGGCAGGAGGGGAAACACGACGTGGAGGGCGAGGCCACGGTGTTCTACATGGTGCACTGCGGGAAGGCCCTGTACAACAACCTGCTGTGGAGCAACTGGAGCCCAGCGGCGCTCTCCAAGCTGGTCATCATCGGGAACAGCTTCCGAGGAATCGAGGAGAGGTCTGGACAGACCCGGGCAGGCTCAGTGCCTCCCACCCTGCCTTCCTCTTCTCTGTCCCACTACTTTATTGCTTCCAACAACAATTTCCCGGTTTTGCACATTTTCATTGCCATAAAGTTTTCAGTCATGAGCCCTCTCCTCTGTCCCACCCCCATGCAGAAAACCTGTCTAAATCCACAGGAACATTGTGTCTAACGTGGACATCTTCTGTTATTGCAGATTGCTGTCCAGAATCTTGGAGAGAGATTATTCTTACATAGCAAAGGTATGAGGCAACAGTTTTAACGTTGTTCCATGTTGACAACAAACTTTTTAATAAGAAAGGAAATGAAATTGCCATTTGAAAGAAGAGGGGGGGTTATTTTTAAAACCTTTTTCCTAAACACTGTAATATAAAAGGTAATCACTTTAGGATTGTTGAACATCTGCAGAACATCCTGCACACAGGGGCTGAGGGTAATGTAACACCATTCTCATCCTCACTGGCTCAGCTTTGCAGGAAAGGGCTTCTGCATTGTCTGTAACTTTCCCCCCAAATGATCTTTAGGTCTTGAAAGGAGTGGAGGAAGTGGCCCTCCCCAGTCACCCCCGCTACCTGGACACCTTCAATGACACCTCTGTGCACTGGTTTCCCTTGGATAAACTGCAGGAGCTCTCCCCTGGGGTGTGGGACTTCGTGGAGGAGCCAATGTACCAAGACTGTGAGGACCTGGAGATCATCAGGAAGGGGGAGGGAGCCACTGCCAAGTCCTGACCATCCCTGTAGTGGCAGGGCTGGGATCCACATCTCTTCCCATGGAAGCTTCTGTGCAGCTGACACAGAGCTCAAGTAGCAAAAAGTGGCATCAGGCTGTGTCAAAAATGGCAGCACCTGAATGCTGAGGTGATGGGACATTTTTGTATCTTATTTAATAAAAAAGTAAAGCTGAGCTTTGACTTACACTCACTGAACTACAGCAAACTAATTCCACCAAAACCAGCCTTGAGAACCATCCACACTGCAGTGACTGCTCTTTGATTCCCTCCCCTTCCATAACAATTCAAGGCCTTTGCATGTCCTACACACATTTCAAAGCATCAGGAAGGAGAAATTATCTGAGGTGGTTGTAGTGGGAGTTGCTGGGATCTGGTTCCCAGTGCATGCTTGGAAAAAGCTCCCAGATCTCATTTCTGCTGAGATCAGCTCGTGATCAGTCCTGAGAATAACCAGGTCTTCCTCCAGGAAAAAAAAAAAGCCTTAGGGTTCCTTCCCTCACCTCTGTGCTCTTAACCACTGCAGTCCCACAGCAGAGAGAGTTAGGACTGGTCCTGGCTGTGTGCAGAGGAGCCCACTGTGTGAGGGATGTTGTGGGTACAGTAACTCACTGTCAGCATAAGCTGTGACATCTGTCACTGAGACTCAGGGGACTCAGCTACGCCAGCCCTCACTCAGTTGGAGCAGAGAATGTGATCCCTCCTAACCTGCTGGTAAACCTCTGTCCCAGGTGGCAATTACAAGTGTCAGCACTGCTTGTTCTCTCTTAGCCTGGGTTCCCAGGTCGGGAAGTCTGGCCCTCCATCCTCTTACCACTGCCTGAACAGCTCTTCCAATAAAACCATCCTGAGCATCCAGCTCCGGTGTCACTATTTACAAACCTGGAACTTGTTTATTCTGTTACCCAGAGGCTGCTCCTGGGTGATGACTGTCCCCAGCAGGGCCTCACTTGGCCACGCTGATGAGGCTCTGCAGCAAGGTGGGCACCCAGGCTGGTCTCTCCTTGCACAGAGGCTTCACTTGGCCATGTCAATGAGCAAGGTGGGCACCCAGGGTGGTCTCTCCTTGCACAGAGACCTCACTTGGCCATGTCAATGAGCAAGGTGGGCACCCAGGGTGGTCTCTCCTTGCACAGAGGCTTCACTTGGCCATGTCAATGAGCAAGGTGGGCACCCAGGCTGGTCTCTCCTTGCACAGAGGCTTCACTTGGCCATGTCAATGAGCAAGGTGGGCACCCAGGGTGGTCTCTCCTTGCACAGAGACCTCACTTGGCCATGTCAATGAGGCTCTGCAGCGAGGTGGGCACCCAGGTCTTCTCCCCTTGCACGAACACCACGCCCCTGTCGATGTAGATGACGATCCTGCCGAAGGTGTACAGCTGCTTGCCCTCGTGCCTCTTTCCGATGACAGGCATGAAGACGATGTTGTGCTCCTCGGCCTTGGTCTGGATGAGGTCCTTGAAGTTCATGGGCACGGAGCCGGCGGCGGCGCCAATGCCGCGCTGCGCCATGTTCTCGGCCTCGCGCCGCTCCTGCATGGCCTCGTACTGGAAGTCCTTGCGCCGCTCCGTGTGCGTCAGGTAGGCGATGTTCTCCCGGGCGCCCGGCTGCATGTACCCACCTGGGGGAAAAAACAGGGAGAGCACTGTTCTCTCTAGGTCCTGAGCTGTTCCCAGAGGGAAGCAGCTCCATCCAGGAAAGCCAGTCAAGCAAGACTTAGAGTGTGGTGTTCTGAGTTTGGGCTCAGAAAGGGAGTTTGCGGTTTTGGAAAGAGGGCAAATTTCAGGTGCTGCTCCCTCTCTCTTTTATACAGTGTAACTTCCAGTGAATTCCCAACAATCAGTTTTAAGTCTTAGGGAGAGTCATGTGGGAGGGAATTGCTGTAAAGATACGGAAAAGAACCGGTATCTCACCATAAAGAAAAAAATACCCAATAATGACAGCTTTAGAAGTCAAGCCCTAAAGGATGATGTCTGACTGACTGGAAGAGGATCAGCTGTTCAATGGCCCAGGAAGCCACCAAAAATCTGTTCCTGCTTCAGTGCAGTCCAGAACTATTAAGCAGCATCTCAGAGGTGTTCTTTAAGGAAGAGCAAGGCACAGCCCACTGAATCTCACTGCTCATGGGAGCTGCTGCCATGCTGCCAGCAGGGCCATGCCCCAATCGGCCTCCCAGGAGCCACACGTGACTGTGCTGCCAGCCCAGAGCAGCAGAGCCACCCCCATGAGCCACCTACCCACGCTGGAGGACACAGCCCGGTTCATGATGTCAAGGGCTTCATTGAACTTGTCTTTGATGGAGGGATGTGCCAGCACCTGGTCTGAGAACATGGACTTCCAGCCCAGGTACCACTTGGTGATCTCTTCGTAGTTGGGGCTGTTACTGAGCCAAGAGCAGAGCACCTGCAGAGCAAGGGACAGGTGAAAGGCAGCACAGGGATGTTTGTGCAGGAGAGGCCTCTCTGCCACAGAATCCAGAGCCATTTAACATGGAAAAGACTCCAGGAGTATTGAGTCCAATGTGAGACCAATCAGCCCCTTATCTATCAGCCCAGAGCACTGAGTGACACATCCAGGCATACTTTGGACATCTCCAAGGATGGGCACTCCATCACCTCCCTGGGCAACCCCTTTCAGTGCCTGGCCACCCTTTCCCTGAGGAAATTCCTCCTGATGTCCAACCTGAATCTCTCCTGGCATAATTTACCACTTGGTTTATTACTGAGTGTCAGTAAAAGGAGGAACTGTTCCAACGACTACTGAGCTGAGAGTGGGAACCAGGCCAGTTCAGCACCAGGGTAGCAATTCCTGGGCAGGAATCACTAAAACACTCCCCAGTTAATCAAAACTCTTTCCTCAGCCCTCAGTGTCTCACCTGCAGCCACTTTGGGAAGAAGTGTTTCTCCAGAAGCCCAACTAGGCTGGAGACAGAAATCATCCCCTCCCAGTCGATCACCCAGTAAAAGGCATCCATGTGCTGCTGGTGAGGGTTGATGATGAGCTCATTCAGACACATCCCTGGGAAAGGAGAGGACAGTTAGAAAAGAGCCTCACTCAGTTTTATCAGTGCCCTGACCTCGTTCACTACCAATACACAGAACTTGAGCAGCACCTTTTTGTTATCCTAAGGGACAGTGGGGATTTTTGTCTGATCCTGCCATAAAATGGTGCATTTCCACTCCAGTGATTACAATTTGCTGCCAGAACTGAGAAACTAAAAACACTTGACTATTTTTTAACCATTGAGCCACTTTGCATTACAAAACTCACGGTGAAACATTAGAACAGACCAAGGAATTCAGGAGTAACAGAGAGACGTCTTACAATGTGGTCCTACCTGACAGCTCTCAGATATTCCTACTGGCTGGAGATGGATGATTTATAAAAAGTAAGACAGAAAAGCAGGACAATAACCAGTAATTCCTCATATTTCTGCCTCTGCACAGGACTGGTAGCAGAAAATCAAGAGGCAAGCTTGGTCCAACCTCACTAACAACAATCTCTGATGTAACACTGGCACCCAAGGATCCTTCCTTGGTGTCAGGGGGAAGGTGCCACCAGCAGATTCCCAAAACCCAGCACTGCCTATCGTCTCACCAAGTTTAGGCACGATGTTCTTGACCATGAAAGCCTCCCAGGAGCCAGGAGTGAAGACATCCTTCCAGGGCTGGAGGATGAGCTTGGCAGAGGAGTCGCTGGGGTGCCACTTCTGCAGGGCGTTGGCCAGCTTGTTGCGGATGGGCGAGTACAGCGGCTCCAGCCGTGCCTGCATCAGCGGCAGCCAGGGATGGATCCACGAGTGGATGGGCACCGTGTCTGTCAGAGGATTCCAGCTCTCCACCTTGGGGCACAACAGCAAAGATAACTGAGTCCAGCCATCAGCAGCAAGTTTATTTGAAGCACAAAGGACTGTGATGCAGCCCCCGACTCCTCAATCCATCAGCAGAGGCTGCACACCGGTTTGAATTCCAGCTGGAATTCAAACACGGGTTCAGAGTATGGCTCTGCTCTCCCCAGCCCTCTCCTCTCACCTCCTTCTGCAGCTTGGGGAAGATGAGCTGATCCAGAATGTTATCCAGAATCCACACAGGAACAACGTTCACCCAGCTATCCAAGAAATCCACCATGGATCCACAGTTCCTCGGCTGCCACCGCGCCACGATGTTTCTGACGTACGGCATCCAGATCTCCCACATCAGTCTGGGAAAAAACTCCAAATAAATCTAAGTGAAGCTCAAAGCTACATCCTGGGCCTAAATAAACCAAATGAGAGCTGTTAGTTAAAGCTGCTTCTTTTCTGTAGCTGCAAACTGGATTTAACAGGCCCAACGAGGGAATCCTTGGGAAAAGCTCCCTTGTGTCTGCCCTTTTCCATCCTCGAGGAAGCAGCACAGGAAGATGCTGCACAAAGTACAAATAATTTGTTCTTTACCTGTGAAAAGCATCTGTTGACAGGTCCTGCCCACTGTGGGATAACAGCTGATCATTTTCCAGGAGGCTCTTCCACTTGGCTATGATCTCTGTGCCGTATGTACAGTCCTGGGAATGACAGGGCACAAATGGTCCTTATCCTTTTCCATTAATTCCAGCTGGGCTCTGCACAGAGCAGGCTGATGGTGTGCTGAGCACAGCCAGCCTTCTCACCTTCTCTCAGGGCAAGCCAGGAGCTTGCAGTCTTAATTCCAAAATCCCACAATCACTGAAGTCAGAAAGAACTCCCAGACCACTGAGCCCAACCTGTGACCTCTCCCCACCTTGTCACCAGCCCAGAGCACTGAGTGCCATGTCCATCATTTCTTAAATGACTTTCAGTTAAGTCCTGCCAATGAAAAAACCCACCTTATGGTATTAATACACCTCCAAGGAGAGAAGAGGACAGTCTGAACTTCTCCAGGTGTACAGAGAAACCCAGACTCTACCCCAGCTTATATGGCACTGAGAACAGACTGTGCATCTCTGACACCTGACAGACAAATCTCTCCTGCTTTTGCTAAAAAACAACAGCTGGAGATTTGTTTTTCACCAGATTTTTCATCCCTAACACTCATAAAAGGGATTGCTTTCAACCTCACAAACTCCTAAATTTTTACCCAGCAAATATCTGAGAGTGGAGACAGTACAGGGTTTTATTTTGTCTCTTCTTTCTCTCCAGACTGATCAGGAATTTAGAATCTCAGAATCCCAGACTGGTTTTGATTTGAAGGGACCTTAAAGCTCATCTCATTCCACCTCTTATCATGGGCAGGGACACCTCCCACTAGACCAGGACACTTGTGACAAGGCAACAAAGATTACTGGAGCCATCAAGTGAGAACTGCAGATAACTCAGACCAACACATACCTTGAGGGGATCCCAGTTCTTGAAGTATTCCTTCATCAGAGGATAAACTATGGCCACTGCCAGGTCCACCCTGTCCGACATCCTGTACTCCTCGTAGTACTTGTCCTGCAGGGTCTCAAAGATCTTTGCACACTCATCCAAGGTGAGGGGATTCTCACAGCCTGGCTGCATCCGCCTCTCACACTCCTCCACCATGTCCAGCACCTTGCTGAGGTTGCTGATGGCCTTCTCCTCGTGGGACAGCACCTCAGCCATCTTCTGGATCTCGTGGCTCAGGTTGACCACCATGTCCCTCTCGTACTGCAGCTGCCGGTCGCTCTGGATGATCTCCTGCTCCGTGATGTCGATGAGCAGCTGCAGGTTGTGCTCCAGCTCGGGCAGGGCAAAGCCCTGGGGCTTGGAGTCCTTGCCCAAGGGCTGCTGGGGGCTGTCATCTGGGATGTTGTGCTTGTGGCTGATCTGACTGTAGCTGTAATAAACCTTCTGCTCCCGGCCCGTCATATCAATCACCTGCCGGCAAACAACAAGGAACTCTCTCACAAAGAACTCTTGCATCATCAAAAAAGGAGAAAACCGCTGACTCCAAACTGAAATCTGGAGATTTCCAAGGACCTTGATTACTCTAGGAGGCTGCTGATGTACACTGTGTTTGAATGAGGGGATTGCCTCCCCAATGGCCTTCTTCAGACGTGAGCAGTTAGAACAAATAAGAGACAATCTGGAATCAGAGCCAGAAGAATCTCATCTCACCCCAGTTTCACTGAATGATTCTACAAGCAGTGATCTCGCCATTAGTTACACTACTAGTTATTTCACTTAGAACATGTATCATTTTATAAAAACACTTTAATTTCAGATTCATAATTTTATCGAGTGCACACCAGACAAATCCCTTACTGTCCCTTTGAGGTAGATGATGGTTCAAACCATCCCAGAAGGGACAACTGTGCTTTCAGAAGTGGGCAAGTGTTGATTATGACAAACGTGAAACAATTTAACTGAAATAGCAATTAACCCCCTACACACACTCACATTTAATCTGTCACCACATCCAGGTGACACAGAGCTATTACATGGCTCAGGGATGAGTTCCATGAGGCTGCACAGGCAGTTCCTAGGACTGGCTTTACTGAGGTTACTCGTGGCTAAAATGTGCTGGTGACACCAAAGGGCCCAAACTGCTCCTCAGGGGTCACTTCTTGGCTTATCAACCTCACCTTGACCTGGGAGAGCTCCTTCTGAGGGGCTGCAAGCTGCTTGCTGATCCTGCCCTTAGCTTTCAGCTCTTCCACTGTCTTGTAGCTGTACTTGGGCTTTTTCTTGCCTCCATTCGGATCCTTCCGCCACTGGCTGAGCTCCTTCTGAAATTCCTGGACAAAAACAGCAGAGTTGTGGTGGCTGCTCTTTGTCACACCCCAAATCTGCCTCTCTTTACAGGGAAAAAACCATCAGGTCAACAAGGAATTTGTACAGAAAATAACTGGGAAGTGGAAAAGCACATGCCAAACCAGCTTGGATGCTGTAGGCCAGTCATCCACCCTATGGATTAAATGAACAGGATGTCTCTGGTCTTTTTTTATTTAAACAGAAGACAAAGACTATTTATGTGGGAGACTCTTCAAAGGAGGGATTCTAGCAAAGCTGCTGAAATAGAGTGAGCCAGAAACAACACAGAACATTACAGTGATAAGAAAGATCTGCCTAAATGTACTCTGTGTTTGGCATCTTATCTAAAACGAGCCCAAACAGTTTTCTCTGACACAGAAATTAAGAAAACTGTATACACAGCACAGCAGGGAAGCAGCAAGAACCCCAGAAATACCTCCTCAGTTTCCTCTTCTGAGTCCACCACAGGGAAGTCCTGCAAGGACTGCGTGGTCCTCTCGGAGCCGTAAGCTCCCACGGCACCTTTGCCTTTCCTTTGCTTGGCCTCGATGGGATTGATGATTCCTGGCAGGATGGGAATGGGGTCAGGAGGAGCAGTTTGTGAGCTGGGAGAGAGCAGAACAGCCAGGCTTTCCCTATGAGTTACCAGATCAGCACCAACACCTCCCTGGCACTGCCTCCATCCAACATCACCAGTTCCCTATAAAATCACTTCATCCCAGCACACACCAAACTGCCAAGGCACAGCCTTACTCCCAACCACAGAAGGAAGTTTAAGCCACCTGGCAGTTCTTTAAGGAATCCAACCTCTCCTCCAAATCCCTAGCTAATAATAAACCACCAAACACACTGACAGTACCTTGAGCATTCTTCCCCAGACCTCTTCCAGGGACATATCCCATCTTCTGGAGAAGCTTCTGCCCAATTCCTTTTGTGTGTCTCTCCCAGCTGCCAAAATCCACAAAGGACTTGGAGCCCCCTATGAAGCCTTTCTGGCTGGGCTTGAAATTTCCACCCTGTCAAAAACAAACACAGAAAAAACCTGCAGCCATGAGGCTTCAAAAAACCAAAAAGTCTGCAGAACGCTCCTCAGAAGGTTCTTCCCAAACAGGATTCTGCTGTCCCCACACTGCCCAGCTCATTGGAACCTTGCTTGTGTATCCATGAAGCACCTATGGAAATTCCTGAAATTCCTCAAATGGGAAAGGAAAATCCTGAAAAACTCTGGGTGACAACCTGGCAGTTCTCAGGTTCCACCATCAGATTTAGCTGAAGCTGATTCCTGATTCTTTCTGGTTTTAACTGAAAATAAGGGTTTGAATTTTAATCTATAACATGCCTGGATGTTCTGTGAAAGTACAAAAATAAAGTCTCTGAAAGGCAGGAAACCACAGGAATTCTCTTCTTTAAACCTCCACTGACCAAACAGAATATTGAGAAAAATGAAAGGACTGATTCCCAGGGATCCACAATCATTATATCAACGTACAGTTGTACCAATGATTTATTACTCTGATTTTTGTTTTATCAATTTATTTGTATCAACGATTCAGAATCCAGAGCAAACACTTCCCCTAATGACACATCTAGGCCCCTGGTTTAATTATTTCTCCCTTTTTTAGTGTTCTGTTACAGTTTCACTGCCCTCCCCCACAGCCTGAGTTTCATAAATATAAAACAGAGAACAGTAAATTTCCTGGAGAACTCACTGTTTTTAACTTCTTGGGCACAAACTCCTTGGGAATCTCCTCCTGCTTCACAGGCTTCTCATCGTCATCCGAGTCCTCATCCGAGAGCTCCTCGGCCGCCGCCTTCCTCAGCCCGGCACTGACAAAGCTCACGGGGGCCGAGTAATCCCTGGAGCTGCAAAACGAGAGGGAATTCTGCTCCAGGGCACATTCCTGCGGGACCCTGGGGGCTGCTGGGCTTTACAACCCCCCCCCAAAACGGGATATCAAAGACCGTCGAGCTGTTTAACCCTGCTTTTAGGGGTTAAACATCCTCCCTATCCCCATCCTCCCCCCACCCCACGCTGCGAGCACAGGGAAAATCTCTACAGCTGAGGGGGACCCCAGGGCAGCCCCGACCCGGGATAGGCTGCTCGGGTGGGTGTCCACAGCCGGGAAAGGCCCAGGGAACGGGGGGAAGCTGCGGGGAAGGGGGGGAAGCTGCGGGGAACGGGGGGAAGCTGCGGGGAACGAGGAAACTCCGCAGCCGGAGCAGCTCCCGGAGTCCCTGAGCGGGCCGGGGGTCCCAGCCCGGCCGTACCGCTTGCCGCCGAAGCTGGGCCGCTCCTCGTCCGAATCGCGCTCGGCCCACACGCCGTAGGTCGCCTCCTCCTTGGTCTGGCGGTGCCGCTGCCGGTGCGGGTTGAATTCGTTCTGCAGGTCCCAGTCCGACACCTCGAAGCTCTCCATCTCAACGCCATCGTCTCCGTCCGTGCCGTACAGGTGCGACATCGACATGGTGGCACCGCCGGGACCCCCCGGCCCTGCTCAGGGATCCCCGGCCCGCTCAAGAACTCCTGACCCGGGCACCGCCGGGATCCCTGGCCCGCTGAGGGACTCCTCACCCAGAACCCCCGGCCCGCTGAGGAGCCCCAGCACCAACCCCGGCCCCGCCACCACACCGGATGCGCCCCTTCACTTCCGGTCCGCTTCCCGTGGCGCTTAAGCCCCGCCCCCAAACCATAGAGTCCCCAGGAGCGGAGCGCCGCCCTGTGGCCCGGCGGGGTAAAGGGGGCGGAGCCCGCGCGATTAATAATTAAAATATTAAATATCAAATCAACACTTTAATGGTGTCCGACACCGGGGGTAGAGGGGGGCCATATATTAACTCTGCAATAGCCTCTGCAGGGTCGGGGACGGGGTGGGGAGGAGGGCACACGCACCACAAAAGGCTCTGCAGGGCCAGGGGGGCTGTTCCTGACCCTGGGAACTGGGAACAGCGGGACCAGGGTGGCTCTTCCCGATCCCAGGAATACGGAACGGCAGGGATGGGAGGGCTGTTCCCCACACCGGGAACGGGGAACACATCACAGAGACACAAACGCGATGTACGGAGTCCTCCAGCCACGGCATCGGGAATCTCCTCCCGCCCGCTCCCCCCCCCCCATGTCCGGATTTCCACAGCTGCGTTCCCCACGGAGCGCTGGGAGAGGCCGGGGACGTTCCCGCCGTGGAGCACGTTTGGCCTTTGCAAATAAATGCAAATACATTCCTGGAGCGCAGTCATTTGGCAACAGTAGGAGCAAGCAATATGCTTGGAGAACCGATTTCCACGGGCCCACTGCACACTCTTTCCTTCTCGGGCAACAACAGGCCATTGGCAGCGTTCTGCAAGAGACAAAACACAGAACCTCAGGGGCAGGATGCCCTCAGGGACAGGATGCCCTCAGGGATAGGACCCCCTAAGGAACAGGATCCTGGAAGGAACAGGATCCCCTCGGGAGCACGATCCCCTCAGACTAGCACAGGAATTCCCGACTGAGGGTTTAAAGCCCCCGCGACACAAAAAAAATGGCCAGAAAGGAACCAATTTTCAGCCCAGGACAGGGGGGAAACAATTCCCGATCTTCCCTCAGTGCTTCTGATCTTTTTCTAGCCCAACCATCTGCTTGTAGACAGAAACTTGCTCTTAAAGGATTAGTTTTAGTACTAAGAATGATATTTTGTGCTTTAGCATGGAGGAAGAACATCCAACATGTCAACAGTTGTCTCTGGTGCAGAAGCCCAAGGCAGCAGCTTTGTTTTCCATCATGTTTTCCTTTGTTTTCTATCCCCTTCCTCAGGTCCATGGCACGTCCTTGGAGGCAGCTGGGGAGCAGCTCAGCTCATCCACACATTCCATGTGTCCCAGCTGCCCGCGGGGACGGGCTGCAAAAACCCTCCCAAGCGGCTGAGTTTTATTTTGCAGCTTTAATCCTGTTCCCAGAGCTCAGGAAAAGAATTCCTTACAAATGGTCCCACACAGCAGCATTGTGTGGTAAGATCTGAGGCGACTGTGAAGGATCCCTGGCACGAGGAGTGTGCCCGGAACCCCAGCTGATCCACAGAAATCACACAAACCAAGTGCCGGTCCCGGAGCAACCCAGGCAGATTTGCCCAAATGCCAAAGTTAAATAAACAGGGTCTTACCTGGAAATCATTAATTTTCTTAGTGAGAAGATGACGTGTTCTGAGTCACCTGGAAGAGCCCCAAAAAAGAAGGGTCAGCTCTGAGCCAGTATTCCCCAGGGAAGGGAGCAGGGACCAGCCACCCTGGTGTGTCCCAAACCCTCAGGGTACGCCCAGCTCTTACCTGCAGGTGACCTTTGAGATTGGCCGGTGTTTTATAATCCCCCTTTAAAACCTGTGGGAAAGAGAACCTAGAGTCATCCCCCGGGGCAGTGCAATCACCTCTGGGTCACTGCTGCCAGCCATTCCCAACCTTCCCAGGCTGCACCTTGAGTGGTCTGTCCTGCTCTGGGTCCCTCTCTCTAAGACAGTCGAGGAGTTGGAGTGTGTCCAGGGAAGGGAACAGAGCTGGGGAAGGGGCTGGAGCACCAAGAGCAGCTAAGGGAGCTAGGAAAGGGGCTCAGCCTGGGGAAAAGGAGGCTCAGGGGAGACCTTGTGGCTCTGCAAAGCTCTCTGACAGGAGGGGACAGCCAGGGGGGTCAGGCTCTGCTCCCAGGGAACAGGGACAGGATGAGAGGGAACAGCCTCAAGCTGTGCCAGGGGAGGGTCAGGTTGGACATCAGGAGGAATTTCTTCATGGAAAGGGTGGTCAGGCATTGGAACTGCCCAAGGAGGTGGTGGAGTCCCCATCCCTGGAGGTGCCCAAGGAACGTGTCTGATGTGGCCCTCAGTGCTCTGGGCTGGTGACAAGGTGGGGATCAGGCACAGGTTGGACTCGATGGCTCTGGGAAGCCTTTTCCAACCAGAATGACTCTGGAATTCTGTGACTCTGTTTTCCCTGTGTGAGTCTGTTTCCCCTTGCTCTACCCCTATCTAGTTCAGGAGCTTCCCTTGCTCCGGAGGCCTGTCCCCCCACGGCAGTGGCACTCACTCTGTGCGTGTTGTTGACAACCAGGGGGTCGGGGTGGCCGTAGTTGGGGGGGTTGGCGTAGGGGTCGTAGCCGAGCCTGGCGAGCATGGGAGCGATGTGGGCCATGTCCTGCAGCACATCCCCCGGGATGTGCCCGATCCATTTGGATAACGCCTCCATGTTCACCGGCTTGATCACCTGGTCTGTTGACCTCTCTATCCTGGGGAAAAAAAAGGAGAAAAAACCAAAAGACACAATGGTTGGATTTCATGCAAGTGCTGGGCTCACACACAACTCACTGCCACCTCCACAGAGAACCACAGGACAGGACCTTAAATCCCATCCCGTCCCACTCCCTGCCACGGGCACAGACACCTTCCACTATCCCAGCCTGCTCCAAGTCCTGTCCCACCTGGCCTTGGGCACTTCCTTGGATGGGGTACCCACAGCTTCTGTCCCTCACTGCCCTGCTCTGGGGAAGCAGACCCCGGCAGGGGGTTCCACAGCTCCAGAGGCTGGGCTCTCCTGTTTGGAATCATGGACTCATTAAGGTTGGAAAAGCCCTCTAAGACCAGTGAGTCCAACCAATCCCCCAGCACTGCCAAGGCCACCACTGACCCATGTCCCCAGCTGCCACATCCACACAGCTTTTAAATTCCTTCAGGGACGGTGACTCTACCACTGTTCTGTTCCAATGCTTAACTATCCTTTCAGGGAAGGAATTTTCCTCATTATCCAACCTAAACCTCCACTGGCAACTTGAGGCTGCTTCCTCTTTTCCTACAGGAGGGATCCATCCTGCACTGGGACAGGAGTTTTCACCAGGACACCTCCGCTTATCAGAGGAAAACAATATAAGATGTGTGGGCTGTAGCACAGATACACCCGGTGACCCCTATGAATATTCAAAACCTGATCTAAGTAACCTGGACCAATTTACTCTGAGCAAACAAGGAAGCAGAGCCAGCTGCATGCCCAGGGCATCCTGGAAAACTGGAGCAGCTGCACATCCCCCGTGGCTCCTGTGCCCTCACCACTGGGACATCAATAACTGATACGGAGACTTGGATAATTCCCTCACACAGCTGATTAAATTTTACTAAGGCTGACTTAAGCTTCCATTTAGAAAAGAAACAGCAAAAAAAGAGGAAAAGAAAGTGGGAGAAGGTAAATGTCCCCCGCACATGGGGAGGCCAGCAGGGAGTGTTGGGTGTGCCCCCACTGAGCAGGTATTGTTTTTATTCTGCAATACCAGCCCCAGACCTGGCAAGAACTGCAGCTCATCATCATTAACAGCACAACTAATCACACCAAGGAGGCATCTGAGGACGGGTGGAGAAAGAGGCATTAAAGAGCTCACGTTTCAGAGCAAGCAGCCCTTTGCAAATTAGAGACTGAAATAATTTCTGCAGTGTCAAGAGCGATTAAACAGTCACCTGCTCCTGAAATCCTTGCTTGACAAGCTGTTCTGTGGAATACAGCAGATTGGGAGCATTAAAGCCATCTCTTACTCAGGAACACAAACTCCACCGCAGTACAGTGTGCCGTCTCTCCTCCCCCAAAATCACACACAAAAAAATCACACGCAAACCCCAGCAACGCGGCTCTGCCCCCAGCTTTAGCCTGCTTTGCCTAATGAAAATACTCCTTGAAAAAGCTGAGGAAGGAGCCGAGACTCACTTGGAAAGGGACACCCCGCCGGGCTTCCCGATGAGCTCCTCGTGGTGCAGCACCGTGTCGCTCCAGGAGATGTCCAGGAACCTCATGATGTTGTGCATGGACTGCTCGGGGTGCAGCACCAGCTGCTCATAGTAGACGGGCAGGCAGCGCGCGCGGCCGATCTCCAGGCACTGGGAATACATCACCTCGATGGCCTTGTTCCACTTGGTCAGGCAGTCCCGGTAGCTGTTGAGGTCGAAGCCGGCGATCGTCACCTTACGTGTGATCATGGAGTGCACCGAGGCGCGCCCGTCCCGCACCATCAGCAGGAACTTGGAGTTGGGGAACAGCCGGGACAGGTACACGGAGGACTTGAGCGTGAAGGGGTCCTTGTTGCACAGATACCTGGCGGGCTCGCCGTGCTTGGCGATCACTTCCAGGATGAAGGCCTGCATGGCCGCGTCCAGCACCTGGTCCGTCACCCCCCGCCTCGTCCAGGCGCATCTTCTCGCGGCCGGACTTGGACCAGGCCTGGCGCATGGCCAGCACGCGGGGGATGATGCGGGTCTCCTCCCCGCAGCGCACCTCGGGGTGGGCGTCCAGCATGGCCCTCATCAGCGTGGTGCCGCTGCGGGGGACGCCGCCGATGAAGATCAGGGGCATGTCCTTGCTGTACCGGTACTCCACGTGGTTGGCGTCCACCATCACCAGCTCCTCGTTCTCGGGCCTCATCAGCCTGTGCCTCCTCTCGCTCAGGACCTGCTGGCACTCCAGGACCTGCTGCCCGAGGTGCAGGGTCGCCATCAGGGCCGCCACCGAGCCCACCAGCAGCAGCACCCTGCGCGTGGTGACCCGCATCCTGCTCTCCTGGGCACAGGCTGGGGGCTTCAGCTCTCTGCTAGCGAGTGTCCAACCCCACGGGCATCTGCAAGAGAACAGCGCTGTCAGAGCAGCAGCGGGGCCAGCCCTGCTCCGATGGGATGCTGACACCATCCCAACATTTCATCACCTCCTTCGCTTATCAGCACCTCCCAGGCTTGGTGCCTTACACCCAGCAGGTAATTAAAGTCTGCCTAGGTGCACACCCAAAGAGAGAATTTCTGCACTGTTTGTGCTCCCAGAAACACAGGTTTATGGCTGGAGCAAAGCTCCAGGAACGTTTTGGAGAGGAGGGGCCCTGTACACTCAGGGAGTCCTTAAAACAAAATCTTTACAGAGAGCCTGTTTTGTCCTAGATAAAGCCCAGACCCTCAGTGTGGTTATTCCTCCCAAACCCAAGCCAGCACTCCAGCACTGCTCACCTCTCAGCCACCTGCATCCTCCCTACATTTTGTTTAGTTTAACTCTGCGGTCACAGGGGAGGGGGAAGCTGAAATGAGAGAAAAACAAAAGCCTCTCATGCCAGCTTTAAGGGTCTGAGTCAGGAGAAACCGTTAGAAAGAAACACTGACAAGTTCAGCTATCTGAGAGCGAACAGCCACACGCAGCGTTCACCACCCTGCCCTGCCTCGGAAACTGACCTGACGGAGAAATCCGTGAAACTCCATCTGGCACCGAGACTTTCTGGGGTTTTCCACGGCTCGGCAGGACATCCAGCAGGAAGGCTACAGCCTCTGCGAGTGCCCAGCTCAGCTGCGTGCCCGGAGGGACTCCCGGGAATGCTGGCACCGCTTCCCGCCCCCTCCCCCCGTCCGCCCCAGTTGCGAGTGCAGGTTTTGCAATCCTCCCCTGGGCTCACCCCGGGATTTCCAGTTCTTTGTGATTATGAGGCTGGGGCAGGAGCTGAATGGAGTGGAAGGAACGGGCCGTCCATGGATTCTGTTTTGCTGACGGAGGCCAAAGAGCTGCTCCAGAAATGGGTTTTCTCCCCTCCACGAAGGAACACATTGTGCAGCAGCCCATGCGGAGCAGGGAGCAGGCAGGAGAGAGCCTGGAGCTGGGCAGCTTCCCTGCTCCTGCCCTTCCTGCCAGGCACTCAGGGACTCACCATGCTCCCCCCTTTCAGTCCCTGACATCCCACTGCACCATCCCGGACTGCTGCCATCCACCCACCGGCTTTTATCCACTCCTGCCCAGGCAGTGCCCCTCTGCCAGCCCAGGGATGCCCTTCCCCAACCCAGCAGCATGGCAACATCACTACCAAAAGTATTTTTGTGGCTTTTTACTCCCTGGTCCACCCTGACCAGCTGCTTGGTAACAAAACAAAGCTAAACAGCCTCAACTGCATCCCCAGGTATGAGATAAAGTGGGTGGATTTGTTGGGATGTAGATCAGAGGGACACCCAACAGCTCTGGCATTTTTGTGGCACCAAGCAGGGTCAGAGCCATTAACAAGACAAGTGCTGCTCCTTCCTGCTATCTTCATCTGTTTCAGTCATGTAAATATATTCAAATGCTCGCCCCAAAATAATTGCAAATGCCCCAAGACCCATTTCAATGGATGGCAGAGGAGCAGGCAGGGTTTAGGGCCAACTGGAATAATTAGGGCGATGCAGACCAAGACAGGCTAATTAGCAGCAAAGGCTGCATCGTGAAAGGAGGCTGGAGCACAGAAGTGCTCTGTTCTCCAGGAGAACCAGCTGACAGGGAGCAGTTCCCACCGAGATGCTCCAGCAGCTCCGGCTGAGCTGCGGAGGGAACAAAGGGACTCTCATATTGTGTGTGATGGGAGGGCGGCTGTGCCAGGGGAGGTTCAGGTCGGACATCAGGAGGAATTTCCTCATGAAAAGAGTGGTCAGGCCTTGGAAGGGGCTGCCCAGGGTGGTGGTGGAGTCCCCATCCCTAGAATGGAATGTTTGAACATGGCACTCAGTGCCCTGAGCTGGTGACAAGGTGGGGACTGGGCACAGGTTGGACTTAGGCTGGATGGTCTGGGAGGGCTTTTCCAACCTGAATGATCCTGGGATTCTGTGAGTCCCTGGGGACCACCCTGCCTGTCCAGCAGGCAGGACACAGCCCCCACTGCTCCCACCCAATGCCACCAGCATAGGAAAGGTCCCACTCTGTGTGGGGAGTGGGAAAGGCAGGTGCCCACAGGAGCATGGCTTCTCCCCACTGCTGAGCTCTGGACTCTGGCTCTGCCCTTGCATGGCAGCCCCTGGCCCTGGGAGGGCTGGAATGCGACAAACCTCTCTGTTGGGATCATCCTGGGATCACCTCAGAGTGCTGGGAGGGCTGAACAACATCCAGAGCGTGTCTGGCCTTGGGCCAGGGCAACCACAAACGGCCCAGCTGGTTCTCCACTCTTTTGTGCAATTCTCCACTGAGAATTTCCTACAATTTATGGGCCTCATTAGTCTGTGAGGGAAGATGGATGGGTCATTTCCTCCCCAGCAGACACTGTGCTGGAATCATGGTGTAATTAGGTGCAGGGCTGTCTGAGCAGAGACAGCCCTTCCAGAGACAACACCCCTTCAGATGCCCAAGCTGGCTCTGAGAGCTTCCCACTCCAGCAGGAATTAGAGAGCTTGGACACGGCAGGACAGGGATGTGACCCAGGGCCAGGGGCTCTGCCCCTGGCCAGCATCAGGGCAAGGCTGGCACCCAGAGAATGGGGGAGGATGGGAACCGGCAGGGAAGTGACAGCGGAGTGACAAGAGGTCCTACAGGCAGCAAGTCTTCCCTATTCCCTGATGGGACTTGAGCATGAACAAAGTTGACACTGTGTCCTGCCAGCTTGTAAAAGCAACACAGGCTCAAGGGGGCACCAGTGGTGGTGTGGACAGATGTGCAACATCATCAGACAGATGTGCAGTAGCCACCCAGCATCCCAGGAGAACCACACATCCAGCTCCTTGCTCTTACCTTTCCCCCGTACGGTCATTGTGCTGCTAGTTGAGCTTCATGCTGAACCCGTGGCCACCAAAACACCTGATGGGGAAGAGAAGTCACAGTATTAATTTGTTTATTTAGCACAGGCATCTGCTCTCCTCCTCAACACCTTCCCCTCCTGCCCACAGCCTCCTCTGAACCCCAGGGAAAGGTGCTCCTGGAGGAGCTGATGGTCCCAGCTCATGGTCAGTGCTGCTCACAGAGCACAGCCAAGCCAGGACACACAGAGGGAAGCAGGATGGCAGCTGCTCTTTTAGGAAATGCAGCCTCCTGGAAGGGAGAGGCGTCAGGGAGACCCAAGCAGCCGGGATGATTAAAGCCCAGGGGATGACAATCAACTGGGCACAATTCCAGCACACACCGACCGGCACAACAGCCTTGACCAGAGGAAGCAGCTCCAGACTCGCCCGCTGCAAATGCTGAAATCAGCCACAAGTCAGACGATGACCAGAGCCCCCAAATCAGTGGCAGTGAAAGGAAACAGAGCCCAGAGGACCTGCAGGCCTGGCAGGACCTCCTGGCTCCAGCCCAAGGAACAAAGCTCTCTCCAGCCTCAACACCTGCCAAGCATCAGCCACTCACAGCATGGAAATGCCTCCAGGTTGGGAACCAAACCCCTGGACACTGGGTTTCCCACAAGCACACAGCACCTGTATCCACAAGGACTGCTCCATGCCAGGGAGCCCAGCAGCCCTGGCTGAAGCCATCCTGCAAGCACAGAGCATCCTGAGGAAAGTCTGGGAGCAGAGCCTGCCGAGGGGCCAGGACCCAGCAGGATCACGGGATGTCACTCTGCTCCCAGGATCACGACGTGGGACCATCTTGGGGTCACTGTTGCTGGGACATTTCCAGTCAGCTGCCCCTGGCTGCACAGCAGGTCCTGGCCCCACAGGATGTTGCTGAGAACATTTCCAGTAGTGACACTAATGGCTATTCCAGCCACCCGAGTCTCTCCTCGTGCCATCGCGTGTCACCGGCCCCTCCGCCTCAGCACTAAGGAGAAACCAGAGGGAAACTCCACCCAGCATGAACTCTGCAAGGGCTTATCCGCAGTGCAGGCGCTTCCCTGAGAGGCTTCCTGCTCAGCCTAGCCTCCATGGACCGCAGGATTCCCGCTCCTGACCAGGCTGCAGCTGCCACATCCCTGGATGTGCTTCTGCAGTGCTGAGGTGCAGGGACAGAGGTGGTTTAACAACCCACCCGACTCACCCTGCTCCAGAAATGGCTCCAGCTCTTCCCCGTGCACAGACACACGGACAGACATACGGACACGCACTTGTTTGTGACTTCCTTCCTGATGCTGTGCAGGGCGTCACCACCAGCTGGGCTCCAACAACAGCTCCGACCAAAACCCCAACCAAAACCCCTGAGTGAAACAGTGAAACCCCTGACCTTGACACCTGCACTGGGAACGGGTAAAAACCACCCCCAGAACAGCCCCCGTGCTGGCACAGCACCCTCAGCAGTGAGGAAACACCATTTGCTGAAGCGTTACAAACAACCACAAAAACAGTTTCTATGAGAAGCCCCATAGGATCAAAAGCTGCATTTTTCTTTAAACCATTCCCAGAAACAGTGGTCATAAAGTGCAGCCTCCCCAAAAGACGTAGGTGTGGCCTGGAAAATTTGAGCTCAATTTGTTGGTGCTTAATAAAAGGATGAGGATCTGCAGGCACCCTTGTGGCAGAACAGCAGCAGAAACTGTGGTCAGCAAGAAATGTCCCAACATATCCAACTCACATCTTTACAAATCAGCAATATTTAATTACTGAATTGATAGTCTCCAGTTCATTTACAAAAATAAACACAGCTTGCCTGAGGGCCACCGCTTCATCTCAACCTGAGCTCAGTCCAATGCTGGCACTGCTGATGGCAGCTCTGCTCCTCCTGGATGCTCCTGCTGGCTACTTGTACGGCACATTTCCAAACATTTCCCAAGTATCTCTTTTAGCAGGATTGGAATGCAGTGAGCATGGGGTATGGGGCCAGCACCAATCTCCACCAGGAGCCCACAGAGGCACCACAAGGGCGGCTGTGGTCACTGAGTGCAGCATCAGCCCTATTGCACAATCCTCGTGCTCCTCCACCCCAGCACTGCCCAGACCGGGATCGATCCCACAGGGAACAGGGTCCAACCCACCCACCCCTGTGGGGGGGGGACAGGGGCTCTGCATGTACCTCTGCTGCAGGGGAGCCATGGCCCTGAGCCTCGGAGAGAAGATATGAAAATTAAGCTGCTGCACTCCAAAAAAGAAACCCCACAACAAAAAAGAAGCTGCTGTCAGCCACCACGTGGCGAGAGCAGGACCGCTGAGAGCAGGACGGGTTTGGTGACTAAAACTGAAGCTGCACTGCAGGTCATGAACCCAGGGCATCCACTAGAACAGAGGCCAACTCCAGTGAAAACACGACCAATCCTGGCAAAAACACCTGTGGTCTGGAGCACTTCGGAGTTCTGTGTCCCTTGGAAAGTCCCCAAACAGCACGGACAGCCCCTGTGGTTTACACTTGCACCGCCGCCATCATCCCAGCGAAAACTAACAGTCAAAAGCGTCCAGGGATGAGTGTTCAAGCAGCCACCTCAGCACCTAAACCACACACAGAGGCTGCTGCAGCTGCATCTTAGCACCCACCAGGCTCAGGGGGCAAAGGAGAATTAATTCTCACTGCCGAGGACCTAGAAAAATAAACCAGGAGAACCTGCTGCCCTGAGGATTAAGACGGAGTGTGCCAGCTTCAAACACTTTCTAGCTCAGAAAAGCTGCAAGGTGTGAGCCCTGAGCCACACCACCCATTCCAGCCGAGCATCCCTGCCCTGCATCCCAGAGAGCCCAGCCAGGGCTACGGGCACTGTGTGCCAGCCAGCTCCAGCAGGCTCTAAATCACATCCGCAGAGAATCCACAGACATTGCACAGCACAAACAGACTGTTGGTTTATCACCTCAAGGCTGTTACGATTAGCAAAATATTTTATTATCCTGCTCAATGGTACAGTGTTCCTCAAACAATAAAAATCCCACCAATTTACAGTAAGTCCCCTCTGTCCGTCCCTTGTTCCAAGCACCGCGACGGTGTTTTATCTTCCCAAGATGGAAAGCTCAGAATTCACCCTGCCAACCTCGCAGGAGTACAGCCTTCAGCTCAGGGTGGCAAATTAATTATGGAATGCCCAAGGGGAAAGCTGCTGGCAGCACACAGGGGTGGAAGCACCTACCCCCTCCCTGGCACCTGGCACCACACCAAAGCAAGGCTCTGGCACGTCAGACGTGCTTGTGCTGAAATGGGACACGAGCTCTGCACTTCAGAGGGAGCTCCTGACTTTTAATTAACCCACAGAGCTTCACCCTTCCTTAATTAATCTGCAGTTGCTGCCTCAGGGGGACAAAGGCAAAGCCAGCACAGGTGCCACTGACGGTGACACTGCCACGTTGGCTCTTCTTGTGCCCTGACAGTGACTCCGCTGTCCTGCTGGAGGATGGGGCTCTGGGAAAGCACTGAGCTCTCCCCCAGCTCCTCCTGCCCAGGGAAGCTGTGGCTGCCCCATCCCTGGAAGTGTCCATGGCCAGGCTTGGATGGAGGTCTGAGCAACCTGGTCTAGTGGAAAGTGTCCCTGCCCATGGAAAGGGGCTGGAACCAGAAGATCTTTGAGATCTTTTCCAACCCAAACCATTCTATAATTCTATGATGATTCTGTGATTACTCTCCATGCCTCTGACCAGGTTCCTCCAACTCTCACCCCATGTCCAGGGTATGTCAGGGGGGCACCGGGCAAGGGGAGCTGGGGGTTGCAGCCCCTCTGTTTGCTAACCACGCTTGATGCAAGCACAGCTCTTTCCTCACAAAACTGCACGAACATTCCCTGCAGGAATGTGGGTGGTCAGAGCCTGCCATACAACAGGGAGAAAGAGAAGTCAGAGGAACTGCTAGAAAAAACACAAAGTATCTTCAAAAAATATTTTCCCAATCCACACGCCAAACCCTACGTCTCAACAAGCTCCATTCTTGCACGCATAAAGATCAGGATCTGCAAATAAAAAGTTGTTTCTGCAAGACAAACCCCAAAACCTCAAATTTGCTTAAGAAACAAAAATCAAAGTGTTTTATTTCCCCATGCAGCAGCAGCAGCAGCAGGCCTGGAGGCACTGCTTGAGGGCAGGGCAGGGCAGCTAGGACAGAGGTGCCACTGCTCACCCGGCAGGCAGGGAGGGGAGAGGGGACACTGCTGCACCTCCCCATCTTCCCCAGCTCCTCTGCTCATTCTTGTCCCGTTTCCTGCAGCTTCCCTCAGGAACACAGTCCCGAGCACAGGATGCCCAGCAATGCCCAGCCACGCTTGGCACAACGCATGCCATACCAGCAAGCCTTTGGCGACTCCACAAAGCCAGAAACTCTGGGAAGTATCAGCACCCGCTTCAGCAATGTGAGAGTTTGCATCCTCCCACTCCAGCCCCAGCGAGGATGGGCAGTGACCACCCCCAAGCCCTGGCACGGGAGAAGCCCTTGTGAAACCACAGATGGAAGAAACGGAATCGGGTCCTTCCGAGCCTGCGCCACGGCTGCCTCATCAGCCACAGCAACCCTGCACCGCACATCCGAGCGCCTTCCTGTCTGCACGGGCCCAGCTGGGAGCCCTGCTCCTCCCCTGCTGCCACTGGCCTCTGCAAACACTGGGCCACCAAGGCCTGTGCCTGTGCCCTGAGTGCCACCTGGCCACGCTGGCCTGCAGCCAGCTGTGAGCACAGCTGCCCACGGGGGTGGCAGCTCAGCCACTGCCAGCAACAGGCACTCGCACCACAGGATCCTGAGCAGGAACAGGAGCACTAGAAAAGCTTCCCCTGCCCCAGCACAGCAGCCTGTGGCTCCAGAGACAACATGCCTGTGGTCATTTCTCCGTGGAGAAGCACCTGGATGCTTCACAGCCCCTTCAGAGCCCCCAGTCTCAGTCTGGGGTCACTGCCTGGGAATGCACGGTGGGAAGCAGTCGCTTGCTTCAACTTCCGAGCGCTGTGTGTTGAGCAACCCCTGCTGCTGCTCTTGTTTGCTGTCCCTTGGAGGGGACAAGAGGCTCCCGCACAGGGCCACCCTCCTGCCTGCACCCACACTGTGAGGCACCACAGCATGGACTGGGGATGAAAAGGGAGGGAAAAAAAAGGCATTGTTCACCTCAGGAGAGGAAATCTTTGAGAGAATTCCTGGAGGAATTCTGGAGGCAGACAGGGCACTAAAGGCTTGGAAAACAGAGTGAACCAAAGCAGGCAGCCAACACCAAGGCAAGCTTCTCCTGGGTTCTGTGTGCCTGCTGCCTGTGGAATCTGGAGGGAAACGTGCTCGGCTGAGGCATGAGGCTGAGGTTCCTCAAGGCATCTCAAATTCATCACAAGGCGCATCTGCACGGTGCCAAATAAAACCACCTGCTGGGGGTTTGTTTTCTCTCTCCAAAAATCTTCTTGACAGTCCCCGCGTTTTAACAGCGCTCCTGCCATCCCACACATCCCCAAAGGCTCAGCGTACCCTTAATGCAAACTGCCTTTGGAAAAAATCTCCTTAAAATAGCGACAGAAATTACTAATACAGTTTGTAAAACCTACAGGCAGAGGACGGCAGTGGCACGAGCCTGCCCATGCTGGTGAGCCCACCAGCGTCCCGCAGAGACCCCAGGCCCCAGCCTACCACATCCCCCCCCAGTGAATCCCCCCAGTGCCAGCTGCTGTGGGCAGGACCCGCACAGTGCCCAGTTCAGCTGCTGTCCCCCAAATTCCGGGCTGCCTCTCTCGTGTGACTCTGCACAGACCCTGGGCTCCCTTTGGGCTCTGCAGCACAGCTGCTCCTGCGGTGCCACATGCAGCAGCCTCGGGGCACCAGCTGCCACCGGCACGCGATGGCAAACCCCGCTTGCAGGCGCCCGTGCTGGCACTTGACAGCTCCCCACGAGCACCCTGCAGCATTCCCACCAAACACACGGCAAATCTGGAAACCTGTTAGCACCAATCATCGGGATCTCCTCACTCACCGTTGCCCAGTGCCCGGGGAAGAGGGAGCAGCATGGCTGTGCTGAGGGGGGGACTCGCCTCCCGAAACCGAGTCCAAGCAGCTGGCGGGGCCTGGCAGAGGGAGGCGTCTGAAGGGGTTTCAAGCTGTGAGATGATTTTTGGACAGAGCCCGAGCATGCAAACAAACACAGCGAGGGACAGAGCAAAGGCCTCTGTGATGCAAACCATTCCCTGCCTGCAGAGGAGGGCAGCCCAGCTCACACTGCCAGCCCTGCTGCCAGCAACTCCAGACACGAGTCCCAAGGAACTTGAGCTGGACAAAGCGTGGATGCTACATCCCTGCCACACAGGGCACAGCCGAGTAAGAGATGGGCACTGCCAGGGGAATGCCAGTGCTTTGGGTGGGCTGCCAAGTGCCAACGCAGCTGCTCAGGAGCCCATCTGCACCCTGTGCCAAGGGGGGACCCACAGCCACCCCGACCTCGGTGCTGCCAACACCTCTTGAGCCTCAGCAGAGGCTGACACTGCCCGAGACCTGCAGGCACAGCCTCTCACTGGGCACCCACCTGCCCAGGCCACCACGCTCATCCTGGTATAGGAGGGCAGTTCCAACCCTGGCTGAGCTCTGGACACCTGGACGGATGGACAGCCCCAGCCCATGGGTGCCTCTGTGTATGGCAGTGCTCAGGTTATGGGGGCACGACTTGGTGCTGGGCTGCCAGAGGGGAGCCATGGGAGCCATGGGAGAGGAGACCATGTGCCAAAGAGCAGAATGGGAGGACAAAAGTACGAGGAGCACCCTGGGGTGAGCACCTTGTCCCACCTGCCATGCATCCTGCACTGTGTTCTGTGCACTGAGCATTCTGTGGCCAGCTCAGCAGACCCTGCACTGCATGGAGCACCCTGCACCCAGCACCACTCATGAACCCAGCACTGAGCATCCTGCCCTGAGCATCCTGCGCCCAGCACCACTCGTGAACTCAGCACTGAGCATCCTGCCCTGAGCATCCTGCGCCCAGCATCACTCGTGAACCCAGCACTGAGCATCCTGTCCTAAGCATCCTGCGCCCAGCATCACTCGTGAACTCAGCACTGACCATCCTGCCCTAAGCATCCTGCGCCCAGCATCACTCGTGAACCCAGCACTGAGCATCCTGCCCTGAGCATCCTGCGCCCAGCATCACTCGTGAACCCAGCACTGAGCATCCTGCCCTAAGCATCCTGCGCCCATCATCACTCGTGAACCCAGCACTGAGCATCCTGCCCTAAGCATCCTGCACCGAGCATCCTGTACCGGCCACCCAGCACTACTCTGAGCACTCTGCACCGAACACGCAGCACCGAGGACCGCTCTGTGCCCCCAGCACCGCACACCCAGCGCCGTTGTGTCCCCAGCACCGAGCACCCTGCACCGTTCCGATCCCGCATCACCGCCCGGCGTCCCCGGCGCCGCGCACCGCGCATCTCCCGCACTGCGCACCGAGCATCCCCCGCCGCTCCGCTCCCCGTTCGCTTCGCCCGCGCCACCCACCGAGCCCCGAGCCGGTACCGGGCAGCGCCCGCCGGTACCAGGCGCCGCCCGCCGCGCGGCCCGGCCGCTGTCACCTGCCAGCCGGCGCGGCTGGGGGGGACAAGCGGCAGGGGCACAGGCGGTACCCGGGCCGTGCCGGGCCGCTCCCCCGCTCCCTCCCCGCACTCACCGGGGCCGCCGCCGGCCCGGAGCGGCGCGAGACGCGGCGACGTCACGCGCACGCGGGGCCGGGATCCCCGCCCGCCGCTCCGCGCGTGCGCCGCGCGCGCTGGGCACCGGGCGGCACCGGGGGGACCGAGCCCGCACCGACCCCGTGTCCCTCCCCGTGTCCGTGTCCCTGCTCGTGCCCGTTCCCGTGCCGGTGCTGTTGCCCGTGCCGGTACCGGCCGCGGCCGCGCAGCCGTCCCCGCGAGTTGTCAGGAGCGCTCCGCGCCGCGCTGCCCGCGGCCTCACCGTTATCCCCGGTCCCCGCCCCGGTCTCGATGTGCCTGTGTGCAGCGCCCGGCAGCGCTGCCGTCACTGCTATCGCTGTAATTAATCACCGCCGTCGCTAATTAGCGGTGTGGGAGCGCAGGGAAGTGCCGCCCGAGGTGCCCCACTGGGAGGCAAAGGGATGAGGAAGGGGGGATGAGGCCGCAGAGAAGTGCCCGGTGGGGAGGGACAGCATCCGAGGGGAAAAAAAAACCTCCTTGAAAGTGAATTGGTCTTTGATTGACTGCAATTTCGGCTGTTGATTAGTGCCCAGGTGGATCCCACCGGCAGGACCCCGGGACCCCTCACAGCCCCCCGGATCCCGCAGGTGGGGGCAGAGCCAGGAGCCCGCCCTGATTCCGCCGCTCCCGGGGCACCCTGAGCCCCCAGCTCAGAGAATCACCACGGGGGATCTTGGGGTCTGGCTGCAGGGCCTCTGCCACCCTCTTCTCCCACACCGAGGGTCTCCTGTGTCCCAGCCCCAGGGCGGGGACTTCCTCCAATTCCCTGGCAAAACCACCCTCTGCTGTGTCCCACCCGGCTCCAGCGCAAGGCTGGCACACCCCGGGCAAGCGAAGCCGTATTCATGCACCACCGACCCCCGAGCAGTTCTAATCTTCTGGTTTTTTTTTAATTTGCCTCACAAGGTAGAGTACATCCAGGGAATGTGCAATGTACAAGGAAAGTGCTGGGCAGGCGAGCGCGAGGGGAGGCGGGGGTGCCCCATGGGGCCCGGGACTCGTAGCTAGCAGGCGGCACGCTCAGTCGGAGGGCGCGTCGGGGGTGACAAAGGTGCCCTTCTGGTCCCACTGCATGTCCCGGATGCGGCGGATGGACTGGATCTGGGGCTGGAAGGCAGACCACTCATTCCAGTGTCGGAAGTCTCCGGTCTCAAAGAGGTACTGGTAGCCTCTGTAGCCAGGGTACTGGTACCCGACCCAACTGCAGGGAAAGCAAACACAGGACACCTGAGCGGGGTCGGGTGTGAGCTCAGGGGGCCGGTGCGGGACAGGTTACACCACCAGAAACAGGCACACCACCCAAAACAGGCACACCACCCAAAAAAGCCATGCCACCAAACCAACATGCCACCAAAACCAGCCATGCAGAGCTTTCTGTCTGCCTGAGAGCCCACGGCAGCCACTTGGGGAGGACAGGGAGTCTGGCATGAGGCAGCCACCGCTGCAGCCCAGCTTACGTTCCACTGGGCACCTGCACGCTGCCCACGCGGTCGCAGAAGCCATAAGCCCAGAGGCTGGGCACGTCGTCCTCCTGGATTTCCATCTTGTTGCCCTTGAAGTCAGCAGACTCGTAGAGGGAGATTTTGTGGTCCTCAGCCTCCTGGGGAAGACAGAGGATGCTGGGCAGTGCAGCCAAAGTTCTGGAGCTTTGCTGCAGCGAGGCATCGAGCAGCACAGCCCAGCCCTAAGCAGACCCCACCAGGGCTCTCTGCTCCTGAGCACTCACCATTTTGATGGGACGCATGGACATGAAGCAGTCGCTCCGGTAGCTGCTGGACCAGGTGTCCCAGCGAGGGTACTCGCCCTTCTCCAGGATGAACATCTCCCCACGCATGTTGGCCTGCTCGTAGGCCACCCAGCTGGGGAGAGGGGTGGGCAAAGAATGGGTCAAGTGCCACCCGGCTTTTCCCTTCCTGCTCAGCCAGCTTGCAGGACAGTAGAGGGGTCTCCAAAAAGGCTGTGGCCCCACCACCCTGTTCCCACCTTTCTCCCAGCCCAGGCACTGTGGCCTGTGCAGAGCCAATGCTGATCCATGGACTCCCAGCTGGAAGCTCACTGGTGTGTGAGCGTCTAAACCTGCAGCAGGCACCAGCACTCACAGTGCTCCTCTTCCTCAGCTGGGGAGCAGCAGGATCCCGGCACAGCTGATGACCCCGCAGAGTCAGCTCAGGACTCTGTTGTCCCTCCTGCCCAGGCTGTGTAATCCTGGCACGCCTCACTGCTCCAGCAGCAGCCAGCACTGGCACCCGTCCCACTGCCAGGCATGGGCCTCATTCAACTGCAATGTCACCTCTTTAGCAGAGCCACGAGGTGCTGCAGTGCTGGGAATGTCATGGGTGTGGGGCTTCAGAAGCCCCCAGCACCACAGTAGTCCTGCATTTGCTGCTTCCCTTTTCCCTGCAGAAACAGCTCTTCCTGCAGATGCCAGCAGGGTTTTTCCTGCTGGCAGGAGATGTGTTCAGGTACCCCAGGCTGCACAGTCTCTAGCTCACTGCTAAAGCTCAGCTTGGTTGTTTTGCTTTCATCTTTCCCTCAGCACATTTTTGGGTGCCGAGTCCCATCGGTGACTCGCAAGAAGCTTTTAAGGACCCAAATGACACCCAAGTTCTCTGTTCTCCCAATTTCACCCTTTCTATGTCTAGTGCAGCTTCCCAGGTATCACATCTGAGCTCCTTCCAGGCTGCTCCATCCCCCATTTGTTTCAAGAGGATTTGGATATTCTGGGTTCCTAATAAAAAAGTCATGGGTGCTGCATGGTGTCATTGCAGGTCACCCTCCCGGTCCCTCAGGGATGCTGTCAGGACAAGCCATGTCCTGTGCATCCTCCCCACAGCACTACCAACCCCCCTGCATTCCTGGGCATGCTGTTTCCAGCCAGGCACGGCACGGTGGGATGCTCTTTCAACATGGAGATCATCCGTCTGCTCAGTTATCTGCTTTGGGGATCGTTTTTGTCCCTGCCTGTGTCAACTGTTCCCACAGCTTTGAGACCTGCCCAGCCCCCTTGTTGCTGCTGGGCTGCCTGGGTGCAGGCGTGTGCTTGTCCCTGCCCATCCCTGCCTGCTCCAGCCTGGTCCAAGGATCCCACCTCATTTCACCTTGACTTATCAAAAATCTGCAGGTCTCTTGTATTCCATGGACAGCTCCAAGAGGCTGAAATGATGGACACCTTTCCTCAGCCCTTGGCTTCGCCTCTGGTGCCATTTCTTTGCATGTGGCCCTGGCATCCTTCCCATCCACCTGGCCCTCCCATCCTCCTCGAAGGAAATCCGGGATACCTGCCCTGCTCCCGTGCTGGCCCCGCTGTGCTCTGCCCAGGCGGCAGGGAAATGCCCCTGCACATCACATTGTGCCCAGGGTGCCCCCAGGGCTGTCCCCACCCACCGGGAATATCCCCAGGGACATGGCCCTCTCCATGGCTGGGGTCACTTACGGTCCAGAGGTGACAATGACACTGCGCACCCGGTCGAAGCCACGGTCAGCCAGGTTCAGGCACTCGGCAGTGAACTCCATCTGCCTGCCCTGGAAGTTCTCCTGGTCGAAGACAATGATCTGGAGGTGCAAGGAAAGGGTTGGATGAGGACAGGCATGCTCAGGGAGGGCAGGCTGGTGCTGTGTGACCCTGCATGCCTGAGCCCACTGCTCCATGTGTCCCCCTCCCCTCTCCAAGCCTTTCTGCCCCTTCTCGGATCTGATGCCCACCCGTGCTGAGCTGGGCTCTGTTCACGGGCATGCCCAGCACAGGCTGAGCACTGGAAGGCTCCCCCCAACAGTTGCTCCTGCTCCAAGATGGCCCCATCCTGCCCCTGTTTTGCTGCTGCCGGTGCCCACCCTGGTGGGAAGGAGCTGCTTCTCCAGGTGCTCTGTCTGCACTGTGGCCTTCTCAGCCTGGCATGGTGTCACCAGATCCCTGGCATCACTTTCCCCCCATGCCAACCCTGCTGCAATGGCATGCTGACCTGGCATCACCGTGGCAATTCAGTGCTGGCCCTGTCACCCCTAGTGTCCCCTCCGCCTCCCCACAGCACCCCTGCATGCAAGACATGACCAGAGGGAGCAGGTGGCAGCAGCCAGCCCTGACACCACAACCCAGGGGAGAGCACTTCCAAAGCCTGTGGTCCCCAACAAGCTGTCCTGGCCAAGGGACCTTCAGACTGTTCCTCCTACAAAATCCCATGCCTGCTGTCAGAGGGACAGAGCAGGGATGGCATCACCCACACCTCCACACTCCTTCCCCCTGGAACAATCTCCTCCTGCTCCAGAGGTGCTGCCCTTGTCCCTCAGCCCGGAGCGTGTCCCTGCGCGTGGGGAGCCCCAGGGCTTACCCTGAAGGCTTCTGGGGAGGGCTCCTCGCCCTTGCTGTTTGCGACAGGAGCAGGGTCGAGGGATGGAGTTGGTGCAGGAGCTGCCTTCTCCTTCTCATCCGCAGCCTGGCCGGGAGCAGCGGGTTTTGTGGTCTCAGACATCGCGGTGGTGGGCTCAAGTCTGTGACAGGGCACCAGCAGCAGGTTAGAGGGAGGCATGGATGTGGGCACCCACAACCCACCCCAGGAGTGGTAACATCTGGATGGGGACTCTCAATGGGGTGGGTGGGCAGGGCCAGGAAAGGAGCTGCTGGAAGGTTCTCCAGCAGGCACAGGCAGGGGTCCTGCCTTCACCAGGGGGATCACAGGAGGTCCGGGAGTCCACATGCTCCTTCTGTGGTCAGGAGAGACCTGAGCATGGTCCCAGCACTGGGGGTGCCCTGGGATGGGGCCTGATGCTGTGCCAGGCACCAGGGCAATCCCAGACGGGGTGCACCTGGGAAGCCCAGGAGGCAGTGGGGCAGCATATGAGGGGTGGGAAGGGGACAGCCCTGGTCTGCTGAGGCCCTGCAGCTGGCACCCTGCTGTGGCCCCGCAGGTGAGTGTCACCAGCAGCTCCCCGGGGAGTGGAGGGTGGTGGGATGCTGAGCACAGAGGCGCTCCCAGACGTGACCACCACAGCTGTGGCTACACTCAGACCCTGAGTTTCCCTCTCCCCACCTCGGGTCCGGCTGCAGCCCGGTGCCCGGGGACTTTGTCCTCTTACCTGGGCAGCTGCTGCTTCTTGTTGGAGTGAGCGGGCTTGTGTTTCGGGGCGCCGCGAGGCCCCCACTTTATAGCCTGGCAAGGGCAGACCCCCGGGCGGGCGCACAAAGGAACTGCCAGCTCATCAGTGTCTGCGCGGCCGCCCAGTCATCACATCCTGCAAAGCGCTGGGCGAGCTGGAAGCCTCTCCCCGGCCCCGTGCCCAGCCGCTGAACCCAGCACTTTCCTTTGTGCCCCCGGCACAACAGAAGACCTGACCGTGCCACTTTGCAGCGCGCCCGGCACCCGCTGACCCGCGTGCGGCCGCCCCGGCAGGGCATATATAGCCCTGGCACGGCCCGGCCGGCGCCGGCACCGGCACAGGAACACCTCCCGTGCCCAGCGCCCCGGCCCCGGGCCCGCGGTGACACCCCGCTCCCCGGCCGCTGCCCCACCGTGCCCGGCCTGCAGCCGCGCTGTGCCCCTTTCTCCCCTCCAAACACTCTCGCTTTGAACATCACTCCGTGCCCGCGAGCGCCGGCGGTGCTGCCCTGGAGATGCCAGAAGGGGAGACCTGAGCGTTCTGAAATGCTTCAGGAGTTAGGGTTTTTTCCAAACGATGTGTAATTGAAGCTGATACTTTCCGAACCACCTGAGTGCCTGAAAATAGTGTTTGTTCTACCTTGGGAACGTCCCTGCTCACTGTCAGTGCTCTTCCTTTACTTTTTAACCGATTTTTCCCGTGCTTCAGTCACCCTGTACCACCCCTGGTTCTGCCACCACCACACTCATGGTTTTGGGGAATCAGCTTTGCCTGACTGCCACAGGGGGGTCGTGGGGTGGCTAGTTGGGGCCACACTGGCCCCAGTCCCCGCAACAGCTCAGCCTCTGGTGCCACATCTCCCTCACCCCATGGCACCTCGGGGGGACCTTCCCCTGAGTCTCTCTGGGCCTCTGATCAGCTCTTCTGCACCTCCACACCCGTGTCCAACACCCGCAGCTTCCCGCAGCATCCAGCACTGGCCGTGCCTCACCCGAGGGCGTGCGGGCAGAGGGCTCAGAGCCCCGTGTGCTGCCCTCCTCTTTTGTTCCTCTCATGCGTCACCCAGCAGTGGTGGGATCCCGGCTGCACCCTCTGGGTTATTGCGCAAAACCCCGAACAAAAAGGATGTATTGATCCCTTCTTTTCCCGAGGTTTTTCAGGAGGTGTGCAGTGCCCGTGACACGGCTGGGTGCGGGGTCTGCTGCCCTGTTACCCCGGGCACTGGCCCAGTATGGGTCTCACCTTGATTCCAGGCAGTGTTTTATGATGCATGATTTCAATTTGCGCTCGTTTCCATGGTTTTTATCCAGATTTCTAATTTAACCTGCCCTCTCCTCCTCCCAGAGCCAGCGTGGGTGTTCTCCCTGTGCTGCCTCCCCTGTGTCTCCTGGGCATTAATCAGCAGGTCTCACCCACCCCCTGCTCCTCACTCTGCTTCCTCTCCCAATCCCCAACACCTTTGAACCTGGGCATAGGAAAACCAGCTCGGAGGGGCTGAGCTCTGCTCTGATGGCCGCTTTGCTCATTACTGAGCATTCAGCATCCCAGTGGGTTTCCCTGAGCCAGTGCTGTGGCAAGGCTGACATCAGGGATTGATCCTTGCCCATTCCCGAGCCCCCCAGACACAAAATCTCTGCCATGGACCCTGTGCCCTGTGAAGCCCCTCACTCCACCGTCCCTCCCTGGCATGGGTGAGCCTGTGGGATGCACAGCTCCAGCACAGCAAAGAGTTGCCCCAGCAGCAGATGGCCAGAGCTGGCACAGCGTGGCCAGGGAGGGCACGGGCACCAGGGTTTGTTCTGCCCTGGTGAGTCCCACTGCCCACGGATCTCCTGCTGCTACATCCCTGCCTGGCACTGAGTGGCACTGTGGGGGGCACAGCTTGGGCTGCGATGACCATGTCCTGCTGCCAGGACATGGAGTGGACAACGAGCGAATGGTGGTCACTGTGCTGGTGGCCAGCACAAGCTGAGTTTAGCTCAGGCCACAGTGAGAGGCCGGGGACAAATTGTGCCAGTGCCAAGAGGGCTTTTGCTGGGGTTGCAGGTGGCAGGGACAGCCCGTGCAGCCCTGCTGTGCCCTGGGGCAGCCGGTTGTGCTGAGCCTCCCCAGCTGCCCTGCTCTGCCTCCCCCAGGGTGCCCGGGGCTCACAGGGCTGCTGCAGCTGCATGAGCGGGACTCTGGCTCAGCCTCCTGGCAGTTTTCTGGCAAATTCTGTCCCAAAACGCAGCACTCCCTGGGAACACTGGTTTTCCCATTGGGCTCAGGAGCCTCCATGGCCTGCTGCCCTCTCTGAGGAGCAGGCTGGGTGGGTGCCTCTGCTGGGCCTTTGGAGCCCTGGCATCACCCCAGGATGATTTGTGAGGTGTGTGGGTCACTGTGAGCAAAACTGGGAGGTGTTTAGGTCCCCAAAATGTGGTGGCAGCAGAATCTTTCCAGTGCACAGAGGCAGGAGGCTGCTGCAGCTCTTCCCAAGTCATGATCTGCACCTCCAGTCCCTCCCATGCCTTTTCAACCCCCCACCACCACATTCCATGCCCCTGGTCCCCATTTCTTATGGTGTCCATGGCTGTTGTGTGCCCAACCTGCAACGAGCTGCCCCGGATTTTGGGGAGAGCTGCTCTGCCCTTGCAGGGAGAGCAAGAGGAGACGTGTCCTTCCTCCCACTTCCCAGAAACGGGTGAGGAAACCTCCCCACGCCCCCAGTGCAGGCAGTGCTGCCTGGGGGCAGGGACAGTGCTGACAGAGCTGGGACACAGCCCCAACCCAGCCCCACGCCAGGGAGGGCACATGGCAGAAGCGCTGGCAGAGCCTGGGGGTGATGCCCCGGCTCTGGAGCTGTGGGGTGGGGGTCAGAGCCTGTGCCCGGTGGGCCAGCTCGACATCCCGGCTCATCAGCGTCTCTGACACGGCGCCTTTGTTCTGCCCGGTCCCTCCTCCCCACCATGTGCTGAGTTAGGGGTTTCAGTAATGCTCCCCTGGGCTCTGTCTCTATCTGGAGGCTATAAAAACCCAGCTGGAGGCTGCTGGACATGTCACTTCCCTGGGCACCAGTGCCTCACCCCAGGTAAGCGCTGGAGCCTGGGTCAGCTGCCCCGTGCCCATGGCTGGGGCCTGGGAGTGAGCAGCTGCAGGAGCAGGTGGAGGAGCATCCAAGATCCGGGGCTACACCTCTCCTCTGCACAGGGAGCAGTGGTGGGGGGTTGGGGCTCAGGGGACTGGGGGCTGTCCCTGGCTGTGGCAGGGTGTTGATGCTCAGTGTGGGCACACAGCCGCCTCTGCAGCGCTCCCAGCTCAACACGGCCCTGCCTGCACCGGCTGCCAGCACTGGGGCTTTGGCTCAGGGAGCTGCCAGTGGGAGGAGGAGTTTCCCTGGGCACGGGCAGGGATGTCTGCCAGGGCCAGGTGCCCACTGGGCCAGGTGCCCGCTGCTCCACATGGCCCTGGTGGCAGCTCCGGCTGTGCAGACAGAGCCATAGAGCTCTTCATCTGCTCCAGCACAGAGTAACCCCTCTGTTGTCCCCCACACTGCTGGTGAAGCGGTGTGCATGGACTCCTGAGGTCATTTTTGTCTGGGCAGAGAGGCAGCTTTAACTGTCCCCTTCCCCTGTGCTCTGGCAGACCCACCATGACCCACCGCTGCAAGAAATCCTCCGGTCTCTGGAAGGTACGGGAGCCTGGGCAGGACCAGCACCATGCCCCGTGAACACCCTGGGATGGGGCTGCTCGGGGCCTTGGCACCCCCAGAGCCCCCTGACTCCCTCTATTCCCCCCAGATGGTGGTGTGGGATGAGCCTTTCTTTCAGGGCAAGAAGCACGAGTTCACCACCGACTGCTACAGCACCTCGGAGCACGGCTTCAGCACCGTGCGCTCCTGCAAGATCGAGAGCGGGGCGTGAGTGGGGGTCCCGGGGCACTGCCACCCCGCGGTGCTGCGGGACCCCACGGACAGCAAGGGGGGTTGGAGGCCTCCAGTGCCTTTTGCTACCCGAGCTGCCTCCTCTGGGCGCCGCTGGGTGCAGCGAGCACAGCCCGGCTGTGAGTGGGGCGGTGGGCACCCCGGGGGTCTCACCCCTCCCGCCCCGGCAGGTGGGCAGGCTTCGAGCACTGCGGCTTCCAGGGGCAGCAGTTCGTGCTGGAGCGCGGCGAGTACCCGTGCTGGGAGGCGTGGAGCGGCAGCAACGCCTACCACGTGGAGAGGATGTGCTCCTTCCGCCCCATCGCCTGCGCCGTGAGTGCCCCTGCCCCGGCTCCCCCCGCGGGCCGGCCCCCGGAGCCCACCACTGGCCACGGGCAGGGTGGCAGTGCCAAAGCCGTGCCCGTCTCGGCCGCAGGACCACGGACGGAGCAGGCTGATGCTCTTTGAGCAGGAGAACTTCCAGGGCAAGCGGGCAGAGATGAGCGACGACTGCCCCTCGCTGCCCGCCCTGGGCTGGGGCAGCAGCACCGTGGGCTCCTTCCTTGTCCGCTCCGGCGCGTGAGTACCCGGGGCTTGCAGCCTGCCGGGACCGCCGGGGCACGCAGCAGAGCCGAGGATGCTCCGGCAGCTGCCGGGACCCTCCCGCTGCCCGGCGCCCGCAGAGCGGGGGATGCGCGGTGCCCCCAGCCCCGAGCCACCGCCGCTCTCTGCTCTCTGTCGCAGGTGGGTCTGCTCGCAGTACCCGGGGTACCGGGGCTTCCAGTACCTCCTGGAGAGCGACAGTCCCGCGGGCGAGTACAAGCACGTGCGGGAGTGGGGGTCCCACGCGCAGACGGGCCAGGTCCAGTCCATCCGCAGGGTCCAACAGTGACCGCGGTGCCGGAGCCGCCGAGCCCCGGGCTCCGACTGTCCCGCGGGGCCGCGGGGACAAAGCTCAATAAAGGCTCAGATGTCCAAGGCGGCGCTGGCAGTTGGGGATGGGGCCATGGGGGTGCGTGGCCGGGAGTGACGCCACTCCCGGGGGCAGAGCGCGGCTCTGCGGGGGCAGGGATGAGGTGGAGGGGAGTTTCTCTGCCCGGCTGCAGGGGCTCTGCAGGACCCCCACCACCCCACGGACACCATCTGCTCTTCCAGCACCTGAAAGGAGCTCTAAGATCAAGCAAGTGTGCACCTACTCCCGCATCCATGCACACCCTGTACCCATCCCAGCGCTCTCACACACCTGTACACACCCCTGCACTCATCCCAGCACCCATCCCTCACTCCCGCACACCCAGTGTGCAGCCGAAGCTGGAAACGCAGCAGGGAAAGACTGCTCTGGAAAAAATTCCTAATTTCAGAAGAGCTCTGGAGAAAAGGTTTGATGTGGTGAAAATGTCCCATCCATGACATTTGCAGCAGCAAGGCCACCAGCGGAGGGAATGCTGCCCAGCAAGGGATTCTCTCCGCAGGAATTCACAATTAAATAGGCAAAATAGAAGAAGAAACAAAAAGTTTTGGGATGGGCTGAGTGAAACTCTGCTGCGCCCCAGGGCAAACCCATCCGGGGCCGGCAGCCAGGGAGACCCGAGCAGCGGAGCTTCCCGTCACCTCCACGGCCTCAGCTGGGGGGGACCCCCGTCCTGGGAACCCCCCTGTTCCTGCGCAGCTTCGGAGCCCTGGGGGCACGCGGGGTCCGGGAGTGGGGCCAGCACATGGCCAGGCACGGTGGGCAGCTGGCGGCGAGACCAGGGGTCCCCGAGGAGCCGGCGGGGACTTGGAGAACAATGCGGGAGCCCAGCAGCTGCACAGCGCTGTCACAACCCCCGGACGGGAGGGGAGCTGTCCCCGGCACGGCGGGGAGGCTGTCCTCAGACACGGCTGTGTCCCCAAGCCGGGCTGGTCTGTCTGCCACCCGTCCCCACCGAACTCGGCCTCATCCTGCCCACCGTGTTCCCAGGGGTGTGTCCCCGCCACCCCCTGCCCTGTGCCCCTCGTCCCGTGTCCCCTGGGTCACATCCGTGGCTGTGGGGAGCCCGTGACACGATGGCAGGGGGGTGACAGTGGCCTTTGCAGCGACTGTCGTGGCAAAATAGTCCCCAGCGTCTCCCGCAGCGGGTGCGGTGCGGGGATGGTGCGGGAGTGGCGCGGGGAGTGATGCGGGAGCGATGAGGGAGCGGTGCGGGAGCGGTGCGGGGAAAAGGTGGCTCGGCCGCATTTCCAGCATTAAAATTTAATGCGAGTTGCAGCATCCTCCTGCGCCGTAGGTAGGGCCGGGGGGGGCCGGGGGCTGCTGGAGGAGGAGTTTGCTTGGCCGCCTCTTCCTCAGGGATGCTCTGGGAAAGCTCCAGCACAAAGGAGCGGCGCGGAGAGCAGGAGCGAGCGGAACCGGCGCCCCCCAGCCTCAGCCCGGCTCCCCGGGAGCAGGTAACACACCGCGGACATGGCTCCGCTCCCTGCGGACAGGGATGAGGCGCCGGCGGGGTCTGGGGGCGCGGGGAGCCCGGGAGCCGCCCCCACCTCCGGGCGGGTGTGGGGGGCGACGTCGCCCTGAGACTCGGGGGTTTCTACGGGCATCGCTCCGGAAGGTGCGGAGCTGGCGGACGCGGCTGCTCCCTCCTCTCCATGCCCATAAAATACTCCCCTTCTCAATATATTATTCCCTGGTTATAAATAATCCCACGACAGCCTCCCCCCCGGCAGGACCCCTACCCCTTCCCCCGGGGTTGCCAGGCCGGGGCAGCCCGGGCCCCCTCCCTTTGTTAGGGCAGGAGCGGCCGCGCATCCCGCAGCGTGTTCCCGGCCACATCCCGGCCTGGCGGGCGATCCCGGTGATCCCGATCCGGAGGCAGCACTGGGTAGCCAGGCCCCCCCCTCGGACATCGCCCGGCCCAAATCAGAACTAACTGCTGCACCGCTTGTTTGTATTTTTTTTCTTTTTTCAGAATCCTCATCAAGAATAGGGCTCCTGGCAGGTAAATGGATTCTTGCCTGATTTTCAATGCTCCTGGGAGGATTTTGTAGCCAAAATGCTGTTTTACTGCTTTGTCTCGAAGCCCCCCTTTTCTCCTAAAGCTGATGTTCCTAAGCGGGGGTTAGAGGCGAGGCTGGGGCCAGCAGCCCCTGGGCACAGCCCTTCCTCCCCCTCAGAGTTAACCTGGCAGATGCTCTTCTTGCGGAGCCATTTTCTCTCCCTCATTGTCTCGCAGCCTTTTGTGTGCGCGGGTTGGTCCTGCCCGGGAAGCCAGGAGGAGCCCAGAAATAATCAGATTTTTAGGCTTTGTGGGTTTTCAAGGAGCCATTCACACCCTTGCACCCCCCTTCTGCCGGACTGCCCACCCCCAGAGCTGCAGACAAAGGCAGCGGCACCACTGCAGCAGCACCGGAGCCTGGGCTGTGCCAGAGCCTGGTCTCTGCTGGGTGGCAGCGAGGGTCGAGCAGCGCTGGCAGGGCACAGGGTTGGGGGGTCTGGCTATCCCGCTGGGATCTGGGGGGTCAGGGTGCCCGGATGCCACATCCCAGAGATCATCTCTGCCATGCCTGCTGTGCCCTCATCTTCCTGCTCCTGCCTGCAGTGGAGCTTGTGCTCCTCTCCCTCCCTCCTCACTCGAGGAGGGGGTTTAGCCCCCATTTAATTCGGGTTCCCAATCCCTCATGGCCACTGTATGTGCCACCCACGCGTGTGGCAGGGGCAGCTCAAGCTCGCGCCTCAAGGCGAGTGTTAAGGTGAGTCCTGACAGCCCAAAATCGTTTTTCCCTCCCTGTCTCCTGGGATGTGCTTCATTCCCAGCCCCGAGAGGCCATCCTGCCACCGTCACGTCCCTCCTGCCCCATCACAGGCACGTCCCGCTCGGATCCAGGCGGGGAATCCATTTGCCAGATGCTCTGTGGCATCTCTGCAGCTCATTCCCGCTGCTCGGCCTCGCCGCAGCTGGGTTGCAAATGTCGCCTGGACATGCTGTCCCCATGGGAGGGACCGTCCTGTCGGCAGCACCCGCGGCCTGTGGTGACAATGAACTGCAGGAAGCAGGAGCGGCTCCGCAGCTGAACTGCAAAGTCATCACGGCCCCGCTCCCCCGGGACCTGCTGCCCTCCTGGTTTGCCCAGGCGGGCAGGGCAGGGCAAGGCAGGGCAGGGCAGGGCAGGGCAGGCCACAACATGGGCTGGCTGCTGACGCAGGTCATGTGTCCCCAAATCCCCGAGGAGATGGAGCAGCACCAACTGCAGGGTGACCGCCAGTCACCCCAGTTTAACCAATGCCTGTGGGACCACAGGGTCCCAGTGACACAGCTTCACCACATGGCAGGGGCAGAGGGGGCAGCAGAAGTGGCAGTGGCAGTCAGTCCCTGCCTCCAGCACGAGTGTTCCAGCAACAGGCAGGGACAGTTTGGGGCATTGCCACCATCTCTGGTGTGGTGGTTCCGATGCCCCCTTGTGCCTGGTTCAGCTCCTCCACTCTGCAAGGGGACAGGGACAGGAAGGTCCGTGCCCAACCCTCCTGCCAGGCTCCTGCCAGCTTGGCTGGGCTGTGCCTGAGGACGGTGCCCTGTTTCTCTCCCTTGCTGCGTTGGTTGTTTCTTTTGCAGCTACTAATGACTGACCTGAGGTCTGTTCACACAGTCCCCTCGCTGCCTCCATGGCACAAAGCCACGTGGAACAGGGGACATTGCACAGCACTCCTGTAGCTGGAGACCACAGGTAGGACTCCGGGAAGGGGACATGGGCAGTGCCAGCCCCATGCTCTTCCACCCCTCGCGAGCAGGGAGGGTTCTGGGCAGTCAGGACCAGCCTTCCTCCTCAGGGCCCCATCCCCTGGAGGACTGTCCCCAGGCCCCAGCAGGGTTCAGGGATTCACACCATCCCCAGGGCCACCTGCATGAGAGGATGTGTCCCTCACCTGTGCCCAGCAGTGGGGAGGGGGTGGCTGCCACAGCTCAGGGTCTCACAGCATCTCTGCTCCTCAGTGCCACCACCCCAGGGGCATGGCCCCAGCTCCTGCCTAACCAGACTGACCATGTCCAGAGGGGAGCCAGGCTCAAGTGCCCCCATGATGACCAACACATGATGCCAGAGCCAGGCTGGCCCCAGCAGAGCACCCTGGTACCCACAGCCCCGGTGTGGAGCCACCAGCCCGGCTACTGCGGGGGACGAAGTCCAGGAGACAGCGGTGGTGACACCTGAGGACACAGGGCTGCGCATGCACGTGGTTTTCCTGCAAAGGTGCTGGGGTGTCCTTGCCTCCTGCTGCTCCTCCCCTAGGCCTGTCCCCTTCCCTGGGCACAGTGTAGGAGGAGGGAAAAGGAAAAAGGAGTGGGGGACAGTTGTGCCAGCTCCTTATGATGGCCAGAGGGACTGTTTGTCCCCACTGATCCTGTCCTTCCCTCTGGCTGTTGGTGAAGTCCTGGTGCTTTCTGTTCTGGAGGTGCCATGTCTTGGCCGGACCCTCCCTCTGCTCCCCTGGGAGAAACACCTGGTTTGTGGAGCATGCTGGAGTTCGGGGAGGAACATGGGCAGTGAATCCTCCTCCCACGGCCCCTGCAGTGGCCCCATTAGCAGGTGGGACCATGTCCTCCCCAGGCAGCCACTCAGGCCCATGTCCCTACACAGGCAGAAGGGCAGGGGGTGCAGTGGGCTGGGGGCTGAGGGCAGACACAGCTCATGGCAGGTGTTACAGCCTTGAAGTCCAAACTGGAGAAGTGTCCTCCTGGGGACTAGAGGAGCTTGTGTTGTGGGAGGAGGTGACCCAAAGGGACACAGGGCAGAGGCTTTCCTGGTCCAGCCCTGTATCTTGAGGCACAGTGTTCCTGCAGCCCTTGGTGCACTGCTCAGCCCCATGGAGAGGCAGAGAGGGGAGGAGGTAAGCTGTGGGCCACCTTTCTTCTGCTCCAGGGTGGTTTTCCCTGCTGGACCTCCTCCTCCCTGCACGTGCAGTGGGAGCTTGGTGCAGACCTGGAGCAGCTGTCGTGGTCTCTGCTGGAGCTCTGCTCTTGCAGAGCTGCCTGGAGCCTTACCCCAGACACTGCCAGCGATTCTTTCACCCCCTCCTTCTCTGCTTCTTCCAGCTCCTTTAGAGTCCTTTAGGCACTGCTGGGACTGTGTCCTTCATGCTTCCTGTCTCTCACTTTTCCCAGCCCCAGGGGTGGGAAGTATATGCTGTGAGGGGACACTGCTGGGGCCTTTGGTACCTCCCTGGCAGGGATCAGAGGGGCAGATGCCTGCTGAGCATTTCATTCAGAGACTGGTTCTGTTACACCGGCTAAACCCTCCACTAACACCTTCCCAAATGTCAAAGCCCAAAAACGCCTCCTGCTCTCGTGAGCCAGAGCCCTGCTGCTGATGGGCCTGGCTCTGCATGCTGCCAATATTAACCTACTAACCTGCTGGGACCCCTGTGCCCTCCCTGGGGCTGCCACAGCCCCTGGCACACGGACTAACCCACTAACCAGCCCAGCGCATGCCCTACTAACCCACAGCGGCCTCGCCTCGCTCCCACTAACCACGGCAGCAGCGCTGCCTTTAAAGGGGAACAGAAAAGCTGGAAAAGGGGTTTGGAAGTGCCGGGTGTCAGTGCCAGGCTGCACAGGCAGGGACAGGCAGGGACAGCCCTGGCTGTGGGCAGGAGAGACGACTGGCTGCCCAGAACTGGGCGGGAGTGGTGTGGAGCACCTCCTGCCTGTGCAGGCAGCCCCAGTCCTGGGCAGGAGAGGGGACCAGCACTGTCTGCCCTGGGCAGCAGAGGGGACCAGCAGCCCAGTCCTGGGCAGGAGAGGGTCCAGCAGCCCTTTCCCCGGGCAGCCCTTCGCAGCACGAGGAGAGGGTTGCTCCCCACACGCCCTGCCCAGCTCTGCCTGTGGAGCCTGTTGCTGACTAGGAGCCTAAAACGGTTTTATCAGCAGAAGCTTTTCAGTTCCTTTTTAAGCCAGTAGATCTCTGTTACTAACACATTCCTGAACTGAATTAAACAAACTAACCATTGCTGCTTTTCTCTTCATTTCTCTTCCAGTGTGTGTGTCCTCTAAGGCAGACCAGTGCCCTGCTTCTGTTACTAACCTGTACTTCTGTTCCCACTGTACTAATCCTCCCTGACTGTTTCTCTCTTGCTACTAACAACTCTCTTTGCACTTTGCCTCTCGGGTGCTGTTTGCCATGACAAGTGACAGTGGCTCCTCCTGGACTTACTCACCTGCAGCATCCGATTTTGTGCTGCTGAGCATCCCTGGCTCCCATTTGGTACCGTGGCAAAGAAGTTGCTCAGGCTGGGGCACTTTGAATATTTCCCTCTTGGCCCATTTGCCAACAAATTTCACGTGGCACAATGAGGAAAAGAGGATGAGTGGCAACAGAACAGTACAAACCCATTAATCATGACCAGTTATGGCTGTAGAGGCCCAGCAAACCCAGTTTGCAAAGAGATTCAGCCACAGAGTGAAGCTCAGCCACGAGCCTGAGCTTGGGGCTCTCCTAAGCCCCCAGGTCACCTGTCATGGGGAATGCTCTCGTGCTGCTCCCAGCATTGGTGCTCCTGGGCTCCTCTCTTCACCCCCTTTGTCTCTCCACAGTTTATCTTGTGCCTGGTGCATGTAGAAGCCATGGCTGGCAGCGTGGCCCTGACTAACTCAGCTCTGTGTCACCACCGGGTTGGTACCTGCAGGGTCCCCTGGCCCCAGCCAAGGGCAGGGGTGGGCACTGGGTGTCACAGGGGTGATGGGGGCACAGCCTGGGCTTTGCTTTCTGTCCCTCTGTCAGCCAGACGAGTGTCCCCAGCCTCTGCAGGCATCCTGCCAGGGTGAAGGATCCAGGCCCTGGCCCTCTGGTGAGGGTTTGGCACATGGCAAAGCACCAATAGCATTCAGGGCTGCCATGACCACTGGGACAGAGCCAAGCCCTGTGTGCCAGCAGAGGATGGTGGCCCTGTGCTGCTGGCAGGGACAGGCTGGCTCATGAGGACATCCCAGGCTGTGGCTGCTGGGGGGGGACATGGCCCCCCTCAACCAAAGGGTCATGGCAGCTCTGTCAGGGGAGCAGGTCCAGACAGGGTCCAGCTCTGACTCCTCTCTCTTGGCTTTGCCTTGTGCTCACTGCTCCCATGTCGAGGGCTTCCCCAGACCACCTGCTGTCACTGGTTGATGTCACTGTCACCCTAGGGCAGCTCTCCTGCCTGCCTTGGAAGGCAGAGCCGGATGGAGCCTCCTGGGTGGGCCCCATGGCACTGCCACCTCCCTGGGGCATCCCTGTTGTGCACTAACCCCAGCCTACTCCTTTAGCTGGGGGGTCTCTCTCAGGCTGACGGGGGTCCCCTCCCCACACAGTTCCGTGTCTGTCCAACCTCCACCTTACTCCACTAATCCCCCACCTGCCCTTCCTCCACACGGCTGGCACCCGGGTGGGTTTTTGGGCTGATGCTCCTGTGTTTGATGGAAGGGGGAGACAGGGCCCTGCTGTGGGCAGAGTGGGGAGCACAGGAATGGGACAGTAGGACAAATCAGGTTCAGGGCTGCTGCACAGGGCAGGAGCACCACAAGCACTGGGGTGGAATTGTCAGAGCCCACCACTGTGAGGGACTCTCTACCCTGGCCCACAGACGCCCTCTTTCTGCTCCAGAGCAGCCCCCCTGCACAGGGGAGGGACCTCCCCAGGCTGGTCACCCAGGGGAATCGTGGGACCACAAGTGACCTCAATGTCCCAGAGGACGCAGTTGGCAAGGGTCACCCTGCACAGGCCCCTCAGTGGGGACAGGCCACCAGTGCCTGTGGGAGGCTGCTCCCCCCTCAGAGCAGGGCAGGAGGGCAGCGAGGCTCCACCAAGCAACCAGGTTGCTCCTTTGCTCTGCTCCTGCACCTCAGGGCTCCTTGTCCCTGCTCCCCAGTTCCCATGGCCGGCAGGAATTGATCTCTCTGTCTGCCATCCCTCTTTGCTGGTGTCCCCAGAGCTGTCTGGAGAGGGGCAAAATGTGCAGACCCCCCTTCAGCTGTGGTTGTGGACATAGGGCCAGGGCGCCCCAGCAGTGACACGGGCAGAGGTCCAGCCCTGGGTGCACTGTCCCGCCCAGGGTGCTCCAGCCCAAGCTGGTCAGGACTGTCCCTGCTCTGTGGGCACAACCACGATGGGGCTGGGCACTGGCCAGGAGTTTCATAAGTCACCACAGCCCCGAGGACATCCCCACAGCCCTGAGGATGTCCCCACTGCCTGTAATGTCTACTGTGAACATGGCAAGTGTGCAACCACCTCTCTGTCTTTTGTCTTTGTGCGGTGTGGGGGGCCGGGGGAACCGTGTGAGGCTGGGCTGGGGGTGCCCCAGCTCCCATGGGGGTGGGGGGGGGCCAGGACAGGCCCTTCTCACCGTGGCCATCTCATCCTGCGGGGGGACCGGGGTCACCGGGGGTGTGGCAGGACCGGGAGGGGCCCTGGGTGGGCGGTGGGGAGAAGGGGCTTCGTGCCGGACAGGGCCCCGCGGGGCTCAGGAGGGGGTCCGCCCCGGGGACCTCCGGGTGGTGGCTCTGGGGGCGCGGTGCCATCGCCCAGCGCTGGCAGCGATCATCGAGGGGAGCAGGGCGGGCACGGAGCCCACGGGGCGCTCAGCCGGGACAGCCCCGCGGGAGCGCGGAGGGGGCTGCGGGGGGCGAGGGGCACCCGCCGGTACCGGGGCGGGCTCGGAGGGCGGCGGCAGGTGGAGCTCGTGCTCCAGGAAAGCCCGGCTGCATCCCTGGAAGTATCCAAGGCCAGGCTGGACGGGGCTTGGAGCAGCCCGCCAGAGTGGAAGGTGTCCCTGCCCACGGCCGGGAAATGGAACGAATGAACTTTGAGCGCCTTTCCACCGCAAACCATTCCAGCCTGGGATGCGATGGTCACAGTGAGCAGGACACGGCTCCCGCCTGCCTTTCTCCGGAGGGGGAGGCTGGACAGCCCCGGGTGTGGGGAGATGTCCCGGCTCCGTCCCCTCCCGGCCGATCCCTGCGGAGCGGGAGGGCAGCAGCCAAAACTGCCGAGTTTATTTTCCTGGCATTTTGACGTGTCACAGCGAGTGCCCCCGGCCCGTGCTGACAGGGAACGCGTACGAGCAGGGGAAATGATGTTCATTTACATCAAATTGCGCCGCGGTTCTGTGAAATGGATCCGAAGCGTTTTGGCGAGCGGCTGCGAGCGCGGGGCTCTCTGCCACGGAGGGAAGGGCTTTGCCGGAGAGATTGTGAATGCTCCGAGCATCTTTCCCAAATGCCCCAGTGCTGGCCATGGAGCTGCCGAGGGAGTCAGAGAAGCAGGCAGGGAGCCAGCCCAGGGAGCAGATCCATGTCCACAGCTCTGCCCAAGTCCCGGCTGCCCCTCACTGCACGGGGAGGTTCAGTGTCTCTGCTCCCATTGTGCAAATAGGATGCTAAAACCCCGCCCACAGGTATTCCATTCCACCCTCCCTCCCTTTCAGCCAGGAGGATAAATGCAGCTGTGCTCACCACAGTCACACCCTTATCCAGGTTTTTCTCAGATCCTGGAGCTTTATCCCGGGAAGCATCAAGTGTTTGCTGCCCCCAGCACCTCACACGGACAGAGCTGATGTTTGGTCCACCTTACTCGCTACTTGCGGGCAACACCCACCATCACACCCTGCCAGCACCTCCCTGTGGGGCCGGTGAGCAGGTGCCCGGGGCAGTCAGTGCGCCTGCTCACCTTGGGCAGGGAAAAGCCTCCTTACCTCCATCCGTGCCCATCGTCTGCAACCCTCTTTTTTTCCCAGCTAGCTCTGTCTATTCCATATCTTGCAGCAAGCAGGCCCAAGTCACATGCAGAACACTGAGTGAAGCTGGAGCTGAAGGCAGTACATCCTGGCAGGTCTTGAAGCAATTAAAGTATCAGTTACAGAGCTCTGAGCCACCCTCCTTCCCTCTTCCACCCTGCAGAACAAGGCACAGGCTGGAGCTTGGTTGGGCACCAGGATAAAACTTTCAAATGACGGAGAGCAGGTTTAGATTGAGTGTCGGGAAAAAAAATCTTCCCTGTGAGGGTGGTGAAGTAAAAATCTTCCCATCCCTGGAAGTATCCAAGGCCAGGTTGGACAGGGCTTGGAGCAACCTGGGATAGTGGAAGGTGTCCCTGCCCATGGCAAGGGGTGGCAGTGGATGGGCTTTGAGGTCCTTCCCAGCCCAAACCATTCTGTGATTCCATATCATGCCAAGGGGTCCCAGATCCTGATTTCTCTAGGATCAACTGTGTTTGGACTCTTCCTTCCACCGGGAGCAGCTCCAGGCCTGGGCTGCCACACTCTCATTAATATGTGGGATTGTGAGGCGATCCATAATTAGATGCTAACTGAGTTTTCTCTAAGTTGGGTGAGGGAAGGTCACCAAGGTAGGACTGGAGTCAGCTTATTGTTATTATCAATCAATAACCTATTTATTTTCCAACATTCCTATTAACCTCTGCGAGCCACTCGCCGTTTCCCTATGAAAGGGCTGTGCCGCTGCTTTGCTGACTGGACAACTCTGATTGAAAATGGAGCAGTGACCCGACCCCAAAAGCAGAATCCAATTAAAATCATTTTCATTTGTAGATTAATATCTTTTAACATGTTCTACATCCCTTGCTTCAGCATTTCGCACAGGAGCTGCTGCCTCGTTACACGGGTGCCCGTATCAGTGGTGCCATAAGAAAATAATTACAACTAATTAGACACGGAGACAATTAGGACTGTCCTTTGCCAGGAATAAGGGACAGTGCCCAGCTGTGATGTGCCACCCCCATGGTGGCAGTGATGACACTCATGGCTGGTGGGACAGAGCTGCTGTGCTTGGGGCAGGGAGAGGGACAGGGAGGTCTCAGTGTCCCTCTCCAAGCACCACTCCGGGGAGGAGGGTGGGTGAGGGTCCCTGGTGGTCCATCCTGTGCTGATGGAAGAGATCATGGCGGTTCATCACACCGGGATGTGTCCCATCCTTGTCCCCTCACAGGGCCTGGTGCTGGGCATTGCTGAGCGCAGGAATCGCCTGATGCAGCTCAGTCTCAAGGTAAAGTCTATTATTAATAACGTGACTTTGATAATAAAAAGATTAAAATTAGGTTTATGGCTTGCCGACTGCCCTTTCCATGCTGTAATCATCCCTCATCCATATTCATGAGCCTCTCATTAGTAACCACTGCTTACAAGGCGGCTAAACAGCCCAACCCTTCAGCAGCCACCATCTCCTTAACTGCTTAACTTGCTCGCTGATTACCAACATCAAATTAACTCTGCAGAACGGATCTAATAAGCTTCCCGGTGGCTTCAAACCTCCTTGAAAATTGCTCTGATGTCTCCATGGGGCCCTATTAAAAAAAATCCTTCCCCTGTGAGTATAACAGGGAAAGCATCGGGCTGCGGCCGCGGCGCTGCCGGTGCCCAGCCCTGCCCGGTGCCCCGGGGCAGCTTCCCGAGTTCCCCCGCAGAGCCCAGCGGAGCAGCCCCGCTCCGTGTGGTGCCTTTGCCCCGGGAACGGCTGTTTGAACTGATGAACTGTTTTCCCTGATCCTTCATTAAACACTCCAAGACTTAATTTCACTACTTGGTAGCTCGGGGGTTGTGTGACAAAAGAATAAATAAGAGCGACCTTTCCATTTAATTACCTTTTTTTTTTTTTTTTTTTTTTTAAGATGTGGGAGATGCCTCGGCTCTCTGGCAGAGGGTGTGTGGAGGTTTGGCGATGTTTAGGAGTGATGGGACCAGCCTGATGATGCTGGCTCTGGTGTGGGCCAGGTTTGGGGACAGCCCACAGTGCTGGGGACAGCGCAGTGCCACGGAGGACAAGCCATGGGCTGGGGACAACACTTGGCACAGAGCACACTGGTGGCTCCCTGGTAGTTAACTCTGAGTATTTCAGCAGCGGCCGTGGCCGTGTGGAGGAACGCCACGGAGTCTTCATCCCTCATTGCCATGGCAACCGTGCACAGGGATGGAGAGCCGAGGGGCCTGGGGGGTGCATCCCTCCTGGTACACAGACCCCCGGTGGGGGTGGCTGCTGAGACACACCCCAAAACCCCTTCTGGGATAGGGATGGATGGGCTGCACCCTCTGGGATGTCAAGGGCCTCCATCAGCCAGATCCAGCCCAGCTGGGGCTCAGAACCCTCTGCATGCAGCCAGGTGAGGTGGGAGACCTATCTTTGGGACAGCAGGCAGAGCTGGCTGCATGCCATTCTCCTGGGAAAGGTGTGCAAGGTGCCAGGCTGAGCCTCCCAGACCCTGTGCCATGGCCCCTCACCCCCCTGCACAGAGCCCCCTGCCCTGCCTGGCGCTGATGAAGAGAGCTGGGTGGCTGCAAATTCCCGCAGCCAGCCCGTATTTCCTGCCTGCTGGAGAGAGCTTCTTGCAGCAGGCACAGACAGGGGAGATTTAGGAGGCAGGAGGTGGAGAATTTGTGTGCAGGCTCCCTGCTTGGTGCCACCAGGGGCTGGGAGCTGGAGGAGGCAGCTACTGGCATTGTGTCCCCTTGGCCCCGTGTGTCCCTGAATGAGGGACAGGGATCCTCTAGTCGGTCCTGAGCCCTGGAACCCAACTTTGGAGTCTGGTCACCAGAGCCAGCTGTGTCCCCCTGCATGGTTAGAGGGGTCAGGGACAAGACTATGTGCCCATCTCCTGCCCCAGGGTGGGCAGAGGATCCTGTGTCCCTGCTGGACAAAATCCCAGCCCTACACCATCCCTGTCCTGCACCATCCCTACCCCACACCATCCCTTTCTCATCCCATCCCTGCCCCAGGAGCTGCTGTGGAGCTGCAGGGCAGGCCGGGATCTGTGCACACAGCCTGGGGCAGGGCCACAAGGCCACTGCTGTTGAGCAGGTGAGGAAGGAGATCCTCAGCCTTGTCCTCAGCCAGAGGAGACTTTCCCAGCTGGCCCCAGCCCAGCTCAGAGATGGGGCACCTTGGGAAGGGAGAAGCTGTTCTACACCCTGATCCCTCACTTTCACTCCACATCCCTCACCCACAACCCCCTCCATGCGTATTCTCCCCAGGTTCAGGCTGATATTAATAATGGCCTATTTTAAGCTTTCAGTCCACTTTCTCTGAAGAAAATATTTATCCTGAGCTCCATTTTCCATTTCTTTTCAATTACCCAGGGTGGATCACCGCCCCACAACTCTCCTCTTTAGCCATGAACACAAATCCTATTGCCTTTTCTCTTTCCATGTATTTGCCCTTTGATTTAAGCTGCATTTTCTCCTGTTTTCATCAGTTCTGGCCCTCTCCTGCTGTATATCTCCCTGTTTATCTACTTTCCAAAGGCCTCCCCCTATTTCTCTGGCCTGGATCAATACAGCTGCAGAGTCGACTGGCAGCTCCTTGCTGCTGCTGCCTGTAGTTTTTCTTAGGGGACTTGTCCAGTATTTCTTGTTAAGCTTCTGTCTCAGCTTGTTCCATTTCTCATTAGGTTTTAGCACTGGCATTGTAGTATTTCTTGCATTTCCATGCTGCCCAGCGGATCTCTTGGAATTCTTAATGGCAAGGCTTAAAGCCTCCTCTTTAGTAGGCTCCCGGGTCCTCCCCAGCAGGCTGGAAGTGCTGAGACACTTGGATTTTCAGGAGGAGGAAAGAATTTCTCTGGCTCCAAGCCGGGCCAGGAGCTCTTCTTACGAAAAGGGTGATGGGGATTATTTGCATTTTATAGCGGGTTTTTCCAGGGGATGCATTTCCTGGGGCTGTTGTGGGTAGCAGTGCCAGAGGGTGGGGGAAGGATGGGATGGCTGGAAGGGCAGAGTGTGGCAGCCCCCACCCCGAGGCCCCTTTGTGCCCCCAAGAACCCAAACCCCTTCACCCCTCCCTGGCAGCACACATCCTGACTATTCCAAAGGGCTTTTTTTTTCTTTTTTTTCCCCATCTGCATCCCTCCCAGAATTTTCCTTCCAAGAGAAAAGCTGCTGTTAAAACCCAGCCCAGCTTTGCAGCTGTCAGGAGGCAGCAGATGTATTGCTCTCATGGCTGCATCCCTGAGTATTAAACACGACGCGCAGCCGCCACCACGCAATATTTCCTGGGATGCCACAGCACTGCAGGAGCCAGGCAGTGTCCTTTAAAATCAAACCAATTTTTCCTGTCTCCTCCACAGAATAGTTTTATTTATCCACACTCCACCAGCTGTTACTGCAGGTTAACCAAAGGTTGTGGAAACAATTTTCTAGCACCCCTTAACTTTGCGTGGCTCGTTATTGAAATTATTTACCTTGAGTTGAGGGGTTGTCCTTATCAGATTGGGGTAAAACAGGGAAATCTGGCCCTTCCTTGCTCTGCAGAGCTCTCTGCCCCTGGAGCTTGGAGCCTTCCCAAGGCCATGGAGCTGCTCCACATGGATGGGGACTGAGGGATGGGGATTGCAGGGAAGGGGATTGCAGGGATGGAGATTGTGTGATGGTTCAGTCCTTGCACACCCCTGAATGTCATTTCTGTGCAGGTGATTCCCTCATCCAGGAAGCTGAGGCTGATGAAATCCAATCTCCTCTTCAGTCTGATCGGGATAATTCACAATGAGCTAAGCAAAAGGGAATTATTATTAAATGCAAATAAAAGCTATATAAAGCTGTTTGGGAGCTTCTCTGTGATGGACCATCCACATCAATCAGGGGAAAATTTGTCACCGGAACTCTGGAACTCCTGCTCAGGTGTCCAGAGCTGTCCAGACCCTCGTTAGCTCCCTGTTAATGGGGACAGTGATGACACCGTGGGGGATGTGGAGGGGAGTCACAGCTCTGACACAGCCTGGGAACAATGCAGTGACGTGGGCAGGGGGGCAAGGGGTGGCAATGGGGACAGAAGTGGCTGGAGGTGTCCAACCCACACCGAGGAGCCATAGAACATCCTGGTGTTTGTACTTCTCTGTAACCCACCCACCAATCCCAGGGCTGACAGAGATGTATTTTTAGCTGCTGCAGCACAATTAAGTCTTCTCGTTAGTCTCAGGAGGAGAAGGAGGCTGTTGGTTTACTTGCAAATGCTTGAGGTAATTCTCTAATGGCTCCTCCACCATTACCCAGACTCTGTTTTCCATCTCTTATCATATGTAATCCCTAATGATTCCTCCGTTATGTCCTGTTTTATTAAAGCACCATTGAACTATAGCCTATTGATTTAGATTTCACAGACAATTGAAATTTAAATTGACTCCAAATTGAATGTCTCCATGCAATCTGTGTTCTGCACTAAAGATAGATAAAATGCTTCTATTTTTGATAACAACTTATAGCGGAGGCACATTTTAATTTCAGGAAGCGCAGAAGGGCGTCAGGATTTCCATGACAATGGCAGGTGGCCGGGTGGCAGCAGGTTCCTGACCCCTCTGGGCACTTGCTGTCCCATGAGGCTCAGGGCAGCGTGCACGTGGTCATTTGTGCTGGATTTAGAGAAAAATGGGACTTAACACCATGGAGGCTGTGGTTGGGGAATTCCTGGAGGGTTCTTGACTTCCTGAGCACCAGCTGAGCCACCTGTGCTGGCTGGCGGAGGTGCCAGTGGGTGCTTGGCCACTGGGGTGCTTCTCATAAATCACAGAACCATGGAATTCCAGACTGGTTTGGGTTGGAAGGGATCTTGAAGCCCATCTCATTCCACTCCTCACCTGGGGCTGGGCTGCCAGTGCTGCTGAGGGATATCAGGGGATGCTCCGGCTCCTGTCCCACGCTCCTGTCCCCAGGCAGGGGCTGGCAGGGCTGTGGGGATCCCCCTTCCTGACAGGGTTGTATCCATCAGCCAATAAACAGCTCATTGCAGGGTGGAATTATCTCCGCTGGCATTTGGGTCGGCTCTAACACAGACATCATTCCAGCAGGAGGCACATGAGCAGAGCTGGTGGCAGATCACAGCCTGTAACTCTTGGTTATTTACACCAGAGCTCCTGGGAGGTGGAGGAGCAGGGTCTGGAGCTGCAGGGATGGCCACACTCACCTCTTGTGTCACCCCGTGCTCCGAGGGGACACCCAGGGATGGAATACAGGGAGTGGGGAGTCACAGTGCAAGGTCTGGGCACAGCTCCCCTGTGCTCCTGGCAATGGGCTCCTGCCCCAGCCAGGTCTCTGTACCCCCAGAGCTGGATTTAGCCCTTACTTTGGTGAATAAAACCTGGGAGACATTTGGGCCCCAGTGAGGTTTTCCCCTCTGGTGCCGTGTTCTAACTGCTCCGTCTGCTCTACCTGTGCTGCTGGTGGGATCCTTGAGAGTGTCCTGAACAGGGCCAGCAGCTGTATTGATGATCCTTGTGGGTCCCTTCCAGCTCCAGATTTTAGGAAAAAATTCTTCCCTGTGAGTGTAGTGAGGCCCTGGCACAGGGTGCCCAGGGAAGCTGTGGCTGCCCCTGGATCCCTGGAGGAGTCCCAGGCCAGGCTGGACAGGGCTTGGAGCACCCTGGGACAGTGGAAGGTGTCCCTGCTCATGGCAGGGGGTGGCACTGGATGAGCTTTAAGGCCCTTTCCAACCCAGGCCATTCCAGGATTTCCCAGCTATCAGGGTTGTGTGTGGGACTGGGACATGCTGCAGGGGTGGGGAGCTGACAGGAGACATTAAAAACCTGCTGGCATCGGTGCTGCCCACCTGGAAGGACACCCCCCCCCCCAACACCTCTGCTGAAACCCACCTGCCTTTGAAACCCACCTAAAATCCTTACAGCCAGAGCTGTCACCCAATTTCTCAGGGCACCGTGGTTTTCTCCAAATGATAGACAGTAATTAAAACTCAGCTAATAACCTCCTCACTCCTGACATTTCTACAGGGGTTTTCTTCACCATTATCTACATATAGATTAAAAATTGTAATTGGACCAGAGATAGGGTTAGAAAAATCCACCCCCTTCCCACTGATCGTTGGCTGCTGAGTGACACTTGGAAATTTTATTTAATCTGAGGAAAATTGAGTTGAACTCCAGTAAAAGTTGAGTTAACGTGAAGTACCTGTGCTGGGTAGGAAATGCACTTGGCTGAGGGATGAAAGGAAAGGGTGGGAAAGGGGGTGGAGCAGCAACAGGGATCATATCGATGTTTCCATACCAAAAAAAAAAAAAAAGTTAAAAAAAATGGAAGAATTGATGATATTGGCAGCACCAGATGCTTTAAAGATCCATTGGGAGCAACAAGTCAAGCTGAGAATCAATCCAGCCTCACCCAGCAATTCCCAGTCTCTTGCCATCCTATCCCATGGTTCACGTTTTCCTGGAATGCCCAGCTGCCCCCTGGGCATACTGGGAAAGCAAAGATCCTGTGAATTCTATGTGTCCTCACACCCATCCCAACCCCATGATGACTACAGACACTTAATTATGACCTCAATAATTATTATACCACGGAATTAGTAATGGGATAATGACAGCATTTATTGGAAGCGGTGACATATTAACTAAGCGGGGCAGTATTAATTGCAATGGTGAATTATTCTCATTGCCACTATTTCAATTCTTGTTTTGTCACTATTACATTTATGACAGCAATAATTACATCTCTAAAATACTCATTATTGGGAGATATACAGAATAAGTCTGGATAAATGCTGCAATTAAGGGATAATGCTCCTGGTGGGGAGTTGAGGAGCAAGAAATGGCTTTTTAGGCTGGTTTTAAGGGCTCTCCTGATGGAGATGACCTTTCACAGGATGAAGGCTTGGCACGGGGGAAGCATCCTTTGTTGGCACAGGGATCACATTGCCCTGAGACCCCAGAGAGGCCTCAGCTCCTGGAGATGGTTTCAGCTGGGATGTTTGGGGGTGTTTCCACGAGCAGGGGTGCCCAGGGGTGCCAGTCTGGGAGTCCCTGTGAGCTGGGGTGCCCGGGAAAGGTCATCAAGATCATCAAATCCAACCATCAGCCCAGGCCCACCACCCTGCTCACCACTAACCTCTGTCCCCAAGACCTCTGTCCCCGTCCAACGCGTTTTCTGAACCCCTCCAGGGATGGGAACACCACCACCCCCTTCCAATGCCCAGCCACCTTTCCATGAAGAAATTCTTCCTGAGGCTCCTTCCCCTTCTCCTGTCTTTTGTTGTAGGGAGAAGAGCCCGACCCCCACATGGCTCTAAGCCCCTTTCCAGGGAGTTGTAGAGAGCTAAAAGTTCTCCCCTCTGCAGTCCCTGCTGCTTCTCGACCCAATTCCTTCTCCTGTGCTTGTCTCCAGGAGCCAGAACAAGGATGTTTGTCCCGGAAAGTGCTGTCCCCCCTCCTTGCTGTTCTTTCTCCAACCACATCCCCTTCCTCCTTGTGGAAGGATTAGCACCTTCTCACAGCGCGCTATTCCCAGCAATCCTCGGCTGGCTCCGGGCTTCCAGACCCTCGCACCAGATCCCGCTGCTCTGCCTCCCGCAGGTGTCGCGGTGTGTCCCCACACGGTGTCCCTCTTCCCCCGCGGCACGGCCGCGTCCCGCCCCGCCAGCGCCTCCATCCATCACCGCCGCCCCGCCGCTCCTCCCGCAGACAATGAGGGGAAATCGGGGCTTTTCAGGAGCGCCACTTTGTTGTTTGTACAAAGGAGTTGGGCTGTTAACACGTGTAAGGTAATGGGATCCCCCCCGGCTGCGCGGGGCTCTGCCTGATGGATTACCCACCCCATTCATCTAAATTATGTCACAGGCAATGAGCAACTTGCTTCATCTGCCCAAAGCCACGGCCGGGGTGGCGGCGCCGACACGCGCTGGCGGCTCGGGGTCACCGCGGGACAGCTCTGTCCCCACCGTCCTGCCCCGTGCGACATCGGGGTGACATCCCCCGAGCAGCCCCCGGGGCGCAGGGAGGGTGCCCGACCCCAGGAAGGTGCTGCTGTTGTGGGTCCTGCCCCAGGTCTGACACAGAGTCCCCCCCTGTGGTTTTCCAGGCATTCCAGTGCCTAAAGGAGCTTGCAGAAGAGATGGAGAGTGGCACGGGCAGGTAGTGATAGGAAAAGAGGGGATGGTGTTAGATGAAAAGAGGAAAGGTTTAGATTTGATGTTGGGAAGAAGTTCAGAGGGCAGTGAGGGCCTGGCACAGGGTGTCCAAAGAAGCTGTGGCTGTCCCATCCCAGCCCAGCCAGGCCAGGCTAGACAGGGCTTGGAGTAAATTGATCTGGTGCAAAGTAAAGAATTTCTTCCTCTTAGTGGAGAATTTCTTCCTCTCGCCCACATCAGCTCCCAGCTGCACAGAATCCCCAGGGATCACACCAGTGACAGTAAATTGGGTCCATCCCTGCTCACACGTCCCACGCTGGGGCTCACCCAAAGGAAGAATCAAACTGGCTTATTTTAGAGATGAAGAAAGGGAGGAGAGAAGGGAGAGAACCCAATTTTCCTCCCAATTTGGTGCCACACTGACGCCTGGAGAAGGTGTCTAATTTGACAAGGCCGTTGGTCCTGCAGTGATGGTGTTTGACTAATGACAGGATGAACTCTCTGTCAGTGCTGCCTGCACTGGAATAGCCCTGGGCAATCACCCAGCCTCATGTTCCAAATGTGGCAAAGGAAATTGTCTAATAAAGCGATAAAGTGAGGGACTCACTAAATGATTTGTCTTTTAACTATTGTAATGGATTTTTTTTTAACATTGTTTTATGTTGGAATACAAAAAATTATTACAAGTAATTAGAGTCATTTTGATTCAAATCTCTGCTTGGGCTTGACATATTTTGCATACTTCCACCCCATATAACAAGTCAGCTCATAAAAATGCAGGCAGCTCGGAGCGTGGCGGCTTGGGGTTGTCTAAACCACCGTCAGATGCCTTTGCCTCAGCGAGGGGGGGGGGGGGGGGGATGTAGCACCACGTAAATTTATTTGGTCTCATTAGGGAGCAAGGAAGAAGCGAGCTCTGCATGGCCACAGAGCCGCAGTGTCATCACTCCCCTGCCACCGGCACAGCCCAGGACCAGCACTGGCATGGCTCCCACTGTGACTCCCTGGGCACCCAAACCCCCAGGAGCCAGCCTGGGAGGGGAAGGTCGGCTGTTTCATCTTGATTCTTCAGCACCCTGAGTGTGCACATGCACTGGGAGGCTCTGAGCCGGGATTTTTCCACCCTGCCTAAAGCAGGAGTGTTTGAGCACAAAACCTTTGGGTCTTGGGGGTGCTTGGCAGGCACCATCTCCCAACTTTTTCTTCCCTGGGGTGATCATGGGCTCATCAGCATCTTAATAACGTGATAATGGATGGAATCACACGCAGGCTGTGGCACAGATTCCCGTCAGCCTGGCACACACAGCGTGGCACAGCCACTTCACCAAAGGGCGCCGCTGCCCGTGGCATTGGCCAGCCAGGAGTGTTCTGCCTGGGGAAGTGGGAATCAGAGTGACTTTCTGAAGGCAGCACTCAGCCTCTTCAGGAATAGTTTAGCACAGGGCAGGGCCACCTCTACAGGCAGCAGGAGCAGGTTGGTTCTACCCCAGCAGCCAGGTCTGTGCTGTTGCCTGTGTCCCAGTTCCCACCTGGCTCTGGCACAGCTCCAGGCCCTGCCCTCCTGCCTCTGCTGCCCGACACAACCTGAACCAACCAATCCACACCCCTGAGGGGTGTCACAGGCACAGCAGCAGCAATGGCCTCAATCCCAGAGGATTAGGAGGTCAGACAGGAGGACTCAGTGCCAGGCTCTGTGCCAGGGTGCCAGATTTAGCCCTGAGGATGGCTGAGTGACTGCATGGTTCCCATGCCGGCGTTGGTGGGGCTGCTTGGATCCCCAGGACTGTACCAGAGAGGAGATGGTGCCATTCAGCTGAGTCCAAACCCTGCTTGGATCCCCGGGACTGTGACAGAGAGGAGTCTGAATCCTTCCTGTCCCCTGTGGAGGGACCATGCCATGCTGACAGCGCCGTAGATCTGCTCCCGACAATCAGATGGGATCTTTTACCCGCCGCTTTATGTATCTCACCCTGTACACAGCATCTCAATACCAGATCTTATTCTTTCTATTTGTCTTGTTTGAAAGCCCCTGTGTAAGAGAGACAATTTTTTAACTGTAAGATGGATTGCCTGGAGCTGTGCGACAGCAGGGACGGGAGGCAGGGGATGATGGATAACGTACAAATGATTAGAGGACAGGCCGCACAAATTCAGATGGAGAAAAAACCATTCCCGGCAATGTCACGGCTCCCTCCCCTCCGGTCAGCGCTGGCACGAGCCCCTGGCAGTGCCCATGGATCCTATTTTACAGAGCTGGGGGATCTGGTAAAAACCCTGCAGCTCCTCATGGCTGCAGAGCTGTACCAGGGATGTTCCCCCACCCCTCCTGCACAGCGAGGGCACAGCAGGGCACGGCCAGCTCTCCCCAGGGTTTAATCCCCAACTCGGCTCAGTTTCAGGCTGAGAGGATGATGAGGGCCTGAGAGAGGGGGCAGGGAGGGAGACCTTTGCTGCTTCTGCCATGGTACTTGCCAAAGCTGAGCCCCTTTTCCAAAGAGGATGTTCCAGCCTGGTCTTCTGGTTACCAGGGTCTGGCTGATGCAGGATGCCACCCTCGGGTCAGCTGTTCCCTTGCTCTGGTGCGTGCCAGGCACCCCCAGCCGTGTGGCACTGCCAGTGCTGTGATGGCACCGGCTGTGGGACAGCCCTGACACCTCAGCAGAGGCCCCACAGCCGTGCAGGGTGAGGGCAGGGTGCTGGCACAGTGCTGGCACTGTCACTGCCCGGGGACGTGGAGGCAGCCCCCGCTTCCAGCAGGGCACGGGCTGCCGGCAGAGCTGTGCCGGGCTTGGAGCTCCCTCCGCCGTCTCATTAATCCTGATTTACAGGCGGAGGCGGCAGCCCAGGGCCCTCCTAACAGGCTGCCCGGGCTGATGTGCCTGAGCTGGAGACAGCAGTGCCCGGGAGGAGGCCACGCTGAATTATTCAAATCCGCACGGGCAGGGGAGAGGGAGCCGCTGGCGTGGTGGCATTGTCCCGACTGCGCTCCGGGGGCTGTGGGTGCCAGCAGGGCGCCAGGCACTGTCCCCTCACACATCAGGGGGGACCAGCATGGCACTGTCCTGTGCCCGGAGCTGCCCGGCAGTGACACACACGAGGTGCCACATGTCACCGCTGCCACCGGCACCCGCGGCTCTCGGCACAAGGGTGGAGCTTCCCCTCCATCTGCTCACCCAATACAGATGCTAGCACCTCTATTACACCTCTGCTCAGCTATTTTTCAACTTAAAGGGCTAATAATGCCTTAATAAAACTCTTTAATTACAGAAAATGTCCTTTATTAAACATAATCACCATATGGTTGCAAAGTACTTATGGCCACATCCGTTACCTGGGAAAGTGAAGCTTCTCCGGTGGCACCAGCATTATTAGCAGGGTGTGTTTAATTTATCCCACAGCACCCGTGTTCCAGCTCTGAAGATCAGTGGAGTTTGTCTGTCACGAGGCAGGAGTGGGAACCTCCGCCTGTGCCCTACCTGCCGTGTCTCTGCCTCCTGAGCCACTTCAGCGCTTGTGGTGTCCCCGGGCTGTGGTCACACGGCAGCTCCAGACCCCCAGCACGTCCCTGCAGCCTCGGGGGTTGGGACTAGCCCCCTGCGGCCCCGGCCAGGCATGGGGACACCGGGGACACCCGGTTTGGTGGCAGTGCTGGTGTCCGAGCACCGCAGGCAGCGCGGGGTGCTGCCCCTTCCCCGGCACCCCGACACAAACCGGCCGATGAATCCATTACACGGACACGCGTTTTCCACGAGCTGCTGAGCCACTGACTCCAAACCAATTAGCAAAAGTAATGAACGTCAGTGCTGCGGCATTGAGGGGAGCCATTAACCCCTTCTCCTCTGCACCAGGTGACTGGAGAGGCTGGTCCAGGCAGAGCTCTGGACCCCCCCGGCATCCTGGTGCTGGCTGCTCCCAGTTGTGCCAGGTGACAGTGACATAGCCGGGCGTCTCTCTTGCCTTCCCAGCACAGCCCCACCTGCAGGCAGAGCCCTGCAGAGCCCCGATGTTGCTGCGTGCACGCATCCCTCTCCAGGACAGACATCAAGGCACCAAGCCTCGGGGTCAGTGCAAGGTGTGAGGGATCCGTGCAGGGTGTGAGGGATCCGTGCAGGGTGTGAGGGATCCGTGCAGGGTGTCAGGGATCCGTGCAGGGTGTGAGGGATCCGTGCAGGGTGTGAGGGATCCCTGCAGGGTGTCAGGATCAGTGCAGGGTGTCAGGGATCCCTGCAGGGTGTCAGGGATCAGTGCAGGGTGTCAGGGATCCCTGCAGGGTGTCAGGGATCCCTGCAGGGTGTCAGGATCAGTGCAGGGTGTCAGGGATCCGTGCAGGGTGTGAGGGATCCGTGCAGGGTGTGAGGGATCCCTGCAGGGTGTCAGGATCAGTGCAGGGTGTCAGGGATCCCTGCAGGGTGTCAGGGATCAGTGCAGGGTGTCAGGGATCCCTGCAGGGTGTCAGGGATCCCTGCAGGGTGTCAGGATCAGTGCAGGGTGTCAGGGATCAGTGCAGGGTGTGAGGGATCCGTGCAGGGTGTCAGGGATCCCTGCAGGGTGTCAGGGATCAGTGCAGGGTGTCAGGGATCCCTGCAGGGTATCAGGGATCCCTGAAGGGTGTCAGGATCAGTGCAGGGTGTCAAGATCAGTGCAGGGTGTCAGGGAGCAGCGCTGCCTGCACAGGACGATGTTCAGCCTCGTGGACTCATTTAATCCTCCAGCACACAGGAATTGATCACTCTGTGCAGGAGCAGCACATCACAGACACAAAGAAATGTCCCTTCCCAGGAGACCCAGACACAGGCCCTCGGGAGGGGTTTGCTGAAGACAAAGGGGGCTGCAGGGACACCTTTGCACCCCTCGTCCTCGCCCAAGGCTTGGTGCGAAGCTGGAGGAGAAGGAATTGCACTCATTTTTCAGCTGCCGCAATTTTACGTGTAATTAAGTTTATTAATTGTGTATATTAGTGATGAAATGGAGACACATGACTGTGGGAGCCCGCCCCAGCAGGCATCCATCTCCCAGGCATCTCCCAGACCCTCTCCCAGAGGAACTGGAGCTCTGTCACAACATCTGCTGAGGGATCCAGTGGATCCCAGGGTCACCTTACTGCCCTCCCCTGTCCTGGAGCAGGGTGAGTGTTGCTGCTCCTAAAGCTTGTGCAAATGGGCCCCAGAAATGCTGCTGGGAGGGTCCTGGGGTGTAGGGTGGGGCTGGGGGCTGCTGGGAGCAGACCCTGCCCAGCAGCAGCAGAACCCATCCAACCTGGCCTTGGGCACTTCCAGGGATCCAGGGGTGTCACAGCTTCTCTGGGCAGCCTGTGCCAGACACTCTGAGGACAAGAAAAGAGATGGTGCAAATGTGGATGGGTGGGGAGATGGACAGACTGAGGCACCCAAAGGAAAAACAATTCTGATCATTATTCATTATAAACAGACAAAATCTGTTAATTGCAGCATTAACCTGGCAGCCCCTCTGCCCAGTTTTGTCTCAGCCCATCCCCAGCATCCCCTCCTGGTCAGTGCTGCTGTCCCTTGGGGCAGGCAGGGGTCAGGGGACCTGGTGGCCACCAGCTCCAGGTCTGGCTCAGAACAGGAAGTTTCTCTGGCAGGTTTCTCCCTTGGGCTGCTCACAGGGGTTCAGGCCTATTAACGATTTGCTGATTCTCATGGCCCTGGGTGCAGCCAGAGGCTGAAAACTCCTCATTTCCCTGCTCCACAACCCTGCGCAGTGATGACCCTCTCGTTTAGATGCTGCCTCGGCCTTTTGTCCTGATTGGATTTAGGTTCTGCCACTAGGAAGAAAATCCAAGGGACAGAGTGTGGGAGCCCAGATACTCTGGGTTTGCTCCTAATCTGCACTAAGGGGCTCTGGTGCTGCTGCCCCACTCCCAAAATACCACAGGCTCTGCGGGAATGTGGCTCAGGAGTGGAGGGACACACACACACTCCTCTGCAGGTGTCTGCTGGTGTGGTGGCAATGGCCATCTGCAGGGAAAAAATCATGCCCTGCCCTGAATCTCTGGTGTTTGCATTCCCACCCTCCATCCCAGGCCAGGGGCACTGGGAATTGATGCTTTGCAAAGCTCATCTGCCTTTGTTTGCAGCCTGAGAAGCCCCACAGCACAGCCCCACAGCACAGCCCCACAGCTCCCTGGGGCCAGGGTTAGTCCCAACCAGGGACCTCAGTCACTCTTTCCATGACGTAGTTTTTAGGGAACATCTGGTTAACATTTTCCAAACAGAAAGAGCTCTTCTTTGCTGAAAAGGTTTCTTTCCCCTTCTCAAAATTGCTGAGATATGTGAAAAATTGTCCTCTTTTTTAGCTTGCCTGAGGTGTTCTGTCCTCAACCTGCTTTCCTGAAGGAACCTTTCTGTAGGGTCAGGACCTGCCATCAGGGTCCCTCCCAAGAAACGCCTTCCCTGGACACTGCCCATTGGATCAGCCTCTGTCTGCAGACACCCAGAAATGTGGGGCAGGGCTTTGTTTTGAGGGTGCCCTCCTTGAGGTCACCCTCCTCATCCATGTGAGGGGACACAATTGTGGTTTGACTCCCAAGCCCAGGAGCTGAGGATGTCCCCACTCCAGCAGGGACCTGGAGCTGCTCCCCACTGCAAGGCCAGTGCTTGGGATGTCTTCAGGCCGTGTAGCTTGCAGGGATGGGGTGAGACCTTCACCCCACATCCTCCTCCCCACGGGATCCCAGCCTGGCTGTGCCTGCCCAGGCTAATGGGATTCTAAAGGTTTCTGTGGAGGGGAGAGTTTGCATTATTTTTTCCCCCCCTTCAAACCTCCATCCCTCGGATTTGATCGGGCCCTCTGGGGAACGGGACGCCGTTTGATCTCATTTTGTGTTCCATTTCTGATGTTACACCTTGTCATGGCGTATTAAGTGCCATCAAGCTCCGTAACGCGGTGACACGAGAACCTGATGCTACATGATCGACAAAAACACGCCTGTCCCTGGGGACCCGCTGACACTGTCAGCTCCACCACGCTCCCGCCCCGTGCCAGCCACAGACCCCCTTCCCTGGCAGCTCCCGTGCCTCTGAGGAGCTGAATTCCATTAAACCTGATGTCCTGGAGCCTGACACCTGCAGAAAACGAGGCCCCAATTAGCAGCAGGGCCATTCCAGAGGTGCTTTGAGCACCGGGGCTGTTTGCAGCAGGAAACACCTTGTGGGGCTGCAAGTTCCAGAAAAAAAACCCCTAAAAACGGGCTCACAGACAGCTAGAGGACCCCCTGCCCTGCTGAGGGATGGGGACACCAGGGGATATTTGGGCACAACAGCCGTGGGATGGACGAGGGGAGGAACAGCAGCAGGTGATGCTCAGGGTGTGCTGGGCTGGAGGGCATCACCCCCCGCCTCCCCCCTGCTGCTGCTTGGGGGATCCTTGCTGGTTTAATCCGCAGTTATTTCCCTTATTTCCCTCTCCCGGGTTCCCTGACAATCGTTAATGTGCGAGTTGACTGATTTTCATGGTAATATGCTAAACAAGTGCCTCTTTCTCTTCGCAGCGATCCGGCGGCTCTGCCAGAGCCCGGTGATAGACTTGGTGCACAATACCCTGATGCAGGGAATGTGGCGTGCCAAAGTAATTCCGAGTGAAATCCCGGGGGATTTATGTCAAGGACAAAATAGTGTATCCCATGGGTAAATATAGTTAGCACAGCTGCAAAACAGAATTTATTTCTTGTTTGCGATATCATTTGTAAAGTATGGCATAGGGGAAGCTTTAAAAATGAAATTATAGCAGGCAATAAAAAAAGCTCATAGCACTGTATTCAAATTATGCAACAGTAATATGCCGAGTTCATAAATAAACATCTCTTATTAACCCTTCTCACAACAAAATGGTGTTTTTTCCCTGGGAAAAAAAAAAAAACCAAAACAAAAAAAAACCCCAAAAAAACAAAACAGAGTGAAAAAACATCAGCAAACACGGGTGAGGCAGGGCTGCAGATGGTGGTACCTGTGGGATCCGTGCCATGATCCCGCATCCCAGCTGAGCCCAGCTCCTGAGAAAGCAGGAATTTGGAGGGTGGGCATGGCAGTGACACCCCCAGGCCCCAGTCCTGCTCCCCCAGCCCCTCCTGGGTTATTAAGCCAAGCTCAGAGCAGTTAATCAATTTTGTTTGCATATGCAGGGAGGGCGCTGCCATTTCATTAGCTCAAGTAAGGACTCAGCACACTTTGTGCAGCTTCAATAATTCTCTTTAAAGTTATTGAGAAATGGATGCTTAATTATATTTGCATATGAAAAATAGAGTCTAATTAGTTTGATTGATTATTATTTTAACCTTAATGACATTTTGAGTATCTGTCCCAACTAATAGCAAATGTATCGCTAATAAATCACGAATTTTTATAGCATGTTCTATCGAGCTTCCTTTTGAAATACATTTTATTAATCCACCAGAATGTATTGAAAGTGAAACAAGTCAAACAACTGATCATTTATTAAACTGTTTAAATGTCAGATTTATACAAGTGTAATAGTACAGGAAATACTTCCCCATGAAAGACATCTGTGGGCCAGGGACACTCCAAATCTTCGTTATTTTAGGGAAATATATTAAGGAGATAAAAATTCAATTATGTCATTTATTGCACTAAATAAATTTATATCGACTGGCATAAATGTTTTGCATTAGCAGATGTTCTCCCCTGCAAACTCTCGGATTTGCTGTGGCCGAGCCCGTGCGGAACAGCGATCCCGGAGTGGTGGCACCTTCCAGCAGGATCCCAACCTTTGTGGGACTCCAGGATCAGCTCAGGCATGGGAACACTGGGAAAAATCCCAGCTGGAACAGAGGTGTCCGACATGGGGCTGTGGGCCAGGCTGGGAGTGAGGAGGAGCCCCCCACCCACCCCGGGATAATAAGAACCAGGATTGCTTCTGCACTATCCGTGATTGGAATTCTTGGGAGGGGTGGTGGTGGTGGTGTCCCTGCCATCAATGCCTTAATTAGA